>NC_054055.1:53991311-54608186 GCF_017639655.2 Falco naumanni
TAAGGAGTTACATGTTCACTAACATAGTATGGTAAATTCTGTGCAAGCTTAACTCAAAGATTTTGTTTTCTAAGTTCTTTGGTATGTCTGTTAATACTGAATAGTGAATGCTGTACCACTTCTCTAAAGGATGACGAACCTATGTTTAGTTAAAGTCGGGAGATGTCCAAGGACCTTTATTGCAACATGACAGATGCACAGACTGCTAAGTCCTTGGGTTGGTTATCTTTAAAAGGGACATATTGTCTTAGATTCCTGTTGTACATGCAACGTGGTGAAGATGGAGACTTTAAACGTGATCACTAAGGAACAGAGTCTGCATAGAGACAACTCCTCAAGGACATTGTCCAGGCACAAGATATGTTAATGTTGTTAACTTGAAGATATACTAGGTCCTTAAATGGAATGTGTTAATTGTCCAGGCACAAGATATGTTAATGTTGTTAACTTGAAGATATACTAGGTCCTTGAATGGAATATGCTAATTGTCCAGGTGTGAGATATGTTAATGAGTTCCTGGAAAGTTAATGAATAGACACAAGTGACTTCTATAAAGAGGGGGCTGAAAGGTTCCCTCGGTGTGCATGATTTTGGTGGAGCGATCCCCCATGCACCCAGCACTGCCAAATAAAGATAACCTCTGCTCACTCAAATATTGGTGACTGATTCTTCAAATCAATACTGTATGCTTATTCTGGGGTGACTCCAAAAATTAAAAACTTATTTTTTGCAGTATTATTTCTGAGAGAGATGATACAACCTTGTCAGTAGCTTTCCTTGATTTATTTCATTGGCTGATGTATTTTTGAATAGCTAAGATACTGTTTTAATGTATCAATATGTTGCTTTAATGCTTTAGATAATAAATAAAACCAGGGTTTTTTTATTAGTTGCACTGTTGCACTCAAAACTAGACATAAAGAAAATGGAACACATCTTATAAGATCTAGGGAAGTATTGTTTGCCTAATTAAAATCTCAGTTACCAAATGGAAATGTAGCAAAGTGTGCCCGTTAGTCTAGTTACAATAACACTACTAGTTTAAATCAATACAGAAAAAAACTCTTAAATGTTAATGCACAAACAACTGTTAAATAAAATTCATTAATGTACCTACCCCTCTGCCCCAGGTTATGCACACTCTCCAGGGTGATCCCGTGGGTCTTCAGGTCAATGGCGATGATTTCCAGTGAGCAAGGGGTGCTGGAGCCCTACCATCAATCTCTACCAACCCACTCTTTTTGCTGGGAAGTGGTCAACAATGCAGCTAGCACACAACAACCATTCCCCTAGTCTTGCAGTCTCTTTGGGGGTATTTTTCAGTGTTTTCTTATCAGTCTGCTTCTTCCTTCCTGATTCTCTCAAGGTTTTGAATTCACTGACTGGTTCTGCTTACCCTGACTGTCACCATAGGAGGATTTACCTGTCCTCAAATCCTCACTGCCAGGTCCCTGGACCTGGCCCAGCTCCCTCGCAGACACATCTCTGCCCCTAACGTGCAGAATTAGACTCTATAACTCGAAAGTTATAAAGTAGGTATGTTTATTGCGCGCAGATGCACGGGGGATCGCTCCTCCACAGGCGTGCATACCCGAAGTGACGAACCATCTCACATTTATACAATAAAACAAATGAATATTCAATTAACGCCTATACATATTCGTTACCTAAACCCCGCTTCGTATGTTAATTAGCTTATCAGTCCTTTGCCTGGAATGTGGTGGTCTTGCAGGTTTGTAGGTGATTCATGTTCTTGTGACCATCTGTGACCATCTGATCTTCTCCAGCAAGGAGACTTAGCACTCCCTCCCTCTAGATAGCATTGGAATGTCTCTCATCCTTTTCTCATTCTTTTTTAAATAGCCCCTTTGTTAGAGGAAGAAGGACAGGTGTCTCCCCATCTCCCCTTTGTTAGAGGAAGAAGGGCAGGCATCTCCTCAAAACTGGTCTCCTCAAAGCTGTGTGCCTATGTGACCAGACACCGCACCCATGACTAGCTACCATACCCACATTCCTTGAGCAGACATATACAATCACGATTGATGTCCATTGTCCCCATTTCACACTATTTCTCCATATCAATCCCCCCCTTTTCTATCAAACTAAGTAAATTCTTTTACTTAAGCAGTCTTCCCGAATGATATAAAGCATCATACATAAGTGTTACCCTTTTAAACATTCTCCAAACCCACAAATATAACATAATGGTTAGTATTAAGGAAATTCCTAAACTGATAAATAAGATCACAATGGGGTGTACCATAGCGTTAAGAATTCCTGTTGCAGAAGGTGACCAGCCAAAGAGAGTATCCCACCAATTATGGTTTCCATCAGGAAGTCATTTACATATTCATTACAATTCCATGAATTCATTTATATATTTCGCTCCTGTGCAATGTCCTTGAGGAGTGGTCGTCTGGGGGTCTTCAGGATGAAGATCAGGAGTCTTCCTCCAGTGAACTTTTTTTACCTTCTTGTTTCTGCGCAGACTCTGTTCCTCGATAGACTAATGAGCATGATTCAAATTCCTTGTTTAGGTAGTGTTATATACACAACAGAAACTTAGGACCAGATGGCCCTTATAAAGATAACAAATCCAAAGACCTTGTGTCTAGTACATCCGTGGTGCTGACACTAGGGGTCTTGGTGTATTCATCATGTTGACAATAAGGGTCCTTGAACACCTCCCAACTTTGGATAATTATATATAAGCACATCATTTTCTAAAAAAGTAGTATACCATTCGTCACTCATTGTACGTAGCTCATTATTTAATCCCCCCTGTTCTAAAAACTATCATTATGCTCTCTGATCATTCTTTGACAGCACCAAACAGAACACTGAAGTAATAAGGAGTATGTAATTGCCAATCTATGCCCAATACTGTACTCACTTGTTGTACTATTTTGGCACAAAAGTGTGAGTCTCTATTGGAAGAGATTGTTGCTGGAACCCCAAACTGGGGGATAATTTCATTTAACAATCCCTTTGTTACCTCTCTTGCTTTATTTGTTCGACAAGGAAAGGTTTTTGGCCAACCTGAAAACATATCAGACATAACTAATAAATATTGGTACCCCCCTGTTCTTGGGAGTTCAGAAAATCAGCTTGAGACTGTTGTCCTGGATAATTTCCTCCACTAAAGTTCCCTAGTTTTATTTTCTTTGCTGTATTGGGATTATTGCGTAAACACATTTCACATTGCTGAGTCACCTGTTTTATACAGTGTACAAGTTTTGCCCTATCAATTTCTGATTTAGACTTTTATATAAAGTATCAGCTCCCCAATGCGTCTTATTAATAATAGGGCTGTGGTCCATATTAAATTGGATGGTACCACTATACGACTATCCCTTAAATAAGTCCACTTATTTATTTTTATTTTATCATTCATGTCCTGAATTACCTTTAAGTTTTCTTTAGAATAGTTTGGCTCCTGATCTGTACTTACAGTTTGGATTTTATCATCTGGTATTAAGGATAATTCCTCATTTCCTACCTCTGTTACTTGTCTGGCCTCATGGTCAGCCAGGCAGTTTCCAATTTCCAAATCAGTGCCTCAGAGTGGGCCATTCCTCACATCAAGGTCTGGCATGGCATATGTTCCCACCGCTCAACGCCTACTGGGTTGCAGCCAACAGCGAAGCTCAAGATTCTTCTTGGTGGCAAACACAGAGGCCAACCCAGTCTTGCCCTTGACTATGGTAGGAGGCACCTGACCAACCTTATTCCTTGTACTTCGTTTTCAATGCAGTTTCATCTGCACATCCCATAACAAGTCACTGTCATGGCAAAACACACAGATTTACATTAGTAGATCTACTACAGAGTGTATTTTATTTCACTTTTTCTTCCAATATCCCCACAGCCTTGCTGACCAAGGGATATTGTTTTATCTGAACTGGGCAAGCCTCCCCCTTATCAATTTTACTGTAACAGGTAAAGCATTTTTCGCCTTACCTGGAATTTATTTCCAGATATACCTGGTTAAAGATTTCTTTTACTTCAGGGAGGTCCCTTCTTCCACTTTTCTGTTGAATTAAAGATAAGCTCAACATTTTAATTAATTGATCATTTTTAACTTTTGATTTCGTTTCTCCTTCTTTAAACGTCTAGATATTCTAATAAATCTCATCCCAACAAAGATTTTGGTGAATTTGGCATTCTTATTTGTTTTCTTAGTTTGTACTTTAAAGGTTTCAGGATGTTTTCCTGGTGGCCAGCAGCTCCCACAATTGTAACAAATTATTTTCACTGAAGTTTAACACCAAATAAGTTGGTTTTGTATTCACTAAAAATTCCACCTCATTTTTCCTAGTCCCCAGTTCACCAGAACCCCTTGTTGGTTCTTTGGTTTAGGGCAATCTCGCTTCCAGCGTCCACTTTCACTTTCCCTACAATATGCTCATTCACTTCTGATATTTTTCCTGTCTCTGCTTCGTCTCCTCTACCAGTTACAGCTCTTCTTCTCTTACCTTCTGTACACGTCCCCTATTCCTTCTATCAACTTTTCTACATCACAATTACCTAGTAAAAATCAACTCGAACCTTTATCCAGTCCTATTCACAACCAACTTTCAAACATCTAAATTTCCCCATCAGACTCACCTTTATTCTCCTCAGACCCATTCCCTGCCCTAAAGGGGCCATCACCGGTCCTGTTGTACTGCAAATGCTGCAGCAATTGGGGTGACATTGTCAGGTTCTTCTGTTCAACTGTCAGCAACAGCAACCCCCTCCTCCTCACCATCAGAAGGATTGGAGCAGAAGATGCTCCTGCAGGAGATGCTCCTGGAGCAGGAGTCCTGAGACTTCATTCTCAAGCTAATACAAACCCTTTGGCCTTTTACTAATAATAGCAAAATCATATTTACTGGGCTACAACATTAATACTGTATTATTGAAGAATCTTGATAGTTTTTCTTAAGGTCTAATCTCATTGCACCATATAAAACTAAGACATTTCTACTGTCTGATGTGAAGACTATAAAAAATGAAGACTATAAAAAAGTGAAATTGTAGACAAACATCTATAATGTGACCATGGGATACATACAGATTCTGGAGTCAGTCAATGAGCAATCATAAATCCTTTTAAATGCTGATACTTTCACTGGGTCACCTTCAGCTCACTTCAGTATGTCCTTCTATGGCAGTTTAAAGACATCCAGCACTGAATGAAAAAAACTGGTAACCTGCATCACTATCTTCTCTTCAGCCTTACAATTATTATTCATAATTGGATATTGGATCTACTCTTAACTCTAAAATGTATTTTATATAAAGGTTTTTGTATAAATGAAAGACTAAACTACCTTTAGTCTAATTCTCATGCCTAATTACTTCCATGTTATTTGGATTTGATAATAACTCTCAGAATTGCTACATCTGTCTAAATTTAAAGAACCAACAATAAGTTTAAAAACATTCCTGTCTCTTAAATCACCTGAAATAGCTAAACAGCTAACAAAAAAAGGTACTACATGACATCTCATAATTTCAATATCACGGTATTTAAAGGA
Organism: Falco naumanni; assembly: GCF_017639655.2. NCBI lineage: Eukaryota > Metazoa > Chordata > Aves > Falconiformes > Falconidae > Falco > Falco naumanni. The sequence goes on from NC_054055.1 coordinate 53,996,834, forward strand.
AAACATACAAAACTTGTAGTCTTTCACAAAAGCATGTCAAAATGTAGATGACTCATAAATTCAAGAGTTTTTTTAAAGTTCAGAAAGCTTTGCCAAAATGTTCCGAATTATTTCTGGGGTTTTGTTGGGTTTTTTTGGTTTGGTTTGGTTTGGTTTTTGCTAGAAGTGTTACCGAAAATCATAACCAGGAAAACTCTCCAAAGCAAAGGACAGTTCAGAAACCCAGCATTGGTTTATTGCAGCGCTGGGTGCATGCGGGATCTTTCCTCCTAACAGGCACAAGGTTGCACATTATATAGAGTACTTTTGTATTCATAGCACATTACATATGCATTTTCATTCACGCACAGGACTGTCTACAAGTTTCTCGCTTCTAGTGCAAATTAGCGATTGCAACACCTTATCAGTTTGCCTTCTCTTTCACCCAGATGTTTTTTTCACTTGGAGACTTCTTTCTCGGTAATTTACATACCTGTGCTCTTATCATGATCTGTTCTTTGTTTCCCAAGGCTGACTCCCTGGATTAGAAGTCCTTGCAGTCGTTAGTTTTGGCTACTTGACAAGGTGGGTACTTGAGCATTAATGACTTGAGAGGGTGGGTTATCGACCTAAACTTTGCGTGCATACTTGTTTAACTACATCAGAGTTTGGTAACTGGGGAGTTTAGGCAACAGAAGCAAGAGTTATTTTTTCCTTTAATCTTATATAAAATATAGAGGTTTTGCATGACTGAGAAAAATACGTCTCTTTTAACAAAAATATAAATGCCTTCTCATTTTTTTACCTTCCTGCACATCTTATAATCACAGATAACCATGTTCCAGCTTCAGAAGATAAATATACAAAGACATCTATAACACTTCCTGTATTAAAATGTTCTGTATTCTGTAAACAGTGTTATATAGTCCACATTAAAATTTATATAAAACAATTAGATTAATTACATTTCATGTCATGATACTAAACATTATGAGAAACCATTACATTTCCTTCAGCTCTAGGTCTTCCAGTGAGGCTGAAGGGAAGTTGACCAGCCTTATTTCCCAGATCAGTCTTCCTGTCCCTTTGAAGACTGGTGCAACACTTGACTTTTCCGTGACATCACAGACCTTCCCCAATCTCCATGACTGAATTCATTTGAATCGTAACAGTGTGGCCTTCACAATGACAGCAAACAGCTCTCAGTACCCTTGGATGCAGCCTGTCTGGAGTCAATTACTTCTGTGGTTCAAGATCCCTCGAGTGATCCCAGATTCCTCTGATAATAGCTCCTACTAAATTCCTTGAACCCTGTCACTATGCACAAAGCCCCTGATATTGTTGGTGAAGGCCAACACAAAGAAGGCATCAAGTACCCCAACCTTTTCTATGTCCACTGTCACTAAAACATTGATACCTTTCAGCAGAATTCAGTATTCTTTGTAGATCTGTAAACTTGGAAATTTGTGGGAACCGAGTTTAAGCCAAGCATGGACCATTGTGCTGATTTTTATGATTTTATAAACATTTTTATATACTCTTTCATATACGCAACAAGAAAGTCTTCTCTGATAACTTTACAATACAGCAGTAGGCCCACTTTTTCTTTGATTTTTTTTTTTCTGCTGATGTAGCAGTAGAAACTTTTTTTGTGTCACTTACATTCCTTGTCAGTTTCAGTTCTAGGTGACCTTTGGCTTTTCTAATATCACCTTTTCATACCTGGACAAAGTTTCTATACTCCTTCTTTGTGTCCTGTCTCCATGTATTGGTTACCTGTTTTTTGTATTGGAGATTAGTCATGAAAATCTTGCTTAGCCAAACCAGTCTTTTTATATGCTTATGCATTTTCCATTTCCACCTACAAGCTACCTAGAGCTCCTCTGCCCCTCAGAGCAGTCCCTCAGAGGATACCATCTCGCAGTTCCCTGAAGAAGCCAGAGTCCGCTCTCCTGATGTCCAGGGCCTGTATGCTGCCTTACTTGCCTTCCTCACTGCACTTGGGATCTAGAACTTCAGGTTTCATGGTTGCTACAGCCAAGGCTACCACTGATTATCACATCTCCAGCCAGTTCTTCCTTGCCCATGAGTTGTAAATGCAGGAAGAGGTCTTGCCTGATAGACCTGTCCAGCATATGTGTTCAGAAGTTGTCCCAGGCACCTCCCAAAACTTCCTGGATTGCTTATGTCTGATTGTGTTAAACCTCCAGACATGAGAGGTAAGAGACAGGACCTGTTGTCTGGAGACTCTCTTGAGTTTCTTAAGACTTTGTCTATTTCTAAACTCAGACTGGACACTAACAAATGCCTCGCACAACATTACCCTCACCTCTGATTGTGACTTACAGGCTCTTAAATCTGCCTGTTGAACTTTCCACAGTGAAACTCCCTGAATTTGAACTGCTTCTTCATATAAAGGGTAAAATTCTTCCATGCCCATTTTATTTAAAGAGCCAGTACCCATTCATCATAGCACACCAGTCATACAAGACATTCCACCCTCTCCCATTTATTTTCCCAGTGTCAGAGTCCTGGCTCCACACATAGATCTCTAGGTCCCTGAGGGCACTACCAGACCTGCCTGTCCCTGTATAATCCCCCAGGGCTTTCTCCATCCTACCCATGGCCCAGGACCCTGTGTCAGCCCCCTGGGGCCACCAGCTCCTGCTCAGGTGATGCCTGCAGCAGGGGCAGTCTCCAGTTCCCCATAGGCCTGCTCTGCCTGGCCATGGGCCACCCAGGCTGGGCCCACCCATGGGCTCATGACCTGGCCAGACCTTAGCCTGGCACGATCCCAGGGGGTGCCCTGTGAACAGGTCTGGGACTACCTTTGTGTTCCCCAGCTGACCTGCTCCTGGCTGCGGTGTGGGACAAGTGCTGGCTGCCAGGTCCTGCACTGCTGCCCCATGGGGAGTGCCCACCTGCCTTCTGTAAGACAGCAGCCCCCTCTTGCTCTTGAAAACCTTTCCAAATACTATTACAAAGACAGGATAGAATCTCAATATGTATTAATGCATCAATTCAGGCATGATCCAGGCCAGCTACAGTAACTGAAATAAGTTAATTTATAGATTGAGTTATCACAGGTGAGGATATAGTCTGTATTCTCGAAATTTAAAGTGCATAGGAAGCCCATAAATATATATATACACATAATTCCCATCTTTACCATCTTTTGAAACAATGTCCAGTGGAAAATTAAAGTAGCATGAATTTGAAAGGCTACACATTCAAAATTGGTCTGATCCCACTTACATTAAAAATCAGAGCCAGCAACAGAACCAGTATAAATTAAAAGAATTATCTTGATTTAAATAGACTCCTTTTAGATTTATTTTCTTGAAATATCTTATTATCCTATTTCTGAGATTTTCATGCTGTTTAGGTATTGTATTTTTGTTATGTGCAGGTATACCTGTGCATAAATGAAAACTGCATACACTGTGTGATGATAGATGCAGTTCAATCACTACCATAGAGTTTTTTCCAATTGACACCATGACTATGTTCCCGAAAAATCTAAGGCCACAGCACATAATTAAATGCTGTTACAATCTAAAGACTACGTCAGATTTCGGTACAAACCAAACCAAAAAATCTAGTTTCTTACCTTGATACTGTCTCTAAAAGCAGGAAACCCTTGTAAGAGGTAGTGATGTTAAGTGTTGTGCTGTAAAGAGGGTACTCTTCAAAACACTTATTTTACCAGAGAGTCTTAATTCCATTTACTTTCAGTAAAAAACTGCATTCTTAACTCAGCTATGATAATCTGGAAAAAAGCCTTATTTTTTAAAGTAGTGGAAAGAATAGGAAGGAAATCTTTATAACTAATAAGCTAGACTTTTACCCACCATAAATCTGCATGGCCTTAATGGCAGTATATGTTTTCATTATTATTTTAGGGTTCACATATTTAACTGTTATGAAACAGCACCGGATTTTAAAACATACATTGTGGATTTGGGACAATTTTTAGGAGGAAATAAAAAGCCTACCATTTTTTTTCATCCGGATAATCTTGCACATATTTCTGCACAAGTCGTGAATTCTCATTATTGCTTTACTTCCCCGTAGTGAGCTACTGTATTACCTAAGTTGCCTCAGCAGGATCATACAAAACAATTTAAGAGCTAAAGGTTCAAGTCTATTTAATTCATTTAGATTATCCTAAAAGACTGCATTTTTTCCTCCTTAGATCCAACTTTTATAGCATCAGTAAAGCACCACATATTTTTTCTGAGACTTTACTTAGTGACTAAAGTGAAAAACCCGACCTCATAACTATTTTAGATACACATTTTTTGGAAACAATCCCATAAAGTTAATTAATAATAATAATAAATCTTGGTAGATATGTAAACTCTGCTTCTTTGTTCTTTTTATTTAGATAGAGATCAGTACAATTTTATTAAAATTTATGAGTTTATGCTTTCTTAATACATGTGTTCTGATTCAGACTTGCAATACACATAGAAATGAAATGGAAATGGATTTATGGCTATGCGATCTGTTAGGCTGGAGAAGTTGAAATATTATCTAGTGATTGATACCTAATCCAGAACTAAATGCTTTTCTGACTTTAGTCTTATCAGACTTGAGAAACAAAGCGATCATTGGTCACCGGTCATAGCCAGCATGGGTTCATGAGGGGAAAGTCCTGCTTAGCTTTTTAATTTCCTTTTATGACAAGGGCACCCATCTAGCTGACCAAAGGAAGCCATTAGATGTGGTGCTTTTGGATTTTCACAAAGATCTTGATACTGTGTCTTACAGTATCCTTCTGGATAAAATGTCCTGCACACAGCTAGGCAAGTCCATGATATGTTGGGTGAGCAATTGGCTCATGGGTTGGGCTCAAAGGGTTACAGTAAATGGGGTACATCAGGCCGGTGGCCAGTCACCACTGGGGTTCCCCAGGGCTCAATTTATAGGACCACTGCTCTTCAAAGTTTTTATAAATGATCTGGATGAAGGAATCAAATGTATATTAAATAAGTTTGCCTATGATATTCAACTAGGAGGAGCTGTGGACTCCCTTCATGGTAGAGAGGCTTTACAGAGAATCTGGATAGGCTAGAGAGCTGAACAATCACCTACCATATGAAATTTAACAAGACCAGGTGCCAGATTCTCCACCTGATATGGGGTACTCCTGGTTATATGTACAAACTGGGGGGTGAGAGGCTGGAGAGCAGCCCCATGGAAAGAGAGCTGGGGGCTTGGGTTGATGGCAAGTTGGATATGAGCCAACAGTGCGCCCTGGCAGCCAAAAGCAACAACTGTGTCCTGGGCTGTGTGCATCAAGCACAGCTTTGCTAGCTGGTCAGGCGAGGTGATTGCCCCACTCTGCACTGCACTAGGGCAGCCCCCACCTCCAGTACTGTGTGCAGTTTGGAGCGCCTCAATATAAGAAGGACATCAAACTACTAGGGTGTGTCCAGAGGAGGGCAAACAAGATGGTGAAAGGCCTTGAGGGCAAGACTTACGGGGAGCAGCTGAGATCACTTGGTTTGTTCAGCCTCGAGAAGAGAAGGGGTGACCTCATTGCTGTCTACAGCTTCCTCAAGGGGGGCAGCGAAGGGGGAGGTGCTGATCTCCTCTCTCTGGTGACCAGCGATAGGGCACAAGGAAATGGAATGGATCTGTGACAAGGGAAGTTCAGACTGGACATTAGGAAAAGGTTCTTCACTGAGAAGGTGGTCGCACAGTGGAACAGGCTCCCCAGGGAAGTGGTCAGAGCATCAAACCTGTCAGAGTTCAAGAGTGTCTGGACAACACTCTTGGTGGTATGGTTGGTCTTTAGATAGTCCTACAACAAGCAGGGAGTTGGACTCAATAATCCTTATGGGTCACTTCCAACTTCAGATATTCTATGACTCTATGATTTACACAGACATATGTCTTCCTATATTATACCATTAGTCTTTGAGATGTAACAAGAATATGTATACCTGCTACATTTCAGTACCAATATTGGAAGCAAAAATTCATGGCAACTTTCTTCACATAAGATTGGGATGAGACGGTACTTAAGGGCTTACTTAATTGAACTTAAAGGTGTGCTTTGTTAAAAAAAATATAACTGATCTTATTTTAAAAGTCTGAGACAGATGTTGTCCCATGGCTGACAGGTCAATCCTAAAAAAGCTAACCATTTGTCATTGAAGTCAGAAAAGAGAGCACGCAGATAAATCATCACCCAGAAAAGCTAATGAAATATGTCCTAAACTAAATAAACACTAAAACAGCTTTACTTTGTATTTAATGAAATAACCCTTCCATTTTTGACAATTTAAAATCTTTCTGAAAGTGTGTGTACATATAATTAACCTATATATAAAAGGTATATAACCATATATATAAGCATGTATGTTTGCTTGTACAGTGAAAATGCATACTGAAATGTAGCTTTTATTGCAATACTTATGCTCAGTGCTGTAAAATCCCAAGATGACACAAACAAACTGTCTCAAGGACAATAAAATCTAAAGGGTAATTTATCTTCTCTCCCTAGAGCATGTCATTCCGTAAAGTCTGTACATTCTGTAATCCCCAAATAGATTTGTAAGTCTCACCAAACTTGATACTTATCAGGTAATTTTAGGCAAAAAGTTTTAATAACATCAACTGGTTATAGAAGTATGTGGGTAGGTAGCTCAGAATACTTCTCCATACATTCACGCAAAAAAATGACAGCTCCCTTCATCCAGATTTGAAGCAAACTTCAAACTCTTTAACTATGTGTACCACATTGGGTTGGGATAGAGTTAATTTTCTCCCCAGCAGCCCATAAGAAGCTGTATTTTAGATTTTTGACTAAAACAGTGATGCTAACACACCAATGTTTGGTTATTGCTGCACAGTGCATCAAAGTATTCTATGCTTCTCATTTTGCTGCAACAGTGAGCAACAGTGACAGAGTGGGCAAGAGGCTGGGAGCAGACACAATTATGAAAGCTGACCAAAAGTGACCAAACTAATATTCCATACAGTAGAATTTCATGTTCAGCAAAGAAATTGGGGAGATGGTTTTTCCAAAGCGGCTGCTGCTCAGAGACTCTCTGATTTACTTGTGGGAGGAGATGAGTGACTGCTGCTTCTACAACTATTCTTTCAAACACACTCATAACATGTAGTCTAAGAACACCCACAAGGATATCATCTTGTCTTAGTCACACCAAGGAATGCTATCTCCCAAGAATCTCATGTCTCAATTAGCAGTTATAGTAACAAGATCTGAATGACATAAACTTGAAAGATAAAGTCTGAGAACAGTAGTTTTGAAAATAAACTGAGATACCTGCCAGAGTTATGGCTGAGGGACATTATTTTTATATCAAGGAAGAACAAGAAATGAGTCTCTAACAGGCCAGTGAGATTTTTTTTTCATTTTATAGAGTCTGCAGTTTCATGTGACATAATTTCTGAATTCAAAAGTATCCTGTATGTTTCATATGCCTCACTGAGTGCAATTGCTGGCATTGAGATGCTCATGACATTAGCTAAGCATCTGAGCATCTTCCTCCAGCCCCTTTATCATTACTTACCACCACCAACCCAAAATCATGGGCACAATGTGTAACTTCTGCTGCTGATAAAAGGACGACAGAATTTGCAGAATGCAATATACTTTCTAATTCAATTAGCAGCTGATGTGTTTCCAAGGTGTATTATGGGCAATATCGTGCATAGCACTTCCTGCAGTCCAATCAAGCTAATTCATTCTTGCTATATGGCAAAAATATGTGCATGTAATTATCTTTTCTGATTTAATCAATTTTGTTTGTGGTAGTAAGAAAAATCTACTTGAGACACCATAGATTCCTGTTCAAAACTAGATTATCTTTTGATTGGGAAGTCACTTGTACTGAATCTGGCCAGGATGGAGTTAACTTTCTTCACAGCAGCCAGTAAGGTGCTGTGTTTTGGGTTGCTGGCTTAAACAGTGAGGACAACCACCAGTGTTTTGGGTGTTTCTAAACTTTGCTTACAACAGATCAAGGCTTTGCAATTTACTCTCTCTGCCCACCCACCTTTTTTTTTTTCCTTTTCCCACCAAGCAGGTTGGAGGTGGGCAAGATACTAAGAGGGGACATAGCTGGGACAGCTGAGCTGTAATTGGCCAAAGGGATATTCCATGCTATATAATGTAACACTCAGCAATAAAAACTGGTAGTAGAGTGAAAAGCAGTGGCATTATACTCCAAGGTGGTTTTTGTTTGGAGATTGGCTAGGCATCAGTCTACTTGTGAGAGGTAGCGAATGACTACCTTTGCATCACCTGTTTTTTCTCTTTCTTTCACTTACTAAACTGCCTTTATGTTGATCCATGAGTTTTCAGCTTTTGCTCTTCTCCATCATGCCGGGAAGGAGGAGAGAGCCACTGATGCTGGATGGGGCCAACCTAGCACATCACTCTACAAAAATGTCAACATCATTCTTGATAACATAAGCTTTTGAAAATTTTTGTTTGTTGCAGATGTAGCCACCAAATATGCAACTGACTGGAATTTTCTATTTAGTCTCAAACTTACTATACTATAATATCTGCAATTTATGGCAATTAAAAAAACGCACAACAAAACAACAAAAAACACAAAAAATTTATTAGTGTCTTAACTGTAAGAGGAGTAAGAAATACTGCTTATCAGAGAATTCCATAACAGGAAAACTACTGGAGACTGGATTTTCTTGACCAGATTTTTGTCCATTATGTACTGTCTACATCCTCTACGATTAAAAGGAAAAATAGGTGACAACTAAATGGTACTTAGGTCTACTTAGGTAGATATCTAAAATAAGTCCTAATGGTTTACCTTGTTCATAACTATGAGTGTCTTTCACAGAGACATATTGAAAAAATAAACCTCAATATTTAGCAGATTAAAGTTTTGTCCTTTTTTTCCAGTGCTCTGGTCAAAGAAACAGTTCTGGGCCAAGAACATTAGCCTGTTTGTGTTGCTCTTGTCTATGGTCCATGCTGTAGCTGTTGATACATAATCTGTGGGATATCTTGGTAAAAAGCTCTGTGTAGATGGAGTCTGTGTACTTTGCCTCTAGGGTTGTATCAGCTGAAACCATTAGAAAGATCTACAGATTGCTCCTCCCTTGTAAGCAACTGCATATGCTCAATTACAGGGATCTGTGGGATGTAATGTGAGACAGGCCAGGAGGAGATTATGTAGGAGGAAGGGAGGCCTCTGCACAGGTAGGGACTGAAAAGTCAGAGAAGAACAAGGTCAGATTACAAAGATGACAAAACAAAAAGCATTCCCTGAGGAACCAGAAAAAGATATAAACGGTACTGAATTTAGGACTGAAAGATGTACCCTAAAGGAATGGCAGGGACACAGAGTAGGCAGGAAATGAGATTTGTTTCAAATTTTTCAATTCTAATAAAACACACCTGATTTTTTTGTATTTTAAAGATTTTTCCCTCTTTTATTTTAATTCTGATGAAACCTAGCATAAATATTGAAAATCTTTAGGTGCTTTTTTTCTCAAGGAAAGTGTCCATTTCATGCTGGCCAAGGTTCTGGTGCCATCCATTAAGATTTCTGCCTCACAAAGTATTCTTACTACTATGACGGTAAGAATATTCAGTTCACAAAGGAGCTACCCTGCTGGCAGACAAGCTGTGTGTAGTGAAACCTAAAGTGAACTTCTCATAAAATAATCTCAGGACAGCGTGCATTTGGGAGGCTGTGAAGGAGTTTGGATACAGTGTTCAATGCAAAAAATATCCAACATCAGACCAGGAGATAAAATAAGAGTGAGACTGAATCCCCAGAGCTGTAGACAGAGTACTTAGTTTGAAGTCAGAACCGAGGTTCCTCTGAGCTGTCCATTCATTTTCCATTAGACAGTAATGCAGGTAAACTCCGTGGGCAGTTTCTAGTACTGATGAATGTGATTTTCCTTCATACAGCCAGGCACCATCATTAATTTTGGATATGGCTTAGTTTTCCAACCATATTTTTATTTTCCTCTTTTGCTCTAAAAATTGCCTTTGTTTTATTGAGAATTTTATTGATCTGAATGTTGTTAGAGTCTGACCTGACTTTTTAAGAAGCTGAGAATTTTAAGTTATAGTCCTGTTTCTTCCATCCAGTCTGAACATCAGAGGTTATTATTATGAAATACAGCAAAATTTGTTGAGCAATTAGACAACAAACTACGAGGAATCAGCTCTCATAAGAATAATTGAGGATGATGGAAAAAGCAATGTCAAGGTTTGGGGAAACTAAGAAGTTCTGTTGTGCTGTCAGTATTAGCAAACCAGCTGGAAGTGAGACTTTTTGTTACTGCTATTCTGTTTATCTGCATATCATAATTTGTTGTAGATTTTTCATTTATTAGGATCCCTTACATGAACCACAACATTTTTCTGTGAAAATTATGTATTTCTTCACTAATTAGATGCCAAATATAAACAGAACTGAAGAAAAGAAAAAAGAAAGGAAAATAAAACAAGAATGTGTCTGTTCTATGTCAGGAATAAGACCTGGCAGGGTAAACCCTAAACTAAAAAGAGCACGGAGTATACATACATTGTCTCCTGCACATAGTCTGACTTCCATGTATTCAGCTCATTGCGTAGAAATGAAGCAACACAGCTGAGAGCCACTGCCTGGAAATAGCCCGTTATCAGTAACCTGGTATAAGTGATGGAATGTCACAAGAAAGGAGTATGTGTAGTTCGTTTTAATGGCAATGACTTGTGTAGTAAGAGCATCTGATGCCGGAGAATATGGCTTTGCTTATGTCTCAGTATGTGTGCTTCCTCTTGTTGCTTACTCAGGTGATAGAGTACAACATTAATGTGGGCTAAATTTCTTTGGACAGGTAAAGGATCATTGAAGTATTTCAGAAGTAAAATCTGATTTCTTACAGATTTCATTCTTGGTGTTGAAAATGCTGTTAATGCTATACTGCATTTCAGACAATTGTGGTTAGTCTTTTGTTGCAATTAAATTTGGGTAAACTGTCAACACCCCTTCAGATTTTAAAGATACATACTTTTGCCTGTCGAAATTGTATTTCTAAAAGCTGCAGTATACTCACTCATCACACAGTGTTATACTCTGCTTCTGTACCTCAGAAGCAATCACAGCCCTTCTGTTGTTCAGCTTGATTCTCATCAGAGATTATTGTCTGCTTGGCAAGGAAAGAACTGAAGGAGACGTGAAAAAGGTAAGCTATAGTCTAGGTAAGAAATCATAGTAACTCTCTGACTAATGAGGACATGGTAATATTGCTACTTCTGACAGCTGTTAATCAAACTTAGTTAAAGCATTCAGACAAAGCAACTGTTTATATATGTTGGTGACTGCTAAGTTACATGATTAAAGGTTAATTTCTGCCAATACAAAGGAGAACAGGAGAGCAATGGCAGGAGGGGGAACCCCAATGATGCAGTCAGAGATAGGAGCCCACGCCCTGGCCATCCTAGGACTGTCCCTGGAGGCCCTCAGCCTCACGGGCCAAGGGACATATCAATCATCTTCAGTCAGCAGGGGATGCTCTCCATATCACCTTCAAGACTGAGAGGAGGTTTGCTTACTTGCAGTGTTTAAGTGAGGAATGAGAGGCAGGGTGAGGATGAAACAGGAGTTGGGAGGAATCAGTGTGGGAAAGTAGAAGGATAAGAAGTCAAAAGGACAAGTCTAGTAGAAGCCCTCAGGTGTTTATTCTTAACATTACTTGAGTACCTGCACAATTCTCAGGTTTGTAAAAAAATTCTGGGGACTTTGATACATCTGCAAACCCTATTAACTGAAGACTGACACTCCCTATGTTCTGTCTTGTGTTCAACTTAAACATAATAACTTTAAAAAAGGATACTGTAATTCATGGGAAAAAAAGTACCATTCTTTTTTACTGTTTTGAGAAGCAAAAATCACCTCAAAGTATTACTGATACAGGAACACATTATTAAAGTGAACAGAATTTTACTCACTGAAGCAGAACCGCAAACCAGAATGACAATACCTAGGAATGCAAGAATCTATCCAGTGAGTAATGAAACTTGGGAGGGAGATGGGAAAAGAGGAATGACACTTAGAAATACTGCAATGACACTGAGTTATTAAGTATCAGTTCAATAATTTGTTGCTCTCCACTACATGGGTAAATGATTACAATGGAAAAGGGTTTTAATTTTTTCAGGTTTTTTCCTGCTTTGCATTGCTTTTTAAGATCTTGAGATAAACTGACATTATCTACAGTTTCATCATGGTCAATGATTCCAAAACGGAAGCCAGTGTGGTAATGTTGTGGATTAATCCTGGCTGGCAACCAAGCACCACACAGCTGCTTTTTCACTCCCCCTCCCCCAGAGGGATGGGGAAGAGAATCAGAAAGGCATGTAAAACTCTAGGGTTGAGATAAGAACAATTTAATGGGTAAAGCAAAAGCCACTCATGCAAGCAAAGCAAAACCAGGAATTCATTCCCCACTTCCCATGGGCAGGCAGGTGTTCAGCCATCCCCAGGAAAGCCGGGCTCCATCACGCTCAACAGTTACTTGGGAAGACAAATGTCGTAATGCTGGATGTTCCCCTCTTCCTTCTTCTCCCCCCAGTTTATATACTCAGCATGACATCCCATGGTATGGAATATCGCTTTGGCTAGTTCAGGTCAGCTGTCCTGGCTGTGTTCCCTCCCAGTTTCCTATGCCTCTCCAGCCCTCTCGCTGGCAAGACCTAAGAAACTGAAAAGTCCTTGATTTAGTATAAACATCACCCAGCAACAACTAAAACCATCAGTGAACTATCAACATTGTTCTCATACCAGAGCCAAAACACAGCACTGTGCTAGCTACTAAGAAGAAAGTTAAATACATCCCAGATGAAACCAGGACAGGTAAATCTTAGTTAAATCAACTATTTGTGAATAAAAGCCTTAGGGGATATCCTGCATCTCTGGTTGTGTATTACAGAGATCTACAGGATAAAACATTTTTTAATATTAAGAAGCAGGCTGAATTGAAATCAAACAGATATTTTTTAAAGTTTGTTTGTTCTTCACAAAAGAAAAAAAGAATCCAACAAAATATCTAATGCAGTACAGCTAAAACTTCTGCTGCTTAATTAGCCCTTTTTGTTATGTTGTTTAATTAATGGTTTTTACAGAGGAATTTAGTTACGGAGCTCTTCCCAAGTATTACATTACCATTCTAGCCAGAAACCCTTGGTCATTTACTCAAATTAGTTTCTTGTCTATCACTAAAGTCCAACCAACCAATCAACCAGTTTACAGACCCTCCTTAGTTTTTTTGGAATTTCTCCTCTTCAGTTATTTGCACATCTTAATATTTGTTACAGTTACAGGACTAATACAACAATAACATTCTTAGCTTTCCTGTGACAACCATGGCTAAGATAATATAACCAGTCAGGTACCTTTTAACACCAAAACCTTATTCTGCAATAATACAGCATGCATCAGAAAAAGAGAAAAGCAACATTTTCTGAAATTATATAGCCAGCTGCATTAGAAAGGCCATTCTTTTCATTGTTTTTATCACTTACTGCATGAAGGATCTGATATAAAAAAGTCTTTATAAAAATGTTACCAGTATGTGAAAAAAAGACTCTGCAAGTACCACATTTCCAGCTAAAAAAACCTTAATTCTTATGAAAAATTTCAGTACACTTTCCTTTTTCCCATGTTCTCTAAATGTTACATTTATTTACAGGAAATTAATAGAAAACTGTCCACATAATTCATGCTTCAAATTGCATAACAGCATCTTCCATTTCTGAGGAGATGTCAGGGTAACGGCTAGACGCTCTTTTCTTGATGAAAGAAGTGGTTGTGGCTAAATATATTTCATGTTACTCATTAAATAATTTAGCCTAACAATTACTTTTGTTTCTGTGACTAACCTCATAATTGACTACATTCTTTGTTAAGTGGTGGACAAATTAATTTTCTACATCAAATGAGTTGTTTTTTTCAGGTAATGCAATGGCTTAAAACTTTCTTCATGCAGTCAAAAGACCCAGTGTAAATTAACATTAGTATTTTATACACTTGGAAAGTCATCCAGAATCAAGCCAGAAAACAATAAATACTTGAGAAATGAAGCAAGCAAACAAAGAAACAGAAAAAAAAAAGCACAACATCCATTTCATGGTTCGTGTGTGTATTTTTCATATTCCTTTTTTTCTGAGGAAGCTACTGGAAGACAGGATAAAAGGCAGTGCAGAAACAGATGAGACAAGCTTAAAAAACTGGCCCTGTGAATCCCTAATGTTTAGCCATTTCTATATCTTGTCTAAATCTATTTTAGAGTTCTATACATATCAAAATCTGCTAATCATTAATTCCTTCACTCTAAATATATAAAATTAAACCCAGTTAAGTTTTAGATAGATTTTTCTTGTACATTCAAACTCCTTGTGTCATGGTTTAACCCCAGCTGACAACTAGGCATCATGCAGCCACTTGCTCACTCCCCTGCACAGCAGGATGGCATGAAAAGAATTGGAAGGGTAAAAATGAGAAAACTCATGGGTTCAGATAAGAACAGTTTAGTAACTGAAATAAACTAAACTAGTAATAACAACAACAATAATAATAATAATAAATTGCAATTAAAAGCAAAATACAAAGCATGAGAAAAAAACCCCAAGAAAGACAGGTGATGAAAATGAAAACAATGGCTCACCACCCAACCCATGCCAGGCCAATCCTTCCACAGCAGCCCCCCAGCCAACCCTCCCCCTAGTTTTATTGCTGATCAGGATGTCATATGTTATGGAATATCCCTTTGGCCAGTTGGGGCCAGCTGTCCCAGCTGTGTCTCGTCCCAGCTTCTTGTGCCCCCCCAGCCTGCTCATTGGTGGGGTGCTGCAAGAAGCAGAAAAGGCCTCAGCTGTGTAAGCATTGCTCAAACACAGCAAAAACATCCCTGTGTTAGCAACACTGTTTCCAGCAAAAATCCAAACGTATCCCCATACTAGCTACTATGAAGAAAATTAACTCAATCCCAGTGATAAACCAGCACAACCTTTTTTCCCCTTTAGTGTCAGCTTTTGAAGTAACTCAGTGATAGGATTCCACTCCTGAGATTCTTTAGGAAGCATATGCCTTCAAAAGAGAGAATGTTTTCAACAAGGATGCAGAGTTCATCTTTTTTTCCTAGCTTACACAAAAGAAGAGTATAAGGATATTCTCTCTTCAGCTTCAGTCTGACAAGAGAAAGAAATAAATGGAGATAATGGAACCAATCACTTCAAAGAAATAAGAAGAGGCTGTAACAACATAGTTTAATTGCCCTCTCCACACACAGTTGGCTCTTTTAATGAAAAATTTCATTATCCTACAATAGAAGGAATGGGAGTGGCAGGAGGAGGAACCAGTTGAATATGTACAATGTGCAGAACCTTTCTAATGTCACCTCTCTTAGATCTTGTGAGGGCAGTTTCAGCTGTCAGGCAATCAAAGACTCTCCCTGTCTCTGCTCTACTCTTCGAGAAGTGTTTTAGGCAAGTTCACAGTCAGGCAGTAGCATGTCTTCCTGCTCTACTTAAGTGTATTATATTATATGACTGTCAGCAAAATAACTTTTACTTTAGCCTTACATTAAAGGTAAGCTGTTAGACTATTTATAATAAGGAATTTGATAAATTCAACTTTTTTAGTGACTAACAGTAATAAATTAACTAATCTATACATTAACTAATGTAGGAAAGTTCCCATTAACTTATTCAAACTTGTTAGCAACTACTGTTTTGTTTAGGGTTGCAGATAACTTATGACATGCTCTGTGTTTGCATTTATCTCATATTTATTTGATTGCTTGTTTGTTTTGCAGACACTAAGTACGTTATGCTAAAACTGCTTCCTAGTCATATTCTGTATGACTAGCTAAGCTTTGTATCAGAGTTCTAATCAATAAAATTCTACTGTATATAGATAGATATAAGTAGGAAATTGTTTGATTTGTGTTGGTAATAATAAAGTCTGGATACCCATAACAAGAAAATGGAATCGGTGTGCTTAAAACTGATGGTGGGGGAATAAAGCATCATTTCTTACAGCAAACTCTATTACTAAAGGATGTAAGATATATGTATCTTGCAAACCTATTCAGAAGCAAGCCACTGGAAAGGATTCAAAGTTAAAAAACTAAAATAGTAAGTGCCTGAAGTTTTTTTTTACTTCCTAGGTTAACACTTGCAAATGCAAAATGATTCAGAGAATGGAATTTGCAAAATTGTAAAAGTCAAAAAATATTATGAAAAAGCATTTATTGTGCAGATCACTGGCCAACACATAAATTGCTGACTGAAGGCCATGTTCAAATGCAAGTTCTGTAAATTCAACAGAAAGTGGAGCTACATATAAAACTAAGTAACATCACAAAGCCTAGGAATAACAACACATTAGTATTTCCTGTTCATTTTCAGAAGGAAAAAAAAAAAAAAAGTTATTAGAATTTCAGGAACAAAAGTAAGAGTGTAGAAACTACATTTCCAGAAAAGGAAAGGGATCATAAATCATTACAGTCTATTTAATATACACAAATATACAGTAATACAAAACTTACCATACACTTTCAGTAGCTGATATGGTGATTTTTTAAAACTAGGGAAAACAAGCTGTGGATGAGATAACAACAAGGTCAAAAGCTTTTCCAGAAAAAAGTATTCTTTTCTTTCTGCATATGGTTAATGAGTAAGAGAGGGTTTGAATCCTGAACATATCTTAAGTGTAACTGAAAACTAAATAGTAAGTTATAAAAAACAGCAACTGAAGATCCAGTCACTGCTTCAGGAAAGTGATAAATGCTCCAGCAAGCAATATATTCAAGTGCAGGAAAAGGCTGAGTTTTTCAGTGAGGTCTGATTTCTTTTCTCAGAGAATAAACAAGCCAATGTAATCAATTTTTCTTGATTAGAACTGCATTTTCAATGTATTCAAATAAATTTTCATACTCAACAAATAAACTCCTTTGTTGTTGTTGCTGGGATTCCCCCTTTTCCTTTTTTTTTTTTTTTTTTTTTTTTTTTTAATGAAAGAAATAACTAAGAAAAAGTAATCTCTGGAGTTGTTGGGAAGGACAGTAAGGGGGCCAGGGGTCTGGCCATTTTTGTTTCAGAGGTTTTTAAGATTAGATACTGTTTTCCTGTTCAGCATATCAAGAGACATTTGATAACAGCGGTACTATCTAATTATGAAGCAATTAGATTAAATTTTATGTTCAGATACTTTGATGACATATCTTCACAATGAAATATCTGTTCTATGCTGACCAAAAGCAAAATTTTATGTTTAATGTTTTAATCATAAAGATGAAAAGAAGACCCCCAAGACACAGTTTGTGTCTTCATCAGAAAGTATACTTACATCTATACTGGTTTTGACTAAATATATTTCTCAGTGGTCTGAAATGTTTATTTATTCTGCTGTTTGGTTGTTTTGGTGGGTTTTTTTCCCCTACTACTGTAAACAGTTTTACTTATTTAACAATAACTGTAGATAAGAAAGCTTTAAATTAACATTGCCATATCAAGATAATTATATTTTCTTTGTTTGATTCATATTTGGTATAATCACGACATTCTTTGTTGATGACTCTTATATGGAATTGACTGTATTTTATTAGAACAGCAAATACTGTAGGAAAAGACAAATTAGCATGTCAGTGTTCTACTTTTTCTGATTTTTACTTCCTCTGAGTAATTTGTTCTGTTTTCTACTTCTGTTCCTAAAAAATTAAGTGTCAGTAAGCTGTCCATCATAGGTCTCTAAATGTCATTCATAGAATGATGGTATAATTTTCAGTTAAATGTCTGGGTTTACACTTGATCTTCTGCCCTCTCAGTATAGGTCAAGTGCAATAGTTTTTCCAAATTTTTATTGAGAACAGTGGGATTGAACCAGAGTCTAGTAGACTGAATCCCAATTACAGTGAAGGCAGATCTAAATTTCAGTCACTACAAATTCTCATACTGTTGCAAATTTAACTGTTTCAACTCTGATTAATTACATATTTGACTTTGTGATTTGTCATACTCAGCTCTTTCAATCTGCTATGGGATACTAAGACCTCCAAGAAAATCAGTATTACAAATGAGATTAAATCTTCTCTTGATGTTGAAGCCATGATTGTATAAGCTAAACTCAAAAACTTTCCAAGAAATTTGGCATATATATGACATACTGAGAAAGCTCTCTGTTGGATTCAAAACACCTGTACTTGATAGTTTATCACCTGTACTTGATAGATTCATAGCACACACTGTCGGAAAATCTAACTGAGGCTTTGGTAATAGAGTTCTCTTTGTAGATCTGGTGACACTCCCCATCCCCATCCATTGGGGAGGGAAAGAATAAAATTTGCATGTTATTTTTTAATAATTGTTAAACTTTTTGTAGATTAACATCTGTCTTCTGTCTAACAAAGAGTTACTCTAGATTTCACTTTATTTATGAGGCTAAATCCATATTAACAGTTCAAAATGTTAAATATAGCCTCCCAGACAACCTGGTAGGTTCAATTTGGAAAAGTAATATATGAACACTGAGCTAACTGGAAATAAATCTCTGCTGCTAACCCAAAGATTTATGTGTTCTTGAGTGGTTAGACAGTTTCCTCCCACAAAATTACTTGCTCAACTTAATTTTACAATAAAAAGAAAAGTGGAGACAGTAGTAAGTCATGATGTTCACTAGCTGCATGTCAGGGTATTTGGAAGGAGTGTCTACTCCTTTAAGGGTATCTGGCCGAATGAGACACAAACCAGAAAACACAAACCGGACCAACACATAAGGGAGGTAGTAATAAGAACAAACCTCACCAGTGGCATCAGTTGGTAAGGATATGTGTGGTGTGTGGGAATGTTTTTCACGGTTTTGATTCCTTGATTATTTTTGTGTTTTGCATAATATTATCATTGGAGAAAACAAACAAAGGCCCAGCAAATTCAAAGAAAAACAAACCAACAAACAAAACAAACATAAAAACCCCAACAGTCAAAGGAAAAAGACCAGAGATCAGAATTCCTGATATCTCATTCCTCACTTTTGCACCCAGCAATGAGGACCTAATCTTCCTCTTTTTATGGCTTCAGAATGTTGTTATTTCTGGTTACCCAGTGCCTTTAACAAGTGCATTGAAAATTATTCCACTTACCAGCTTTTTATCTTTCAGTAAGGAACTTTTGTAGGGTGGGAAAACTATGGATTGTAATTAATGGAGAGAATTCAGTTCTACTTAATGAGTGACCAGTCTGATCATTAGAAAATATGACCTGTAATAAAGATCTGAACTAAATGAGTTTGTTTAGTCTAGAAAAGACATGACTGAGAAGAACGTATGAATGTACATAGTGTAGGTTGTTTGTGGGTTTGGGTTGTTTGGTTTTTTTTTTTTGGTTTTTTTTTTTTTTTTTTTTTTTTTATAACTGATTTTCTCTTTTTCTCCAGAGTTCAGTTGCATTCCATCTGGAACCAGAAAAAAAGCACCTACAAGTGTAGCATCTGACTGAAGTTATAACTACATATTGGAAACTAGAGATCTTAATCCAGATTTATAAATATCAAACATAAAATCTGAATTTGTTTGGATCAACTCTCTTGTTTTGATTTTCAAAGGTTGCTAATCAAAAATTACTCTGCTGGTTTACCATATATTTAGGAAGAGAAGTTTCTTTTTGTCAACAAAACTGAACTTTCTGTGTTATTCTGGTCTGCATAATATGATGGAGTGTTGCCCTATAGCTGAATAGAAACAGATGTATATGGAGAAAATTACAAAAACAGACACAGATGGTGTATCACATGTATAACTTCTTAATTTATCCCTCTTTGTGTGATACAATTATCCCAGCAAGTAGGCTGTATTCATCCATCCCCCTTTCAAAGATTCTGCCAGTTCCTGCAGGGACACTTTTTTGCATCATGCTGTAAACTGCCAGGGCAGCACACACAGATTCCTCACTTGCTCATTGCTCCCTCTCTAGCTCCCTTCCCCCTCCATTTTGCCTTTTGTTTGTTTCTTTCTTTCTTTTTAACTAACTGTGTTTACAATGAAAGTAAGATCGTTACAGTTAATTGTTTCATCAGAATATTGATGTGTTTTTCCTCTTCAGGAAAAAAACCCAAAAAACCCCAAACAACTCTTCCTATTTCCTGTATGTTATTTGCAACTACAGGATCCTCTTTTCCACAGGAGAATGTGTTATTTTAACTTTATGTTCAAAATTCATATTTACCTCATGAAATTTGTATAAACTCAACCAAATCTCAGCAATGCTGGTTTTACTCTGAACTTTGCATAATGAATATTAAAGTGGGACTTTGGTTTGAATAGCAAGCAGCTTGATGTTTCCCCATTAATTTGTAAAAGTGATTTCCTATCATAGCCTTAAAGATGTCTTTAAGCTTGTGGAAATTGTGAGTACAGAAGTAATTACTCATGTAAGAAATAAAGTAAGAAATAAAGAAATAAAAGGTATTTGTGAGTGTATTAATTCAAGTCCTATGGCAGGTGGCTATAAAAAACAATGTTTTACCAAAGTAGATACTGGAGAGGAGGATACATTGTGAAACAACATTGGTTGTTTCTTCTCCATTTTTTTGGTGATTGTTTTTTGGGGGTTATTCTTGGGGGAGGGTGGCAGTGGTGGTGGTATGTGTGCTGGGTTGTTTTGGTTTCTTTTAAAGAGGATCAAAAAATTGTAATCCATCACCACATACTTGACAGTCGCCTGGTTGCATTAATAGTACAGAGCTATATGCATGGCTGCATTACTTTGGGTCAGCTTTGCATAAGTCTGTGGTTTTATGTTACTTTCTGCCCAATAAAGAACCAACACATAGATCAGGCAGAAAACTGAATTATTAAGACATTTTGGGCAACCATACCAACAACACTGGAACAGGTTGCCCACAAAGGTGGTAGTTGCCCCATCCCTGGAAACACTCAAGGTTGGACAGGGCTCTGAGCAACCTATTCTAGCTGAAGATGTCCCTGCCCAAGGGGGGGGGGGGGGGGGGATGACACAACTAGACGAACTTTAAAGGTCCCTTCCAACCCATACCATTCTATGATGTTATGATTTTAACAAATGTGGTTCATATTTGGTATTTTTAACAGACAAATAATCTGCTTACATTTAACCATTTGCTTAAATTTTGTATGTATTTTCTTTATCAACAAACTGTATCATTAGGTACATTTTCAAACAGAAAAAAAACATATTCAACAGAGATGAAGCTAAGTATGGCCTGTTTTTGTAACAGTCCAGAATAAAACATTGGGTAAAGTCTGACAAAGAAATCTTTGAAAATGTCTTATTGTTGTCAAAGATCAAATAAAGGAATAAACATTAGTATAAAAATAAGAAAACAATTCAATCTACATTAACTGTGACATTCTTTTTGTCTGTGTTCACAGTGCTATACATAGGCAAGAACATCCCCAAACCTTACATGGAGAGCACCAAACTGTATTCTTGTCTGGTTTTGAACTTGCTCTAGCTGTTATTCCAGTTTGCCACCTGCTGCTTTCTGCTTCCCCAAAGCTCTCCCACTACGTCCTAGATCTTTCTGATCAGGTTTTTTTTCCTCTGGCTTCAGTTCAAACTCCGTAATGAATACTTTGCTCTGTGTTTTCAAGTTTTGTTCTCCAGTAACCCTCCTTTCTCTCTATCCTGAACTAAAATTGGCCACCAACCATACACACATGAAGTAAGCATCCATATACTTGCTTACATGAGACACATGTAAGAAGCAATTCTTTCTGAATGTCTTCTTTTACTAGCTATTAGACAGTTCTGGTATTTTTGGATGGAGGACACAAGGTCCATATCCATGCTTAAACTACAGAAAAATTAAATAATATAATTGAATGGATTTATTTAAAAACTGCACATTTCAGCATCAAGCTAAGATTCCTATTATGACTATTAAGATGTCAATTAGCAGAAACGTAATGATCTTTTTTTTCTTACTTTTGTTTACTAAAAAGCTCCAGCATTTTTTATTATGAATTTGTTAATTATTTGGATTGTTTTATTCTCATTTCCTTTTTCTGTTACAACAAAAAAAAATGACAGATATAATATGTCATTTGCTTTTTTAACTCCAGAGAAAGCACTGTAGAAAAAAATACGGGATTTGTGTCAGTATCGAGAAGCATTCGGTAGATCTGGTAGTGACAAAACCTAAGGCACATAGCTGTTAGCTTGTGATGACTTATCACAAATCCTTTCAGCTAGTAATATTCATGTTCTTTACTTGGTAAACAATAAGTTAAAGAACTCTAATGTCAGAAACTATATTGAGTTATTACTGTTAAGAAATGTTGCAAGAAAATTTGCTTGAGTATCCAGCTTAAGCTGGTCAATTAAAATTCCCTCACTGTATAAATCAGTAGCTAGGCTCCTTTTCCCATGGCAATGTGTCCTATGACTATTTCACAGTTATAAAATCTGAGAGTTGGAAAAGAAAATGACTGGTTAGGTACTTGATCTCACGTCTGTTAGCAGAAGTTGTTTTGAATATTTCTAGATTAATAGGATTTTTAAATAAATAGGAGTCTAGATTAATACCCTGGTCACTTTCAAACTACATTCATGTATAGTGATGTGTATGCTGAATGTATCTTAGCATCAATGCAAAGAAAATGCCATTGTGCTCTAAGACATTTCTGTCCTGAGAAACTGGAGAACCACAACTCAAGAACTAGGCATACCACACTTTCTTTCACATTTTAGTCTGGACAAAGCTTTAGATTAGTGAGGCGTGGTATTTATGACAGCTATTTCTTGCAACAGTTGCAGTGTTTTTTTTCCTAGACATTTTCTAGGTCATGGTTTCTGTATGTTAATTCTCTGTTCAGTGAATCAGGGGATTACTTCAACAAGGGACAGAAAATATTCAGATTTTCTGCTCCTGTTCTTGTAGTCCTTCAAATCTTCTGTGCAACTGTTTTCACTGAAAAAGAGGAATTTCCTTTCCTATCAATAAACTAGATCATGTCTCCTCAAGATCTCACTTTAAAACATTCACATAATAAACTGTTTAGTTTTGTCTCACCTTATTGAAGCATCACTTTTTTGTTCTGCCTTTGAATCAAGGAATTTACTAGAAAACTTACTTGGTTTCTAGTACTATAAGATGCCATCCTTTATCTTATGCAATTTATCTTTTCTAAAGTATTTTTTTCACAGTATATGAACATACTTCTATGCAATACAGTATTATTTATTTTCTTCTAGGAAATCATGTAATAATTGCATGACAGATGCAACAAAATATAGATGTCATTAATTTCCTTGCTTCAGCTAACTTTGTATTCTCAATTAGTTTATTTCGGTCTAAGAGGACATTTTATCATACTTGTTCATACACAGAATTTTACTTATTAAGCAACATTGGTTTTTTTTCTGCATAGAGACACACTTTATTCTTATAATGAAGACAGTAATTTTGTATTGATTAACTCAGATTTTTCCTTTATAAAGATTTGGAACACAGATTCTGCTGATACATACATAAATTCAGAGAATTATATTAAAACCAAATTTTAATAAAACAAGCTCTGAATTAAAAAAAAAAAAAAAGTGTTGGTTTTTATCCTAAATAAAATCAACCAATTTTAATGAAGGTCTCCTCAGTTTCATGAGCTATAACTGTGAATATAATTCAATTAATAAATTGAAAATACATGAGTATACGTCTACTTGAAAGAATAATACTTAGAAATAATTAACAGCAGCAGCAGTACTTCTACTAGTCCTCCACCTAGTAATATTCAAACCCTGTAAGTTTATGTCTTTGTATTCAAGATGTGTTACCAGCTCAATTAAAAATATTTTGCTAAATTCAGTTTTGAGGTCTGTTATAGTTTATAGTTCCGTTATTATGAGCCTAATTATTTAAAAATAATATTTGAGAATATCATATATATGAAAAGTTGTCAATGTTACTAGGTATGCTATGATAATGCAGTATGTTCCGTGTTTCTGTAATCTTGGTCCCTCTGCATCTGGAGATGATACAAACTATCATCAAAAGTAATCCAGATTTGGGTAAGAGATTTTCTTCCATTGAAGCAAATGTAAAGTAAGTGTGTTAGAGGGTTCATAAATTCCTGTAATTCCTGGCAATTTGTTGCTAGCAACCCCTATGGCTGTTCTACTTAGTCCCCAGGCAAGCACATGGGGACATGAGTGTTTGAAGAGTATATAGTTTTGGTCCTTTTTGCTCCCACAGCATGTGTTTTCATAGCATGATTTTAATGTATGTTCAAGTCATTAAGCTGGTTTAGACTTTCATAATTTTCATTATACTAATATAAATGTATATGTATAAATACATAATAGTCCTATAGACTCAGATAATACTAACATCAGCTGATAGTAGCTGAGGAATATGAGTTTATTATGAGGAGACTAGACAATGAAGAGATGGGAAAAAAAAAAAAAAAAAGTAGTCGTCCTGTAAAGTATGAGCATCATTTTTTTTTGTTCAGGTAATGAAGTTTCAGTGACATCTTGCAAGGAACTGGTAAATATGGTCCTCATTTAAAAAAAATGGTGTCCAGTTCTTGCGACTTTAACATTAGGAAGGCTTTATTCAGATTTGTTAAATTATGAATGTTCAGGGAAAGAATAACCTACCAAATAAGACAAATCAAAGTGTTTAGCATAAAACCATAAAATCTTAGGAGACCTTTTTTCTTCTCTGTAAAGACACAAGAAGAAATAGGTATAAATTAATCGGGCTTTGAAAGTTCAGTTCGAAAAAACACAGAACTTACAATATAATTTTCCATGAGAAGAAGTCAGGAAAATCCAAGTGGCTGTAAACCAGAAAACATTAAATTTATACAGGTACCAGAAACAAGGTAGGCAGAGCAGGTTAAAGATAAGTTAAAGATTTCTTTTAGAAAGTTTTTTTTGTAAAACCTGTGTTTCTCTCCAATGTTCAGGGTTAATTCTTCCATTATATTACTACTTTACTTGGCTGGAGTACTGCTCTATTTTAGCTCAGCAATTTATTTAGCTAACTTTTATGGCAGTTAAACATGGTTAAATACAGCAAATCACTTAATATCTAATGAAGCAAAGCACATAGAATATGTACCTTTAAGTCTACGTGTATAACCCTCAGACACTATGAGTGAACTATTCAGGTACATATTGTAGCTCTCATGAGTAAAATTTGCAGTAGCAAATTCCTAGGTTTGTTTGGGTTTTCTTTAAATGCATTAGTGATAAAGGGAAAAAAAGGAGAGGAAGACAGATGAAATAATAAAATATAAACTATATTGTGTGCCAAATACAGTGCATTTCCTACTTGAGTAAGTTCATAGTAGAACTTTGCATCATGTTATATTTCATTACAACATTTACATGATGTTACATGGTTAATTGAACTGTGAGGTAATATAATGACTCATCAAGCTTAGACAGAAATAAAAAAAAAATAGAAACTGTGTCAAAGCTGTAAGGAAAAACCTAGCAGCTTGTATCCTTGCTTAGAGAACTTATGATAGTGTTTTCTAAAGTATTTGTGAGCAATGTGAAAAGCAATAGCAACTATATGATTCCTGTAACTGATAAAATTTCTACTGTATGTTAGAATGGGTAAATAGAACACTATTGGATGGAAATTACTGTTCTGGTCAAGCCTGGTGTAAAAGTTATTGTGCAAATTCTATAACTAAAAATCTATTACTAACAGAACTGTATAAACACTATAAAAATTTATTTATGGTTCTCGTTGATACATCAGCATTGCAGCTTCCTTTACAGGGAACTTCTGCACAAAGTATTTTTGCTAAGCAGAATCTGACCCCCAAATTTTGAGGTTTTTTCCAAATCTTATCTATGACCGTCAAATGATTTGGGGACTGACAGATAAACTAATGGGTTTATGTCATACTCAGATTGGGAAATAAGGACAACATTATCTAATTTGTTCTCATCTGCTTTCAGCTGTGATTTGCTCCACAGTTTTTTTTCCTGGTAAGTAGTGTTCTAATTTACAGTAGAAATTTTATCATTTACCAGAATCATATAGTTGCTATTGCTTTTCACGTTGCTCACAAATACTTTAGAAAACACTATCCTGGTAAAGTAATTGGTCATGTTTATCTGTGCAAATAATATGAGCTTCATTACTGCAAAATCAGAAGAGCTCTCATCAAACACTTCATCACATTCTGCAATTCCCTGTCCACAATATTAAGAAATACTTTGGCAAAATTATAGAGTCATTCATTTGAAGTGACCCCTTTGACTTTAGTAAGGTTGAATGAAAGGTACCAAGGCCAAATGTATGCCATTGAACTTGATGTTCCCTGTATAGACATGCACAGCAAAATCGGAGAATGTATTTGCTGCCAGTGCATAAGAAGTTGCTGATAGGTGTTGGAGAGCATTGATGTGTATTTATCTAAGGGTGGAATTTGGCCCAAAGTTCCTAAAGCAAGTAAAAATCACCAAATTTTGGAGGTCTCCATTACTATTAAGGGTTTTGGTAAAGAAAAAATATATTATCTAAACTGCTACATACTTTTGTAACTTTCACACTTAATATACATTTTGAAATAAAATGCACAAATACAGTAATCCTATTTTAAGCACTACAGTTCTATTTACATCTTTGGGGTGACTGACAACATTTATAAAGTTAAAATCAGGACTCACAGTGGACATTCACAGTATTTTATGGAAAAATATTTTTGTGTCTGGGAGGCTGTTTTTTTTATCAATTACAGAATTCTTAAATCTTAGTTTGAATATTATACTTCAGCAGAAGACCAAAGAATAATACTGTAGACAGAAAGTGAAAGTGATAAAAAAAAAACCAAACAAAAATCTGTCATTTGACGATAATGATATTTGCAGCCCAATTAAGACAAGGTGGGGGGGTTTAATTCAATAACATTTCAATTTTTTTTTAAGAAGTAATTTAGGGTTGTCCTAGGTCTTACATAATTCAACTGCAAAAGAAAACCACTGCCATTAGTCATTGTGTATGTCTTTTTTCTATCTCAGAATATCATTCTGCTGCATATACTTGGAAATTTGTTTCATGTCTAGTTCTTGGAAAATATATTTAAAAATTGGTTTTCAACATTTTGGAGATAAAAATGGGAAAAGAAATGCTGAAAAAGAATTAAAGAGATATTACCCTAAAGAAATTGGAAACCTGTCAGTAGCAATGAATAGATTCAGAATACTGCAAATTAAAGGGAATTTATGACTTGTTGAGATGTATGCTTTGTACCAAAAAGTACATCACCAAACTCCATAAATAAAATAAAGGTACTATGTTTTCTTTCTTACCTCTTTTGATCTCTCCACTAGGATCTCATTAGTTCAGTGGTTTGATCTTTACCTGTAGCTGACCAGCCTTATAAAAAATAAGGTGTAAGAGAGAAGAAAGGAAAACATTCATTAAAAGAATGACATTTCACTACAGCTACATGTGTACAAAGTCCCTAAGACATACTTGAGTATCTTGACTTTGGTTATAGTTTATTCATGTACTCCAGAAACTTATTATAGATGTTATATTAGTGCTGGGGATGGTGTTGATTAGAAAGATAACATGGTTGCTTTACATCATCTAAGTTTTCCCTTACCCCAATAAAACTCTCCACCAAAAACATGCTTTGTCTTCACATCACCAAAACAGCAGTTTCACTGTGACCTACTATTAAGTAAAAACATAATATCTTGTGTAAAGTGATGGTTTAATGTACTGCATTCATCTTAAGGAATAAAAGAGCCATCACACACAAAAAAAAAAAAGTTCAATAGCGCTTTAACAGTTTTTGACCTTTCAGGAAAAGATATAGTTTGCTTCCCAGCTGGACATTCAGTGACACAGAAGACATCTGCTAGGCTCCACAGCTTCCTAACATTCAATATAGCAAGTGAAAGATACTGTGAAAAATAGAGCATACTTAGGACACATACCAAATAAAGAGCTATTGGACCAAACTAACACTTGCAAAGTCCTAGTATACTTTACCAAGAACTCAACACTGTATTGCTTTAATTTCATACCCTATATAGATTAAGAAAGTCTATCATTTATTAACTTTCTGTATACAAGATGGTAAAAGCCCTTTGTAATGGAATCTGTTAGTCCAGAGGCAAGAAAATCAGATTCTGATCCTACCTGTCTCAATAAATACAAATAACAGCATCAAGTTATTAAAATTGAAAGCATTAAAATTACAGTTAAATATGTCCTGTTAATTTGGAGTGATCTACTTTTATGTACTGATTTACATGTTTGAATTATGCCTGGAAACCATAAAAGATTAGATTATCTTTTTTCTTTAATTTAGACAAATAATACAATTAAACTATTTGTATAAAAATGACATCCTGTTTTGAATTGTGCTGAGTGGAGTATGCTGGGAAGGTGCAGAGCAGGAAAAAGAGAAAGCCTCAGTGCTGAACAAGCACTGCTCAAGAACAGCCAAAAGACCTGTGTTAACACTGTTCTAGCCACAAATAGAAAACACCATCATACAGGTTGCTATGAAGAAAATGAACTCCATCACAGCCAGACCCAGTACATGGAGCAACAGCATTACATGCCTGAGTGACTAAAAATACGAAAGACAAACTGTGTAAATGAGAAAAGCTATTTTATTTGTCAATTTTAAAGTGTTTTCCCACTCTGGATACGTTCATATGTCATCATGCATTCAGATAAACTGTTGTGTTGTCATATGTGTTAACAGTCCACTGAGAGAAAAGCTGTAGTTTTAGATTCCCATTTAAGGAACTGAAGGCTGTCAGTTGCTCTTGAAGAGAGAAGACTGAAGTTCTCAGCCCAAAAGCTACTTCTATACTGCTAAATAAAAGTGAACCATGGAATGGAGGCAAGGGCTGGACGGTTGTCCACAGGACATTGTCCTAACTTTTAAAATTTTACTCATGCAGTTGTCTCTCTTCTGAGATTTAATTCATCTTAGAATACACCTATTTATTTCTTTTGTATATATGGAAAACAATGTTTCAGATGAGAGGATCTACACCATAGGTGCTTACACCTGGTCAGATGAATCCGCTCAAAGAACTGAGAGTTGTATGTCCAGATTTTTAAAGGTATCTAGGAAAGTAAAGATCTATAATGATGCTTGGAGATGCAAAGTCACCTCTTTTACATTAATTTCCTTTCCGTTATTTTTTATTTCACCCATTTCTGTTGATACCATTAATGCCTGAACAGTAACCAAATTCTGTGTAGGTTGCTGTCTCTAGCTTTAGTTTTTCAATATCTATGAGCACATATAAAACAGATCTCAGAATAAAAGCCCCCAAGATATTTACATTATTACATATGTATCATGCATGTATGAATAATATTTAATTTAGAAAATTAAGATAATGCTGCATTCTTCTGGAACATTTCTGGAACAATGTGAAAGGAGACATAACAAAGATGTGTATTCTGAAGTCTAAAATTTGTAATTTGTCTAGTTCCCTGTTAACTCATATTTGTAAAGCTGCTTGAAATTCTTTTTGCTTTCTGTAGTTTGAAGTAAGCTTAAAAGATACCCCTGAATTATGCATTCTGATTGTGCTTAGATAGTTCAGGCTTCAGAGTATTATTCCCACTTCAAACACTCTGAACTCTACGCATCACTGAAATGCATTCATTCTCTAATACCTCAACAATGAATGTTGGATTGCATTCATTGGATGCCCAAATATTGATGCCATATATAAAGCCTTTTTCTAAATGCAGACTTAATATTTATTTTGCTCTAAAAAAATCACAGTGGTCTAATTCAATTTTTTTTCATTACTTGGTAGATTTTCAACAAGTATTTTCTATACATCATAATAATTTTGTTTTAATTAATATAGTTTTGCCATTTTCCTTTTCCTTCTTATTATCATTAAGGTTTCGGAAAATTTCCTTCTAAAATGGAAAAGTAGCTTCCATATTTTATTTTTTTTTTTAAAATAGTAGTATCAGAAACAATTGGTGAGGCTATCTAACAAAAAATGAGGAATAAATATGCCATGAGGTCATTAAGTCTCAGAGCCAGAGACCTTTAATGGAAAACAGGAGAAAAAACCTAACATTAACGCAAGACTGAAAAAAAAAACCAAAGAAAAAATTAACTGAACCATTAAACATGAGAGCATTTATAAAGGAAACACTTAAAATTGTTGTGCTTCTTATTTTAACTATCAATACAAATAACTGCATTAGTTAATTAGCTCAAATAGTATTAAAAAAAAAATCTTCTCACTGAACATTTACAGCTTTTCCTGCCTAGTAGAAGGGATTTGGGAGAAGAGGGTATACAAGGTTAAAAGGTGAAAGCAAGGGTACACTGGAGGACCAAAAAACAAAGGAGCTGAAAAAGGACATGTGCAGGATGGACAAAGATGGATGATGGTCACAAAAGGTACCAAGAAGCATTGTATAGGCGTACTGATCACTAAAGAAAGTTCAGGGAAGAACTTTCAGGGTCTGATGAAGGATGGGAAAACAACCTAGTGACACAGATTAGGAAAACACTGAAGTGCTCGATACCTTTTAGCATTGGTCTTCAAAGACAAAACCTGCTCTCAGACTTCTGCCTGTACCATATAGTATGGGAGAGAAGGGCAGCCAGCAGCAGAAGAGTATAAAGTCAGGGAGGCAGTAAGGCAAAGCAAATATCACATACAGGAGGAGCACAGCCAGCAGACTGAAATACATTATTATTCCTCAATTCAGCACCAGTGATGACGCTTCTACATTGAGGGTTTGGGTCCCTAATTCAAGAAGGATTTTCAGATATGGGAGAGGTCCATCAGAGGATTACCCAGAATGTCAAGAGTCTGGATAGCATATCCTACATGAGACAGGGTGAGGGTGAGGGAGCTGGGGATGCTTAGTCTGGTGAAGAGCAGTCTAAGGGGTAATTTTCATAGCAGCCTACAGTTACTTGAAGTGAAGTCACAAAGATGAAAAAGGCCAGATGATACAGCAAAGATCTATGGCCACAAACTGTGGCTTGAGCAGTTCATGCTAAGCATCGGGAAAACAACTGTAACTAAAAGGGTAGTACAATACTGGAGTGGGTTACCCTGAAGAGTCATGAGCTCTGCACCGGTGGAGGACTATAGGACTCAGCCAGAGAAAGCCACAGCCACCTGATCTCATGTTGGTAACAAATCTACTTTGAGTAAAAAGTTAACAAAAGAGCCTTCAGAAATCTCTTCTAAGCAACACTCTTTTATAAATTTATGTCTATATATTCCTTGGGGTTATATTATAAACATCAGGGATTATTCACAGCTGTTGACAGCAGCTCAGAATCTATTTTCCTAAAATTTACTTTGAAAATAAACTAGCAGTTTTTAAAGATTAGGGCCTCAAAACAAATATATATTTAAAACTTTCAAACTGTAGTCCTAAATGCTTCTAAGCATAGTCAAGGACTGGAAATTTTATATACCATTTCACTTTCAAAATGCTTCAATGTGTTAAAGACAAGATATGCTGCTAGGATAGCACAGGATCACCAATGCTCTCTGAATAGTTTGCATTATCTGTTCTGTCAATAAGAAAAGAATTTCAGTTCCTGAGGCTCCTGATACAGGAACTTTCAGGAGGATAAATTTAGTAAAAGAAAAACAAACAAACAAGCAATCCACAAAGGAAAGCTTATCCAATGTCAAGGTTGTCAGTAGGTTCCAGTTTAAAGCTGATTTATTTTATAACATTAACAGCAAGATCATATGAGTCATTAACTCTCTTTCTGAGCAGTTTTGAATGGAATCCTTGAACTAGAACTTAAGCTGAGATAAACAAAAACCTATGAGTGATGTGCTAAATCCTGGCTTTTTAATTAGTTTATTTAAACAGATCAAAACTTTCTTCAAAATAAAGTAACATATTTCTTCCAGAATGTGTAACAGTCTATTTATAAAACATTTCTAAACAGCACCGAAGCCCTAAGATAAGAAATCAAATATGCCATTATTACAAGATGTTTTTCACCTTAAAGAATTATTAGCTTGTATCTTACTGTGAAAAACTGGGAGGTTTATGGGGAAAAAAAGAAAATTAAAAAAAAGAGAAAAAGTCATGTAAACTCTAGAGGGGAAAATTATTCTAAATGCTTCAAGCATTTTTCTGATTCATATTACTTACTTTTGATTAGCATACATGGATCAAATGTAGAGATAAAAAGCACAAGTCTTTAACTATATAAGCACAAAGCCCCACAGAATTTTAGCAGTGATCTTTTTCCATTGTGAAAATTACAATTTCCTCTTTTCAAGCTATGTTTACAAGACAAAACCAGGACTCCCTTTGAAAGGTACAGTTTTGATCTTCAAATCTACAACCTAATAAGAAACTTTATGGCCATTCTTTTTAGTAGAGCTTGATTAATTCTTCACCTAACATTTTCAATTATTTTTTGACATACTAGTAACACAGTTTAACTGTTTAGTCCTGTTTAGTTTTGGAAACCATTGTATGGTAAAAACCATGCTTCCCCCCCCCCCTTTTTAAAAAAAAACTCCTTCAAGTTTCATTTGATACATCAAAGTTCCATGTAATAATAATAAATAATTAAGTCCTGTTCACACCAACTCACATCGTTTACATTTCACATAGTTTTATAAATGTTATTGTATTCCTTCTCAGAAGTATAATTTCAAAACTGAGAAAAAATATTTAATCTTTTTAAGCATTTTTTTTTTTTAAAATAATCTGATCTTACTAGCTGTCTTTGTATGTTTTTCTTAGCCTTCTCTCTATCTGGGAACAGGGGAGAAAGGAGAAGTTGAGATGTGGATGTGAGCAGAATTAGAAATTATATTCAAGATTTGAGAACACTGTTACTATGGCCTGTGGCTTAATAATGATTTTCTGCTTTCTTCTTTATCTTTTTCTTTTCCTAACTAGTTCCTCTTAACTTAATAGTTTAGGCTTCTGCTAAGGTTTTCACAGAGTATTTTTAGGGCCAAATATTGTAGGATAAATTAGTCTGAAAATTGCAGGTGTAATATTAGAACTATATCACAGATGTGTCATCCTATGATGAGAACATTTAAGGGGATGATAAACTCTAGGCTATTATTACTTCCTGTATTACACTTTACATCGACCACTGGATCATTATATCATCCAAAATGAACGTCTCCCGAAATTAGTGTTTATGCATTTAAAAAATAAGAGGAAAATGTTAAGACTTCCAAAATTCCTAGTAAACATTGGAATGAAAGTTTGTTAAAAATCATGTCTGTATCTTTATATATGTTGTGATGCAAAAGAGTTGACACCACTATTCTACCTGAAAATGATGTCTCACACCTTTATTAGAGATCTCTCAGAGTGCTGACAAGCTGATCTGGTTAATAAGGCATGGTAGCCTTTTTAGAAAGCTTTGACATGGTTCCTCAGTAAAGGCTGTGTGAGAAATTCACCCACTGTGTGGTAACAGGGAAGACAGTCTTGTCGATTAAAAACTGGATAAAAGGTAGGAAATAAAAGAATTCAGTAACAGTCTCTTAAGTTACAGAAGAGAGTTACTAGTAAAATCCCACAGAAATCTGTGTGGTGGTTTGTGTCTTTCAGTATGCTTGTGAAAGATTTAGAAAAAAAGCTAGTTAATGAAGACACAAAATTAAGGCATAGCAGCAAATGATTTGGGTTAGTAAAAACTTTTTTAAAAAAACATAATAAAATGCAGAAAAATGACTGGAAGATGAGAAAAAGTCATGTATGGAATAACAATCTTAATTGTACAAATAATGTACTGGTGTTCAACCTGTCCTGATGATAGCATTGCTGTTATCCCATAAGCCAAGATAACAGATCAACAGAACATTTTGACCATGCTAATTTCTCAAGCCAAGAAGTAGATAGATGCAGTGCTCCAGTTACACTAGCTGTTTAAGAAATAATTTGTCTTTCATTCCTGAATTTTTTCTTGCTTGTATCCTCAGATTGTGGTGGCAGAATTACTAACTAAAAATAAAAATTGTCCTTACTACTTAGAAAACATGATAATATGCATGATATAGCTGAAATACCAGTATGAAATGTGAGTAGACTGGGCAATAAAATGAAAGAAGACAATTTTTTTCTGCAAAACAAAAAAATAGGCATTAAATATTAAACATAAACATAGCATTATAAGTTTGATAAAGATGGAAGATTATTACTGTGTACTAACACTGCTGTGGCTGTACAGGAATGACTAGCTGAAATTTTTATTAAATTCAGTTTTTAGAGAAGTTGTAACACCTTTTTGTTATTTATTAGGGAAACAACTCTACTCAGTTGTGTAATTGCACAGAACTTCAGTAATGATATCTATTTCTGCCAGCAATTTCATGCTGATATAAATTATCCTTTGTCTTCAATATAAGTCAACCGTGCAGGTTCTATTTAGGGGGACTGACATACTTGCAGAATTCACTGCAGGGTTTCTGCTTTGAACAGGTACTATGTAATACATAACATACAGAACTGATTACTATTTCCAGCATAGTTTTCATCAGTATCTGAAACTGCAGTTATCAGAAACTTGTACTTCTCTAGCAAAGGAAGAAAGTATAAATGCATTTTTTAGACCAAGCTATCCCGTATAGAAATGTCCACCAGCATATACTTTCTCCCAGTTCTTATACTCATTTTCCTTTCTGATTTTATTTTCTCATTTTCTTTCTTCACAGATTGGCTGGAAACTCTCTTTTTAATTCACTTGCAAATATTGGTATAAATATATAATCCTCATGTAAAATAAAATGCATAAATACTTCATAGACATCCTTACCGTCTCACAGAAGACTACATATCACTCCTTCCTCCCACAAATTAAAAAAAAAAAAAAAAAAAAGAAATTCACTAGTCAGCTGAAAAACTACTAGTTATCCAAACAGTCATTAGGAATCAAGTTGACAATAATTTATTTAAATGTAGTAACAGGTACTAAACACATCTGCAGAAAACTGCTGGCAGCAAGGAAATACTTAGGTAGTTGTTAGCATTATATTTTGGGAACAATGTAAATACACATTTCTAGCACAAAGATTTAACCTCATGAAGGAATTTACTATCTAATACCCAGCATTTTTGATGGATTATTTTAATAGGCTTCCAGGGAATGACTAAATTGCTCATCATAGATGACATGCCTACTAGTATTTAAGATACCCTGGGGGCCTGGTATATCTGAGAAAACATTCTAAAGGATTTGAGCCACCTGGGACAAGAGCTGGGAGAGAGGAGGGATGCTCCGCACACCATCAGAAACAGTATCAGATGCCTACATCTGTGCACCGTAATCCCAGCCCCATTCTTTTATATTACTTTATATCCTGCTCATTTTTCTAAATATGAAAGAGGTGGGTGATTCAGCTTCATATTAAGACAGATCGATCGACTGAGAAACTCTCTAGACGACACCGACTGTGCCGACTAGACCTCAGCTGCTGGGAGAGCCCAGGCACCATTACAACACCTTCATTGTCCGTAGGGCAGTCTGCACCTCAACACTCAAAGGAAGGCTGAATGTAGTCGTTGGTTGAATTTAGAAAACGACCCCTCCAAGGGTATGATTAGTCTAATCTTAAAAAGACATTTAAAGCACAACCCATTTATCTAGAGCCACTGAAGCTGGCTGAGGTAGCCCTTCTGCATCCAACTGCTGATCCACAAGAGCGTGTCTCTCCTCACACACTCCCTCCCTCGTGCCCCTCGTGCCCCTCGTGCCCCAGCCCCGGCCTGATGCACCGGGGGGAGCATCGGGGAGGAGTGCGAATTTCGAAGGTGGAGAGAAGCACAGTTCAACAATTCAGGTAAAATAAAAGCAAAAGCACAGCACTAATGACAGTAACAGTCACAACGAGAAGGAGGGAAGGGGGAGAGGCGCCCCGTCCCAAGGGCAGGGAGCCGCGAGACCCGGTGACACACGCCACGACCGCCCCCCGCCCCCCCGCAGCGACCGGCAGCCCCGGGCAGCCCCCCGTTACACCCCGAGCACTTCGCCCCGTGGCCGGCTGGGGCCCGCTGGCCCGGCCCTGCCCCGCCCCGTGCCCGTGTCCCGTCCCGTCCCTCCCCCGCCTCCCCGAAACCGGAGCGTCCCCGGCCGCGCGCGCCCGCACCGGGGAGGGAATTAACCCTGTCCCGGGCCGAGCCAGGGCAAAGCCCCGTGCGGGTACCTAAAGCCTGGGGGGGTCTTAGATGTCACTAACGAGAGTTGTTGAGGCAAGTCCATTACGCTCATATAACGGCAGATCTGAAGCCCCTAAAAGCATGTTTCTCTCTAGTGGCATGAAACCAGGGTAAGTGGCAGGTCAGGTGTGCTAGTGAAGAATCAAATGCAATGTCTGATGTTTGCGAGGTAGCTGCTACCTTGAATGCAAAGGACATGGCCAAAAGAAGTGCTACTGCTTCCTTCTTTTTTTTTTAACCGTTGCATTGTTAAGGGACTTTATTCATGCTGCATGGAAGTGTGCTGAATACATTTTAAACTGATGAGAAAATTTAACTGATAAAAGTGTCAAGTGATTAGTCAAGAGGAAAAATACATAAATAAAACTAATATTAATCAATTTATTACATTTTAAAGTGTCATGCATTATTATATCTCTGTTTTGTTTATCACTTGCATTACACTTGTATAACATCTAATAGATCGTGGAGATCAATGGATATATGGTTATGCCATTTGTTTTGAAGAAACTGCATTTCAAGATACTGACTGGACCATGGTTTTTGCCTTTAAAGAACAGCAATTGTTCCTTCAGAACAAGTAACACTGTATGGGATATGAATGATAAAATGTTGTGAAAATACAGAGAGGTTACAGACAGTGATAGAGAAGACAAGTGGCTCTCCATGTCTCAGTAGGTGGCTTAAGTAATATGTATATGGAATTCAAAAATTGTTCATTACCAATACTACTGAGAATCGTAATTAATGAACCCTCATAGAATACATTCTTTGTAGTGAGAACACAGTCATCATATTTCAAGAACTACTGCATTTAAAAATATATGACTTCCTAATTTTATATGAGATGGTTATTTAAAATCTTGCTTCAAAGTCCATATAAATCAATAAAGGTATTTCTATTAAAAATCAGAAGTAATTGGATTAGTTCTTGCTTTAAAAATATAGCACAATCAAAAACGGATGCAGAGAATGCTGTAGGGATGGATCCTTTTTCTTGCCAGAGTTAGGAAGATAGAAATCATTATATGACAATAGATTTTTTTTTTTAATGCTTGGAAGCAAAATGTGAACAAAAGATAGTTTGTTCTAAAACAAACCCCAAACAAGCCCCAAACAAACCACAAATGGTAAATAAGACCTTTGTGCTGGGTTTTCAAAGACAGGGTTCAGCCATACCACAGTAATAAATTTTAATGAGATTTATATGGATACAGTTTCTAGTCAGCCTTGAAAGCTAGAAGTCTCTAAAAAAAGGCAGTCTTTGTAACACCAGTTTTATTATAGATGGTCCTACTGCATTTTGTTAATTATTAAAAAAAAAAAAACACAAAACATGGCTCATAAAGATGAAATCAAAGTCCAACACACACTAAAAAGAATTGTATCAGGTTTTCTGTGATGGAGATAGTTTGTGTGTTTTGAGTATAAAAGCAGTCTCAGAGGAAATGTGTAGTGGTAAATACTGGTGTCTGAAAGTATGAGAAATTACAAGACAATTTATTTGGGAAAATGCAGTTGATTTTGAAACCTTAAAACATAACTGACCCCAAATAATAATCTTAATTTGCAAATGTTATGCAGAGAAAAAAAAGTTAACAATATGAACTCTGGGATCCAAGTCTCCCTTCAGTAAGAGACACGTGACCATAATCTACCTGTCTAACCTAATATTGGCCAAAATTAAAGAACAGCTATGCTGGCACACAGCCAGAACATGAGTAGTTGTTCTCCAACTGTAACATAAAATGTTCACTCTGATTTGTCACTCAAAGATGCCTAAAATCAATGGATATTGTCATTGATTCTAAAGCTAAACATCTATCCTTTAATCTTACAAAGAACATTTATGTGAACAGAATCTGTCATGACTCAAAAGTGCACAAAGAAGGTCCCTCACTTTGTCCAAATCTTTAGTTCATTTACAACTTCCAGGTCACTCAAAGCCCACACACCAGGTGTTGGAAAAAGACCACCGCTAAACAGAATGCAGAAGACAACATTATGGATTATAGTTGCTGGTCTCTGGATTTGAAAAGGAAGAAGCAATGGGAATCTATCTATAGGGTGAACAATGCTAAATCGTAATGCCCATGCTATTCATGTTCTGGGAGCTTTTCTTCTGGACTAGCTCTAGTCTATGTACAGCGTACCCATTGGCAGTTAAGTGCATTCAGTATGCTCTTGGACCACATCTTTTAATTTAGTTTCAGCCTAAAGTAATTCCATTCAGATGTTCCGAGACTGCTCCATCCAAATGAAAAGCCATGGGCAATCATGATACTCACTGAACAGACACAGTGTGCTTCTGCTCTGAATTTGAACACTGTAATGCAGAGTCATCTCTTGGTTGCATCTATACCACCAAGATGTGCTATCTACTGGATCACTGAAGATCTAGCTGGAGCAGTCCAAAATTAAGCCAGGTTAAAGTTATGTATGGATGACTGATTAAGTGCTTGGCCATCTTGTGTAGCATACTTAACTATAGTCAGACTTACTCTTTTTTTTCAGTTCACTGCACAGGAGGCTTTTCAAGACAGTAGTAGAGAAAGGAGAATGAGACGATCTGACTCTGCTTTGGGAGGAGATAATAGGTTAGTTCTCTCTCAAGTTAAACATAGCTAAGAAACACTGTCTTCCATGTTATAGGTAAGTAAATCAACAAACTGGCTACCATATAGAAGGTGCAAGCTTTGTTTCTCTTCAGCATCTGTTTTCCAGCAAAGGTGAGGTCTTCTGAATCCCAGGTGGATGCAGACAGCTAACCTGGGGGGAGAGTGGGGAAGTTTGAGTAAGATGCTTATTACCAGAGAGAGCTGAGGGAACCCAGCTGTAGTTCTGTTACCACTGTTTTCTATTTACTAGCTATACTCATTCATCTGTTTGCATACAGAAAGCTGAATGGCTAAGTGAGGTATGTGGCTCCCTATAGAGAGGAAAGAGGGCCGTGAATCAGGTGCTTTTAATCACTCTTTAAGTGGCATAGGATACCTCAATGCCCATTTTCAGGATTCTGAATTACCCAGTAATTACAATGCTTAAACTCACTCAGCTCTGAGATCTGAACCTAACCTCTAAACACTAATCTTTTGCTCTCAATCTGGTGGCATGTAGGCAATCACAAAGCTGTGTAAACTGTGAAGATGCTAAACCTGAAAAAAATGATGCAGTTACCTTTTCCCAGAATTGGAGCATTTGAATGTTCAAGAACAGGACTTTTTTAAAAAAAAAATCATAATAATAATTCTGGGAATTTAGACTAGCACAGCTGCTGGTATTGTTAGTGAGGAAAAGAAACATGAAATGCAAAAGAGGAGGTGGAGTTAGCTAGCTACACTGACAGGGTATTCAAGCTGATTTCCAGTTGTTCTGCACTGAATAAATCTACTCACACTGCCGTAAAGATTTTACAATGATTTCTATGTCCCACACTTGGCTTTGTCTCCCGTGCACATCAGCTGAATGCTCGAAATAAAACTAATTAAAATCCTGCCCTTTTTCACAGTAAGAAAAGACTTCAAACAACAATTATAATCTTAAGCCAAGATAATTATAAAATGCAAATCTGTATCAGATATATTGGTATCTTGTAGTCATTAATGTTTATAGCAAATAGAAACTTAATTTCAAAACCACAGTGTCATTTATATTTGTTGTACTTCTCAAAAAGAATATCTTTCATGTGGAAGTCCTAGCTTTCAAACTTCTCAAGTCTTACAACCCTGACATTATCATGCTTCCTGCAGATTTCTGCTCCTATTGTAGTAACACAGGGATGAAAAGGACCTCATGGATTAGTGAGTCTTGTTCCCTGCTGAGTATATAATCCTGAGCCCATTGAAATCAGTGGGAGTTTTAGCTATTTCTTCAATAGCAGCATGATTAGGTCCAGAATATCTCAAAAATATTCAAATTAAAGTTGTTTTTTACACATTTTCCAAATGACTTGTTAAAGATAATACTCAAACACCTTCAAATACAAATGTAATTGGTTCATTGTAGTTGCAATTTGGCTTTGAATTCCTGTTCTGTGTTGAAAATCTTAAAATAACACTAAAGAAATTGTTCTTGTCCATGTCTTATGGTCAAAGACATAACCTTAGATGTCTCAAGCAAAGGACAGGCTAGAAGCAAATGGCCACAGCCATTGAGCTAATTTAACTCCTTGTATCCCCAAGAAAAATTCTCCAAGAAAATAGGTATTTCAGTAACAATAATTGCAGATTATATTCATAGGGGAGATAAATGCCTACTGCTCCTGAAGATCTGTATTTATCCTGATCTGTTTCCTTAATTAGGTCATCAAAAGATTAATTCACTGGAACAATCTTCCAAATCCATATCTTCACATAGTGAAGCTGATATATGTCAGGTACCCTCTCATATCTTCTAGCTGTATTATGAAAGAAGGACAGCAAGGTGGAGTGAAAACACATTAGCTTACAAAACAAGCTGAAACAGTATTGCCCATTTTATTTAACACTAAATATTATTTGAGCAAACTTTAGTTATCTGAAGTTACTTGTCTGGTCAAAGGCAATGTTTCCCTTATGATCAACAGACAGAAGTGAAGCATCTCCAGAACACAATTCAACCTAAACAACTGACTTAGACTGGAATGATTCATCTTATGAGAAAACAAAACAAAACAAAACCACCCAAGAACAACAAACCACAAAATTTAAAATAAGATTTTAATCATCTTTCTAATAGTTTTGGGGTTTTTTTTAAGATTGTAAAATAATGGAAATTATGAAATATATTAATTTATTGGGTTATTTTAACTGTAATTTTAAATTGTGCCAGTGGTACCAATATAAGGCATCAATACCTTTAAAGATTTTTCCAAAGAAAATGGTATAAATTCCAAACAAATATGTGTCATTATTCCCCAAAACAGAAAGAAAAGAAAAAAAGAAGTACAATTATTGGTATTTGAGATGTTTTTACTACTAGAACAGCTGCAAATTAATTGCCACTAACTTAAAGCCAGCATGAAAGCTACTCTCCTACATTTAGTAAACCAGTAGTTTGAGGAAGAATGGAATGCAGCAGTTGAAATTTAATAGAAGTGCTACTAGAATTTAACATACAAAGGGTTTTTTTGCTAATGCACATTTGAATTCTCTAGCTTCAGTAAAAAATGGTGCTTAAATTATGAGGTTCAGCAAAACAAATGTAGTGGATGTTTCTGCATTACTCTGTTCATGTGTAAAACAATTACTTGATTTACATCAAAACATACAATGCACTTGTTGCTATAGTCACATGTTCCAATATATACTCTTCAGGATTCTAATTGTTATACTTTCCTGCTTGTTCCTTGTAAATATTTTCTTAAAAATCACGAAGTATATGTGCCCTTTTGTGTTTAGAATCCACAACTGATCATTTATTTCCTCATTGTATAAATTCTACCTCTTTCCTACTAGGAAGAAAAAGGCATGTTCAAGGAGTCAAAGATTTGTTCCCTAAAGTGAACCTTTCCACTGTGAATCATATGAATCCAAAACTTACCGGCAGTTAGCCCTAACTAATTAATATATAAAATAAACAAATTACCTTTACATTTACATAATTATGTTTTTAAAAGTATTTAAAAATTTAACAAGGCACACCAAGGAAATCCTATTTTTATAGCACTAGCTTTAAGTTAAAAAACATGGCATGTCTAGATAAATAGTTCATTTTGTGCAGTTAGATGCTGTTTGACAAGAATTATCCTTGGTAGCAAACCTTTTTCTAAATATCCATTATTTTGACTGTGTTTCTGTTTTTGTAAGTAAGTGTACCATTTTTCACTGAGCACAGAGAAGAGTTATTACTCAATGAGAGTCAAAGCTCAATGATAATATCTCTTTGATACATCTGATCAGCTATTCATAATCAAGAGTATTTTCTCTTTACAAAAGTGAGCAGTAATTAAGATTTGTGAGCCTTTGTGGATTGCTGTTACAACCTACATCAACCATAAGTGGATTAATATCCACTTCAGACAAACTCCTAGTCTTAATCCAGACCATTATTCTCCTGGTGATTTTGCCATCATAAACTGTGTAGCTTTTACTCTGAAAATGGATTGGTTTTTGTGTAGTTTGTCTAAAACCAGGAAAATAACCTTTAAACTTTCAGTTATATATTCTATGTGCTATGCACAAAATCTTGTAATGGGCAAAGAGGAAACTCATTTTAGACAAAGTGAAAAAATTATTAATAGTATAATAATGCAGTTAAAATTGTTATACACTCACACTTAGTACCTATCTCTTTTCTGTGTCATTCTCAGTCTTTCACTACTGCTGTGGACCTTTGGTCAATAGTGCCAGTCCTCTCCCAGTAAGGTCTGGGGTTTGCGGCTTGCCTCGAAGTGCTTTACTGAGAAGGCTGATGGTGGTGGTGTCTCCTCTTACTCCTTTCCTTTCTCTTAAAATTCACATGGAGATATATATTTTTTTAAAATTCTTTCTAACACTTACATTTTCTGTGTTGCTTTGCAACTCCATATAGCTTCCGAATCTGTCATCTGTGGTATGTTTTATGTCTGCCACATACTTATTCTTTGTTACCCCAGCCCAGCTGGGTCCAAATTCTGGTCCATGTTTCTTCAGCTGACCGTTAGTGAGTTGTTTATGGTTGTGGGATCTCCAGTGCCAAGCTCATGCCCCACTTGTTTTCATGCAGCCTGTGTCCTTCTACACCATATCCTCTGTCTTCAACCCTGAAAGCCTCTGCCATCATAGCAGGCCTGACTTTCTACACACTACACCACTGTGCAAGAGTCGCAAATATCTACACAGAGTAACTACATATTATCACTATTAATATAAAAGCTACAGTCATACCATACCAAGAACTAACAAAAGTAATACAAATTAGGCATAGTCAAAGAACTTTAGAAACAGCAAACCAACTAAAAACAAAACTCTAGGCAGGTCAAGACAAGTTTAAGTGAAGTAAACCTGACAAACCTCAGTCCTAAGGCCTTGCTAACTCAGTGCAAAACCTGTGCGCTATTAGTAGCAATGGGAATACTGTATTTAAGTGAGCTTACAGGGCTCAATATTTTAAGTGATATCTGTTGGACATTTAGGAGAAAAATGCAAAGTCTTCGTTACAACACCAAGCAAGGGATTCTCATCTTCAGGATTTAAAAGACATCATCTCAAAAGGGATTCCTTTTCTAAAGAAAAGGAAAAAAAAATATAGATTACAATACACTGCATCAATAAACATTTGCATTTTTACGTAGACTAGTTTCACAGAAAGAATTTAGGTCCAGCAACCCCGCCGTGACTAGGCATCTAGGACATCTTTCTAGTCATTCCAAAACCTGGCTGAATCTTCGGGAAACAAATTCACACATCTCACTGGTCAATTTACAAATATGTTTCTGTTCAAATGGAACAGCTAACTAATTTTTCTTTTTGTAGGTAGAAGCTTTTAAATGTGTACAAGCAAAACCATTTTCTTTATGACAGTGTATTCCAGAGTGTTTTGATGTATGCCTTCCTATTAAAAGTAAGGAAAAAAGAATTGGGAAATTGTGTGACAGGAATCATAAAACCATTCCAGAAATGTCTAGCAGAGAAGTGAATTGGGGCACACTACATAAGGGAAAATTATATTATTGGGTTATGCTGTTGGCCAAGGAGTAGAAAATATGGTTGCCAGCTTCCTCAGGGCTATGTTCAGTCATGCTGGAGGAAAACAGGTGAAAGAGGAGGCTCTTGGCCACTGAGAAGCAAAGGAAGTTGTGACAGGTCTCTGCAAATATGAGCTAAGAGACCCCAAAATATCTCTAATCCCTGATGTACAGGACAAACACCTGGATTAAGACCTTGGCTGCTACTGCCACTGCCTCCTGCTTTTCTAGCTTCCCCTTTCTACCATTTTCTGCTTGCTCTGTTTCCTCTACAAAGTTATTCTTCAGGCTTCATTCGGACATCGTTGCTCTACTGATAACACCCCAGATCATAATACCAGAGAGTATTGTGGTATCAGATCACTTTGTCTCCTATTTTCTCTGATCTGACTCATTGAAGGGACCAATGGGAAACATCCTTGGCACACTGAGACTGCATTATTTCATATGGTCTGACCTTGCCAGGCTGATCAGCAGCAAGCTTCTGCATTCCCTGACAGTGTCAAGACCTGTATGCCCATAAGTTTATTGTGTTATAGTTGCCTCAGAATTCAAAACTTCAGAGGTAGGATACAGAGTTTGGGATGTGTGGTGGATTAACTTTGACTAGCCACCAGGTGCCCACCAATGCACTCTATTGCTCCACATTCTCAGCAGGATAGGGGA
Source organism: Falco naumanni (assembly GCF_017639655.2). NCBI lineage: Eukaryota > Metazoa > Chordata > Aves > Falconiformes > Falconidae > Falco > Falco naumanni. The sequence goes on from NC_054055.1 coordinate 54,041,312, forward strand.
GAGAAATTACAATGAAAGGCTCATGGTTTGAGGTAAGGATCACTCACCAGTTACCATCACGGGCAAAACAGATTTGACTCAAGGAAATTAATTAAATGTATTGCCATTCAAATCAGAGTAGGATGGTGAGAAATAAGAATGAAATCTTAAAACACCTTGCCCCCACCCCTCCCTTCCTCCTGGGCTCAATTTCACTCCTGAATTGTCTGTTTCCTCTCCGCTGCATGGTGCAGAGGGACAGTGAATGGGGGTTGCAGTGAGTTCATCACATGTTGTCTCTGCTGCTCCTTCTTCCTCACCTTTTTCCCCTGCTCCAGCATGGTGTCACTCCCATGGGAGACTGTCCTTCACAAACTTCTCCAACATGGGTCCTTCCCACCGCCCGCACTTCTTGAAGAACTGTTGCAGCATGGGTCCTTCTCATGAGGTGCAGTCCTTTAGGACATGCTCCAGCATGGGTCCCCCACAGGGTCAAGTCCTGATAGCAAACCTGCTCCAGCATGGGATCCTCTCTCCACAGGGTCATAGGTCCTGCCAGTAGTCTACTCCAGTGCAGGCTTTCCAGATGGTTACAGCCTCCTTCGGGTGCATCAGCCTGCTCTGGCGTGGGGTCCTCCATGGGCTGAAGGGTGGATATCTACTCCACCATTAAACTCCATGGGCTGCAGGGGGAAAACCTGTTTTACCATTGTTTTCTCCATAGGCTCCAGGGGAATTTCTGCTCCAGTGCCTGGAGTACCTCCTCCCCCTCCTTCTTCACTGACCTGGATGTCTGCAGCATTGTTTCTCTCAGATATTGTCATGCCTCTCTCCTAGCTGCTTTTGCAAAGGTTTTTTCCCCCCTTCTTTTAAATGTGTTATCCCTGAGGCACTACCACTGTTGCTGATTGGCTCAGCCTTGGCCAACCACAGGTGCACCTTGTAGCCAGTTAGCATTGGCTCTATTGGATACAGGGGAAGCTTCTAGCAGCTTCTTGGAGAAGCTGCCCCTGTAGTCCTCCTACTACCAAAACATTGCAACTCAAACCCACTACAGAATGTTGATCAGCTTAGACAAAATTGGCAATAAATTTACTTGGGAAGGGGATAAAGAATTTCTGTATCAGTTTCAGTTCACTTTGGATGAGGACTGGAGCCAACATTTCCAAAGAGGTAACACGAGGTCTTGTTCATTTTCCAACAGAAGTAAATCATTTGGAATTAATAGTAAACACAATGAAATTTATCATGTTATCTTTCTGCAATATTTTCAACTTGAGACAAAACTTAAAGGGAAAAGAAAAATAAAATCAGAGACCTGTGAAGCAGAAAAGATTTTGTAATGAACAGTGTTTAAAAAGAAGTGCATCAGATTTATTAGTTTAAAATACTGTTATAGACATTTAAGGAGCGGTTCATAAGTATGATTGCTACTTAAAAGAAAAAAAAAAAAGAGGTCTTTGATTTTTAAGATGTCATCAAAACAGGTAAAACAAAGCAATGCTTAAAAAGTCAGAAAAAACCTCTTACCTAGGTTATTTTTGCACTTTCAGATGCTTTTGAGATTTCTCAAAGGGTTAGGGAAGTTATAGTTCCTTGTCTTTCATAACATCATATTTTACATCATATTAACTCCTGTGGAAATTATTAATAATATCTGATGTACTTAGAGTGAAAATAATATATAGCATAAACTTACTTTGTCACAAAACTCTCATTAATTATGCAAATTATGCTTTTGACTGTTACTGTTGTTCTGATTTTGGTTTTCAATTATATGGTTTTTTCATCTTCGAAAATTATTATTGATAGACTTTTAAATACCATTATTTTTATAATTACAATAAATCTTGAAGCTCTTTGTGGTGAATATCTTCTGAAAAAGGGACCATAAGTTCTGAACCGGTGTGTATGTAGAGGAAATTAATCAAATTTCACGTTTTCACCTTCTTTTGTTTTAAAATTAAATCATAATAAATTCCTTGGTTATACTCTACTGGTTTATCTGTAAGTCTGAAAAGATTTTGCAGGGGTTTAGGCTGTGGAAGACAGAATTAGACTATCTAATTTAAGTAAGACCTGATTATCTCTTTTCTCTCTTACCTAGCTCTTTGGCACCAGCAGGTGAAAAAAATTACCTTATGCAAAATTCTCTGTACCCAGAATAGATAATCATAAGCACTCAGAACCTCAGCTGTAGTAGACTCCCATTCCTCAGATTAACATCATCAAAGCAAACCTTTTTTTTTTTTGATGATGATAAAATTATATTTACTACTGATAGAAACAGGAAAGTTATGTTAAAAAGCTACTGGACATTGGGAAATATTAGACTCTTCTAAGACTTCATCATATTCATCTCTTTATAGAATTATGTAATAATTTCTGGTGTATGTTTAAGTGAATGAAGCTTGCTAAATCAAGTTGCAGTCCTTTTAAAATCATTAATTTAGCAACCATCTCTTAAAATTTGTTTACTAGAATATGTTAATTGGAATTGTGTAGAAAAAAAGGATCTTTAGTTACTAGTGAAAATTTTCCCCCCTCTTTTGCATTTGTTTTTCCTTTATGGTGAGATAATTCATTTCATATTCTAGTCTGTAACTTTAATATTAAACTCAGTGGTAATACAATACATTTTAAAGATGTTTTCTTTTCTACCCCATTGTGTTTCAATATAGGTGATGCAAAATCACATAAGAATCTACTAAAGACTGTTCAAAATGCTGTCTTGATAAATCAGGGTCCAGTTCAGTGCTGGGTGGCCTGATCCTAGGGTTTACATTTGTTTGCTTTTATTGTTATAAATACTATAAAACAGATTTTTTTTTTTCTTCTTCCTGTTTAAAGTGGGGTGGTGATACAGTCACTTTGGGATGAGATTTTTAATAAGAGCACTAAGAATTTAGATACCTTCTAAATGGAATGATTTTGTAGCACAATTTCATAAGCTGGGAAAAGCACTACTCTAGGAGAGAAAAAGGAAAAAAATGTTTAAGCAGTTGCTAGAATAGAAAATCTCCTGCCTTATTATATCTTACTAGACAATTTTAAATTACAGAATAGGTCCTTTATATATATATTTTTTTTAATTGAAGCAAAAAGGTAAGTCTTTCTGAGGTTTTTTATCATAAGGGTTATTTTTAAAGATTAAGATGTAATACACTGTGAATTAAAGTGAGTGCTTCAAAATTAAAATATTGATGGAAATAATGCAAAGGTTTTCCGATTTCTGTATCTGGATATTACTTGATGAATTTGATGGATTACTTTGTTCACAAGTAATTTCAAATGCTTGCCTCAAATCAATAGCATGTAACAAAATCCACAATTCAAATTTATGCCTATTAAAATCTATGGGGAGCCATATAAAGCAATCCATTTTTATATTTTGGATTTCATTTAAAACATCTGCTGTATAGTGGGATATGAAGAACAAGAAAAAATTGTAAACTATTCATCTGAAGTTCCAGTTAATAATGCGTCTATGTGTAGGTCATTTTGAGATAAATATTCTGTCATTTCTTTTCCATCTAGTCACAATACTGTAGTCCTGGAGGCAGAGATAAACCAAATGAGACTGATAATAAAATTGCAGATCTATATACCACAAGAAGAAAACAGAAACAGATAAAACCAAGTACTAACCTTCATTAAAGATGCTAGTATATCAGAGATAAGAGTTTATAAAAGCCTTACTTTTGCACTGGGATTTGACTACAATACAGTAAGTCTATCCACCCGAGTTCCTAGCTAATAATGCCCTTCAGTTTTGACATTAAAAGAATTTTTAGAAGTATTTCTGAGCCACAATAGTAAGTTCTGAATTGAAAATAAATTATATTGGCAAAGTTTTATTTAAATCTATGGACTTGTCTCTTCTAACCACAACTTCATTTAGAAACTTTTTGTGAAGCTATTGGATCTGAGGGCAATAGCTTTATAGCTTTAATCTCCTAACTTTTTTTATGTTTTGAAGTGTGGAATCAGACTCCACAATATCAGATAGCAAAGTAGGTATCACCAAAGCCATGCACACCAGAGGCAACAACTTGCCTCAATTTATATAATCAAATGATGCATATACATAAGATTTCCAAATATGCCCATACATATTCATAACCTAGCCCCGCTTCATATTAAAATTAGTTCCAAGAAGTCATTTCCATGAGTTCCTCCCAACTGCACCTGTGTAGTGCCTCTTGGTGGTGGTTGTGGGGGTCATGGGGATGAAGGCTTGTAGTCTCCCTCACTCTGAACTTTTTACCTTCTCTCTTTGCGCAGACTCAGATGTTCCTTGGTCTGTGTCCAAACTATGGAGTTGTTTTTAGCTAGTTCTCATCACCAACTGTCCTTCAGGAGGAACTGTAGACTCCTTGCTTCAGTTAATTTAAACAATAGTTAGTAAAACAAAGCATTATTTATCCACAACAATCTAGGAAATCGTTAAGGAATTAGATGTACTAAAATTTCTTTAACCCCTTCCCTCAGTCCCCCCTTTTCTAGAAAATTAGAAAATTCCTTTACTATACCTAATCTAGTACATTGTTTCTTTGTCTCAATTTCATAATTTGTTGTTTGATCAGATGTTTTATTTTTATTTGGCCACTTGACTGAGGGCGATATGGAGTATGAAGTTGTCAATTTATACCCAGATATTGGCTAATTTGTTGTACCACTTTTGAGATAAAGTGTCGTCCTCTGTCACAGGATATGGTTCCAGGAACCCCAAAACATGGTATTATTTCTTGTATCAATATTTTGGTTACGTTCCGAGCCTTGGCTGTTCTGCTTGGGAATGTTTCTTAGAATTAGGCTGGAGGTAAAGATCACACTGTTAAATCACCTGTCTCACTGTGATGTATGTTTCTGGCAACAATTTCTCTGATTAGCTTTTTATACAAAGCCTCTGCCCCCCAATGTCTTTTTCGATGTTCCTTCCTCCCTTACTAAATGCCATATTAGGCAGGAGGGAACAATTAATTTTCCCTGTGGTGTGTGAGCCCACCCTTCTTTATTTTATGATCCTTCTAAGTCTGTAATAAGCTTTTGATTTTCCTTGTTATACTCTGGCTTACCTTCTAGAGAGATTCGCTCATCAGGGATCAAAGCCCTTCTGTTTGTACTTCTGTTTCAGCTATTCATTTTGCCTCTCTGTCCTGCAGCCCCTTTCCTTTTTCCAATTTCGAGCTCACTTTCTGGTGCGCCTTAATGTGCATGATTGCCACTCTCTTGGGAAGCTGGACTGTCTCATGTTTAATGTTTTTCCCTTGAGAGTTCAATAATCCCTTTTTCCAAACTGTACCATGCATGTGTACAACCCTGAAAGCATATCTCGAGTCGGTGTAAACATTCACAAATTTGCCTTGGGCTAATTCCAAGGTGTGTGTTAGAGCAATTAATTATTTTTGCTTTCTGTGTAGACGTGTTCCTGGGAAAAGGTCCTGACTCTTATTTCTTGACTGGTGGTAATGGCATATCCTGTATGTCTCTTACCACTCAGGACATAGCTGTTTCCATCGGTGAACCAGTTTTCTCCGTTTTCCGTAGGACTGTCTTTCAAGTCTGGGTGACTTGTGTACATTGCTTCAATGGTCTCCAGACAGTCATGATGTACTCGTTCTCCTGTGTCCCCACGGAGGAAAGAAGCTGGGTTGACAATGTTAGTAACCATAATTTCCACATCATCCTGTTCTACCAGTATGGCCTGGTATCTCAGGAATCTCTGGAGAAAGCCAGTATCCACACTTTGCTTCCAGCACCATGGATACTGTATGGGACACCAAAACAGTTATTTTCTGGACCAGGGTAAATTTTTGAGCTTTTTGTATTTAGTATTTATTATTATAATACAATATTATACTTATTGTATTTAGTATTACAGCTATAACCGCTCACAGGCATCCAGGCCAACCCTTAACAGTTGCATCCAGCTGCTGGGAGAAGTAGGCAACTGCTCATTGATATGGACCCACCCAGATCTTGTGTTAATATTCTCAAGGCAATTCCCTGTTTTTCATGGGAGAAGAGGAAAACCAGCTTATTCACATCTGGTAGTCCTAAAGCCGGGGCTGACATCAGGGCTTTTTTGTGCCGTTCAAAGGCCTGTGTGGCTTCTTTATTCCATTCAAGGTGTTTCTGTTCAGTGGTTGTTAGTGCATATAGTGGTTTAACAAGCAGTCCATAGTTACAGATCCACAGTTGGCACCACCTGGTCATTCCCAAAAAAGTTTGTAACTCTTTCACTGTCTGAGGTCTCAGAGTTTGGCGTATTGTTTCTTTGCGGGCTTATCCCAAAGTCCTTTGCCTAGCACCAATTTCATAGCCCAAATAAATCCCTTTATGCTGTATTATTTGGGCCTTCTTTTTAGACACTCAGTACCCTTGGAGCCCTAGGAAATTCAGTAAACTCACTGTCCAGATCATACAACTGTCTTCTATCTTCATGGCTATCAGGATGTCATCCACATATTGTAACAATTTCCCATCTTCAGACAGCAGTTCCCAGGATTCCAAGACCTTTGCCAGCTGATTGCCAAAGATGGTGGGTCTTTTTATAAATCCTTGTGGCAACACCCTCCAAGTGAGCTGGGTTTTACGACCACTTTTGGGATTTTCCCATTTGAATGCGAATAACTTCTGGCTGGCTTCATGGAGAGGGAGGCAAAAGAAGGCATTCTTCAGGTCTAAAACAGTAAACCATGTTAATTCGGGAGTCAATACAGTCAACAAAGTATATGGACTTGCTACTATAGGATAGAGATCTTTGGTTATTTTGTTTACAGCCTACAAATCCTGAACCACCTGGTATGACCTGTCAGGTTTGCAAACAAATAATATGGGAGTGTTAAAATCTGATTCACATTCTTTCAACAATCTCAACTGTAGGAAATTTTCAATCACTGGATGGATTTCTTCTCTATCTTTTTTTTAGGGGATTCTGCTTAAGTCTTACCGGGTGCTGACCTTCTTTGAGTCTAACTTCAACAGATAGAGCATTCTTTGCCTTTCCAGGTACACTGGTGGCCCATACCCCAAGATGTAACAGGTTTAAAATTTCTTTGCTAATTTTTCCTTCTGCAGAGAGGCTGGTTAAAGATAAACTCATTATTTGAATGTATTGTTCATCTTTTACTTCCAGATTAATTTCTCCTTTTTCAAATGTAATTTTTGTACCCAACTGTTCCAACAAATCCCTCCCCAAAAGTCCCTTCAGGGAGTTGGGCATATATTTCAGAGGTTTACAAAAATATGCCTTTTATGTTGGCCAGTCGCCCCTTTTACCATGATGTAGTCATCTTTCAGGGGCACCAAGGCTTGACTGAAAACCAAATGATTTCTTCCTAGTTCAAGAAGATACAGGGCTTTCCAGGAGAGTAGGAATTCTATCCAGGTTCACATCTTGTTCCTGTAGTTGAGGGGGAGGCTTAAAAAAATCAGTTAGATCATGTTCTGGTACCTGGTGAATTTTGTCAACTTTAGTGTACCTTTACCCACACTGTATGCTGAGCAGCACCACTTTAGTTGATCTCTATGTTCTTTATTTTTTTGTTCAAGTGTAAGTACCATGGGGTCCTGTGGTGGTATCATCCCACAGTCCCTCTGCCACTCTGTATGGTTTCGGAGGGTGAAAAACATGTCTGCATGAGACCATCTCATTTTCCTTTCCTCCTTAAAAACAGCATTAGTTCTAAAAGGGTATTATAAACCATTGACCCATTAAGTGGACATTTAGCTTCGTTTTCAATTTATATAAGGGCTACCACTGATTGCAATATTTAATAAGGGTCTTTTTATTTTTTGTACCTCCAGTCTTGACAATATCTTTCCAATGAGCAAGCACAAAATCCAAGGGCCTCTTTTTCAAAATTCCCCCTTGAGTTTTACCCATATTGTAACCTTTTATGAATTTTTTATTTGAATTCCAGCTATTATTCTAATAAGTTTACACACAAACAGCTTCTTACACTTCTCTGTAGTTTTCTCCCAATCCTCTTCCCAAATGTCCCAAATTTCCAAAATCAAATTTTCTCTTCCACACACTAACTTAATTATTTAGAGGTTTTGTAGGACTGGTGGTAGGGTGAAGTGACGATACCTAGAGCACTTTGAGCACTCTATGTCTTCTAGAGCTACAATACCAGCGCCTTTCACAAAACAGCACTTCAGTAAGACCCAGGCTGGGTGCCAACCATTGTACCTATTATTATAGCTTCTTGTATTACCGCAGACCAGACAGAGAATCACAGCCCCATTTAATAATATTGTTCGTTCCCCCTATTTATCCAATGTCCTCCCTTATTCAAATATTCCCAGGGTTCCAACCCAAACCACCGGATAAGTGATTCCCTTTGTCTTGTCCCATTATCAACATAAAGAGACATTCATTCATTCATACACTATTAAAACATGCTACACTCATACAAAAGACAAAGACTATTAACAAAATTCCTGGGTATTCAAACCGTACATTTAACATCCATCTAGCAGCTGCAAATATGATATGCAAAGTGATTTTATCACAATTGCGAGAGGTCCACTTACCCTTCTTCTGCTTCTTATATACCAGTCATGAGCAGGTCCATCCTGGCTCCTGACACTGGGATGCAGTGGCGACCTCGGATTTGCTCAATCTGCCCTCAAGATCGCTAGCGGCCACCCTATTGGTCAGCAAATCCCTTTGTTATGCAGGGTACCCTCCTCCCATACGGGGACTATGCTGCACGCCAGATGTCTCTGCGCGATTTACCAGCTGCTCCGGACACATGTACGACTTACAGGCCCCCTCTACTAAAGCATACCATTTTCTTCCATGGCTTCAGGAGGTTGTTGTCAGCCCCTGTGGTGAGCAGCTGGTAGCGGAGGCTCCTCTGAGGAAAGTGCTTGGGGCGTGCCCATTGGCATCTGCTCCACAGTCCATCCCATGGCCATCTTGTGTAGACTCCTTGCTTCAGTTAATTTACACGTAGTTAGTAAAACAAAGCATTATTTATCAATAACACTGTAGGTAATCGTTAAGCGATTAGATCTACTAAAATTTCTTTAACCCCTTCCCTCAATTTTTTGATTTGTTATTATAGCACCTATTTTCTCGTACAGCTGATTTAGAGAAGTGGATACTGGTCTGTTATATTTTCTCTTGTTCAGAGACACAGTGCGCTACACTGTATGCAGACAATCAGTCAATCTGAAAATGGATCATAATGAATAATACTGAAATTTGGGCAGCAAAGACATGGACACAACCCCTGCTGGGTGATGGAGCCCACACCTTCCATGTGATAACCAGGCTCTCCATAAATGTCCTCAGGATATTCAGAGACCTGGGAGGGGGCAAGAGTTTAGCAGAAGTTAAAACTATCTTGAAGTCACGTAGGTTGACTAGTCTTATAACTAAATGGATTTTTAGGGTTTATGTCTTTTAAAGCCCTTTTTAAGTATAAGCAAATTAAGCTTTTTTCATTAAATACAGACCTCTCTTCCACCAGCTCCCTTTATTCATTCCTCTCTCTGCACTCATTTTATACCCTGTAACAATTTACTAATTAAAACACTTTAAATATGTTAGAATTAAACACTCTTCCTGTGAGAGAGAAATTAATTTTTATACTTTTTTAATTATTATTCATACATCATTAAATACTTTTTAGAAAAGAGATCAAAACAGGTTTATGTAAATCTCACTCCATAAATATAATATGGATCTTCAGATTGGCCATGATAAATTCTACAATTCATGAAGAGATCTCAGGGTTTTAAATAGCTTAGATGCCTCAATCAAAGTTACAAAGGAGGTACCTTTGTTGTCTAAACACCCCAGTTACCAAACTCTGATGTAGTTAAACAAGAAGCACACAAAGTTTAAGTCGATGACCCACCCTCTCAGGTCGTTAGTGCTCAAGTACCCACCTTGTCAAGTCATCAAAACTGGTGACTGCAAGGACTTCTCATCAAGGGAGTCAGCCTTGGGAAACAAAGAACAGATGACGGTAAGAGCACCGGTATGTAAATCATGCAGGAAGAAGTCTCCAGGTGAAAAAGTTCTGGCTGCAAGAGGAGACAAGCCGGTAAGGAGTTGTAATCACTGATTGCACTAGAAGCGAGAAACTTGTAGCCAATCCTGTGCGTGAATGAAAATACATATGTAATGTGCTATCAACATGCAAGTACTCCACTGTATGTAATGTGCACCCTCGAGTAACTCGGTGTGCCCGATAGGAGGAAAGTTCGCACATGCACCCAGCTGCAATAAACCGGTGTTGGGTTTCTGAACTGTCCTTTGCTTTGGAGAGTTTTCCTGGTTATGGTTTTTGGTAACATTTTCATGCACCCAAGATTCATAACCTGGCAGCTTATAGCGGGAATAGGCATTTTCTTTCTCTCTCTTTTTTTTTTTCCTCCCTCCTTTCATTCTCACACACACACTCACCCACCCACCCCCAAGTAACTGAATAGCAATCACTATTTTTGTCCTACAACTGGGAAATATTGCATGTCTTCAGAATAAGATGAACAGTTTACAACATTTTTTCAGGAGATAAATTTAATATAGATGTCTTATTTAGTTAAAGGGAGTTCATTTGCAGAGTCCAACTCTGCATGATAGCAAGAAAACTACCAGACTGGTGGTTTGTCTTTTGAAATGTCTCCTTTTTCATTTAGAACCAAAGTAGCTGAATGCCCAAGATTCATGGCCTCAGAAAGAAAAGAAGTAAATTGCATATTAATGGTACTTATTTTATATATTTCTTCCTAATGTGATTGTTTAGACAACATAAATAACATGGTAAAATTTTTCTATGTGAAAGTGTAGCTGGAACTTCAGCTATGTTCTGGTAATAAAATATAAGTAATGCTTACAAAGCTGCATAGAACGTAAATACTATAATCTTTATAATCTTATATTGAGACTACCATACAGCCAAGATCTTGACTGACATAATCTTTTAGTGTACTCATTTTTGTATGTAGACTTAATAACATGACTAGTGAAAGCTCTTCTACACAGCAGTTTGAAGAAAAAATGTTGGTTTCCATACAGGTTGTAGGGTTGATTACTTTCTAGTAAGTTGCTGTATTTATATAAGTACACTTTTTTGAATCAAACATTTTATTATTTCTTTATTTCTTAATGGCTTATGCAGTGTTTTTGCTTGAACTAATTTAATGTTATTAATATAGTGAATGAATGAAATTCCTGCTCAGCACATTGTCAAGTCAATTATGTAGTATTAAGTCCTACCATATTATCAAATTTATAAACTGGAATTATATTTCCTTCTTTGACTAAAATAACCCAAACCAAAATAAAGCAATCACATAAAACTCAAAAAATATTGCATATTTTGGCAAATTGTGATTTCTCTTAATGATAGCAAAGATTTTTGGTTTCATGTCAGAAATTTATGGAATATCCATTTTGCAAAATATATATTTGGAGCTGTACATATATAGCAAATATTTTCTAGTGTATTTGTAGCCTTTAAAAGTGAAATAGGCAGAAAGAACTGAGGGCTGAGCATGGGGGGAAAGGAGAGAGAGAAAAAAAAATAAGCCTATTAGCCATTCATCAGTTTAAATGGAATGTTCCACACAGTGTTTCTTTCTGGTTTAGAAGTATTTCAAAGAAAAGTTGAAGAAGATACAATTAACTTGAGAGAGAAAATACTTAATATTCTTGAGCCATTGTATTTTCACTAATGATGTAATGAAAAATTTAGAGCCTAGTAGGTTTTGACAATTTACCTCATTTCCTTAAAATAAAGTGTATACATTAGAAGAAGTATAGAAAAGAACAATTTTCTTACAAGTTCCTGATGGAAGTTTATACAGCTATTAATATCTTTGCTCATTTACACAGATGGCTTTTCTTTATTTATTTTCCCTAGAGCATACAGAATCTTTCTCTATACTTTTTCTGTCATGCATAACACAGTTTGCAATAGTACTACTATTGAGTATGATGTTGTAAATGATAGTGCTTGATGAATATTAGTGAACAGCACATCTAAGTCACACAAAGAAATGAGGGAAAAATTATATAATGGCATTGGCTGCCATCGGTTCTAATTATCTATTGTGGAATAAGAGTTATATTATCCTGTCAGGCTGGTAATTAAATAAAATGCCAGAAATTTATGTTTCCAAAATATTTTTTTCCAAATTGTAAGAAACAGTGGTGCTTTGGTGTCCTGTGTCAACAAATTAATGAGTCCAGTTACACCTGCAAGAAAAAGTCCTGAAGGGCAACCCAAGAAGCCCTCTCTGGAAAGACAGAAAGCTGGACCACGGTGGCTGACTAACAGTATCCAGTAACAGAGAAATTAATGGAAAACTTTGCTAGGGTCGAGGTCCATAAGAAAACTCAGAAAAAATATCTATATATGAATTGGGTGTCTATGCTCACACAGTACTTAGAAAACTGTTGTTCACATGTGTGGTGGTGTGCCTCCCTGCCCCCATCCTGTCCTGTCCTGTCTTTTAATTACTTAATAATGAACAGTGATAATGAATGCATCTGGTCCATTTATATACTGAGCATGGAATCCCATGGTATGGAATACCTCTTTGACTGGTTCAGATCACCTGTCCTGGCTGTGTCCCCTCCCAATTCCCTGTGCCTCTCCAGCCCTCTCACTGGCAGGGCCCAAGAAACTGGAAAGTCCTTGACTTAGTATAAACATCACCCAGCAACAACTAAAACCATCCATACCCTATCAACATTGTTCTCACATCATAGCCAAAACACAGCACTGCGCCAGCTACTAAGAAGAAAATTAACTCTATCTCAGCCAAAACCAGAAAATTATTCAATTTTATTACAGGATACCCACATCAGGTTTAGAAGTTGAAGTCAAAATATGTTATTCATTTTTTTCAAAAATCTTGATTTTCCACCCAATAAGCTCTACAAAGCACTGGTCTTAAATGTAGTCTGATAGGAACAAGACTAAACTCAGCAGTAAAGTTGATCAGTTTTCTATGAAAGATCTCAGACGTGTCTGAGTTTGCCCTATTAGTCAAGGTCTGACTGAATAGAAAGCTCCTCTAGATGTCTCATCATCTCCAGTAAGACAGGAAACATTTCATTTAAGTAAAAGTCTTCAATTTTTGTTACTGGTTTTCTTCTTTATGGGACCAACAGTCCCTAGAATACCTTATGGGTATAATTCAAACCTTGCTAGCAGCTTCTTTATGTGACAACTATGACATTTGCTCACACCTGATAACTGTTAGATTCTCCTGAATGTCCGTTGGGAAGGTTCTTTTGACGTACGGAATTAGACTCTATAACTCGAAAGTTATAAAGTAGGTATGTTTATTGCGCGCAGATGCACGGGGGATCGCTCCTCCACAGGCGTGCATGCCCGAAGTGATGAACCATCTCACATTTATACAATAAAACAAATGAATATTCAATTAACACCTATACATATTCGTTACCTAAACCCGCTTACTCTTGCTTCGTATGTTAATTAGCTTATCAGTCCTTTGCCTGGAATGTGGTGGTCTTGCAGGTTTGTAGGTGATTCACATCCTTGTGACCATCTGATCTTCTCCAGCAAGAAGCCTTAGCACTCCCTCCCTCTAGATAACATTGGAATGTCTCTCATCCTTTTTACAAATAGCCCCTTTGTTAGAGGAAGAAGGGTAGGTGTCTCCTCAAAGCTGTGTGACTATGTGACCATACACCACACCCATGACCAGTCACCATACCCACATTCCTTGAGCAGACACATACAATTACGATGGATGTCTATTGTCCCCATTTCACGCTATTTCTCCATATTACTTTGTTCAAAATTTCTAAGTGTTGCCCATAGGTTTTCATAGCTGAAATACCGACTCTCCAATTTTCTTTACTTTCATTTTCTCTTGTTGCATATTCATTTTGGGAACATCTTTCTGTATTAAGGTCTCATTTTTCTTGCCACTAAAAATATTTAAACATGTACCTGAAACATTGCAGGTATCTGAATGCTGCTCCAGCAGTTCCTGTATTGCTTAAGGAAAAGGGAGAACTCTATTTAGAAAAGCATATATAATTTGACCCTTTGCTTGACATTTGTTTTCCCTCAGCAAGGGTTTCAAATTATATAAAGCAGCCCAAAGGAATATTGTAATAAGATAATAAATTCATTTAGATCTCTTTAATTCTTTCTGATAAAATATCAGAGTAATTAAGTAATGAATTATTCATTATTTAGTTACAGATTTTTCATGATTGACACAAATCCATTTGGTCACTTTGAAATATAATTTCGTAACACCTTTATTTGAGTAAATTAGAGCAAAGTCTAAAGCATTTAAAGGTATAAAAATCCCAGAGTTAAAAATGGATTAAGTACCACTCACAACCCTATGAAAAATTACAATGATACCATGATGCAGCAAGACTTCACTTTGTATAGATCAACATTTGTTTTTTTCATAATTTTGGAAAAGGGATTCTAGTCAGTCTCTTCAAGCAACTCTGACATTTCTTCAGCTGTCTAATTATGACTGACCTTTTGCAATGTTGATTTCATTCTTCAGTACAAATAATTCTGACTCCCCTTTTCTTATATTTTTTTAGTAGGTTCTCTAAGTGGTGCCACTCTAATGTGAACACTGTCAGAAGATTGCTTATGTCTTCCTTTTCTTCCAGATAGAAAAAACCTTGTTGCTGTTTTCTCCCAACCTTTATATTTTGCACATATAGGTGTAGCTTGATAAGGATAATCGCCACAATTGTGGTGGATATGTTTTAAAGCAGCTGTTAGAGGTAGATAAAAATCATTTTTTTGATATAAATTGGCTTAAATGCAGATTTGGGTCTTTGACACCTGAATTTGGTTTGTCTGCAAAAGCTTACGCTGATCACTTAGAATTACTTCAGTAAAATGGGTGAGATGCCTAAGGATGCATCTATGCTATGCTGCGTGATGACATTTCAAATAGCTCTGAGCTAGTTCCAAATGATCTGGTATGTTTACACAGAGCAAAACCACTGACAGATGAGACTACGGACCACCAACTAGAAGCAGTAGAACTGCGTCCAGGTGGTGTTACCTCAGAACTAACTGACCAAGGCCCAGCCACGTCATGTGGTGTCTGTATCACCTTTAGCCTACTGGCAGTTTGCACCAGCGTATGTGAAAGGCAGTGCATTGTGTGATATAGAATACACTGAGACAAGAAGGGAACTAAAGCAATCAGCAGCTGTGTGGTAAGGAAGCCATTCCTGAGATTCCACGGCACTAGGCTTAGACATGCCACCTAAGGAGCTACTTTGGGGAATTCAGTGTAGGTCTACACTGGTAAATAAAAAAGGACTAGGAACTCAATGTCTTCTTATTTTCTACACTAATTAATTGTTAGGTCACTACCTGCAACTGGTTGTCTCTGAGACAAACCCATAAGGAGCGCTAGCCATAAGCAGTGTGGATGTGAGCTAATCAATGTCATTTGGTTTCAGGTTCTTTTTTATTTGCTAACACTGAACCAGCTCTAGTATAACTACACCATGCAACACAGATGGTCTGTCGTACAGAATCTAAATGAGAGATTTGTGCAGATAGGAAATACATTACTGCATATTCCAGTTGGAATAATAATTGCTTTCCACTTGGAGCTTTCATTTCCAACAAAGCCCCTAACAGAATAAGTCATATCCAATTTCCAGATTTTTAGAGGTGGAAAGCATGAGGCATAAACCAGAATCATGAGTTACCTCAGATTACCTATTACACTCCTGGCAGCAATCCCAGTGCTGAAAAAAAAATAATAAAAAGTTCCCTGCAATAATTACAAGGAGATTAGTAGTATCTGAGATTTGAATATGTTGTTTACAAACTGTGAGCAACAGAGGTGCTGCTCACAAGAGAACACAGGAAGCTTTGTGGATACTATGTTAAAAGTTCACAGTGCACAGCAATACCCAATTTTTAGGAGCCTTGCCATTTGCAAGAACCCACAGTCCCAAATTACTTTCCTGGGCTACTCTTACACTCATACTGAGGGAGAATTAAGTGCCCAAGAATGAAAGCCATAACTGGCAGCTGAGTGGGAGTCACATACCATAGATTATAGAGTAAATCATAAACCCTTCCCTCTTCAAAGCTTAATTATGTAGCTGTAGGAAGGCACTTACCTTCAGTCAGGATCCCCAACAGAGTTTAGGTAACCCTTAGCTGCCTAGTCTTATAATGAAAATGAAAGCACTTTGAGTATAACAGAAGCTGAGTAAAGAAAGGTGTTTGCTATTTAACATCTAATCTTCATTTCATATGCAGCTGCCTACAGGGACAATTAGTCAGTATTTAAATACCTTACTTCTTTGCAGGCCATGTGCATATTATATAACAACTGAACAACAACAAAGAATGTAAAGTGCAGAAATACACTATAAAATCTAACAATCTTGAGCATAAACCTTTTAGTTGTACAATAATGCTCCATGGGACGGAACATGGTCATTTCTCAGCCACCTGTTTCAACTCCACATGATTTCAGTTCTGTAGCTGAAGTAAAAGCTGATTTAAAATTCTAGTTTTGTATGTCTGCAACCATTTATGCTTCTTAAATAAATAACAGGTCTGATTTACTTTCCTTTTCTGATCCCACACAGTGTTTCTGAAAAAAATGTCTGCAATTAAAAAAAAAAAAAGAAAAGAAAAATAAAGACATTTCATTACTAGGTTGAAAAACTTTGAAAAATTTGTTACAGAGACTTATAAAATTCTGAGGTGAATAACAGAAGGAAACATACATAAAATACCTAACCTGACATCTTGCCTATTCCAAAAGACAAAGTAATTCTCTTTGAGAGTGAAGAAATTCAGTGTTTTATCTACCCAGAGTATTTGTAAGCAAATAGATACCAATTTTTTTAAGTGAACAAGCAGACATATCTGAGATGTATTTTATACATCCTGTACATTTCAATCTGGGAATAATGAACATTTTTTAAAAATAAAGCCCTAATCCTAAAACGTCCACTGAAAAAACTCCAGTGTTTAACTGCAGGAGCTATTCACTATACCAAAAAGTGTTCTTGATAAACTTGTCAGAGAAAATTGCAATGGAATTTTTTAAACCACATATTTGCCCCTCTTCAGAATATAGGCTTTGTCACAAGTGAAATGTTGTGCAATACAGAAAACCACTGTGATGTAATGACATCTCTACCTCTTGCCTCTTTCCCTTTGCTTATCCTTTTTTTTAGTATGAAGATCTTTTTTTACTTGACAGCCTTTTGCACCCCCACAGAAATGTGAAAGAAATATGTTTAGTTGCTTACTAAAATGTGTTTACAAGATCTGAAATATATATAAAAAAGTCTCTGATTTGTAGAAAAGGAAAATATTTACATTCAGTTGGAGAGTAGACCCTGCTTAGGGATTAGAAACTCTGTCAAAGTAAAATGAACAGGTAAGAATTTAGCACTGAAATGCACAAATTTCTTCCATTAATGATAGAGAGCCTACATAACCACATTAGACAAACTAAAAACACCTAAGGTGGTCGACACAGCACAGATGAATTCAGCACTAAACTTTAGATGCAAATGTGGTATTCATGTTGGGAAATCTTAATCCTATGTCAAGCCCCATTGTGTACTTTTGAACATTTCATTTTAAAGTTCACACACTGCAATTCTCAATGGCTGTTTTCTGAGTATCTGTGTTTTTCAGGGCTGGTTTTTGGGTTTGTAGTCTTTGTTGTTTCTTTTTCTTTTGGGGATGGGGTGTTGTTCATTTGGTTTGGGTTTTTTTTTGTGGATAATAGAAGACTAAATTTGAGAACTAAAATGTATAAATATAACCCTATCTCAGAGAATTAATATCCTATTTACTTTAAATGTGTTTTGGTTTTCCGTAGTTCTGACATGTGATGAGTCCTGGCATGAGCGTGATTTCAAAACAAAGAGAATAAAGGACAGTTTCTAATCTTTCTAGCCCCTTTTAATACTGAAAATCAATAGATTGCTATCATTGTTCACTAAAAGATAGAACACAAAGAGCAGTTTTCAAAGCCTTTACTCAAAAAGGAAAAAAAAAATCAGAAGCGGAAGGTTTCCTCCACAGAAGAGACATCTGTGTACTCTCTTCAGAAATGCTTTGGATGGCACCGTCTCTCCTAGTCATATTCACAGTGATGCTAGTTCAGCAGTGACTTTTGTAACTCTGTTAGGAATCCAAAAGAAATATTTCAGTTAAGACTTTAGTTGTTGCATTTCTACAGATTAATTAATGAAATTCGGAGTAACTATTTTATAGAAGAGTGATCCATGGTTTACATGGGTACTATTTATTGTTCTATGATCATATCTGAAGACTCAGACACAGACTCATAAATTACTGTCATGTATCTGTTGTCTGTTGTTTTATGCTGAGAGCCTATTCACTGACTGGATAGTGATACAAATTATTTTCATATTAATCCTAAACACATTTATTTAGTTGGAAAACTGCACCAAATTACTATTCTATCACTTGGACCACTTAGCTTAAGGAATAGATCATTTGTAATAAAACCTACTTAAAGATGCAGCAATTGTGGAAGTATTTATAATGTTGCACAAAAAAAGTTGTATTGGGCTGACATGCACAAAGCTGTATTATTCAGGTCTGAAGCTGATGATGTGTATTGCCTTCAAGGTTACCCTAGGTAAAGAAGCAAGGACAAAGAGAGACAGAGTGAGAGGAAAAGGGAAAACTACCCAGAGACAGCCAGGAAGAGAAGTGTAGATCCCCAGGTGAGTGTCCTCATGGGTGTCCTCTCCAGTGCAGCAGAGGGTCTCACAATCATGTCAACAACCATGGCCACACACTCCTTTTTTTCCTCAGAACTACACCTTTTATCGATACCCACTCAAAATTCCTTTTGATAGTCCTTCTTTGCTGATACTATTTGCACTGATTGAATAGGCTTAATTAGGTGCAAGGGTTGTGTACTGGCTGCAAAGCTTTGTGAATATTTGTTATTTGAGTAATATTTATTGTATATAAAAATGACTGTTGCCCACTATCTATATACCCACTAACTATCCTGTAATATGGAGTCAACAGTCTAGAAGCTACCAGATGGATAGGGGTGGGGAAGACTTTAGCACAGGATTGCAAACTAAAGCTGAGCAGCATCAAGGTTAAGAAATAGAAGGGAAACAGGATGATTTGCATGTAAAAAAACCCAACAAAACACTTTCTCAGGGAAACCGAATAACAGTGCTTCAAAATGCAACAGCGCAAGGCAGCGAGGATAAGAACACTTGGCCTAAATGATGCCACGAAAGCTTCAGGTTGTGTGGACTACAAACAAAACCACAGACTAAAACTGCAAATACCTTTAGCTATGTTAAAGCACTTGACCCCATGCAACAATACATAAAGGACTCCATAGTTCCTGTTTTGATCTGCATAAACATAGGCTCAATATTCCACTGAGACAATCAATGGATTTTTCATGAAAATCTGTAGTATCTGCAGGAAATTTTAAGTGTGGGCATGAAACAAGTTTTTCATTTGCCTAGTTCCATCTCCTAGTTCTCCAAGTGTGGAGAAAATACAGTGAGGCCAGATAGCAAAGTGTGCTGGGTTTGGTACCTCTTCTCTTCCCAGCAGGCTGTGAGCAGCCTGACTCCCTCTTCATAGCCCTCTCAACAGGGGCTGCTGTTAGGTCCCCCTCCAAGCTGTCTCAGCTCCAGGCTGAGCCAGCCCCTGTGCCTCAGCCTCTTCTTGTCTTGTGGGGCAGATACATGAGACCTGTGCCTCCCTCCAGGCTGGCCTGACTGGCAGGACTGGAGAAAGTGTGATATGGTGCTTGTTCCATGCTCCCTGCTGCCAGCGAGGGTTTTGCCTGGCTGCAGCATTCATCTGTGGGCACTGTCATTTAAGAAACACTTGAGTGCAGATGATAATGGCAATGAGGAAGATGAAAATTGATGTTAGGAAAGGTGGAAGGATCTGGGTTTGTTTAAGCTAGCTGGAAAAGAATATGTGTAGAGCAGGAGTGAAGGAAAATCGTAACAATGGTCTTCTGATGGGTAGAGATTTGGTTTATTGGTGGTCACTTGTCCTTGATAGCTATTGGGTATAAGAAAATAGAAATTACACACAATTTTCAACACAGATGATATAGGTTACATATATAGGGGAAAACATTCAAGTGAAGTAAAAGAAACAGACAGTGCTACTCTCACACTGCAGGGCTTTAATCTGTATGAAAAAGGCATAATTTGAGACATTTTTAAAAATCCTTCTTGTTCTAGATGTTAAACTAGGAAATAGAAGGATGAAGATACACTAAGAGGTTGTGCTTCTGTATAACCTATTCCTTCCATACCATCACAACCTGCATCGGGAAGCCTCTACAGAATTCAGTTTTAATCTGAGCTGCTGACAGAGTGAGATGGTAAGCAGTACACAGCAACTGAGCACTAGACTCTAATATATACAGTAAGGCAAGCAAGCCCCATGGCAAGCACAGGAGCCTGCCCACCAACAGCTAAACAGCAATAACAGATATAAATTCAATCTAGCATATTCCAATCAAATCTTTTGTTATCTTGAACCCTTTGAACCTCATGTTGGGCACCAAAAAGAAGCAGCACACAGCACACAAAAACCACGACTCAAAGCCAATAACTTAAGATTTTGCACACAGGTTTCTTTGAATTTATCAGCCTGAAGCCAGAATAATTTCCGGGCATGCTGAGATATTTCTCTCATAAATACTACATGATTTTTTTTTTTAAAGGAGTAATACTATAAATATCATAAATTAACAAATTAAAACCTAACTAATCTTGGAATTTTAACAAGGTAATTAATAGTCTTACCTCAAAAAAAGCTGTACTAAAAAATCAGCAGTATCTTTGGAATTAAAAAATCTTGGCATGGGCAGAAAGGAGATGGAAAAAGGTAAGGACAACATAGAAACAATATGTACCTTTCTTTCAAAATAACAGTTCCTTAGCACATATTTCTTTGCTCTTGTGCTTTGCATTAAAGTTATTTCAACAGCAGGGCAAATACAGGCTTGTACTTTGTTATTACTCTATAATGAGAGAAGCGGGAGAAAGGTGTGAATGTTTTCACATTAAAGTTAAGTATAATGTTTCAGGCTAGAAAACCTTTTCATTCTAATGGATTTTCTTTCCCTGTAAATGAATGGAATATCTCATTTGCTCAGACAGGTCACTGATAATACACATACAGCTGTATGTATCTACTGTGGAGGTATTCACAACTGAACACAGTAGCTAAAGCCAATAAACCAGAAGCCAGAATGTTTTGTAGCATCACCTTTGGGACTCAGAGAAAAAGATCAGCACAAAGGGACACCTCACACCATTGACTCCTTGTTTCAGCCACTACTGTGAGTTTTTGCAACATCTCTGATTTATAATAATATTATCTACCCTTTAAAACTGGTTAAGCAGGAAATTGTTTTGGCCGGAATTATACGGGCACATGGTTCTTTCACAATGCTCAGAGTCTGCATCTGGATGATCTGAGTCATATTATTAGTCTGTGTTATTTCTACATAGGTTTTAGAGGCTTTAACAGCTTTTCTAAAGAGAGAAGGGGGAACAGTGGTCTATTCCTTGATTTGGATAGGGCTAATTTTATTAGGTTGTGCCATGATGATATAATGCATATGGGTTTTCTTTTACATGATACTAATATTAACACAGAAAATAGTTCATAAGGCTATTGATACAGCTTTAATGAAGCTGGACCTGGATTTCTCAGTCCACAGTATTTTTTCCTTGTCTACTTTTATTTACGATATGGGCATCAGCCTTGCTGTTGCCATAGGCAAAATGGATTAGAAGCAAAAAGAAGCAGCAAAGCACGTACATATGCAGCCTCGTTTGCAGAGTTCCAAGAAGAGCGTATCTGTGTTTATTCACTTCAGCCAAACTGCCTGTCTACCAGGCGTTGCTTCCAGTTCTGGTGTTACTGTCTCATAACACCACCCTAAATAGATTAAAATCCTGTTGTAAATTCACATATTTTGTTTGTCACTCAACCATGTGGGTTGTGGGGGTCAAGTGCATGGGTTGTCTCTGGATATGTTTGTTGTATCAGTGCATCCAAGGTTGTTTCATTACCCATTTTACTCCCTAATATTTGAAAGGAACTCCACTTATGTAGACAACAGTGGCACATTCTATAGTCAGCATTGTTTAAATTAGGTGCAGAAAACTTGAAGATAGCAAAAAAAAAGAGCTTAGAAAAAGGGTACTTGGATCATGTTAAAAGATCCCTTAAACTCTATATCTAAGACTGATTTGATAAATAAATCAATGGCAGTGAAAGGAAAACAGACATTAAAACACAAGTAATAACCTAGAGGTAGCAGTCAAATTTAAAGCCGTTTATTACAGCTGCTTTTTTTATACAGGAAATTAATTTGGACTATAATATGGAATAACCATCAGGTATCCTACCGATTAAGTGCTTTTATTTCAGAGTAAATTTGCAGTATTCAAACAGGAGGAATCTAGGATGGTAGTATTCTAAAATATGAATAAACTTTTCAAAATTCAAATATGCAAACTTTTCAAATCAAACTTCTCAAATCCCAGTGTAAAAATATTTACATGGGAGGCTAGGTGCTATATAACTGATGTTATCAGTTTATTAGATGAGGTTATTGAGAAAGCTCTTTGTCAGTAAGCATTTCAGAGTGCCTTCCTTTTAAATCCCATATTCTTAAATTCATTCAGGACTCTAATGTCTGTAGACAATGTCAGCGATGAAGTCTAGTGCAGGAAGTAAAACAGTTACGATAATTTAAAGCAAATTTTTTCTATATGCCACAAAGCTCTTGCATTTCTTACTCTTCCCCAGAATTTGCCATATTCATTGTAAACAGATGTATCCCAGTTTTTCTACTTCTTCTCAGATACCATTGTAGTACATTTCTTAGCTTTTATAAATAAGAAATTTTTAGACAAACATTTTTAGAAACTTACCAACATAGATTATGCTAATGACATTGGTCTAGAGTAATACACGATAGTGGATACTATACTGTTGATATTTTAGCTGAAAAAGTGATACTTCATATGTTCTTTATAGCATGTTTGGCAGGCCAAAAATGTTTCCATAGCAACAGGAATAGAAATAGTCTTCAGGAAAGTTGTCATAAATCAGAATCTACTGGCTGAAGTTTGCTGAGGTCATGTTCATTTAACAGTATCTAAATGTCTAAGCTGATAACACTGAACTATGTGAATACATATTTATTAAACAAAAAAGAAAAAATAAATCTGTAAGGTCATAGAATGCTTTACAAAAGCTTTCTAAGAGATATACTAAGCAGCTTTTATCAATCTTTTAGATTTTTAAAGAATACTTACCACAAAAGTATTCTCTAAGGTGGATGTCAGTGGTGATTAAATGTTTAATAGAACTTAAGAATTTATTGTAAAGGTATTAGTATGTTCATAGTAGCCTTTTGAGATTTTTTAACATTATTTTTGGACATTCACAGTAATAAACCTGCTCATTCAGGAAAATGTGATAGCAGAATACATTCTTCTGTAGATCTGACTAAATTCACTATTAGAACTGTAAATATAGCATCATTACACTGAATTTGATGACATCAGGATGAGCCCAAAATCTATTCTATGTTAAAACACAGAACAAGTGCAGAAGCACATACTGTCTCCTCTTAAACCTGATAGATCATCTGTACTTTCTGTACATCTGTACTGATTAAAATCATAGATTTCCTCAGAGACCTGAACTATGAGTTGTTCCCTCTGGATTGGCCTCGGGAGTGATCAGAAGCTGCAAGTACTACCAAGGCTCTATATCTATATGTTCATTGTACCTATGCAGGCAGCCTGTTCTCAGTCTTTTCTGGCTTACCCTTTGCCCCATAATTTCCAGTCTTGGTCTGCTTGTCCTTCAAAAAATAAAATTGTAGACACATGATGAGATTAATTTGGCCTCACATGTGGCCTAACTACTAAAATAAAAACCAGACCTTCTGTATTTCTTGGAAAGTAACGATGTATGTTTTCTGAAGGATCCAGGAAAGACTGTCAGATATTTCAAACTACCTTTTTACCTCAGAGATCCAAATTTTCAGAACAAAGCACTTATGAAAACTGCTGTGGAAGTCTCTACTACTTCAAAATATCATTACTTTGGCTGGAACTTGACTGGGTGAGAGTTTCACTGACTCACCCGTCTGATAATTTTCTTTTTCCTAGCATGTAACAGCTCCAAAAATGTTGCAGCTGTTGTGATAATATCTAATTGTTCGATCAGTTCACTTACATATGTAAGGTGATAGAGTGGGCTTCCTGTATATAAGTATTATTAGAAATTATTATTATTATTTATTATTATTATTAATTATTATGCCTTTATGCTCTACACCTGTTCACTGTACATTATTTTTAAGCAGACAACAGCAGTTATTATTACACTGGATAATTCACTTAGCTAGTAAGCATCTAACCTCTACTATTCTATACAATTAGGAAGTTGTGCTACCTGCCAGAAAGATGGATAAAGAGCAAGATCCATGAAGAAAACTCAGAGTTTAACAAATACAGATAACCTCATTAAATAAGTTACACTTTTGATCATCATGGTAACAGGTCAGAGAGTTAATTTAAACTTAATGTTTTCAAAAGAAGTCATTCTTACAAAACCTTAAAAAGTAATTCTCAAAACAACTTAGATATATCCTCTCACTGTCTCAGATTAATTTTAAACATAATCTTTGTAGAAAGCTGCAACAGTTAAACTTCTCTCTCTCCTCTTTCTGTGTCATCTGAAAATCAGTTCAGCTAATTTAAGTAGTATAGAGAAAGCAGAAGTCCTTATTTCTCAAAGGGCACTTACATTAACTGAGGATCAACAGATGTATTTTAAGATTTTGTAAGGATGATACTGTGAGAAGAAAAGCCCACATAAATTAATAAAAACTTAGAAATTTTATTGTTATTAACCAATGCTTATTCCTAAATCACAGAACCTGATCTAGTTATCACTGGTATCTATTTATAGAAGAGGAAGGGAACAAATTAGAAGAAAATACCAAATGATGCTTATTAAAAAAAAAAAAAAAATGTTTACAGAGGTTTCTATTTGCTTATTTAGTTTTCTAGAATTTACAGGACTAATGCCAGGATGGAGGCAATAGTTCTGGTCATATTTTTAAATCTTGGGCAGTTTCATTTGAAATGTCTGCTCTATTCTGTGTTCATACTTGCAAAGCTATTTGGCATCTTAATCACGTGGAATAAAATTCTCAGGAGGCATACGCAGTTAGAAGTCTGCTAAAGTCCAGTGAATTTATTTTTTGAATTTGATGAGTTTGTTTTATTTGTTACTTTGCTGATGCTAATATTTAAGCTAGAAGAATAATCAATAGAGAATAAAAATTATCTGCTTGGATATATTTTTGTGAATTATTTTGTGGTTATTTTGGAGGCCTTTCTGGGTTAAGAAGTGTAAAAGCCCTTATTTTAACATGCGAAGTGAAAGCAATGCCTTTATTTTTCAATTTTATTGTATGATTTCTTATTTTGTTGTTGGAGAATAGAATATCTGTTGGATTTTCAAACGTATATTGGAAAAACAAGTTTAGCAGTGGTACTTTGCTACAAGCTGGAGGACTGCACTTAACACATTCTTAGTTTATGTGCATACTGAATACTTTGTGCATTTGTAAATGGAAAAATGCCCATGTGTTATTATTAGCTAATAAAATTTTCTCAGCCTGGACATAGTTAAGCATGTGCGTTTTCAGTGTTGCTAGAATTCAGCAGCAACAAACATAGTTGTTGAGGGCTTTCAGGATCTTGCTGTCAGGGTGGTAAGTCCAGAGTAATTTTGGCTTTGAGAAAGGTAAAGGACCATAAGTTTGATGGTCTTGGTCTAGATGTTAGCACATTATGTTGTTGATGCTGAACAATAACCTCTTATAGCAAAACACTTCTTATAGTTGTTTCCAGAAAAAAAGTTTGGGTTTTTTCTTGTGATGGAAGCTTGTGTAATCCACCACACTTACAAAATGATGAATTCTCTGGAACACAGACAGTGAGACCTCACATTGCTGGAGGATTGCTGCAGGCATACTTTCTGAAACATGAAGGACAAAGTCATCTTGAAGCCTGTCATTACAGCCTTTTATGATACATTCAAAAATCAGTGGTTAAATTTCAAGTCAAAATATGTCTCGGTTACTTATACCCGAATCTTAAAATAAAATGCGATATCTAAATTATCAATTCTTCATCAGGCGGAAGCGTTAGAACCTTGGCACAGAGCCTGGCTTGTTTTTCTTTGTCTAGGTACTATTTTCTGCTGCAGGTTTGTATGACTTAATAGAACAAAGCAAAGTTGATTGTTAAATAATTTACAAGATATGGAATCATCTTTAAAAAAAACAATTTCACCACGTGCAACTTGAGTGCTGAGGCATGTTATTTGCTCAAATGTAGCTTATTAGATTATATCCCCCATGTGCATCTGAAACCTAAACTTATTTATCAGTTGGGAGTCTAAATGACCTTACAAAAATGAAAAATTATATCTTTTTTTTTTTTTATATGTATAGTCATCTAACCTCATCTGTTCCAAAAGATGCAGTGTGGGAACTTTGTTAGATTGACGTACAAAGATATTTTCCAAGCAAAATAAATCTCATTTTTATTATAATTTTTCTTGAAGACACATTCAGAACAAAGCAATACAGGTTATGCCTTTGTGTTCTTCCCCAACCCAAAAAAATATTTGGCTTCTTCTATATAAAAAACAGACAAGAATGACATTAAGTTCACACATTTATTTCCATTTCTATTTGCGTTTTTCTTAAGATTTTATGACAGGTTCCTCAGTGTTTCACTGAGATAAATTTCTTAAGTTGTTTCAAAGAATTTTTGATAATATATAGATAACTGTCATAGTTTAACCCCAGCTGGAAGCTAAGCATTGAAGAGCCACTCACTCACTGTTCCCTGGTGGTATGGAGGAGAGAATCAGAGAGGTAAGTCAGGTGTTCAGCCATCCCCAGAAAGCAGGGCTCCATCATGCCTGATGGTTACTGGGGAAGACAAATGCCATCACATTGAATGTCCACCCTTCCTTCTTCTTCCCCCAGCTTTTATTGCTGAGCACAACACCATATGGTATGTATGGGATGTCCCTTTGGGCAGTGGGGTCACCTGTCCCAGCTGTGTCCCCAGCCAACTTCTTGTGTACACCCAGCCTGCTTGCTGGTGGGGTAGTGTGAGAACCAGAAAAGATCTTGATGCTGTGTAAGAAAGAACTTTTCAGCAATAGCTAAATCATCCCTGTATTATCAACACTGTTTCCAGCAAAAATCTAAAACGTAGCCTTATATTAGCTACGATGAAGAAAATCAACTCTATCCCAGCCAAAACAAGAATAGTCACTAAGGGGAATCGTTACTGCTGCTAACTGTACATCAACAACAATATTCTAGTCTTCTATAAATCTTATCATCTGAGGACCTAAACTATTCAAATACTTTTCCTATATGTACCTCTGTCATATTCTGGGGAATGGATGAAGTTCATCAAACTTGAACAGAAAAAGGGTCCTTCTGGCATTATGCAGCTGAGATCTTAGGGAGTAATACAGACTTATTCCCATCAGTACATAGCAGGTGGACCCTTTTGTAAATACAAATACAAGGTAGATGGTGCAAAAACCTTAGTGCTTTGTGAGGAATTTAGTGATGGAGAAACCAAGACAAACTGACATTTAAGACACATCAGAAGAATTTCATCTGATGCTAACTTATATTTCAAAATATCTATATCTTGCATCAAAACCCAATTATTTTTACTTTAATGTTTTAAGCCTCTTTGAGGGTACTAAAATTATTTAGGAGTGAAAGTAACAATTTCCCTAAACATATGCCCTTGACTAAGTGATTTCATTTTCAAAAGTCATGAGTGCACAGAAACGTTATGGCTATTAACACACCTCAAAATAAGACTGCTTATTTAAGTATGTATGTGACACAGCTCTAGGCATTTATGTTTTGGCACTCTTCATGGAGGTTCAAATAGCCTGTACATTAACATTTAGTGTCATTTAAGTCTTTACGTCCTTTTTCATAATACAAACCAAAACAAAAAAAAAAAAAACAAAAAACCAATTAGTATTGTATTTTTCAGGTTGTTTGACTAATCAAACTGAACAGGAAGACCCATCAAGGAAAAAAGAATAAATGATGGGTGGAGGAATCCCAATAAGCTAGGCAGTGGAAAAAAAAAAAAGAACACACTGAATGGCTTTTTCTAAGACCACCCAAGACAACTGACAATTAGACTGTAGTGCTTGGTGTGAAACTCAAAGTAACTCAACGAAAGAGAATTTTTACCCAGCACACCATGAGGCTTATCATCTAAAGGCGTGTGTGAGTTATTATGGGATGCAAGGTGAAGAAAAAGTTTGGACTATGTAAAATATTATGGGGTGTTTTAAGGGAATTCTGAGACTTTGTGAGACTTATGACAAATTTAAAGAAGAACCAAAGGGACAGGTCAAGGTAGATCAGAGGAAAACAAGTGTTGAAAAAAACAGGGAAAAGGGGATAAAAGGAGTCCATCTGTATAAGCCAGCTGCTGGACGGTATTCTTACTTAGCTAAGCTTTTAGATTGATCACTGTAGTCTGCCTTATATTCTTATTAAATCCTATTTTTAACTACCTTCTGTAAAGGTGCACTTCTGTTCTGAGCATGCACATTCATGTGTGTCTATGCAAGCTGCTCTAGCCCTTGAACAGAAGCAGAGGCTGCAGTGCCAGCCACGGGTGCACTGTGAGCCTACAGATACCATGTGGCTAGGTGTCACAGCACTCTCCAAAACATCAAGCTGCAGCAAGGTCTTTTACCATCTCATACCAACATACTCTTCATGCCAGTCCATCTGCTGCCTTCTCCTTATCTCTCCTCACCCAGGGCACATGTTCTCTCTTCTCTCTGCTTCTTCTTCCTCCTTCTGTCTTCCTTAGCTGCTCCCTTTTCATTGGCTGCCCTACCTCTTAACAGAAGAAGCCACACCTGCACTTTATCTACATCAGCCAACCCACCCACCCCACCCCAGCACAGCCCCCGCAGGCCAGCCCACGGCTGTATATTATCAATGTTAATTAACTCAGCTTCATCCCTTTACAGCTAAGGGCCAATAGCTAGGGGAGAATAAGGACTGAGGCTAGTTCTAGGATAGACAGTGTGCTTAAGACTAGCTGTGGAAGAGTCCCTTTTTGCATGCGTGCATGCGTATATTCCACTAGTGGCTTCTGATCCTGATCAGCCAGAGTGGAAAAAGAGGCTTTGCAATATTTGTGAGGGTGCTGGTGAAGGTGCTGCCTTCTGTCTGCATTTGTCTATGTGTGTGGCTGCTTACTGGTATACATGTGTGTGCAGGGGTGGATGTGTGTGCACGCATCTGCTGGAATATGTGCTTAACCTCACTGATGTCTAGATGTGTGGGGACACAGAACCAGAAGCCTCTGATGGGGTGGGAAGGGACAAGCCCCCTGTTCCTTACAGTCTGCCAAAGTCAGCTCCAACAGACCAGACAGGAGAAATCCCTCCTGTCATCCACTGAATCTCACAGCCTCCAAGTGGATTTATTAGAGATTAAACAATAAATATAATTAATAAAGAAAATAGTTTTTCACTTAAGATAAAGTTTGACGCAGGAATCAGCTTTAACTGAACTGAAATAAGCTACTGCAGTTGAAATAAGAGCATTAACAAAGGACTTTTTATCCTTCAAATGGT
Organism: Falco naumanni; assembly: GCF_017639655.2. Classification (NCBI taxonomy): domain Eukaryota; kingdom Metazoa; phylum Chordata; class Aves; order Falconiformes; family Falconidae; genus Falco; species Falco naumanni. The sequence continues at coordinate 54,071,071 of NC_054055.1, forward strand.
TTAACAGTGAAATAAGCAAAACCACTGCCTGCTCCTCACATAAATATGGGCTTACCACAAGGATACTGTCAGAGAGAGTTGCCAAAATGATAACATGTAAATGCAAACAGTCTTGCTCCTGTCAGTTTATAATGGGTCAAGAACTTGCACATTAGGAGTTATTGATGATATGCTACTCTCATAACCTATGCTTTCATACTCTACTTTCTCTCATGGTAGAGGCATGATAGCAGTGCCATGATATCAAACATGACAATGTCTGTATGCATGCATATCCTTTGGAATATCCTATCCATCACAAAGAAAGGTAACCTACAGCGGATTCCTTTGTGAAAGGTAGTGCTCAGTCTGAAGTGTGACATTTAATAGAATATTAATGGCTTCATACTTTTTTATGAAACTGAAATTAGTCTTCAGGTAGATGCCTTTAAAGTATTAAGGAAGACAGAACAATTTTTTTTCCCATGGATATTTGCATGGATGATGAATATTGCTCTTTTAATTTATATCTGCCAGGCTCTCTTTTCCAATTTTAGAGAGTTCAGGATCACAAAACATTTATTTGCATCATATAAATTCTTTAATAATCTGCATTCATGTTTAGTCACCTTCTTTCCCATATTTCTTCTCCTTTTTGTGTGAGTAAGCTAGACATTGATGCTCTCACGTATTCTGAAACCATCCCCTTCGGGACACAGACAAAACAGATTAAAAAAATCAACATCTGGGTTTTGTTCCTGTCTCACTCCCAATTTATTTCTTAATAACAGAATAGCTAAATCTTCAATTGTATGCATGTATTCTTTCACCTCCATTTCTCATTACTTTATTAAGCAGAAATTAATTACTTATTTGGAAACACTTTATTTAAAAGGTTATCCTTTTGTATTCTCTAATTGAGTTCCCAGATGTCAAATCAAATTCAAAGTCTCTACTTTGGCAGGATGCTGCACAATAAGCTGCTGCTTCTTTTCATAACAAAATGATATTCTATTTTAATTCATTATTCTCATAATTCAGTAAATGTATTTTCATGACAAGAGACAGCAGTTTCTGTTTGTTCAGGTAGCTGCTTAGCAGGATCTAACAGGAGAGAGCAAAGAGGCCCCAGGGAGTTAGTTGATCTTCAAGGAAATCCTCAAAGTAAAAAAACCCATAATGTTCCACTCTGTTGAGGGGGAAAGTCAAGAGAGCATCACACTGAGACAGCATGGATGTGCAGGGAATGTACAGGGATGTTCATCATGGCTGAGCTCTGTGTCAGAGAAAATCTGCTCAGTTCACATGATAGCGGTGATTTACTGATTTACTAACGATTATCGTTCAGAACCAATGCAGCAGATACATTCTACAGTTGACCCCAAGAAATTCTAATCCTGCATCCACATGCAGACCTTTGCACAACTGCACACATACATATGCACCCCTTCCAGCTGGCTAGGTAACCACCAGCTCATTGACCCTCCCCCAGGGAGTGCAGGTCCCCATGGGTGCACACCTTTCCTGTTGTAGCTGTGGGTGCACCAGCTCTATGTGTAATTCTGACATTCCCTACAGCCTTAGTACATCTGCCCATACAACAGCAAGTAGTTGCCCCAGGAGGTGTCCTCTGCACTCCAAGGTAGACTCCCTCTGTGCAACCCCAGCACTGCCAGCTCACTGTTGGGTGCGGGCTGCTTCTGGTGCCTCATGGGGAGGCTGCACGTGCAGGGGTCGGGGTGGCCTGGGGACACTGCCAACAGAGACAGACCACCTATGACAGCTGCTGATTCCTCTCCACCATTTGTCCTCACTGTCACAAATATTCATGCTTCTTTCATTTTTCTTTTCCAGTTGACTGTTTGCTTGTTTCTTTTCCCAACAGTTTCTTGGTCATTCCTGAGTTATTCCCTGCTTAATCCATCTGATTAACAGTATTACTTTTTCTGGCAACCACTCTTTCAGACATTTCATTCACATACAGTGTTTACACTTACACGTTTCTATCTTAACAGGTGCTATTTGCTGGGCCACTTTGTGTGTGTCTATTCATGTGTGATAAGTCCCCTACAAGCTCAAAGAAAAAGAAATACACAGAAGGTAGAAAATTTGCAGGCTACAAAGCAGGAATATAAAAACTCTGGCTGTACATACAGGGGTGGATTTGGGAAAGCCAGAGCTGAAGCTAGGAAGGAGTATGAAGGACAACAGGAAAAGATGCTATATCAGCAGACTAAAGAAAAGCTGAGGAAAATTTGAGCCTACATGTTCAGTGGGGTAGAGGATCTACTGACAAAGAACACAGAAAAGACTCAGTTACTTACTTTTCATTTGCATCTTTTTTTCCTAATAAGGTTTATCCTCAGGTCTCCCAGAAGACCAAATATATCAGCAGAGTTGGTGAGAGAGAAGAGGTACCCACAGCAGAGGGATAAAAAGATAAAGATCATTTAAGCTAGTAAGATGTATGCACTTCCATGAGACTAGGTGGAACACATTTTAGGGTGTTCAGGGAACTGAAAGATGTCATTGGGAGGCTGTTCTTTATCATCCTGAAAAGATCGTGGTGACTGGGAAAGATTCCAAATGACTGGAAGAAGGAAAAGCTCAAACCCATGTTCAGGAAGGGCAAATTGGAGGATTTAAGGAACTACAGGCTGGACAGCCAAATCTCAATCCCAGTAAGATGATGGAGCTAATTCTCCTGAAAGCCACTTCCATGCACATGAGGGACCAGGAGATTATTAGGAACAACTATCATGGATTTTTAATTTGTTTTTTTTTTTTTAATACCAAAAATATTTAATTAGAGGAAAGTGGGATATCAAATATGATTCTGTGAAGTACTACACTTTTTTATCTCAACAAGGATATAGCTACAACTAATAACAACTGTTTTGTGCTGCAGAATGGATTTGTCAAAGGTAGCTTTCAGACTGTATCTGGCACTACAGAGAAATGAGATTTGTTAAAAGAAATAGAAGTTGTATTGAAGAAAAGACTGAATAATGGCCACTGAGGTGATATTTCTCCATTTTTAATGGACTAACACAAAAGAAGGATTTTCAGAACAAGTTGATCATACATCCCTTCGGAATTGGGCATCTTTGGTTTAGCAACCGATTTCTTTTTCCGGATGAAGGAGTTAATTTAACTAGAGATACATACATAAATGATGATATAGTTATGAAAAAGGGAGGTAATTTTGCCTTTCTTTCAGATAGCTGAAAGACTTTACTCCATTGAAGTCACATAAGCTACATTGTAATGTTTTGTTATTTTCTGATTTGGATGAAAAGTGAAATTTCTCTACTGAATCATCTGCATAACTGAAGGATTTGTCATGAGTCATAGACTTATGGGTATCACTATTTCTTGCTCTGTGCACTATACTTTCTGTGTAAGGGTACTGCAGAGAAAATTCTGGCTTCAGTGAAGCACTGTGTGGCTGTAACAAACCTCAAACATTGAGAACGCTGTTGAATTAAGGATGAAATATTCAGCCTACCATATCTATCAAAGAATTCCACAATGCAAGTGGGGCAGTTGGCTTACAGAGCATGTCACGTGCAACATTGCACAACCAGAGCTGAACTCTTAATTCTTTCAAAATGTTTAATCCTCTCATCTGTAAGAGGACCAATTGACCCAGAGTGAAAAACTGTCTGTAATACCAACTGTGCAACTCTTAATATATGGCTACTCATGTGGAACAATCTCAATTTTTAGGAGATTAAGTGTGTGAATACATGGTCACCTATGTAGACAGCACATGTGCAAAGTAAAAGTATCACAAACAGATATATTTTGATTTCTTGCTATCTTTAACAGAACAGTAGTTACATGGGGTTTTTTTTGTGTGTGTGAAGATGAATGGCTGGTTTTATGCTGTTCTTTAATAAATCAATATAAGCCTTGAAGTATTGATTACTATATACTAAAATCTGATATGCTTTGAAGATAATGATACATTAATATATGTTACAATAGTCCAGCTTATGGTTCAATTTACTGTTAGGCTTTTAAAAAGATACAGCAAATACTTAAATGCTAGTTTACTTTGAATATAAAAAGCTTTCCTGTACCTTAAGTGCCTCTAGAATTTTATGATGTTACAACCTATTAAATGCTTGTCAGACAAAGTAATTATTCTTTATTTGATCTTTTTACCTAGTATCAATTTATATGCATAGAAAAAGTCTTGGTTTCAACCTATTTCTATTCAAGAAGCCAATTAATTTTTAATTGAATAATTAAATTGACATTACCATAAATAAATGTTTAAAGATTTTAAATAATATTTATTTATATATGTTTTTAATAATTTTCCATTGAATGCAAATTTTAACAGTCACATTTTGATAATGATCAGTACTAATATTGCACATGTTAATGTTCTAATTGAAATTAGAACTTATTAATAAAAAATAAGTTTGTTGGTGACTGATAAGACTGTGATCAAGAAATATATTTTGAGCTTTTTTGTATTCATTAATTTTAGTGAAAAAAGTATTTCTTTTAAAATTTTAAAGAACTTGTGTTATTTTATTTATTTTTAAATTATTTTTCATTAATTTTGTTACAAGGTTACCTTTCAGGATATGGTCTTTCACTTCTTCCTGTGCTTTTTTTGATAATGAGGAAAATGGGGAAGGCAATAAAGTGCGAGAAAAGCAAAACTTTTTTTGTTTTCATCTTTGAAATAAATTGCAAATAATCACCTTAAGCCATGGAAAAGAATAAACTATGCGTTCCATCACGTTTGGCTATAATGCCTAATAATGCCTATGATCAATTGTTAGTTTTACCTGAGCTTGGAGTAATGCAGTCACCTTAAATTTACATTCCTAGGAAGCACTGTAAGTCCAGAAGCAGGCACTCTGAAACCAGTGAAGAAGAGGCATTTTTCTGGGTGGATATTGTAGTATTAGTCTTGCTTATAGAGCCAGATAATAAAAAGTTGAAATATGGCCTTAGGTGATCCCTGATCTTCAAGAGAGGAGACCATCTATGTCTCAGTAATTTAGTGACCATAACTTGCTAATCACGTGCCAAAAGTGAGATACAAAGTTATTAAGCTGTATGATATAATAAATGCTAAGCTTCACTTTCTCAGTGCAAAAATTTAGAAGAAGGTTTGAAATTGAAGTTTCTTTAAAAACATAAATTACATGGAAAAATTGGATAAAAGTAACCAGACATAGCTCACCAGGTGAAATGTGTTTCAAATACAAGATCTATTATAAGTTAATGTATTTTAGTTTTACATTATGATACAACTGCATTTAAGGAGCTGCCTACAATTTTTTTTGTACTTAAAAGAGCTGCACAGCATACGGTGCTATTTTTTGTATCTATGGAGCATCCTTCAGCAGCTGGAGTAGTGTTCCACAACATGAAACAGAGATACTTCCCTGGGTCAACAGAAACAACATGCTTGCATTGTAAAGGTGCTTTATCCAGGCTAATTAACCCTGTTTCTCTACAGTTACCTGTAGAGGATAATTAAAGCTTCAGACTCCAGAGTTAGCTCATTTGTTGCTAACCAAAAAATCTGTGAACCCCATGATTCATAGTTCAGAAAAGAAATGTACATAAATGTAACTTTGTTTTAAAATGTGACATGACTAAGCGAATTAAAGGAGTTATCTGTACCTTTGAAAGTCAACTCTTCAATCAAAAAGAAGACATCACCATTGCCCAGAAACCATTGTAATGAGTTTGTATAGACCTCACAACAGAATTTTTTAAAGACATAACTTGCTTCATATACTCACATTGTATTTTTAACTCATTTTAAGATGTCAGTGACTTCTAGTTTTCTATAAAGTATTCAATGCCTTTAAATGGGAAGTAAAAATGTTTTATAACAGGTATACTTAAGGGCAATTTTGTAAACATTCACCAAAGAAGCAGGGTCATAGAGTAGCTGAGAGTTCAAGACCAAAAACCAGTTCAGAGACAGAGCCATATTCAGCCCGTCTATTTTGGGTGCTATACTTCAGCTTTGTGAAAAGTCTATAAAGAAGATTTCTTCTACAACCCAAGAGAAAAAATCTGCCTTATTAAGCAGTGAAACAATGACAGCAGTTGGGGTGCGGGGGTGTGGGGTTCCACCTGTCTAGGCATGAAATGAATGTTTTCCCCTTCCAAAATATTATGCGAAAAAGGACATTAAATAACTCACTAAACTGAGCAAGAAGTGTTTTCTCTTCTTTGTTCTCATTCTTCACCAGAGTGAGTTCATCATGACATCTCTTTTCCTCTTCTATTAGCAGTTGTGATCTGACAGGCCAACAGAACAAAGTACACAGGAAATTATAATGATGATAAACAAGAGCAACCTTCTAGATCTGACAACTAGAAATCCAGCACTTGGTGAAAGTTTTAAAATAGTGTAAAAAAAAAAAAAAATAATACATGGAAGGGTATGAACTCTAAACAACAAAAGAAGATGGCCTTGAAGACTCTAAACAAGCTAAAATGCCATAGGACAGAGTGCAAAGTCACACACCTTGGAATAGTATCTTTCATGTCTGCTGTAAAATAAGATAACAGATACTACTGGCTAAAATGCATAAGCACTATTTGAGCCCAGAAGTTTACCCACAGGTAAGTATTCCAATTGCTGTGTAAAATTTTTCTTCAACTTTGGAAGTGTACACTACTGAGTAACTACCTACAGGAAATAGTCTGTACAAGATGAAAACTGAAAAGAAGCATTTGTGATGGAACTCCTACTGTGTTACCATAGATGTAGCAGATACAGAATCTACTGTCCTACAGTAGAAAGCCACAAATATAAGGACCTCAAAGGTTAGTTCCATGGAACTGGAAAACTAAATTTCTGTTTCTCAGATTTGCTCCTTGAATTATTCCATATTTATTTCTAATCAGGGATGAGAAAGCCTTTGGTATCTGCTTGAAGAAGCCTTTGCTAGCAATTTAGGCATGGTAAAGCATTTTGATTTTTCCAGATCTGTATCTATATCTCTATAATTGGAGAAGAGGGCTATGAAGAGTTTTCTTTTCCTAACTATGCAGTTAGGATGTATTCTGCTAACCTTATCCACAGCTGTGAGAAGTGCAGTCTCCTAGCAAGCCACTGTCCGAAGGCTCACTGAAAAAAGGGTGAAGTCTTAGACAAAACTGAATATCTTCTATTTCTTTATAGTCTCATGCTTGGCAAGACACCGATCTATACTCTTCCTTATGCCCCTGGGTCATCTTACCTCTCTTGGCCTGTTTCCAAAAATACATTAAAATGTCAACAGTTTAGGTTCAAAATGGAGATGTGCTCCTTAATGTTCATGCAGTTCCACAGCTGGAGAGGAAAAAAATTGCTTTTAGGCTGGGTTGAAAAGTCTACAGAGAAGAAGAATTAGCGTCAGCAGTTCACCCTTCTTATTCAGATCCCCAGAGCAAAAGGCTGGGTTGTTTGTGTTTTTTTTTTTTTTTTGTTGTTGTTCTTGTTTTGGGGTTTGGGTTTTTTTTAAGAAAAAAAGGAGTGAAGGGTAGGGGAGAAAACATAGTAGAGATATACCTGCATCTAGGTGAAAAGAAGGGATGTAGTTTTCAAAGTCATAGAGAAAGAAACATCTTGAAGCTAAGAAGAAAATAAAAGACATATTGGAATAAGCAGATTTTTTCCCCCTCTGAACATTGCAGCAATTGCATCAGTGGTAACAGTTCTATTTACACGTTCTTAAAATTCCTTTACTGAAATTGTATGCCAACATGCACTTTTAAGTTTTAATTCTAACAAAAATGAATGCATCTTTGTAAGTAAGACACATTCCACACTTCATGCATACAAAACTACAATATTCAAAGATTTAATTAAATTCTAAAGGATTTTAGATTCATACATAAATCCAGATTAAATGATATATTGGCTAAATCCACTCAGCAGGTATATATTTCTCTTTAACCTGCAGCAGGAAACACACAGTTTCTATGTCTTCAAAGAGTGCCATAATCCTTATCTGGTTTTCAAAGGAGATCTACCAACTAACTTATTCTGAAAGCAGAGGTGATGATTATGTATAAGCACAAAAAAATTGTGCATTCAGAAAACATTGGGACCAAATGAAGAGTGTATATTGATGTTTGAGATTTAAGATACAGAAAGTGCTTAAATTCCAACGTAGGTAGACTAGTTTCTATCCTGTGATGTTTACTTCAAGAAACAGCCGGAAAACAACAAACTAAAAGGTGACTCACAATTCTGTGGACTGCAGACATTTCACCTTCACTTCTTGAGTGACTCTCACTCAACTGCCCAGAATGAATGGCTGTGTCATCGGGATCAGATTATTGAGGAATGAAGTTGTTCACATCATGGGATGTGATGCAGCTCAGCTCTGTTGCTTTTGTTCATTTCACTTTTGCTCCTTTCCTTAGGAAATTAACAACTTCTATCATCTCTCTCTGCCTTCTTTTCCCTGTAACATCCCCTATGTTACACTGGTACTAACGACCTTTTACATCACAGACAGTCTACTTGACACATACCTAAAAAACCCGGGGAAATTGTTCCTAAATTGTGCGGAACTTTGTCCATTTTTCCTAAGTGTATGACTTTGTCTAATTCAAAAATATTACCTCTAGCCTACAAGCAATGCATTACTTTGCTCACCACATTATACTGGGTGCTGAGAGTTACATTTTGAGATGCCTAACTCTTCATGCTTACCATAAAAAGATTTTAAATTCTCCACCCAGGTCTGAGACTGGTACCTACCGAGATGAAATAGAGTTGTCACAATGTTTAGTAACACAATCAAACCTGGAAGGGTTTGAGATTCTCATTCTCACTTTTTGGGATAAAGGTAAAAAGATAGAATCACATCTTAAATAAAATGTATAAATTGTTTAGTCTGCAGAACAAAAATTGGAATGACTGGATTTTTAGATATGCAAAAATATGAAAAAGAAATGTCATTGGGATTAACAGATGGATTATTTCAAAATAACAAAGTCTGAGAAAGCTTACAAAATAATATGAAAATTTTACTGATTGAATACTATATCATTATCTATTAAATGCTGTATTTAAAAGAAAATTATAGATCATCCGGAAAGGGCAATGAATTCAAGATGTCTTGTAAATTCTGCTTATGAAAATAAAAATTACAATATTAGAGAAAAATATGAAAAACAAACAAACAAACAAACAAACAAAAATCTCATCTCAACCTTATTGAAAATATTTGCATGTTCACTTAACATTTAATTCAGAGTACTGTATTTTAATTATCTCTATTATGGGAAATAACTTCCAGTTTTGTATCAGAAGGGGAAAACAGATATTATAAATACTGAAGATCAAAGTACAGCATCAGAAAAATATGCCAAAATCAAATCAACAGAAACACACACGAATACTTGAAAGCAGAATGTTTCTGTGATGAGTTACATCTCAGAGATAAAAAACACCCAAACTCATGAGATAATTAAGCATCAACTAAACACTACTTTTCTCAAGACTGACATCAAACAATGCTTGTGAATAGTTTGTTGAAGGTCACACTGTTTGTCATGGGGTGAGTGCGGCCAGCTCCTTTAGACTGCCCTACGCCCCCTGACACAAATGGCTGCTGTTGCCCCAAGCCCAGTGTCAGGCTGTTGTTCCTGGCTGGTGGGTGGTGTTCCCTGAGCCAGTGGCAGCTCCCAATGGCCAGTGAGAGTCCCGTGAGAGTGGGGACAGTGAACTGGATCCAACCAGCTCCAGCTGGCTCCAACCAACTAAGGCCACCCCAATCCCCTGAGGGAGACCTGCCCTGCCCTTGCTGGAGCCCAGATGCAGGTGGAGTTACAGAGCAAAAGATATACAGATGTTTTACATACACGTATAAGGAAAACTATTACCTATTTATGGAATTCAGAGGTTCCCTCTCTTCTTCATAGGTACTTAACTAATACAGACATATTGTAGGCATTCATCACTTCCTATGTTTGGTGATCAGAATTACGTGATAAACTACATCATACTGTATCTTAAAATAATTATGCATATCTGAACAACTTTTACCTGTAAACAAACATGGGATTTGTTTTTACAAACCATGTTCCTTAGTTGTCCCATACAGCCCATGAAAAACAGGGGCTACACTGAAGCTTGCTGCATACCCTCTGGAATGTGATGTCAGTGTATTCAGAAAGAAGTCCTCACTTCCCAAAGGCATAACACTCTTACACTAACTTCAAAAGCTCAGATTTATTTATTTTTTTCTTTTTTTTAGATTAGATACCTGATCTTGGCAATCTCTAAGTAACACGTGTCCTAACTAAACTGCTGCCATGAATAGAATTCATTGTGACTGATATGATTTAGTTCCAGTATTGTCTGACAAACCTATGACCTCTGTGATCAAGCAAGAGCTCTAGAAATGGTTAGAGGATCATCTTTTTGTTCATGTGTTGAGAAAGGACTCAGGATCCACTACTGTCCATTCCAAAAGCTTCCTTTTTATTTAGGGTGAAATACTTAGGACTAAATTCTTGAAAATACTAAGGGCAACACCATTGTTTAGTAGGCAGTGACTAATGGGCAGGCTATTGAGTCATGCTTTAACTTAAAAGTTAAGGGTTTTGGTACTCAATGCAATGTAAGGAAAGTATAATAAATAAATAAAATAATAAATAAATAAATAAGCAGGTGACTTAAGTTAATTAAGAGCGCAGTATAGAGGAAATAGAAAGTTGTAGCCATTATAAATATTGACCACATCTTGCAATTTCATTTTCAGAGGTATTCAACTGCATAATTTGTGATACCTCATTTGGTCACTCCTGTTAGGAATAGACGTTACTAGCCTCCTAACTTTTGGTCATGCAGGTAAATACAACATTCCCTGAAGATTTAGGTGAACACTAGAAAGTTCTCCGTTCAAACATAGCACACAAAGGATCTTATACGTTTATATGTTCTTGATGTGAAATACTGATAGAATTTTCAAGGCAAATGGAAAGTTTGCTTGTGACTCTCCAAAGGTAAGAGTTGGGGGAAGAAGGGTGACTAGGCTGAGTCTAGATATTAAAGAGAATTCAGGTGTCTAAATCCCAGTTTCAGAACACCATTGTGATTCCCTGTGTTCTAGGAGAGGGCCCTCAGCTGGCCTAGATTCGTAGTGAATATGTGGATTCCTCAACTACCCAACTGAACTTGTTCCTGCTTAAATAACTGAGAAAATATTTTTTGGAAGAGATGCCATCATTCAAAACAATAAGATATAAAATAAGTCTCTACAGCTACCAGTTGCACAGTAAATTATTAACATGTAATTCTAATGTAATTTATAAAGGTATTACTACTTTAGTATTTTATTGCAAGCATAGAAGCTCCAACAAGAGGGCTACTAGAAGACAGCTGAAATAATTTCATGGGCTTCTACCTAGAATTCGCACATGGGAAGTAAGAAATCTGAAAAGGAGGCTTAAGCAGTAGACTCTTATGAAGCAGGTCACCTACTCTGCTACATTTTTTTATAACTAATTTGTATGCTGGAGAGTGAGAAAAAGAGCATTGGTTCCTCTTTCAATGAAAAATCTTATCATCTGTCAACCTTTAGAATTAAAGAATGAATGTAAAAGAAACCTTAGTATTCTGTTTCCCCTCTGTCGTATCACAGTACATAAATGTTTTCATCACATTTGCAGTGGTATTGTACAAGTAATCAGTGATCTCTATTTACAGTGGTAGTCTGTTTTTCTGAGCATGTCTGCAAGAAATTACTGACACTATAGCGATATGTTCCTTTAATTTAATAATTCTAGTTTAGCACTTCCAAAGCTCAATTATGTCCAAAAGTTCCAAGGTGTTTGTTAGTAGATCAGTTTCAATTCTTAGATGGCTTCACACACAAGATTATAAAGGAATGTAACAAGTAAGGTATGTAATAGGTAAGTGGTAGATCTAAGCACATCAATAACATTTAATTTAAGGATTCAGATATCAAGAGAAGCAAACAAAAGGAACATAAACATTGAAAAAATATCATGAAATTTAGATTGAACCTTTATTGCAATATATTGTGTTAAAGTAAGAAGCATAACTTTCCTTGAATCCTTTTTTTTTAAAAAAAAAATAGTTTAAGTTTATAAAACGTCCATCATATTGTACAGGATTTCCATGTAGATCATAGTTTCCAGGGTTTTTTTAATCATATGCAGTAAACAGTCATTGTTAACAGTTAATTCTTATCAGATCCCCTATGTGAAGTTCAACAAGTCCAAGTCCAACATCCTGCACCTGGATCAGGACAATCCAAAACACAAACCCAGGATGGGCAGAAAATTGATTGAGAGCAGCCCTGAGGAGAAAGACTTGGTGGTGGTGATTGATGAGAAGCTCAACATGACCTGGCAATGTGCACTTGCAACCCAGAAAGCCAACTGAATCCTGGGCTGCAGGCCCCTCAGCATAAGAAGGACATAGACTTGTTGGAGCGAGTCCAGAGGAGGGCCACAAAGATGATCAGAGGACTAGAGCTGAGGCAGGCTGAGAGAGTTTGGTTGTAACCTGGAAAAGGCTCCAGGGAGACCTTACAGAAACCTTCCAGGACTTAAAGGAGGCCTACAAGAAAGCTGAAGAGGGACTTTTTACAAGGGCATGTCATGGTAGGAAAAGGGCTAATAGCTTTAAACTGAGAGAGAGTAGATTTAGTTTAGACATAAGAATGAAATTCTTTGAGGCACTGAAACAGGCTACCTAGAGAAGTTGTGGATGCCCCATCCCTGGAAGTGTTCAGTGCCAGGTTGGATGGGACTTTGAGCAATGTGGTCTAGTGAAAAGTGTCCCCCGCCACGGCAGGGAGGTTGGAACTGAATGGTATTTAAGGTCCCTTCCAACCGAAACCATTCTATGATTCTGTGATTGTCACTCAGTGAATCCTTTTCATTTGCTTATTCCCACATTCTTCATATGTAAATTGTTCCTTATGTCCAGATGCAAATTATATATGACACATGAAAATCCAGATTCATGAAACGTCAAAACTACCATTTATCTGGATTATTTATTAATGGTAAAGAATATGCCACAATAAGAAAAAAAAAGTTAGGTTGACATTCAGATTTTGCAAGGTTTCACTCTATTCATTTTCTTCATCATTTCTGGTCATCTAACATAAATAACGTTAAAACCTTTTTCCTGTGTTTGTATTTTTTTTTTCTTGTGGCTTTATGTTACGTTAGCAGGCATTCTCTACTATCTGTCTACCATATTAAATTATGAAGGACATCTCAGAAAACTCTGCAAGCTTTCAGGTTGTTATTGACGCCATTAAAATTACAGGTCCATTTACATAACTACTGGTGTCATTTTATAAAAATGCAACATGGATATATATTTTCACTAAAAGAATAGATGGCATTTCACATTGGATAAGTTAATGACCCCCAAGTATCAAAATTTGTTACTCAATACATATTCACTACAACAGGCTATGTATACTACTCAAAACAACATCACTTGTCTTAAGTTATGCATGCAAAAAAAAGGTTCCATTCAATAAACTGCCTTGCATAGTCCATAGAAAATTTGCTGTTGTTTATGGAAATTGATATAACTTGAGACAAAAATGGTTATTACAACAGGATGTTTTTCCAGAAGTTTTCAGTTCAGTATTTCAGCTACAGACTTGCCTCCTCCTGCCTACAATACATGTCACAATGCTATGACTTTCACACAGCCTCTGCTGACAAGAAAGCTTAAGGCTGTGGCTGCAAATAAAAAAGTTAATTGCCACCCCTCCAAGGAGCAAAATACCTACCAAACTGTTTCCTGAACGACTGTCTCGCATGTCATCCTCAGAATCAGTACAAGTTTCCTGCATGTACTACACTGTTTTTTACATACCCCAGCATAAGATATGAAGTTGCAGACAGGCAGCCTCAGAAGCAGTCTACCTTCTTTCCTACCCAGTCCTGGATTTGTGAGATCTATTCAGGATTGACTTATTCTTCAACTTCATTTGGTTGTCCCCTGAAAACAGTCTGACAGGAATTATTATATTTGTTTTACATTGGAAGTAGCTAAAAGACAACAGGTTATCTATATAACTCTTAATTGTTTATCCTATTTAAAATGCATTTTTTTTAAATACATATTTAATTACTAACGAAGCCAGATACTCACACAGCACAAAACACTACAGCAAATGCTACACAGCAAAAAACATGTTTGATTTGTGATGCTGATTAAATTGATACAAAAAGCCAGCTGAGATCACTTCCAGCTTGTGAGATATCTCTGACATCATGCTGTGGGTGTTATACTTCATTTGCTGTGATAAGTTTAGTTTTCAAATGACAACAAGAAGAAATATTGGTGTGAGGGAATATACAAAAGAGTAAATTCTGTAATTTTGAAGGCAGATTCACTGCATCTAGCATTTCCAGCCAAGAATAATATTCAGTCTAAGAAACACTTGGTAAGTAGAATTTAATTTCTTGGACTCTCTAGCTTATTTAAGGATTGATCGTGGTATTCTACCAAGACTTATTTGACAAGTTTGGAGAATAGAATACACCAAGTATTACAAAAGCATTATAAGTGTGAAGGAACAGCAACCGTTGCACACAAAGCACAGTTTATTGGATTCTTCCTTCGGTCATATTCTTTATCAGTAAATACAGCATCAAAATAAGGCATGACCTTTACCAATCTGTTTGACATGATCACGGTTTTCTGATTTGATGCTTTATTGGGTTGCTTCCATAGATATGTTTATAAATGTTGTGTGTACATGGAAATAAATAACAAATAAAATAAATCTTTGCTATTTTGCTTTCCCCAAAAAATTTCAACAATATAGAAATCTATAGCACCCTAAAAAAATATCCTTCATTAAATGTTTTACATTTGATTCAAAAAAGGTAATTTTCAGATGTACAGCAATATTGCAGAAAACCATGGCTCTTTCACAGGAGCAAAAGTACTGTCTAACTGTTGTAGACAGAACTCCCTGTTAGGAGCCGGCAGCTCTAATAAGAGAGGCTGACGTGGCTTGGGCAACGCCAGGAGCAACCACAGGAGATTTAAACAGCTCTGGGGAGTGCTGGTGACCAGAAGTGGTGACAACAGGGTGTGCAAACAGGGCTCGAGACAGCACAGCAGTTCACACAGCAGTTTGCACAGAAGGGCACGTAAGCCCCTGCAAACTGCTTATAGGCCACAGCCCGAGGGAGTGCTCTAGGTCTCTGCCACAATGGTGAGCACACCTCAGAGTTAAAAACAGTGTTTCTACAGAGGAAACCCCTGTGGCATCTGATGCATCCACCCAGGAAGAACTGGTAAGGAAGGAGACTTCAGTACAGGTGGTAGGTTGCAATGAGTGGCCAGACTGTTCTCCTGGAAAAAGACAAGTACCTGAACAAGACTTACATTCATGATCTGTTGCATCTGGTGCTGAGTTGCAGGAAAAAGTTAAAAGGCGGCTCAGTATTACAGGGGCCAAGACAGAGATAGGTAAGTAGTTTCAGAACCAGGGATCTGTGCTGGACACCACAGACAATAAGGGGCACCTTGGACCCCGGTGACCCACAGAAGCAGGATTCTGCTTCAACCCCACCCTCCAGTACTACAACAACAACAACAAAAAAAAAAACCACAAACAAACAAAAAAAAAACCAACACAAAAAACCAACCAGATTTGAAACTTGAACAGCTGTAGACACCCACAAGCAAGGTCTGCAGGGAGAAACTGTACCAGCAGCCCGCAGTGGATGCAGCAAAAAGAAATGAGGAGTGCTAGTATTTGGTGACTGTTATATGGCACTGAGGCACCCATCTGCTGGCCTGACAGGGAGTCACAACAGGCATGCTGCCTTCCAGGAAATAAGGTCCAAGATGTTGCTGAGAGGATGCCATAACTTGTCAAGAGCACAGACTACTATCCATTGCTACTCTTTCATGTGGTCATGAATTGCACTGCAAGCCAGAGCCTAAATCATAGAATTATAGAATGATTTTGGTTGGAAACAATCTTAAACATCAAGTTCCAACCACCCTGCCATGGGCAATAACACCTTCCACTAGACCAGGTTGCTCAAAGCTCCATCCAGCCTGGTGTCATGGCTGGTTCTGTTGTGAGGGTTTTGGCTTTTATGACAACAGGACATTCTTCAATGACTATAGCCTGTTAGGGAGGGATGGGATCCATCTGTCTAAAAGAGGCAAAGGAATATTTGGCAGCAGGCTGGCCAACTTGCTGAGGTAGGTTTTAAACTGAAGGACTCAGGGTGGGGTCCAAAGTGGCAACACTCAAGCGTTTACAACCAGCTGTGAAATAAGCCAGGTCAACCAGAGCAGCAGCAAATGTTCCTTAGCTGCGTCTCAAGATGAGAACCAGAAGATCAACTGCCTCAAGTGGTTCATTTAATGAAATTAAATTAATTTTCCCCAAGTCAAGTCTGTTTTGCCCATGACAGTAATTGCTGAGTGATCTCCCTGCCTTTATCTCAATGCATGAACTTTTTGTTATATTTTTCTCTCCCCTGTTTGGATGAGGAGGGGAGTGCTAGAGTGGTTTTGGTGGGCACATGGTATTCAGCCAGGGTCAAACCACCACATAAGGAGAAACCTGAATGAATAGAAGTCAACTATGGTGACTGTGGAGGCCCCTTGGGTCAAGATTAGAGGGGCTGTCTCCAAGGGAAATCTTACAGTAGGCATCTGCTACCAACCTTCAAACCAAGATGATAAGGCCAATGGAGCAATATTTGGGTCACTTAAGCCAGCTTTGGGTCAACAGAACCTGGTTCTTATGGGTGACTTCAACTATCCAGACATTTGTTGGAAGAACAATATGGCAGTTTACGTCATCCACCAAGTTCCTGGAACATGTAGAGAACTGCTTCCTCATACAAATGTTAGACGTGCCAACCAGGAATAAGGCGCTGCTGGACTTGCTACTCACAAACCAAGAACACCTGCTTTGTATTACCCTCGCTTAGTGATAGCCTTGGCTACAGTGATGACAACATTGTGGTGTCTGGGATTCAGCTGAGCATACTGAAGGTTAGTACTAAGACAAAGGTTTTAGATTTTAGAAGAGCAAAATTCCACTCAGTCAGAGCTCAGTTGGGAGAGATGACATGAGAAGCTTCCGTGGAGGATAAAGGAGCTAGCGAGTGCTAAGAATTTTTTCAAGAATGCTTTCCTGGAAGCAAAAAATCTGCTTATCCCCTTTAAAGGTAAAGAAATTAGGTGAAGCAAGAGACCCCCTTGGATTTACTGCGAGCTTCTGAGTCTGCTCAAAACTAAGAGAAGCATACCAGAGATGAAAAGGCAGTCAAATACCTGTTGAGAACAACAAAGGCATTTCCAGAGCATGCAGGGATCCAGTGAGAAAAGCAAAAGCTCAGCTCAAATTGAAACTGGTCAGAGAAGTCAAGAGCAACAAGAAAGGATTCTTCAGGTATGTAAACAACAAGCAGAAACAGAAAAAAAAAAATATTGGCCTACTGGTTAACAAGACAGCTAAATTAATCACCAACAATGCTGAAAAGGCAGAAGTTCTCACTTTCCTCACCTCTGTCTTTACCAGCACTGTTGGGGCCCAGGCCCTGTGAATTATTATGGGACTTGACTCCTACAAATCGATGGACCCTGACAATATGCACCTAAGGATATTAAGAGAGCTGGCTGACATCATTGCACAGCTGCTCCCCATAATCTTTGAGAAGTCATGGAGATTGGGGGACATCTCAGAAGACTGGAAGACGCTAATATCACGCCATCTACACGAAGGACTTAAGAGGAGGATCCAGGAAATTACAGATTCATCAATCTTACTTCAGTCCCTGGGAAAGTTATGGAACAAATATTCCTGGGGGGAAATCACAAATCAAACGAAGCACATGATTGTGAAAAGCCAGTACACATTTACCAAGGACAAATAGTGGTTGACAAACCAGATCACCTTCGATGACAAAGCAACCTTCTCGGCTGATGTGGGGCAAGTGGTGGACATTGTCTACTGGATTTCTCCAAGGCTTTTGATACAGCTTCCCACAGCCTCCTCCAAGAGAAACAGGTGTGTTACAGTCTAGACAAGTGGTGGGTGGGTAACCAGCTGACAGGTCTTACTCAGCAAGTGGAGGTAAATAGCTGCTTTTCAAACTGGCAACCTGTCGCAAGTGGGGTCCTCCAGGGATCAATATTGGGCCCAACACTGTTTAATATCTTCATAAGCAACAAAGGTATGATGGGATCAAGTGTACCCTGATGAATTTTACTGATGATACCAAACTGAGTGGGGAAGTGGAGACTTTGGAAGGGAAAGGTACCCTGCAGGAAGACCTGGATAGGCTGGAAGAGTGGGCTAACAAGAACTTTATGAAGTTCAACAAGGACAAGTGTAAGGTATTGCAACCTGAGAAAACATAATCCAGGAGCGGAGCATGGGCTGGTATCTACCTGGATGGAAAGCAGCTTTGTGAAAAGAGACCTGAGGGTCCTGGTGGACAACAAGCTCAACACGAACAAACAGTGTGGTGCTGTGGCAAACAAAGTCAGAAGGATGCTGGGTTGCATCAACAAGGGCATCACCAGCAGAGATAAAGAAGTCATTATCCCACTCAGTGCTTGCCAGGCCGCAACTGGAATACGGTGTTCAGTTTTGGTCCCTGCTATGCAAAAAAACAAAAGATGCAGACAGGCTGGAGGGGGTCCAGAGAAGTGCTACAAAGATCATCAAGGGACTTAGAAGCTTACATGTAAGGAAAGGCTGAGAGAACTGGGTTTCTTTAGCCTTAAGAAAAGAACACTTAGGGGAGACTTTATCACCTGTTCCAGTATATAAAGAATGGCTAAAAAGAAGATGGAGACTCCCTTTCTGCAAGGAGACACATGGAAAAGGTGGTAAGTAATGGGTACAAATTACTTCTAGGGAGATTCTGACTGGGCACAAGAGGAAAATTTTTCACAATTAACAGTCAGCCATTGGAATAATCTCCCCAGGGAGGTGGGGGATTCTCCAACATTGGACACTTTTAAGATTTGGCTGCACAGGGTGCTAGAGCATCTTGTCTAGACTATGTTTTTGCCAAGAAAGGTTGGACCAGATGATCCTTGAGGTCCTTTCCAACCTATGATTCTATGATAAAAGTCTTGGAGTGTATTTTTGTTGGCATTAGATATTTATGTTTTAACAGTTGATCTCTAGATCTCCCTTGACTATATTTGAGCTTATATACCCAAACTGATATGACTATACTTACATTTGCTAGAACACTTCTTGACCTTTACTCAGTTTCCTGAAGACATCTGAGATGCCATCAGTCATCCAGGACATCAAAACAGATGTCTGTCAGATATGATGTGACCAGTGGAAGACCCACACACTTCTGGAACAGCAGCTAGAGGCCAGGTTACCTATAAAGTGTTTTAAATTTGTTCAGATACTTAAGTTTAATCAGTAATGATTCAAATCCACAGTGAATTTGTTTGTGAATGACAGAACAGTGGGAGACTGACATATATTTCTAAAAGCCTTATTATAAGCATACATATTAGTAAAGACTACTTACACAGAACCTTTTCAGTCTCATTATTTACAAGGAGCCTAGACACAGAGGAGGGTGTTTTGGTTGTTCTAGTAATACCTATTCTCTCTCTGACTTCACACATATATTATACTCTCACAGTACTGACTATAAAGAATCCATCATCCACATCTGTGAGTTATATTCTCAGTAGAAGAGAGAAAAAAACCTGATGAAATCATATTAATCTTAATCATGAAGATTGATGCATATTTTAAGCAAAGCAATGTTCTGCCAAACTACTGTACTGTGTTACAGAGTCAGCCCAACTGTTCTGTAAGAGGCAGAGCTGCACATCTGGGAGGCCAATACCATATCACATGGTCAAGACTGTATGCTGCAATGATCAGTTCTGAAAAATTGAAGAGCTTCTACTGTTAGCATATCTGCACTGCTGACCGTTATTTCCTTCTTTTAATCTTACTTTAATATTTCAAGACTTCCAGGAAAAGAGGTTCTTTAAGGAAACTTGGCAGGTTTTCTTCTTGAAATTCTTCATGATTTGCATCACTAAAAGCATATAATCATTGAATACCTTTGAGTTGGAAGGGACCCATAAAGATCATCAAGTCAAATCCCCTGCCCCTAGCAGGACTATCTAAAATTAAACCATATAACTAAAAGCATTACTGAGACACTCCATGAACTCTGACAGGATTGGTGCCATGACCACCTCCCTGTGGAGCCTGTTCCAATGGCTAGCTGCCCTCTCAGTGAAGAGCCATTTCCTAATGTCCAGTCTGAACTTCCCTTGTCACAGATCCATTCCATTTCCTTGTGCCCTATCGATGGTCTTCCAGCACAGGGCTCCAGGGCCTGTCATTGATGTTAGAGACAGAGGCAAAGGTGTTAAACATTCACACCTTGTCTATATCCCTATTAGTGAGGTGACTGACCTCATCAAATAATGGAGCAACATTATCTCTGATCCTCCTTTTACTGTTAAGGTATTTTAAAAAGCCCTTTTTCTGGTCATTCAGAGTGCTGGCCAGCTTGAACTCTAATCGAGCTTTGGCTGCACATATTTTCTCTCTACATCCACAAACAGCATCTCTGTAGTCCTCCTGTGTTGCCCATCCTTGTTTTGAACATCCATATGCTTTCTTTTTCTGACTAAGTTCTGGAAGAATACCTGCTCAGCCAAGCCAACCTTCTGCCCTGCTTGCTTGACTTCTGACACTTGGAATTTCCTGCTCCTGTGCTTTTAAGAAATGGCTTTTTAAAAAGGGGCAAGCATTCATGGACCCCAATGCCTTCAAAAGCTGATTCCCAGGGACCTTACTAACTAGCTCCTTCAGCAGCTCAAAGTGTGCTGTCTTTATATTGAGGGTTCAAGTTTTGCAGGCAGTTATCCTCCTATCACCAAGGATTTGAAACTACTTCATCATCACTGTGACCAAGACAGCCACTAATCAGTTCACCCACAAGTCCTTTTCTGTTTACAAAGAACAAATGTAGAAGCGTACCTTTCCTAGTTCACCTCCTTAGTCCTGCACCAAGAAGTTATCTTCAACATGCTTCAGGAATTCCCTGGACCTGTTTGTCCTGTTTGTGTCCGCTGTATGATATTCCCAGCTGATGTCTGGAAAGTTAAACACATCCATAAGGATGAGGGCAGCTGATGTAGAGATATGCCTTCATTCCTTGAGAAAATATTAAGAGCCTAGTCAACCAAAGAAGTGCTACTTTTAAGACATCATTTCCAAAACTCTTTACAGATTATTGTGTTATTGTTATCACAGACATTACAGACTATAACAGAATGCTTATAGTTCATAATTTATAACACTAGAAAGATGTTTTTGTGGAAAGAAGGAGCCTGCCTTTCCTAGAAAAGTTAGATTCAGGTAAAATACAATTTCTGTTGAAAACTCTGATCATACTTTACATTCCAACAATATTATAGCTATATTAAATTGGACCAAAGATCTACCTAGTTCATGGTTACAGTGATCTCCAACTCCTACTCCACCACTGATTTTGTATTATTTATTCACTTCACTCACTGATTCCCCAGTTGTAACTTTCACAGGTTTCTTTTCTAAAGAGTTTTTTAGGCTGTGTTGGGGTTTTATACTTAACTGATTCTTAAAAGTGAAAAAGAATGATGTCAGAAGCTGGTAACAGGTGAGGTGACTATGAGATAAGGACAATCAAAAAAAGCATCAACTACCAATCATAATGGTAGTTGTCTTAAACTTATTTTATATTAGTTTTGATGACTTTAAAAAGAAGCATTTTTTATTTATTTGAGTTCAGAAACTCAGCAGGGTCCCATTTGTCGGTTGTTATCCAAAGATCTCTGCCCCAGGTGTGTTTTGGCTCCAAAAAATAATCAGTATTCTCCCATTAATTATTTGAGAAATTATACCATACTTGGTGTACTACCTTCTGTGATTTTGATAACTCAGTACCAGAAAAAGAAAAAAAATAAATTAACAGGACTTCAGGGGAAAAGGGAAAAGATAGGGCAAGAGGCATAGCAAGAAGCAAATCAAGGAACTCTTCAGCTAGAAATACCGGTGAACACTGTGAAAATGGAAAGCAGATGTCTCGTAGTATATGCATATATATATATAAAATTAAAATGCCATAGCTCCATAAAATAGCCCTGTATCTGTATAACTTTCCTCTTACTAATTTTGGAAAAAGACTTATGCTTTTACACTTCCATTTATGACCATTGCATAACATTAGGAATGTTTTTATCACTGAAAATTATATAAAATATTTAATATTTCTATTTTCTTATATTAATTTATTTGTCAAAAAGTTTATTCTTTTTCAATGTTTCTGACCAAGACATTATCAACATGACTTATTAATTGAAAATTATAAAGAAAAAGCTTCTCAGTTTTTTTCTTCATGTTTTTGCATTCATTTAAAATATTCCTAATGAGGTCAACAAAAAGTAGTCTCCAGGCACTTTAAGCTGGCACTTTCTGGACTCTCACTCATAATTGCCAGGTAATTTACATTTGACCTGTACCTCCAAGTCAGAATGTTAATGCATTTTGCAAGGTGAATTCAAATCTGTCCTTAATTACTGTGCAAAATAGGAACATTTATATTTTATCTGGAATATAACCTCAGGATTTCTGAATAATGGAATTAACGTGCAGGATCATAAAATATGCATTTGTAAGCACTTCCTCCATTATAGAATAATAATGAGTTGGCATTTTAAAATTTTCCATGGCATCATCAACTTATTTTTTCTTTTTTTTTTGGAAAGGAAGAGACATACCTATACATAAATGCCCACACACATATAGCTACATATTACAGAGATGCTAGGAACAAATTAAAAAGACTACCCAGGTGGACTGGAATGCTGTTGTCCCAGAATGCTAATTTATATATTGCATACGTAGCGCACATTCCTTATTTGTGCACAACCAAAAATTCCAGTACTTGGAAGTGCTACAGAAGTAGTAATGGCTGGCTGCCCAAAGAAATGAAAAGAGACTGAATTCCTGTTTTCACACCTACAAGATTAATTTATTTATTTTGAAGTATGCTACTATGTATCCATAGTATTACTTCTATGCATATTTACAAAAAGATTAAGAGCATAAATTATCATAACAAATCAACTGCCTACAGCAGAAGTGCCTACAATTTTAAAGTGTGTCCTGGGTAATCCAGTTCTTCAAGCCATTACCTTCTCTTTAGCCTTTCTCTCAAAGTCTTCCCTTCAGTGAGTATCATGTCCCTGCAGGATTTATGAACAGTTAAGTCTCCACTTAACTAGATATTTTTTCACTCTGCATTCTGACCCAGCAGAGAACTGAGCTGGAGATCTTTCCCTTACTTTAAGGAATTTACCCTCTTATTATTCTTATAATCATTAATATACTCCATAGTAAGTGATAGTTTTAATTGACACAAACTATTGCTAGGAAAAGATTTTTTTTTCTCCCCAGAAATTTACTCTGAAAGGGATTTATTGTATGTTTTAAAGTGGATATTGATAATTTCTTAGTGTTTAAAGGAAACCTATAAACAGGCAAATCAACTAACAAATAACACCACAAGCTCCTCTGGCTTGACAGCCCTGTAAAGCTCAAAATTTTTCTACCTGCACATAGGTTGTGTGATTTTTGACTAACATGGTATGGCTCTATGAGGCTACTGCCACATGCAACAACACAAAATAGAGGAACTGAGCTGATAAGCTACCAGTGAAAGCTTTAGGAAAGGGGACACACAGAAGGAAGAAACAGTAGATGACCCAGGACAGATAGCAAGGAATTGTCTATCCCAGGATAAAGGGAGTGTAAGATTTGTTTTTATTTCTTAAAGAGATTAATCATTTCACTGATATATGACGTTTTTTCCTGATTTATTTTCTTTGAAGTGTCTCTGATTTACCTTTCCCCTGTAGAAACAGCCTTCTTGGTATCTGTGCAAGGATGCGAAACTATTCTGGAACAATTATTAAAACTGAAATTTCTGAACCAATACATTTAAACGTAACTACTTTCAAAATAGTTAACTAAACCCTTTAAAAGTTTTAAACTAAAAACTCCAATGCTTTTGGGGCATTGTCTTTGGTAATACTATAAAGAACTTGAATAACATAAAAAAAAAGTCACAACTCTGAACTGTTACACTTACTTTGGACAATAATGTATTCTCAACTAATTTTGCCAGTATGAAGTATCATTACATTACAAATGCCCTGAAAAAATTTTCTAGGCTTTGACCTTAATGCTTCAGGTAATACAATGAGTCTTTGAGCCAACAAATTCTTTGAGGAAAGTTCAGCTTCTGAAAATATCTCTTTTTAGGTCTGCATTTTGTTAAATGAGTTTACGTCAAACAGTGGTATTTCATAAAGTTAGGATTAAATATTTTAATGGCTAATTCTTAGACATTTTTGTTTTCAGTTTCATGTAATTTTGAATAGCTGAAAATACAAGGAATAATTTCTCTGAAAGTTTTGTCGGTGAATAAATTAAAGCATAAATTCCAGCTGTCCTTGATACCTTCTAGTTTAGCAATGGTAACAGTTCTTTACAGAAATCACATTCAGATCTCCGTTTAGTTAGTATGTGGAATTGATCCATAATAATCTTAAAAATTAAGTTCAGAATTCTGAAGTGGAAAGGATAGTGGAATTGGACCAGGAGTCAAAAGTGTCAAAGGAGGAACAAATGACTGGCTTCCTAGTTTTGCAGACTTTCAGGCTCAACTTATGTCATACAGTCTTACACAGGTCTGAATATTACGAGCATGTTAGGTCTCCATATATAACTGAGTGCAAAGGCTCAGCACAAGTCACTATTTTTCAAATCATATGCATTTCTAAAGCTACTTATCTGCCCAAGGAATGATTACTTCTAAATGAAGTTGAGGCTGTCATGGTTGATTTCATGGATCTCAAAGTTAAACTCTACCTAGCTCATCTATCAAAGATACTGTATATTGAAAAGAGGATATTACATAAGGAAGGGGGAAAAAAAATCTTATTAACTGCTATGCAACACAGTGCATCACATGCATATGGTGTTGTGTGGTTTTGTTGCTCAAAGTCTAACCTCATGCAGAAAAATAATTTCCTTTTTGAGTTAATAGTTTGAGCCAGAAATAGTAAATCAAATTATTATGGTAACTGAAGCAGTGACAACACTGAAAGGAACTGATCATTTTTCTATCTGTTCATCAGGATATGAATACAAATAAGAACATCACAGCACACAGATATTTCACAGCACAGAGTTATTACTTAGAAATATTGAAAAAAATGTTATTCTAAAGATTTTCAACATGCATAATCCACTGGTCTTCAAACTTAAAGTGAATTAATTAAATATAGTTCTGTGAATGTGTAAATAAATTTCCATGGAAATTTCCTGTAGAAATATGTATGTATGTACAAACAAAGTAAGTATTTGGGAACTGACACCACCTTTCCCCTGGTGCCATATGCAACACTAGAGGTTGAACTACTACTTTGTTTACTTCCTTTGTGACTGTGATGTTGGAAAATCTAAGTTATTATAAAGGAACAGCTGTGCATATAATAGTCTGGAAAGTAAAGCTGGCTGCAGAGCATTAAAGTTCTGTTATTCTTAGCTAATTAACTTAGAGATAACAGCTAGAACATCCACACCATCACTACACTGAAATATTGAGCAAAGAATTCAACAGATAACTTGTTTGCTTGACCCTCATAGTACCTCAATGAGCTAAGCAGAAAAGATAATTTGGTCCTACATATAAATTTTCAACGTCATGTATTCTATATTATGGTGTTTCACTACCCCACCCCCTCAGATCCTGGAATTAACATAAGCCACAGCTACCAAAAATCTTCTGTGGATTGAAACTTTGAGTATGTTTCTATGCAATACTCTTAAGGTATTATCTCAGAAGCTGCAGTATAGCAACTGCTGTGCTTGACATTATTGAATCTACAATTTATCACCACAGAGAGGTTAAGTGTTTCAGCTGGAAGAGACTGCAATTAATGTTTTTATCCCTATCATCCCTTCAAGAAATTGAGGAAAGTCTTCCATGCCAGAAGACTCAAGGCTTGCTCTTTGCATCAGGTGTTCAGTGTTATTTGGCTGAATATCTATGTTTTTGTTGGATCTGAAAGAGCTAAAAGAACCCAGTGTCTAGTATAGATTAAAACAAATGCCCTCCAGAAGCTGAAGAACTATCATGGCTGCACTGACCCCACTCAGCTGGGGTTTACTTAATGTAAAAAACAGAAGTGTCTATTTCAGCTAGATAGCCAATATAGAGAAACCGTCACTCTCAGGAAAGTATTTATCAAACTTCTAAAGGCAACTACTGTAGGATGAAAGAAGTTCCCAACTGGAGATACCTACTTCTCAACAACAACAATGAAAAGATCATACAGTGGGTAGGTAGCTCAGACCTGGATATCTAGCTTATGGATGTCTAAATTAAAGCAGATAATCAATCCTTGCTCAGCATTACCAGAATTTCTTTTAATTTTCTCAGTATAATATTTCATGATACTGAAACTTCCCTTTGCATTTTCTTCCTTCATTTTCCATAGATACTCACATGAAAATTTCAGCCTTTTCTGTTTCAACCACTTTAAAAAGTCTCAGTCTGGAGAAGAACTGAGGAGAATTATACAAAATAAGGTAACAATTGTAATTAAGAAAAAGAGAAATTAAATAGCAAATACAAAATGTTCTGTTGTGCTCTCAAATTCATTGCCAGAGGATTGCATGGATGCCAAAACCTAGGATTGATTCAAACAGGCATTAGACAAACTCCTGGAAAAAAATTTTCTGAACACAAATATTTGAAATCATCTCCAGTTCAAGTAAGTTTTAAAATGCAGGTTGCTCTATATATCAGAAAGGTACCTCATCTGCAGCATCAGTATTCTATGAATACCTCCTAAGCTCAATCTTCAGCTTTAATAAGATACTCACCGAGTAATGCATTTGTGTTACAACAATGGCAATTATGATTAACAGGAAGAAATATCCTCTAAGACATTTTGGTATTTCAGATTGTG
Organism: Falco naumanni; assembly: GCF_017639655.2. Classification (NCBI taxonomy): domain Eukaryota; kingdom Metazoa; phylum Chordata; class Aves; order Falconiformes; family Falconidae; genus Falco; species Falco naumanni. The sequence continues at coordinate 54,098,111 of NC_054055.1, forward strand.
GTGGGTTGCACTTAGCTGGACCAGAGTCCCACCCATCTGGTGTCTCACTCCCTCTCTTCAACAGGACAAGAGGAGAAAATAAGATTGAAAATCTCATGTATCACGATAAAGAAAGAGTGTTAACTTGTCAGTTACCATCACAGGCAGAACATACTTGGCCTGGGAAAAATTAATTTAATGCCAGTTGAAAATGAAATAGGATGCTAAGAAATAAATCCAAAACTCAATAAGCCTTCTGCCTCACACCTGCTCTTCACTGCTTCATCCCAGCTCTCTACCTCTTCCCTCTAGTGCAGGGGTCCTCAAACTACGGCCCGCAGGCCGGATACAGCCCCCCAGGGTCCTCAATCCGGCCCCCAGTATTTACAGACACCCGCCCCCCGCCCGGGGTTGGGGGGGGAAACCAAGCAGCCGCAGATGACTGCCTGCCACTTCATCTGCACACTGGCCCCCTGGTTAAAAAGTTTGAGGACCCCTGCTCTAGTGAGTGGCACAGGGGGGTGGGGAATGAAGCTTGCAGTCAGTTCATAGTATTTCCTTTCTGATGTTCCTTCCTTCTTGCACTTTTCCCTGCCCCGGCATGGAGTCCTTCCCACAGGATACAGTTCTCCCAGGATCTGCTCCAGTATGGGTCCTTTCCACAGGATAGAATCTAAGGAACACACTGCTCCAGCAAGGGTCCCTCACAGCCGCAGCTCCTACCAGAAAACCTGCTCCAGTGTGGGCTTTCCATGCACTTCAGCTTTCTTCAGGGCATATCCACTTGCTCCAGTGTGAGGTACTTCATGGGCTGCAGCATAGATATCTGCTCTGCCATAGACTTCCATGGGCTGTAAGAGAACAACCTGCTTTACCATGGTCTTCAGGGGAATTTTTGCTCTAGAGCACCCCTTCCTCCTCCTCCTTCTCCTTTACTGACATTGGTGTTCATAGGGTTGTTCTGTAATCTTTCTCACAGCGGCTGCACAGTGCTTTTTACCCTTTTTAAAATATGTTTTCCCTGAGGCACCAGCACCCTGGCTAGTGGGTCCAGCTGTGTGCTGTGGTGGGGCCATTTGAGCTGATTGGAACCAGCTATGTCCAGCATGGGGCAGCCCTGGCCTCTCCTTGAAGAGGCCACCACTGCATACCCCAGCTGCCAAAACCTTGATACTTACACCCAACACACAGGTTCATAAAAGAGCAGAAACAATCTTGTTTCCTTTAAATGGAGCATGTAGGAGACATTTTGTTAGAATAACTAATATTGCAATGCTTGCATTTGCCTTTTAAGAATGTATTACTTTTGGGGGCTTGATACCTGAAACAGTGATCAATTTAGCAGTCACAGGGGATCTCCCCAGATATCTGCCTAATATCTTTATGAGCCATTCAGCTGACTACATGCGGAAAGTATAATAGAAATGTTTACTGTGTGTGGGGTAGAAACTGGTGTGAGAAGCAGAGATTGAAACCAATTAAGCAAATGCACGGTACAGATCACAAAACATCAACTGAAGAAAATGGTGCTTGAAATCTGGCTGGCTGTCATTCAGGGCATTGATTTTTCACAAGAAAACTTAGATCAATATGGCTAATGGAAAAAAACCCTAAAAATGAAAGGAGAGCTTTCAACACTTCTGATCTCCCCTGCATGGAAAGTGGAGTCTGACTGAGCTATGCAGATAATGTCTTCCTTGTCTTAATGAAGCCATAACTTGATAGTGATCAGGACTAGTGGCATTTGATACTAACATTACCTTTATCAATCTATTTATGCTTTCATCAGCTGGCTCATTATAACCAAAGTAAAGAAGATATATTTGCTTGTCCCTCGATTTTTGTTTCCCATTTTACTCTAAAAAGAAAGAAGCAGCAGTATGGGGCATAGAAATAATCTCACCCAATGCCAGCTATCTAAAAATAGTTTATAACCATTTTAAGCAATTTATCTAGGTACCTTCTACAGCCAGTGGAGGGGGAGAATGTTTTCCAAATTCATCCTGTTATGAGTGTTTGGCTGTCTAAAATATGTAGCATGGATAGTTTTCATAGTGTCTCTTTACCTCTTTATACCTTTACCCAGGTTCCAAAGAGACAATGGGAACACAAATGCACTGTGAAACTCAACAGTCTAACTAAAATGTGGCACTAAAATCTTGTCCTTTACATTTATCTAGTTATTTTCTCTTAGACAAAATGCAAGAGCAGCTAATGACTCTTTAAAAGTGTAGTAGTTTTTCTCCCCTTTAAAATATTTTTTTTCCTATTTCTGCCTCTTAATTCAACAAGCCTTAAGCAGTATTAATTTTAAAATTGACTGTATTTTCTCTCCTATAACATTCATAATCAGTGGTATTTCAAGTGAAAGGTCCCTCATCTGGACAAGTTGTCATCTTCTAAGGAAAATAATTCAGCTGATTATGGATTTATACAAAAGAAAACTAATGACAATGGGCAAGAGTGGAATATTAAAACAAAGTCACTTCTCAGGCAATAATTTTGTGATCTAAATGTGTGCTGGTCATGGTTTAACACCAGCTAGTTTAACCCCAGCCTGCAACTAAGTACCATAAAAACCAGAACAGTGCTTCAGGGCTAGTTAGTACAGATTACTTGTTCTGTGTGCTTTCAGGCTTGTTTGTAGGGACACCACAAGTAGGTTCACTAGATTTGTATTCCACAAGAGAATTTTAGATTTTACAAAATCTGATCCCAAAATTTTAACTATGGAAGATGGAAGTTGAATCTCCCAGAACATCCCTAGAATTCTCACTTATCCATATGCAAGTAACTATTCAGTTTCAGAAGTGATTCTTCACAAAGCAAATAGAGCTCGATAGATTCTCCTAGACTGAAGCTGGGGGATGAAAAATAAGCCTAGCTTATATATATATCCTTCATAAGACTAGGCAGGGGCAGTCTGTTTTCCTGCTCTCTGGAACAGGCCTTTTATAAACGTCTCTGCTGTTTTCCAGAAGAATAAGAATTTTAACCGAAATGTCATAAGCTTTTTTCTTGTTTGACATGCTCAGTAGATATTAATCAAAGAGAGTGTTATTAATAAATTAACACATTTCTTTTAGTACTTTTAGTAAATCAAGAAATTACAATACGGTAGGTGGCATTTTTAAATTTTAAGCAGTACTGAAGTACTACTTTGAATATTCTAAGAATCTCTTTATCTGGGGTCACGTCTAGCTCTAGAAGTGATATAGAAATGCAAAGTATCTTTAACTACAGTTGCATGGAAAAGCTTTTCATATCCTGAGAGATTTAACAAATTTAAAAAGAAATTCCAGCTCAAAACCACATTTTTTTTTCATTAATTGATGTGTCTAATAACATTTGGGACAATAAAAAGATTTAATCTAGAAAACTGCTTAACATTTTTGCTTGAAAATTACTTCAAAAGCATTGCAAGAAACAATTTTTAATCAAACCCAGTGTTTTATTTTGTTTGGGGTGTTTTGTTTTTAATTTTGAAACCTCTTTTCATTAGGAGATATATCAAATTAATTACTTCATCTTTTTCCAACAAAATTCTTCATACAAAATTCCCAGCAGAAATATATTAATGGTAAACATTGACCCAGTCATTTCTATTTTTTCCTCTCTGTACTTCAAAGTTTTTACTAGAAGATGTTCCTCTAATAGTTTAATAAAGGATTATACCACCATAGTATTAAGTCTGAAGTTTTAAACTGTCAGCTATTTCTTAAAAAAGTACACACCTTTTGGATGCTCAACCTGTTACATCAAGATATAATTTTGGTAATACCAAGCGCTTACAAATGCAATTAAATTTATTAAGTCAGATCAAACAAAAAAAGTGTAAGGAAAAAGCACCACAGAAGATAGGGATAAGATTAAAACCACCTCATATATATTTTTTCTTCATTTGTAAACCAGTGCTTAACACACATTGTTGTACTTTGATTTCCTGAGCAAATCTTTCTTTCCACTTTCTGATTAGAATTAACTGCAAAGCACTGATGAACTTTGTGAAAGTTTCCTAGCAGGGTCAAGTTTTACCCTTCTACATGGACCACATTTTGTTTACAATTTTGAAGCTTCCTGTAGAGAGTAAAATGATTGCTCACGGAAAAAACAACCTTGTAATCTGGGAAAATTCACCCTTAACTCAGTATTGATGTCACTAAAGTGTTCCTCTTGTTTTCTCACCTCCCTCTATTGTAAATCTTCCAAGGTTCCCAAAGGCAATATCGCAGTGATGACAAGGATTTACATACTTTAAGAGCCTTTGGACCAGAGGAGGGCCACGAAACTGATCAGAGGCCTACAGCACCTCACCGGTAAAGAAAGGCTTCCAACCCAAACCATTCAATAGTTCTATGACTCTATGAATTTATTTTACTAATACTTTGACTTAGATGTTTCCTACATATCATATGCTGCTCTGTGACATGACATGTTCTGTTTTTAAAAGTTCACAAAATATTACTATATGTGTAGATTTCTTGTGGGAAATTGTTAGCATATATAATATATATGTGTATATCTATCTGGGAATATTCAAAATGAGTACTGGAAGTCACATAATTATGTATCAAAGCCAGTATTTAATTAAATAACAGCTTTCAATCTCATTTTAATGGTTAAATGAGAACTTAGTTTAATAGAAGGTGTGTCCGTACATTTAAATAAAGGTCAGTCTTTTTATTTGGATCTGTATCAGAGAATGAGGCATGGACTAAGCATATATTTTAATGATTAATTGGGTAGTTCTCCAGAACAGGAACTGCAGCATCAATACTTGATTTTTTTAATTGGGAAAGGTTGGGGAGTGTTCTTACAGTGTAAACAAAAATATTTCCGTGTTTGATTTCTTTTTATCCCAAACAACAGGTTTGTGAAAGCTGGGAGATTGCACCAGAAACTTATCTCTATATAGTGACCTGTGTTTTTACTGTTTCCTGGGTATCAGTTATAGTTACTTGTGCTATAACTGTGTCAGGGCAAGATATTATGCTAACTGAACTTTTGGACTTGGCAGGGTTTTTTTGCTTTTGGTCTTCTTCACCAATCATACTGTTCCTCAAAAAGCTCCAACTGTTTGTTTTATGGAGTATGAAATTTGTTATTGCCAAAGGAAAGTAATCAAAGGTTGCATGCAAGATCCCACAAAATTATGTGAGTTTAAATACATAAACCCCTTTGTCAATGAAGATACATGATTTACTAGGAAGAAACAAACAGGATTCTATTCTGATTATCTAAGCAAGTCCAGTTCCCTCTGCCTCTCAGCTTTAGGAGGGAGATACAGCCTCTGACCATCTTTGAAGCTTTCCTCCAATCCTCTCCCAGGGCGTATTCAGAAAATTATTTCCAGGATGCTATAATGTCATGAACATCTTTACCACCTCTGTAATTAGTACACCTAATCCCAATATTAGAAGTTCAGGACAAACTTAACCTAGCCCAGTATTCTGTCTGAGACGAGTAGAGAAAAACCACAGCAAGTATATTGTCAAACTTTCTTCAAGATCCTCCAGGACATCACAGCACTCTCAAAACTAGTCAGCTGCAACAAGGCTTTTACCATCCCATACTAGGTTAACTTGAATAATTAGTTCCCACACCCTGCCCCAGCACAGCCACCAATCACCTGCAAGGCTTCAAAGGTTCATCTACTGTTTGTGCTGTTTCTTCACACTCTTCAGGCTAATCCCTCTGCTTCTTGCCTCTGCTGCATCTTTCTCCTTACCTTGCCTACCTTTGAGGCACTCTATCTCCTCCCTCTGCTTCTTCCAAGTCTCTTTTCATTGGCTGCTTCTCTTCTATACGTTCCTTAGAGCTATTTAACCACTTAGCAGGAACCAGCCACAGCTGCACCTTATCCACATCAGCCAACCCACCACCCCTGAAACCAGCCCACAGCTGTATATTATCAATGTTAATTAACCTGCCTTCATTCCTCTACACGAGGATTCTTTTCTCATTTCAGTAATCCACAGATTAGGACTTCTTGAGTTGGATTTACATCTGCATGTTTGTATTCGACAGCCTTTTCTGAATCATTCCTCCTTGAATATTTCTAGAAATTTTCTGCATCCTTTTCTGAGTCTCTGGCAATGAGTTCTGCAATTTAAACATAAATCCAAAAAAATGTTCCTTTATTTGAATAAATATCAACTAGAGGAAGAAAGATAATGTTGAAACAGCCTAAAGAACAAAAGTCTGTGATGATAAGTTTAAGAGGTCAGGACAGAATTATTTCTTAGAAATGTAACATAACAAAACTATTACTTTAATTAGAGAAAAACCCATACACTGAGGTGGGAAGGCTGATCAGTGAAAAGTTCATTCTATTTAATAAAATATTTTAAATGTACTTGAAGAATCATGTTTAGAGTTGGGCACTAAAGAGAATTGAAAATAGTACTTAGGCATAAGTGGTTAATAATTTAGGCTTAATATTCAGGATGACTTCAGGATTAACAGGTTTAATGTAAAACAAAAATGTTTAGAATATTGTTCATACTTTTCTCTTTGCACTCACTTTTAAGATTGTTGTCAACACACCAAAGAAAAAATAACAACTGCCTTTCTCTACAGATTTAAAAATGAATGTTCAAAATATCATAGTAGTAATTAATAATGGTTCTGAGGTCCACCTTCCATTAATTCGAATTGGAGGCATAATAAAATTACCAGGCCATTTCCAGGCTGCCATGAAATAAACATGTTTTCAAAACTGTATGGGTCAGTTGAAAGAAAATTATTTTTATTTACAATAAAATAGTATCTAAAGATCTCTGGACTATGAAAATAGCTCTTATAACAGACCAAAGTGCAGTAATATGTTCTTTTGTCTTTTTGTCATGTGCAATGCTGATATCTATTTTAACAGTATATATAATTAACATTAGTGATCTGACAGAGTCTATGAATTTACCTGGCTCTGGCTACCATTTCACTTGTAAATATTGATTTATTGTAAGTATTTCAATCTTTCCATGCTAAATTAAAAATTAACTGGTATAACAGTTCTAGTTCAAGTTTACTGGAATCAGGGATATATTATTAATAAAATTTACTTACATGTCAATGAGAAATGTCTTTTATAACTTGCTAATGTTATGCCCAGAATCTTGAATTCACTGTCACAGACATGCCTGGTAACTGCAGTGTTTTTGTAGGTAGTTCAAATAACCTACAGAGAACCCTTTTTTCTTTATCTTTGGTATTTCATAATTAGTTCAGACTCTAAATATCACAAGCTTCATTTTCATCTCTTCTATCAACTAAAAACATTTTAAAGCTATGTGAGAGCAGAAAAACACATGCCTTTTTCTGCCAATAAAATGTTTTTAAGAAAACTGGAAAAAAAAACACAAAACCCTTGCAATATATTACGAATGTTGTCCTTAAAAGGTGGCCTTTTATAGATATTAGAACTATCTTTGAAGCATTTCGTATGTTCAGAATTTGTAGAAAGCTTGATTTCTTAAAGATTGATGTTTTTATTTTGTTAAATGAAAAATACTTTTTTCAGATTTCTGTTTATTATGCTACCACATCTAATGCAAAATGGAGTGTGAACTGAAAAATTGTATCAAAATTAGCAGTTAATGTTTTATTGCTTTAAAAAAAGTTAGATGTTTAAATATAGTCAGAAGACCTGTTAACAAAGTTTTGGTTGAAAAGTCTACACAAAGGACTTTTGGTAAAACTAGAATTTTGTCTAGCAATTTTTCTTTTAATAAAGGTATGAAAGTGATTCAGAATTCCATGTGAAATTGTATCTAAACCAAACAGTTATATCAGAATTAGAGGATTGTTGTATCTCATTGGTAAGCAGTCTTTTCCTCTGTCTCTGAGCACAATAAAGTATCACTACCTAAAAAAACTATAAGCTCAATTACTCCATTTTTTCTGAATTCTCAGGCTTTTATCTCCCTTCTCACTGCTTGAGTCTGCTCATAATTTCTATTATTTCTTTGACTCCAAATGAGCTTCAGCCTTATTGAATTCAGTTTTCATTGCATGTCTCACACACAGATGAGTCATAGTTTAGCAAAGACTGAAAGCATTTATTCTATTACTAACTGTGATACTCAGCAAGAGACCCTGAGCAAGAATCAGGCCTCAAGAATCCTAGGCACAGTAGGGAAAAAAACCCAAAACATACCCTACAGATATTACAGTTGTGTGCTGTCAGTCATTACCTTCCTTCTAAAGTATGAGAAATAAAATTGCTTTCCACCTATAGTCAAAAAGATATGTAAATGTCTTTTCCTTCATGGAACCTATTGATTTATTCTAGCTGGATAATTGGCCCCAAAAGCCTTGATCAGAAACTGAAACAATTCCTGCATCCCATTAAGTATATTAATTTAGAAACCTTGCAGAACAGTTGTGAAAATTAACCTACCTTGGCACATAAGCTGCTTGCCCACTCTTTACCTCAATGACTAATGACAATTAAAAAAAAATAAATGAACTATTGCTACTTTATTTGTCTTTAAAAGAAAAGAAAGAAAATAACTTCCTCTGGGCAAATGGGCAATTAAAAATCAATTTGCTCATAATGAGTATACAATAATACCCCACTAAATATATTAGGACACTTACTACAGATTCATTCCACTTTGAGCAGTATATTATTTAATTTTAGCACTTCCAGTGCTATAAGCTTTACTCCTTCCTTTCACTCTGGCTTTAAAGCAGAACATTGTGATCCAACCCAAACTTTTTTAGACTGAAGTACTTCTAAGCATAGGTGTTTAAGCAAGAACAACTCAAGACACTAGACAGTTGCCTGGAGACTTAAGTAATGCTGGAAACAAGACAGAACCGAGGGACATTTAGACTCCTGAGTCTCCATTTAAATTAACTTCACAGATCTGTTTGTTCCCATGTCACCAAAAGAGGAAAAACAGAAGTAACTTTCAAACTCCTTTCACATATAGCCACAAATAGGACCGCCAGCAATTAAGTGCTTTTGCATTTTTATATGCTGCAGACTATGTAAAAATCTGTATTCACAGAAGATCAAGAATATTAATTGATAAAGCATAAATTATCTGAAGCTCACTTAAAACATTTTATGTTATTTCCTATTGCAATCTCTCTTATGGAGTCAGACTGTAAAATAGCTCATCAGACCATGACAGTGTGATGAATTGCCTAAAATCTAACAGCCTGGTTTGAGCAAAGTTCCAAATTCAGACACTACACGAAGTTTTCAGATTAACGAACATGTATCTTGTTAATTTTTACAAGTTAATAAATGTAACAATTAGACTGGTTGGACTATTCAAATTCAGTCAGATGGAGCTGCTGAGGCCTTTTATGACTTTAATATATAAGAAAAAAACCAAACAAAAATAAATTATTTTTCATTTCATATGAGTTATGGTAGCACTTTAGAAGAAATTTAAAAACTGAACTTCAGAAGAATTTCCATGTGAGATTCCTGAGTAAAACCCACCTTAGCAAAGACTTCTGACAGCTGGTACTCCTACTCTCTTTCCATGCCATCTTTTGAGTTAAGAAAGGGGTTAAGGTATATTTTCATAAGACAGTTTCTGTGCAAAGATAAAAAATGAAGGTTGTTCCAGCTGTAGTGTTTAAGCTCTCTTTTTCGCAGAAGCAAGTTTGCTGGCTTTTTGTTATCTGCAAAACTTGTGCAAAGTGCAATGTAATAACAACAGTATCATCAGCTAATAAACCTCAGGATTCTAATTTTTTTTTGCTTGTTTGTTTTATCAGAAAATGATCCAGTGCTTTCAGTCAATTAAATCTAAATGATTTACCAGGCACATTTCTTGTCTAATGCAGTGGAATGTATCTTATATGCCTGTAGTTGCATTTGTTATTTCCTCCTTCAATTTCTTGATAAAACAACATCCCTTCTTTCTCCTGCTACTTATTTTCTATCTGACATGTTACTGTGTTAATTTCTATCCAGAACTTTTTCAGAGTTAATTTCTACCCAGAACTCCAGGAAAACAAAAGACAACAAACAAATCCTCACATTTATTCCCATGTTTTTTATTCTTTTTTTGATCTGTCTAAAGAAACGAACACTGCAGGTTTTTAAGAACAAGGAAGAATTGGGTGTAGATTTTTGGCTTTGGTAATTATACTTTGATAATCATAACATCTCATAGAAACCATTTCTATTAGGTTTTTGTTGTTGAAAACAGCCAATAGTGAAGGTTTGATACTTTTTTATACTATCAGCTACAGCAAAATCAACTCCTTAAATCAAAATGATTGAATTGATTAAAAACTCAGTGATACAAACAGACTTACATTTCTCAGATGTGGTTAATATGGTCCTAAAAAGCATTTGAATCTTGGTGCTTAAATTATATTGATCTCAGTCACACATTTCATTACCACTGACAAATTCAGATAAGACTAAGTTCTTCTTATGACCAGTGATAAGCCCTTAAATCTAAACTCTGCTAGTGATAATGGCCTAGGTTTATTATTTTACCCTTCTTTATGACTAATCCTTTTGTCTTGAAAACTAAAGGTATGTCTACAGAGAATGGAGGGCAGCTGTGATGACAGAATTGAGGGGAGCAGCGTTTCACATTTGATTCTGCAATAACTTGTGTGTAGCATTCAAAAGTTGCAGTATCTGATATTCCATGGTAGCAGGAGACAATAGTGCTTCTCAGAAGTTTCTTTGGTGCTGCCGGTGAACCATTGTCACTTGTAGAAGTTCAGCTCAGTATCAGCCATGAAATAGTAGGACCCATTTCATCGATTGTTACAAGAAAGTCTCTAGAAGTAAGCAACAATATGCAATGTCAACTATTAAAAAATGAAGAACAAAACAATATTAATTAGTTGACTAATAAATTGTGCTTAACATTAATTGAAAATACTTTATCTCATGTTCAGTTAAAGAATTCTAATGATGACATCTATAATTTTCACAGTATCTCAGTGTTCTCCCTTCCATTAGCAAATTATTCAGATGAGCTATGATAACAGTGCATGACTAAACTGATTTGAAGAGGAAATAAGCTGCAGTTGTGTTTCTCTATGAATCTTTGTGCTTTCCTAGTATATCACCTGAAGCCACGTTGGAAGTAGGAATGATGCCAATAGAAAGTGCAAGCTTGATACAATTAGCCTGCCAGTTCTATTGTAATATTTGTTAGTTTTCCGTAACTTCTCATCTTTTACTAAAGTAAACAAACAAAACCGTTATAATGGAGCGGCACTTTTAAAGTATCCTGATGGCTTCTTCCACTACTTGTCTCCCTTTTAGTTTTACGGTAGCCTGGAGAGTTGAAAGTCAATATTACTTCAAATGACTGTAGGTGAAATGACTGCATATTGCATCCTTGCTTAGTGGGAGTGCTTCATATTACTTTGCTGACAATCAGCGGTGAGGAATAAAGCTTCATAACATCCATATCAATATCATATGATTTGTCCTCTCTGTGTCTGATCATTAAAGACAAAGGAAAAGTGGCAAGGGTGCAGTTGTTTGTTTTGGGGGTTTTGTAGGTGTTTTATTCAGCTTTCAGTCACAACTCTATAGAATCTGTGATCAAAAATTTATAAACTTCCTTGGTTTGTGATTGCAGTGCTTTTTCATGTGGCCATATTCTCTTATGCCTGTGATTTCTATTGTACTTATGTGCTATAGGAATAGTACCAAAATTCATACCTAAATGTTTTAACTTCAGTAAGTATGACCCAGAAAAGTGCTGTGTAAGATCAAGTTTTTTTCCTGTCAGCTCTTTGTCCTGCTGCTATACCGATGGATCTTTTCTTCCATTTTCACCTGGCTTTGCCATCTGTCAATGTGATTGCTCCTGAGAGATTCATCTGTAAAAGTCAGCAAAAGTACATTCAATGAGTAGATCAGAAACCTCAGTGTTCATCTGCATCTTTCCTTCAGGGCCTCCTCATTTCCACTGTTCTGTGTTTATGTAGTTTCTGGAGAAACGATTTGATCCTCTCCTATCACAGTTGAAGTCCTTGGGTCTTGCTGTTTGTTTATGTCAATAGTTCGCTCTAGCACACTGGCTTGCTTTAGTATATGTATGAAAACCCTAGTGCATGTCTTCTATTGTTTAGAACCTCCAAACTTTATATGTGTTTGCATGTTAGAGAGAAATACAGAGGCCAAAACTTTTCAACAAATGATGGCTTACAGCACATAAATCCTTCATATGCTTCTGAATGTAACTGTCTGTGTCACATTAAGAAGGGTTTTTTCCTTGAACCCTTTACATTTGATCAGCCTGTCAGTTTCCCAAGAAAGACGAGACCCTTGTGTCCGACCAGCCTGCCCGCTACCTGTTTTGACAGCCCACTGTATCGGGGGAGGGGTGTGTGTGTGGTGTGTGATTCCACTGACCTATTCAGGGACCCCCGCTGGCAGCGTCACTGAGTCAGATCCCTTGCAACAACTGCTCAAATCTCCAGAGACTTATACAAAATGAACTTTAGCTGAAGATTTTTATTATAAAACATGTAAGTTTGTGACAGAGCAAGGTTCAAAGATTGCCAGTGATAATACACCTATTTCAGTCCAGGATCAGTCTATTTTCTTCACATTTAGGTGGAGCTTGAGTCATACATACTGTTGTTATGGATTGGTATCATGTGCCCATTGAGGTGCGGTGGTACCTTGGAGGCAGGTAACTTTGGGGTGGAGGTGTGCATTGGTATTACAGTGAGATTATTTCATCTGAGGAAAGTAATTTCTCCACAATGGTTGGCTCAGCAGTGGGCATCTTCTCAGATTCTTCATGTGACAACTGCTATGCAGCTTATCAGGTTCCCATAGCTGCAGGGAGCCCAACAGAGACTGGCCATGGGGTCTCCACTCCACCCCCTTACTCCTACCAGCATGAGCTGAGCTGGCAGGGTGTGTTGCTTAGGGAGCCCTGGTAAAGTAGATTCCCTGCACGCCAACCATCCTGAAAGTGATAGCTGTATTTTACCCTAAAAAGCTTTCTTTTTACTATGCTAATAGAATACTATGCTTCTATTAGGTCCCACTTTTCTCCAATTCCCCCCTAAAGTGATTTTCCCACAGGCTGAGAACTTCAAGATCTTGTTCTTATTGAAGTGAATTGTGCTTTTTCTGAACCTCTGAAAAGTGTGATGTACATTTTCAAGTACTTTTTATAAGCATACTGAGACACAATTTGTTGGCATTTATAACTAACATGAATTTGATAGCTGAAGTTTTATTAAATCAACAGCATTCATTATATACATAAAAGTGATAGATTCAATTTTTCACGTGCTCTCCTGAGTTTTTTGTTTTATTTTGTTATAATACTCTTTATACTTATTTTTAGAAGAACATTTTTCGTTACATACTAATATAAAATAAGTCTGTTCTGTGTGTACTCTCATGCTGATCATATCTGTTTCCTTACGCTATGTCAGAATTGCTGAAACCAACCTCTAAGTGCCAGGAATGATAAACACTCACCCTGGAAAGGGTCAAGAAAGAAATCCTTGAGAAAAAAATAACCTGCTTTTATTTTCTTCCAGAAGTCTCTGGAAAGCAGTAGTATCCAAAAAGAGAATGTGGTATAAGATAGATATATTACACATGTATATCAGCAGGAATGGGCTTTATCTGATGCAGCTTCAGCCATTTAAAAGATTCTAAGTTGTTATCAAGCTGATTTGACGCAGGAACTTCTAGAAGATTTTACTTTTCATGCAATTAGGGTAGCTACTCTTTTGAATCACCCATCTATATCTATTGAGTAAAGAGAAAACCTGAACAAACTGTCCTGGACTCTTAAGTCTTCTCTTAGAAAGCTATAGTGAGAGTTAAGACTTAGCCATGAAGACAGCATAAGTAGTGTAGCTGCAGTAAAATCCATGGAACGAACTGATTTTACAACAGCTGTAGAGCAATTTACTTCTTCCTACTTTTCTAACCTCTTCTGTTTTTTTACAATAGCAAACTCAAGCTAAAACAAATACAGTCTTAATAAACTGTAGTTGATAAGTAATAACACAAAGATCTCTTGGGAGAAATGACTAAAGAATACATCTATTAATATGAAAAATAGAAAAAATTAGGATTATTAATAGGAAGTCTTCATATGCAAAATTTGTAAATTGTTCTTGGGTATCACAGCGAAAAAAATTGCATCATATCTCAAAATAATATGTGAATAAAATAGAGAATGTTGTCCCATAGCCTTCAGTTTCTTTGGTCTTCTGTCCAACTCCCTTCTTGTCCTTTGGATTTCTGTGCAGGTTAATTCAAGTGCAGGTTATATTCTGTGCAAGATTATTTGCAAGTACATAAAGATGAGGTATTTGAGATGCTAAAATTTTGTTGGCATTTTTCAAGTGAAAAGTGGAACTTTTGGATTACTTTTTGTACTGGTTCTGACCAAAGTGATGTTAAATTTTTTTATAGCAGACCATGTGGTGCTGAGTTTTGGATTTGTGGCTAAACCATTATTGCTAATACATGAATGTTTTGGCAATTGCTAAAGAGTGCTTGTACAGTGTCATAAGTTTCCTGGTGTGGGTTCGCCCCAGCCCGTGCCCCCCCAGTGAATAGGCTGAGGGTGGGCAAGAAGATGGAAGAGGACACAGCTGGTACAGCTGATCCAAACTGGCCAAAGTGAGATTCCATATCATAAGATGTCATACTTAGCAATAAAAACCGGAGGTAAAAGAAGAAAGTTGGTTGTCTTCCAAGGGGGACATTACTTAGAGACTAACTGGGCATATTTGCTTGTGGGAGATGCCAAGTGTTGGTTTTTGCATCACTTGTTTTTGGTTTTGTTTTTTTGGGTGGTTTTTTTTCCTCTTTCTATCACTTACTAATCTGTCATTATCTTGCTCCATGAATTTTCTTGCTTTTGCTCTTCCTCTTCTCTCCCACATCCTGCTGATGGTGAGGGGAATGAGCAAGAGGCTGTGTGGGTGCTGCTGGCTGGGATGAACTCACCGTACTTTCAAAATCAAGTGGTTTATAACTCTTAATTAAATCTATTATCTTTATCAACATCTTGAATTCATATATCATATGTCAGTAATCTTGAGTTCAAAGGCTGTCACCACTGCCCAAAGAAGGGACTGAAAATTGGCTCATCAAAACAGTTGCAGTTTTAATAAAGAAAATACACAGAAGTAAGAGAAGAAGTAAAACCATATAATGATGGCTTAAACTGTCTGAAGTTTCAGCTTTGGCAACAGAATTGGGAAAACTTAAATCTGAAAGACTTTTTTCTTCTTCTTAAAAAAAAAAAAAAAAAAAAAAAAGATAGAACCAAACTATGAAGTCTCTTTAAAACAGAGCAAAGAGTTTCTGTAGCATTCTAAGTATTTCTTAATGGTTGCCTTTTATCTCCCTGAGGAAATTACTTTGTTGATAATCTCTACTAGTTGTGTCTCAAACAAAACATCATTGTCTTCATTCTAGACCATGGTTTAGATTGCACTCTAAATCAATATATTTCTCCCAAGCAGGCCATATACAAGGAAGGCTTAAACATAGTTCACTGTTCAAACAAAAGAGTACATTGTTTTTACAGATTTTGTTACAGGTAAACACAGTCACAGCAAAAGCAAAAGGTAGATTAAAAGTGAAAGGCACTGGACACAGTTTGGAACACCCAAAATTCTGATTAGATGTAAGGAAGATATTTTTTAGCTTGAGGGTGATAAAATGCTTAAAGTGGTTGCCCAGAAAGGTGGTGGGATTTCCAGCCTTGGAGGTGTTCAAGAATTGACTGAAAATGGTCTTGAGCAACCTGATCTTATTGAGGATGCTTTGAGTAAAGGGGTTCAACTAAAGATTACCAGAAGTCCCTTCCACCTAAGTTATTCTTTGATTCTATTCTATAATTAAAATAGAAGATACAGATCAATTTTTGCCATAAAAAACTTTATATCTATCACAATCTTATAATGTACATTCATGAAATTTATTCAAACTTCTGTCTTTGAAATACATTCACTGAGACACCTTGCAGTTTTGGAATTGATTAGGATAATCAGATTCTCCAATTATGACTAAACTGTAGATGAGAATAGGAAATTAGATATTTGGCAGATTTACTGCGCTAAACCTTTTCTTAAGTGACTCTGAGTTTTTAAAATATTTAGGTGTAACCTCAAGATGCATGACTTAATGCAGGTTAGAGGATTAATAATTCCTTGGTGTCACTTAGTTAGTATAACCACATGCATAATACTTAGATCCTGACTGATTCCACAATGTGCTTAATATGCTGCCTGCTCCTGCTGAAGTCGTATACTTTTTTACAATGTCGAGGTTGTATTGAAATAAAGGACTTCAGGACATAAACATGAAAGATGCCTGAAGTTAGTTGATAACATTTAGAATTAACACAGTGCTACAAGTTCTAAATTAATCTCTTAAATGAAAAGCACCTGCTTGTGTTAGGCTCAGCCATCCAGTAAGAAATTTGCCTCCATTCATCTCTGTCAAAATGAGCTACTTCTGCCTGCAGACCCTAGACAGCTGCCCCCATTTTTCCAACTGTGCTAACATTAGTGATCTAACCAGGATCCAGGTAGTTCTTCACCTGTAGCTTTTTTTTTCCTGAGGATTCAGCTTGCTTCCAAAGTTATTTTTAGTTCAAACAGCTGTTTAGTCACTAATAGAGCAGTGCCAAGAATAACAAGCTGTGCATAGAGGCAGAAGCCCAGCTGTAGCACCACACTAATTTGCCTTCAAGGCTTCCTGGTTGGAGCTGACAAGCATCTGGCTATCAACAGGCTGGGCTGTAACACTGCACGAGCTTGCTTGTATCTGTTAGCAAATTACCATGTAAACACGGGTAAGGTAAAACAGAGCATATTGTTGCAGCATCTTGTCTGTCAGACTTAGTCTGTTTGTCAACTTCACCGTGCTGATGAATGAGCTGAAGCTTGTAAGCCACTCACAAAACAAATAAACATTCAGTCCTACAATACTTCTCCTCATCTCCTTCAAAATGGCAGCACCTTCAGATAGTAAAATTCCTAACCCATAGATTTAGGTTTGTATATGTCTCCATGGAAGACTATATACAGCTTTGAAACATCATTTGATTTGAGTTTGGCTTTTGGAATTGCCAGAATCTCAATCTGAATGTTAACAGCAAATTATTATATAATAAATCATATTTCCTTTTAGAAGGATAAAAAGATATATTTTCTTCATCTGATATGTATGGTATACAATATCTGATAATGTCTATTTTCTAATCAGTCTGCAATCCTCTTCCATTTTGTCTCTTTCAGATGATAAAAATAGAATATAATTTTAAAATACAACCACTAAATTAACTGTGATTTAGACAATGAAAAGACAATTGGAATACATTTGATGAAGAATACACCAACTTAACCAAACAATTTCCAGCTGATCCTTTTCTGAATACAAAAGCTGCTAATGTTGATTACATTTAATTGGTTTTATTTGGAAAAATCAAATCCTGGTACATTGCACTGAAGCTGTAACTAATGAAAAAAGAGAGCAGAAGAATGTTAAAGTCACATGGAAGTTTTACAAAGGAAAAAAGAAAAAAAAAAGAAATTGCAGGTTGGCCTTATTAGATGGTTCTCTTTGTTTCAAAAGTGTAATTGTTAATTTGCTCTGATTAAATTAGAACTGTAAGATGATTAATTGCATTAACTGAATGTTTAAAGCTAATTTAATGCAAGCTCTTTGAAATACAAGAGCTATCTGGACTGGAGCCATACCAGCCAATTAAACAAAAACAAAACCAAAGTCAACACAAAACCAAAACAGACTTGTCAGGTATTGATGTATTTTTGAGCATCAATAATGGATTGACTACATTGCTCTGAGCTACATTCTTTAGTCCATAAATTTAAATTGGCATATTGTCAGTAATTCATCTATTTAAAACTGAAACAAATTTGTTAGTCACTGTTTTTAAACAACATTGTCAATAGACAGGAGTAAAGTTCTGCCAAAAATAAAGAAAATATCTTTTTGCTTTGAACACTAGCAATATTTTCAAGCATTGGAACAGGCTGCCCCGTGAAGTGGTGGAATCACCATCCATGGAGGTATTTTAAAAACACATAGATGTGGTGCTTAGCAACTTAGTGGTGGACTTGGCAGTTCTGGGTTAACAGTTGGACTTGACAATCTCAGAGGTTTTTTTCCAACCTAAATGATTCTATGATTCTAATAAAAGACACAAACTCCTTTTGCATTCACAGCTTTTCTGTGATATGTGTAATTATTTAGTCTCATAAGCCTCTCAGGATTCTGGTCCTGATCCAGTAAAGTTCTTAAACATACAAATGGTGTGCTTTACCAAAATTAGACATTTGTGTATTTCCTAGGATGTCTTTGTGCTTGATAGAGCGGAAATGGTTGCAGCCACAGTTGTATGGTTAAGTGTGTTCATCACCAGTCTGCCAGATGATGTGGAGCTCACAGCACACAGGTGGCAAGGTTTCCTTATCCTAGCCTTGTCCTATCCTAGCCCTTCCTGAAAATGAGTATTTTATGTAGCTTTCATTGTTTCCTATAAAAGACTGAACTCTTTTGCATTGTTTCTGAAATTTACTCTTTACTATTAATTGTTGATTAATTTACTATTAATCTAAATATCCTACCTAAGTACCAACTAGTGCAATTGATTGCTTACCACAGATAGTAAAGTATAGACTTTGGCACAAGCAGGTCACGTAGAAGAAAAGCTTAAATTTAAGCAGTAAATTACCTTACTTCTACAACTTCTGTTGTAGATAGAGTCACAATCATGACAAAAAGCAATAGATACATTGGAATAGAAGATGCAGATAATTTTTACTATGAATCTTGACATCTATCACAATATTAAAATATGGTTTTATGAAATTAATTCAAACTTCTGTCTTAGAAAGACATTCATCAAAACACCTCTCAGTAGCAAAGAGGTATTTTGGGAGTTGTAAGCTTGAAATTTAGCTGACAGCCAAGTCATGAGCCAGTGTAGTTCCTTAATTCCTACAGATTTGAGAAAGTGCATGAATACTGTAAAAATATACTTTGCAACTAATAGAATAAATGAAAACCATTATTATGTAGCTGTAAGCTCCAGAGAGTAGTTACTGCAACATAAATATATAAATAAATAAAGTACCAACAAAGAATAAAACTCCTCAAGGAAGTGAGAGAGAAGATAAGCTTGACTTATATGAATGGTTCCTTTCTCTCCCTATTCTAGAGAGAAGATGAGGCATCTAAAGTGTATTTGTCAATTCCTTTTGTTCTATTTTGGATTATCGGAACGATCATGATGAAATGAAGATTTGCCAGACACCTCTCTGAAACTCAGAGAGAAACAGAAAGTAGTGTAGAATTTTAATTTTTTTTCTCTCTCTCTCTGTATATATTTTTTCATCAAACATTAGTTTTCCTATTCTTTTTTTTATTTAGACTACCCACTGGGCAGTGCAGGAATTTATGTTTTCAGCTGAATGTCATGCTAATACTACACTAACCAGGCTATTTTTTTCACACATTCTGATGTCAGTATTGCAGATGTTGCCATGTCTCTGTTCCTTAATTGTAGTCTTTATGTGTGCATGTGTGTATGTGAGGAAAATGTAATTGTAAAATTTTTTTGCTTGCTTGGTTGGGTGTTTTTTGTCTTTTTGTTTAAGTCATGGTCTTCCAGTGCTGACACAATAATGACCCATTCCACCCTTGACTGGAGGTTTAGACCATATAGTGTGAAAATTACCATTTCTGGAATATATATTAATGTCTGTATCATCATGTTAGGGACCTTTAAGAAATAAAAAATCAAACACCTAACAATCCATTCTGTATATCAGACTGACAACAAAAATAGCTGAAATATACCATGTAGGACTACACAGATAAGTGGCCTGGTTATTCCTGACCTCACACTTACATGTCTGCTTCTTCATCCAGCAAAGTCATCTGTCTGCAGATTATGTGTACATTTAATGTGTGAAAATACTGAGTATACCCAGCATACAAATGATATTTTGGTAACACATCTGTGCCGCTATTTTGGAGGAGTTAGCATAAGAACTGCTTCCATATGCCTGTCAGAATTTGGCCCCAAGTACTGTAAAGCAGGAATTAACCTTTTAGCTGAGCTTCAGTGTCATCCTGTTCGTAGTAAATATTGGGCTTTTTTTCAATATGGGCCTATGCTACCAACAGAACCAAGACTAACTAAATACAACAGATGAATATAGAGTAGTGCTCAAGGTAATTTATCATTATTATTTTTTTTTATCATTATTATTACTGAATACTATAGTACTTCTGTAGAGTTCACATTGTTTAAAACAATTTTTTTGCAACATGCCTGGAATTATTGTTCAACAGAAATTATGAAGCCCACATAAAAAGATGTGTTATCAACCAAACTGTGTATAAAATGATCAGATTATCCTTGTTAATATACTGATCTATTGTTCTCTTCTATACAACTAGAAACTATTAATTATAAACTATATAAATATAAACTATCCACTATATAAAAGGTAGGATTTGCCTGCCACCTATTGATACTTTTCACGTTAACTCTACTCCTCCGTTTCCTGTGAATTGATCTTGGGCCAAAGTTCTTCATAGTGACTTCATTTTCTGACTTTTTATCATCAATTTTCTTTGCATTTTCTTAACTTTTATTTGCATAATGATCTGCAAGGTTAAAATCTTCATAATACACATATCAAAGGTTGTTCACTTGGTGAAGAACATTCCTGTTCACTCATACTGCAAACAAATTGTAAGTGATGAAGACATGATCCTCAAAGCAATGACACTGGCATGAGAAAAGTCTAGTCATTCAAGAATAGTTTTATGTAGTTACCCAGATTTGCTTTTAAGTTTGTTACATAAGCAGAGACAACTGTGAAAAGAAAGTGGAAAAAAAAAAAGACCTTTATATTGCTAAATGAAGGATTATTAGGAAATAAGCACAAGCACTGATGCGCTGGTCATTTATAGGCTTTTTAAATTTTTTAAAAATTATTTTATTTTATCGTATTTACTGGTATGGTTTTGTGTTTTGCAAATACGCTGTAAATAGATCCTTCTGACTTCTCAAGATGCTCCCAAGTGCTCACTCAAACAACAGCAAACTCAGGCATCATAAGGATGATAGCAATGCTGGGTTTAGACTTACATGTGTGTTTAGAAACATACAATCATAATTTCTCTTCAGTATAAAACCTAGAGTGAGTAATATGAGCTAAAACACACTAGATTTCATCTCTGTTTTGATCCCTTCCCCCCCCCCCCCCCCTTACCCTTCCAGAAACCTTCCTTTCTTTCTCAAGAGAGGAAAAAACACGCTAAGGCAAAGGGTGCTATGAATCTTCTGATTAATGATAGTTCTGCACACAAACACTATTAAAGGCTTCAAATAAAACTACCTTCAAAACCTTTTGATAGTGTTAAGGTGATTTCATGTGAGACCATCTGGATAAAGATTTGCAGAACACCATTTTATAAGCAGCGTAGGTTTACCTTGTGGCAATATTTTATTTGATTTATGTTATCTATACTAGCATGTAACTTATTAAAATGAAATGTTAGTCATGCTGAAATCAAGGATTATACTTACATTGAATTCACTGGAAACAAGATTTGACCTTTAATTGACATCCAGTTAAATCTCTTACTGGAATAATCACTACAAAACAGAATCAGCACAGTATATCCAATTACTTTTAACAAGGGCTAAATGACTTACCTCATCCGTTTAAATAGTAAACTAGTGCTATTTGTAAGGCTACTCACAGTAATTATCTAGAAAACATTGCAGCTTTCTAGGACAAATGTTCTGGTTTTGTCTTTTTCTATGATTCAGCTCCCTATAGTATTTTGTGTGTTACACTTACTCTGAACAGCAAGTCCTTTACAACAAATAGGTCCAAAATGAAGGGAGAAATTAGTTGAAAGAAATTTTGAAAACACATCCAGTGAAGATAGCCTCACCCCAGCCACTCTAATACATGAGTAAAAACACCTAACCAACCAAGCAAGCTTTCCCTAGCAATGAAACAACCATGTGTAGCAAGTACAAAAATTAAATACTAAAAGCCACTCCAATACTAGCTCCACTTTAAAAGAAACATGAAGATATACAGGCCCTCACTTTGAGGTCAGGATCTGTGCTGTGTTAGTGAATGGAAGGTAGCCATACAGGTAATCTAGTGGCCATAAGACTCATTGAAGATATCCTGGAAAAGAATAGAATGAAATATAAATAAAAGGTTAAAAACTTTTAATAACCACAAGTAATTAAAGGAGTTTTAAAACATACTTTATTTTAAACTCAAAAGTGAATGTCTAAGACATGACTTTTATTGCCATTTATGAAATAAAAGTGTATGCATGCATGTGTACACTGATAAATTCTGATCATTAGGACTATCATTTAATTGACCCATTACTGTTTCTATTAGGATGTTCCAATTAAAAAGTTCTTACATATTGTGAATAACTAATGAAGATTTTCATAGTGTATTGGATAGATGTTTCTAAACAGAAAGATTCCCTGTGGATTTTTATGACCTCCTGGTTTTATACCAGTTTAGGAATGAAAAAAAATAATTTATTGCAGGCAACTGGATATTGTTTATTGCTTAAAAAAGAAAATAAAAGAAGCTTTCATGTCTGATAAATCATCAAATCACAGTATAGTTTGGGTTGGAAAGGACCTTTAAAGGTCATCTAGTCCATGTCCACCCTGCAGTGAGCAGGGATATTTTCAGCTCAATCAGGTTCCTCAGAGTTCTGTCCAACCTTGAATGACTCCAGGAATGAGACATTTACCACCTATTTGGGCAACCTCTTCCAGTGTTTTACTCATTGTAAAAAAAATCTTCCTTGTGTCTAGTTTGGATCTACCCTTTTTTAGTTTAAAACCACTACTCTTTGTCCTATTGCTACAGAGCAGCTCACCTTGGTGACTGACCTTGTAACTCTGCTTTTCATTCTGGCTACACTGGGGCACGTGATGTCTTAAGCTTATATGAGGACTTTATCCAGAAATGTCTATCATTCTCAGATGGAGATGAAAGTAAATTTAATATATGTGAATTATTTTTAAATCCATCATAGATTGTTGGGCTACCTTTTTCTTTTTTTAATCCCCAATGCAAACTAATTTTTCTTGTCACTAATATATTAAGGTGATAATACTAATTACCACTCAGTACTTGATGTATTCCTTCTGTACACAGCTAGCTTCTTTTTGATAACCAAGCTAACAAATTATGTTAGTCTTTTCAGTAGGTTCTCCCACTCACATCCATTATACTGTTCCATATTGTGAACAGCAGGAGTGTGACCCTGGGAGAGATCAGGAACTAGTAGCTTTATGCAAGGGCAAATGGCAGTTCCTTTTTCTTTGTTTCTTTTGCTTCATTGTGTTTGGTTTGGTTTTGTGGTTAAAGGCAAATATAATTCTATTTTATTTACCAAGACACCAGTTGATTTATTGCAATAATAAATTTTCAAAATACTTAGTGCTCTTTGTTTGATGTAAACAAAGTAGTACATTGACACTAAGGTTGTTGTTAATACTTATATTTCATTTCCATCAGAAGTGGGAATATTCCACCTGTGAAAATACAAAATGAATTAACTATGATCATTGCCATTAGGATTAGCACCACATGAATTCAAAACATCAGAATTTATTTTATTATGTCTCTATTTCATTTTGAGTCTCCCATCATTATCAACATATTTAATATTCATTGTGTTAATAGCGATCATTACTAATTCATTCAGAGCTATTAATGTGGATGCCATGGAAATTTCCACTGAAATCTCACCGCAATTCCTATTTACAAAAACATTTAAAGCCCTATCCTTAGATAATGCTGACTGATGTTATTGACGAATAGGAGCTAAATTGTTTAGCCACAGTGTCACTTGTGCTGTAATCTCTGAAAATGTGCTATTCTTACAGACACTGAAAACTTCAGAGTATAAGCATGAAATAATACAAGTGCCATTTTTCTGACATCTTACAGAATTTTCATAGGCTATACTTTAAACACTCAGATAATATTTTATCCTTTAATTGTTCGGATATAATTATTTTCTGATTTTATATGGGACAAAGAAAGAACAGTATATTTTCAACAATACTGGCATTTATATTCTTCTCTTCATGTTTGTTTGTATTATGCTTATATAGAAGTAAGACAAAATCAGTAATAAATTTGAAAATACATACAGTTGCAGCAGTGGTCTTTTCTCCCCATTTCCTGATTTCTGTTATTGCCAGTGAGTTTTATAGTATCCAGGAAAGCTGGAATAGAACTCGTTGAACTGGATTTTAATCACAATTTTATTCAGTAGGATCTTATTTTGAAAATAGCTACTCTGTTATCGTGGTTTAACCTCAGCCGGCAACTAAATACCACACAGCCACTCACTACTCCTCACCCCCAGCAGGATGGTGGACAGTATTGGAAGAGTAAAAGTGAGAAAATTCATGGGTTGAGATAAAGGCAGTTTAATGGGACAGAAAAGGAAAAATAACAAAAGTAATAATAAAATTAATAGTAACAATACTACTACTACTACAATAATAATAGAAGAAAAGGAATTAGAATATACAAAATAAGTGATGCACAATGTGATTGCTCACCACTCACTGACTGATGCCCAGCTAGTTCCCAAGCAGCAGTCCCTGGCCAGCTTCCCCCTCAGTTTATATGCTGAGCATGACATCAATGGGACAGAATATCCCTTTGGCCAGTTTCAGTCAGCTGTCCTGGCCTTAAACAAATACAAAATAACCTCATAGAATGTGAAACCATATTTCAGAAAATAAATTGAGCATTTATAAGTAATGTATTTGCTAAGCTATAGCCTAATGTTTCTTTTTTATGGTCATTTATGGGCCAAATAGATCTTAAATTATTTTGCTGCACATATTCAACATAAATGGGCTATGCTATTACCTAAAATAATTTACAGATTAGTGAAAGATGTATGTTTGAATCTGTTCAGAGATGAAAGAGGCTTGAACCTGTGACTCACATCTTGGGCAAAGCTCCTGTTTACTCAGCTAAGAATAAGAGTAAGCTTACCACTTCCAAGTAAGTAAAAACTCCAGCTGTCATTCCAGAAATCTTTCGGTTTCCACTAGCATGTTTTCAATAGCTGAAGGCATCTCAAATGACATCATATACTTGAATGGAGACAACTGAATTTTACTTATTAATATGTATGTGTGTGTATATGTATATATGTATACACACAATAGACTAGCATGTATTTGCATAAAGATAGATGTTAATGTAATTTCAGCTTCTATTGTATATAATTTCTGGCCCTGAGCAGTAGCAAAGACAGCAATGGGTGTCTCATAAATTCTGTGCCATTCTCATAGCCTGGTGCACTTGTCTTACATACTCTATACCATCGACCTGCCTTTAAGTAACTGCAAAGAGCTCTAGATTTCTACTGGCTAAAAAAAAATTATGAAGGTGAATTTGAACAATCTGCTGACATTGAGCACATACTTGTAAACTCCTGCACTTAGATACCTACATTCTGGAGCTGAACCCTTCTATTGAGTCAGGATTTAAAATTCATCCCATTCTGTTTCTTTCATTGATTTGAGCTGTCTTTTGAAAAATATAATGTTACACAATGTTTCACTCAAGGGCTGAATAATTTAGATCCTATTCTTCAAGCTCTTCTAAACCACTTCTTTATGATTATGGACTCCCTTTTGGCAAGCATAGTAGGTGACTGAGTGACTATGTGAAATAATGAAGTAGGGTAAAATCTCTCATCTTAGTGGTTCTTAAATAAACCCCAGTGTCCCAGTCCACAGTGGGTTAGTCTGTCTCACTAACGGAAGGTTAGTGCCTGAGGGAAGACAGGCACCTGCCACTGGCAGTTCTGTGACAACTCAGTGTTCCAAAATGCTCTCCAAACCCTTTGTGGCAATGTCACCTTACATCATATCCACAAATAATGAGCTGTGGGCCCACATAATTACGTTTGCTTTTTGTAAGAAGGGAGAAAAGGGTACAATCTCTTTATTCCCAAATTAATCACTGGACAAGTTGTAACCTTTAGAATCCCTTTGGTTGGAATATTTACTGGTCCTCTCTCTGTCACTTAAGAACCAGTTGGAGTAAGCATACGATCCCAGCTGGCTTTCATTTGATAAAATCCATTATGATAGGACTTACTGTTTATTTAAAGAACAGCTATGAAGTTGTTTAATTTTATTTATCATTCTCACTTCATGTAACTTAATCTTTCTCTTTCCTAATTCCATTGTTGTCTCTGTATGCAAATGTATATGCTCCAAAGCTTCTTTGAAAAGGAAATTGTCTTTCAGCTCCTTCATCTTGGTATGATACTACACTTCTTTTCTTTGAAGCATCTGTGGGCATAAATATACTCAGGCAAAGTGAATCCACAAGGAAGTAAATATCTAGATCTTTCTTGCATCTCACATATTAATCAAAGTTCATTTTAAAGATCTCTAGTGATGAAGATGGTGTAGCCTTCCTGTTTAATTAATTTTATACTTTGATATCCTTACTTTTAAAAAGCCCAAACCAATAACTGGGAGTTCTTTGTTTAAATAATCTTTATCCTTTTAGAGTAGACATGGAAAACATTCTTTGTGGTATTTCAGTCATCTTTATATTTTTCAGTTGGATTATCATGCTTTCTCCCCACTTTCTTTCTATTAAAGTCACCCTGTTTTTTTCAGTTTACATAATAGATTGTATTTTTTTCACATCAGCAGTGATTAGTCACAAAATCAGCTCTAATTTCAATTCCAAACTTCTAGATGTTTGTTGGGTTTTGGAAGCAGATTTTTTTTCTTGATGAACTTTCAATATTTGTTCAAAGGTGAATGCTTTTATTAGTTTTAGTAAAATCGATGCTGTTGTTTTGAACATGTATTTATCATATGTATGATATATACGATGCATAATAAATATATAGAGAGCTATATAACCAAAGAATCAGTATGCATCTAGCTTTCATGCTGTGAGCATCCTTTGGCATTTTCTGCCTGACATACCACCTTTATATAGTTCAAGGCAAAAGTCACTACAAATGTAAATTTAATTATCTAAATATCATGATATCTAAAGGAAACATTTTAGCAATTGTTTTTCTTTTAAACTTTTTAAATTATTACAATTTTGAATGTAGCAGACATATGATTTATAACCAAAATATGTGTTTTCTGAATATATTTTATTTATGGAAGAATATTTCTTTTTTCATATGGAATACCATGAAAATTTCAACCTAGGAAAGAATAGATGATCACATTTAAAAAACCCCACACAAACAACAAAAACCAGTGAAAAGTCTACCATCATTAGAATAACAAGCTATGTTAAACTAAAAGCACTTGAGAATATTCTGTGACATCAATTATCAGATTATTTCTTACCTTTTAATGCTTCCACTAGTAAGACACCATCACAAGGCCTGTTTTCCAGACTGTCAACAATATCAATTTTTTGAAACCCAAGGCTTCACAATATTTGAATTTGGATATCCCCAAACTGACATGTATTAAAACCAATAGTCAAGTTAGACAATTCCTTTTTGTATATTTATAGGTTTAAAACTTCACTGCTCCAACTTAAGAAGCTTAAAACCTGTTTTCCCACTTTATCCATTTACTATTTGAATAGATTGATGTCCAGCTCTCAGTACCTCACATCTCAGCCTGCCAAGTTCTCTTAGAGATTTCAGTCTCTGTTAATGTGTATATTTCTATTATGCCTTCACCTTAGAAAAAAAAACCCACAAAAGCAGTGAAATCCCCAAAAGACAGTTACTTTTCTTTGACTCTACTTAAACATACCTCACTTATTTAATATGATAAACATTTTCTGACACAAGTCATGACAACTCTTCAATTTTGGCAATTTGCTATTCGACTGCACTTTTAAAATTTTCTTTGTAACGTTAACACCATTAATGACAATTTTAGAGATGAAGTTAGATTTTCTCTGGAAGGATCCATACTAGAGATGTCTAGAAACTATTATATTCACCTCAAGTCCCCTAAAATGTAGAAAATTAAAAAGAAAGTTTTGATTTTTTCCTTGAATTACACAAAATATTCCTCATAAAGGGAGAGGAACATGACCAGTATGCTGACAGCAATATTTCTGGCAATAAATTTGTTCTATTAATTATCTGAAGCTTCTGATCAACCTACAAAATTTAATTACATGCTTTATTAATCACTAGTATGTGAAATGTTGTCAAAGCATCAGAACATAAAAACAATTAGTAACTTCTCATGGTGCAATAGTCAATACAACATAGTTTTATTTCTTCTCATTTTAGGAGATATATACCTGAATTTGATGTTTGAAAGCAGATTCCCTTGTTCTTGTTATGTAATTCATAGTTAACCAAAATCTTTGGAAAATACTGCCTAAAGTCTTGAAATACCAACTACATTGTTCAGTCTGTTGTCCAATTTTCAAATAAAATCCTTCAAATTTTGCAAGCAGTGCAGCATTTTTCACTGTTTCATTATGAAATAATTCAGCAGGCTAATTACTATTCAGAGATTTCACAACTAACATGTGCCTTATTGGCATTCAGTCACAGGCAGTCTGAACAGCTAACTTATGGAGTATCTTCCCTCATATTTCTGCTTCAATACTCAGCTAAACCTATAACTTTCCACATTTCACTATGAGAATCATTCTGCCCCATTTTTGATTTAGCTTTCTACATATTTTCTGCTCTAAGCTACTAAAGCAAATATGTTAGAACTCATGATTGTTTCCTTTTTCTCTTGACTTCATATACAGTAAATTTAGTACCTTTGTAAACAAGGATGTTTACATGCTCTCCATGGCAAGGTTCACCACCTCCAAGTTCACTGGTATTCTTACAGGGTCTTGCAGAGAGCACAGATTTATGAGTCACTGACAGCAAACAGGCCTGGAATAAGGACTCAGCTTTAAGGACTCCCTTGTACAGGGCACTATTATTTTTATCTCATTTATAAAGTTACAGTTGCTAAACAGGTGCATATAATATTTCAAGTGGGCAAGGAAATACACATTGGCTATATGTCCATTGACTATACATTGATTAATTATGATGATATTCAGGTACTCCTATATTAAATAGTGGTCACACAGTATCCATGATACCAAGACATAAACCTGGATTAGCCATTATGTGGATCACTAACTTCTCATAGAATAGCCCTGCCATCTGACCTCTACATAACTTTGGGGTTTTGCTAAAATGAAATTCAGTGAAGATGCCATGCAATAATTTTCTTTTTTCTTTTGTTCACCAGTAGCATTATCTTAGGGATTAGTATTTTCTCTTCCTCATGCATAATCTGACAGTCTTGCAATAGCTAAAAGACAGGTTTCATTAATTTTGAAAATTACTCATAATTGTATTTCATTTGTTGATTAAAAAACCCAAAATCAATAAACCTCTGAGCATGGGATAAAGGCAATAACTGAAGCT
This sequence comes from Falco naumanni, assembly GCF_017639655.2. Taxonomy (NCBI): domain Eukaryota; kingdom Metazoa; phylum Chordata; class Aves; order Falconiformes; family Falconidae; genus Falco; species Falco naumanni. Next base: position 54,127,566 of record NC_054055.1, read on the forward strand.
GGTGTCCCTTGGTAATGTAAAGCTCTATGACTCTCAGGGGTTTTTTTTCTGTAAATATTCTAAATAATTTTATTTTAAAATATCTTTTTTGTCACAAATAATAAAGTCATTGTTGCATATGAACAGAATGGTTAAATGACTTAAAATAAGAGAATATTTCAATCACATATACTCATTTCTAGTGGGGATTAACTTAAAAAGCAATCTTTCCCCGGTTTTATTAATTGCAAATTAGGCCTTTAACTGAGATAAAAGAGTAGGATGCATGCCATGAAATCAAAACAGCATAGTTAGAAACAAAAAAGGACTTACAAACTTTTTGTCACATGAAGACATTGGTGTTGCCATTCATCCTTACTTACAATTAGTTGCTGGATTCATGTAAAGAAAACAATGATCCACATTAAGGTCATTGTACTGTGGGAAACACTGTTAAAGTAAGCAGTTTAAACTTGCATCCTGGCTTTTTTGAAATCAAATGGCTTTTCCAACTATGGGTCAGATGCTCTTCAGATCCCATTACGCATACTGAGAACATTAGCAAAGTTCTGACCAAGATTACCCTGTGGGGAACTGGACCTGTGTAAAATAATTCCTTCAGGATAACAAAGGCAGAGCTATCTGCCTGCTCCAACAGTAATTTTTTTCCAATATTCTAGATCAGAAATCCAAGCACAAGAAATGCTAAAACTCACTTGTGCATTATACAAAAATTCAAAATATTACGTGGTGAGTGGCAGGACAATTTCAAATTTAAGAGAATTCAATATAATTTACAAGCAAAAATTAACTGGCGAATTATTATAACATTTCAAGTCATTATTTGTCAAGCGTATTTTGACTTAGGTGTTGAACTTCAATGCAGCTATATATTTCAGAAATATTTTTTTAATAACAGTGGAAAAGTTAACCAACAAAGATTTTTGCCAACAGTAAAAAGTGTCTTCTTGACAAAAACTACTTTGTAGTTAAATTAACTATTTCACAGTTAGTTTTTTATCAACATAAACAAAAAGTCCATGCTACTGCAAACACTCTACACTATTAGCCAACAGCTAATCTTTAACACTTCTGAACGACCATGTCTTGTTCCTTCAGAGGTGAACCAATTCACTTACCTGAGTATGAAACGAGTATGAGCAGGTGACATGCTGCAGACTTATTTTTGTAATTGTCTATGAGACAAAACTTTTCAGAAAGGAAAATGTTGAAAACTTTAAACCTTAAGGGTAGATTGAAGTGGACTGTCATATTATTCAAAGTTGATATCAAAAGACAGAATTTTTCCCCATTTCTTGGGATCAAGATAATACAAGATCTTTTACTGTCTTAAAATCAGGGATTTAGATGCCTTGGCTCTTGAGGTTTGGTATTATATGACTAGGTATCAGCACTGGGTTGAACTTGCCTGTCTGCCAGCTGCCAACCAAGCAGCTCTAACACTCCATCAGTGGGATAAGAAGAAAAAAATACAATAAAAAGCTCATGGATTGTGATAAGGACAGGGAGATACCGTCATGGACAAAGCAGTCTCGACTTGGGGAAATTAATTTATTGCAATTCAGAGCAGGATAATGAGAAATAAGAGCAAAACTAATGGGTTGGGTTGACCCTGGCTGGGCAACAGGTGCCCATCAAAGATACTTTCTCACTCCCTCTCCTCAGCTGGACAGGGGACAGAAAATATAATGAAATATATATATATATGTATGTATGTATAAAAATATAATGTAGGTTATGTATAAAAATATAATGTACGTTGAGATAAGGACAGGGAGAGATCACTCAATAACCATCATGGGCAAAACAGATTCAACTTGGGGAAATTAGTTTAATTTATTATCAATAAAATAAGAGTAGGATAATAAGAAATAAACCCAAATGTTAAAAGCACCTTCCACGCACCTCTCCTTTCTTCCTGGGTTAACTTTACTCCCAATTTTCTCTACCTCATCCCCCAGAGTGGTACAGGAGACAGGGAATGGGGGTTATGGTCACTTCGTCACATGTTGTTTCTACCACTCCTTCCTCCTCAGGGAGAGGACTCCTCACCCTCTTCCCCTGCTCCAGTGTAGGAACCTCCCACAGAAAACAGTCCTTCACAAACTCCTCCAACATGTGTCCTTCCCATGGGGTGCAGCCCTTCAGGAATAGACTGCTTCAGTGTGGGTCCTCTGTGGGGTCACAAGTCCTACCAGCAAGCATACTCCAGCATGGGCTCCTCTCTCTCCACAGATCCACAGGTGCAACCAGGACCCTGCTCCAGCATGGGCTTCCGACAAAATCACAGCCTCCTTTGTCCACATCCACCAGCTCCAGCATGGTGCTCTCCATGGGCTGCAGGGCACAGCCTGCCTCACCATGGTCTTCACCACGGGCTACAGGGGAATCTCTGCTCTGGTGCCAAGACCACCTCCTCCTCCTCCTTCTTCACTGACCTTAGTGTATGCAGAATTATTTCTCACTTGTCTCTCCCAGCTGCTGTGCAGCAGTTTTTCCCCATCTTGATGAATATATTATCACAGAGGTGTTACCAAATGTCACTGACTGGCTCAGCCTTGGCTAGCAGCAGGTCCATTTTGAGGCCGGATGGAACTTGCTCTGTCCGACAAAGGGGTAACTTTTGGTGTTTTATTACAGGAGCCACCCCTGCAGCCTCCCTGTCACCAAAATCTTGCCACGGAAATCCAGTACTGTATCGCATAATTTGGTGTGCCCTGTTGGATACCTTGAGAGTGGCTTCCTGTTAGTGATAGTGGAATAGGACCTGGGCTGTAATCCATAAAATCAGAGAAAAAAAGAGGTGAAAGTAATGCCTAATGAGGTGTTACAGTGGACTATGAGGTTATTCTCTCTTTACTGCTACTCTTTTCTTAGGATTAGCCAAGTATTAGTGGTTAATTACCATCCTTTAAAATTAATTTCTTACCTGGTTAAAAAAATATCATTTTAGTAACATCAATCACTGCTTCCTAAAAGTATTAAAAGCTTGCTCAGATTATGATAATAAATAACTATTCACCTCAGAAACAAGGATTTCTTCTAGAATCTTGAAGAAGAAACAGCATTTTTAATATCAGGCAGACAGAACTTAGTCTTAAATAAGAAATCAAATTAAAAATAGATTACAACATTTTCTTTTTTTCTCTGTACTTTGTAGGCTACAACACTTGTTTTTCTATGTCTTTATATTGTGGGGTGATTTTCTTAATGCCACAGATGCTAATCATGCATCTCTTTTCTGTTCCCAATGCAGACACTGCAAATTGCAATAAACCATTAACAAAAAGACTGTGTTAAGTGGTTATAATAAATCATCTTAAGACCTGTTTGCCACTTTTGTTCTTCATTTTTCATTAGGTCTTTTGAAGCTTTAAGTACAATCTTCTGCAAGTGAAATTTGCCTTTTGTTGAATTTTCTTTTGTGAAAGTGTACAAGGTCAGATTGTCTGGAAATGTTAAACTGTGCTATAGCTGAATTGACTATTTTTTGAAGATGGATGGAAATTATAGACTTTATGCACTGATTAACTTCTCTTTTGCCTAGATATGGAATATGAGTGGAAATTCTGATTCACTGTATCTGTACTTTATCATTAGATAAGAATGTAAAATAGGATCTTTTGAGTTTTCCCTGTTAAGAGCTGAACGGTGTTATAAAGTGATGAGTGTACTGCATTTTTTTCATGGACAAATTGGTAATGTAATTCCTCTTCTGGAGAAGTTTAAAGCAATCTCTTGCAGTACAAGACATTTAGTGTGCAGTGATTCTCACTGTGTACCAAACACATATGAAGGACATACCGATAGTACAGATATGACAGTACAATACTTTTTCTGAATATAATTGGATTTTCAGTCAGTCCATTGTTTTCAGCTGTGAGAAGAGCTAGAAAGTGCAACAATAGTGACATGTCACTTGTAAGGCTAAGCAAAACAGGAGTATGACAAAAGTGGGAATTGCTGCATGTTTAGTTTTTTTCTTATTTTCAAGAATATTAGAGACAAAAGTAAACAAACTGCCTGTTCAGATATTTTATGTAAGATGTTTAAGTTCATTGGAAGAAAATCTCTGGCACATTCACTTCAGAGAGTGGTGATTTTGAACAAACATAATAAATGGTTTTCTTTGTGTACTGGTTTCTCAGGCTTGTTCTAGATGAAGATGAAATCTACATGTAGTCAAAGTATGACTCTATAGAGATTACCATTTTAATGTCTTCAGTTATTTATGTTGTAGAATAAGACTTTTCTCATGAGGAAGGCTTGCTTTGCCTATATATGTTATGCTTCTCTTCTTCACTCCTTGTAGAGACTAGGATCACTAAAAATAAATATCTAAGAAAAAAAATAATTTAAAAAAAAACAAACAAAACATACTGTGTAGATTGTTCAGGGGAAAAAATATAATAACCCCCACACACACACACAAACTATTAACATTAATCACCTGATGACACTTTGTAAGTTTCAACAATGTACAGGGAACATTTTGGATTATAACCATTTTACTCCATAAAGTAATCTAAGATTTTTGTGATGAAGAAAAACTGCTATTCTGCTGCAAGAAATAGTGATTGGAATGTTTTGCAGTTCAGGAATCCTACCTATTTGTGAAACTGGAAAAAATTCAGAAGCAAAAAAAATAATTTTTTGCTTTTTTATACTCCGAGAAATTAGGTCATAGTTATATTCACTTTGAAGAAGACAGGTTTTGGTCATCATAAATACTTGAAAACCCCTCCTTTGTAACTCCCTGCTTTTTCAAAAAAAAAACTTTAGTTTTCAGTTACTTTGCAAAGATCTGAGAGGTAAAGACAAAACTCTAGGTCATAGATGTTAAAAATTCTAATTAAATATTTTTCTCCGTTAAGAATAGTCAGTTAGTTTCCTACAGCTATGGAAAAATGTTGGAGAACTGTAATGAACCAAACATTTAAAATGGGAAATTAACACACCTCCTCTCCATACAGATATATCCCATTCCATGATGGTTTTAATGTGTATTTCACTGTTAACAGCTAACACATTTTCTCATATCTGTTAAACAGTCATTACAAATACCTGAAGACACATGAGGAGCTGACTGAGACCTTATTGGGTCAGAATTAAAGGGAAGGCAGGAACAGATGACATAGTGGGAGTCTGCTACAGGCCACCCAACCATGAAGACTGAGTTGATGAGACCCTCCATAGACAGATAGGAGCAGCCTCCTGTCCACAAGCCTTGGTCCTTATGGGGGACTTCAACCACCTGCTATCTGTTGGAGGGACAACACAAAAGGGCATAGGCAATCCGGGAGGGTTCTGGAATGCGTTGATGATGACTTCCTTCTCAAAGTGATAGAGGTGACAATGAGGAGAAACACTATGCTGGTCCTTGTTCTCACCAACAAGGAGGGGCTGGTGGGGAATGTGGAGTTCAAGGGCAGCCTTGACTTCAGGGACCATGAAATGGTAGAGTTCAAGATCTTAGAGCAGCAAGGAGGTCCAACAGCCAGATCATTACCCTGGACTTCAGGAGAGCTGACTTTGGCCTTTTCAGTATCTGCTTGACAGAGTACAAGTGGATAGAGCCCTGGAGGGAAGAGGGGCCCAAGAAAGCTGGTTGACATTCAAATACCACCTTCTCCAAGCTCAGGAGTGATGTATCCCAACAAAATGGCAAAAATGCCAAGAGGCCTGCAAAGATAAGCAAGGACAGGTAGCCTGGGAGGAATACAGAGAAACTCAGCAGCCGGGGATTAGGTTAGAAAAGCTGAAGCCCTGAGAGAATTAAAGTTGGCCAGGGATGTCAGGGGCAACAAGAAAAACTTTTATAGGTACATCGGTGATAAAACAGACTAAGGAAAATGTGGGCCCTCTCCAGAAGGAAAAGGAAGACCTGATTACCTGGGACATGTAGAAGGCTGAGGTACTCAATGACTTTTTACCTCAGTCTTCAGCAGCAAGTACTTCAGCCACACCACTCAAGTCACAAAGGGCAGAGACTGGGAGAATGAATAACCACCCACTGTAGGAGAAGGTGAAGTTCGAGAGCATTTAAGGAACATGAAGGTGCACAAGTCCATGGGACCTGATGAGATGGTCGTGAGGGAACTGGTGGGTGAAGTAGGTAAGACATTATCTGCCGTACTTGAGAAGAAGGAAGACCCAGGGAACTACAGACCAGTCAGTCTCACCTCTGTGTCTGGCAAGATCATGGGGCAGAACCTCCTGGAAACTATGCTAAGGCACAAGGGAAATGAGGATGTGATTGGTGACAGCTAACATGGCTTCAGTAAGAGCAATTGTGCCTGACAAATCTGGTGGCCTTCTACAATGAATTTACAGTTTTGGTGGATAAGGGAAGAGTAACTGATGTCACCTACCTGGACTTGTGCAGAGCATTTGACACTGTCCTGCACTACATCCTTGTCTTTAAACTGGAGAGACATGGTTTTGATGGATGGACCACTGAGTGGATAAGGAATTGGCTGGGTGGTTGCATTCAAAGGATTGCCATCAACAGCTCAATGTCCAAGTGGAAACCAGTGATGAGTGGCGTTCCTCAGGGGTTGGTGCTGGGATGGGTGCGGTTTAACATCTTCGTCCACGACTTGGACAGTGGGATTGAGTGCACTCACAGCAAGTTTGCCAATGACACCAAGCTCTATGGTGCAGACAACAGGCTGGAGGAAAAGGATCCCCCAGAGGGACCTTTACAGGCTTGAGAGGTGGGCCTGTGCAAACCTTTTAAAGTTCAGCAAGGCCAAGTGCAAGGTACTGCATGTGGCTTGGGGCAATCCCAAGCACAAATCCAGTCTGGGCAGAGAATGGACTGATAACAGCTCTGAACAGAAAGTCTAGGGGTTGCTGTTGGATGAAAATCTTAACATGGCCCAGCAAGGTGTGTTTGCAGCCCAGAAAGCCAACCGAATCCTGGGCTGCATCAAAAGTAGCATAGTCAGCTGGTTGAGGGAGGTGATTCTCTATCTCTATTCTGCTTTGGTGAAACCCCACCTGGAGTACCGCATTCAGCTCTGGAGCACCCACCATAAAAGGGACATGGACCTGTAGAAGCAAGCCCAGAGGAGGGCCACGAAGATGCTCAGAGGGCTGGAGCACCTCTCCTATGAAAAAAGGTTGAGAGAGTTGAGGTTGTTCAGCCTGGAGAAGAGAGGGTTCCAGGGAGACCTTATAGCAGTCTTCCAGTGTCTAAAGGGGGCTAACAAGAAAGCTGGAGAGGAACTTTTCACAAGAGCATGTAGTGACAGGACAAGGGGTAATGGCTTTAAAGTGAAAGAGGGTAGATTTAGATTACATATTAGGAACAAATTTGTCATGTTTAGGGTGGCAGGACAGCAGAACCAGTTTCCCAGAGAAGTTATGAATGTCTCATCCCTGGAAGTGTTCAAGGTCAGGTCGGATGTGACTTTGAGCAACCTGGTCTAGTGGGAGGTGTCATTGCCCATGGCAGGGGGGTTGGAACTAGGTGGTCTTTAAGGTCCCTTCCAACCCAAATCATTCTGTGATTTAGTCAGTGAATATATGTCTGTATATCATACATTTTTACATGGGTGCAAATACATTCATAACAACATTCATAAACACATCGTGCAAACTGATGTAAAAGCGTTCATAGTTACAGCATTACAGCCACCTAATCAGTAATGACTGAGATAATTGTACTTTTTCTTTATATTTCATCAGTTATCCAAGGAACCGACCAGAAGAGATTTCAAACGGCTGGTCTGAAAAACACTTTGTGTTCCATTCTCAGTGTTTTACAGTCATTAAGTAGCTGCTTTTCCATTAGTGTCCTTTCTAACTTTAATTCTAACACAAACTAGAAAATATGAAAAGATTAAGTTTAAAGAAAGAAAAATGGTCAATCTAGCACCAGGCTTTGCAATTGCAAACACTATTGGAACTAGCTTTTTTGTGACTTAGCAGATCATTTTTATTAAAAAGAAAACAACAGCAGCTCTTTGACCAGCTAGTTCTCCCAGGCCTCTTCCCAAACTATAGGAAGTGATATGGAGAGATCTGCCTGATTAAAAAAAAAAAGGAACAGAAAAACCTCCCAAACCCCTCCACCAAAACCCCCTCAAACATACACCATATTTCTATTGTGTTGCTTTTCTCTGGTTCAGCAGGATCTATACCTCATCTCTGTTAAAGCTATCAAAGCTATTTAGCATTTCGTTTGGGTCATGAGTATATGGCAATGCACTGATTACTTAATCTCTTCAGTCGTTTTCTTTAGATATGTCATGTCATCTGGTCCTTGGATTGCACTGTAGCCAGTTCTGTTTGAGATCTGATCAAAAAACGATTATTGAATGTGAAACTAATGTTTGGCAGTTCTCTGTCTTTTTCTGACAAATTGGTTAGACAAATAACTGAAGACCTACTTGGAGACACATCAAGAAGGAACATTTTCTATACCACAGTCTGGAGCTTTTTCACTTTTAAAATTGTACATAATAAGACACTGAGAATGCTTTTCATGTAATGCTGTAATGGGACAGCATCAATCAAATCTAATCTCACCCTTCCAATCCCATGCACTTGCAATAGACCTGGAACTAAGCATCCGTTAACAAAGTATTGCAACTAAGATTTTTTAAAATTTTTTTTTTTTGGTGCTTGTCCTGTTCAGATTCCACAGGAGTAGATAAGGAACTTCCCTGGTAAAGATGTCTTACCTACATAAAGATTAAATATTCACTTTTAGGACTAGTCCACCTCTCTCCATTTAGAAAGCAGGATATCAAAACTGATAATTTTCCTTTGTAAGCAAGATGAACTAACCAGAATCATTATATATTACACATCGATCAGAAACCTCTTACTGTGGTAACGTTCAGCTTGTGAAGATTTCAGACTTTATGAAAATCTTCATGAAAGTACTAAGCACATTTTTTAATTAAACTACAGTAGGAGAAAGGAGGAAAAAAATAGATTCCTATATGTCTTTTGTGAGAAACGAAATTTGTCTCATAAATTCCAAACAGTTTCAGGTGTCTGCAAAGGGTGCTAGGTCAGCAACAAATCCGAGAAAAAGAAAATAATTCCACAGAAATGCTGATTTATTTATTTATTTATTTATTTATTTATTTTTCCTTCACAGAGCTATGAACCTTTTAAGTCTCATTGGAGGACTCCAAGACTCAGGTGATCTCAGATGACATGGTGGTCCATAAAATGTTTTTTTCCTGAGTTCTGATAATTAGTTCTAAATTCAATGACTGGATTAGGGAAGAGATAGAGAAGAGCTCAGGAATGATTGATGATGATACATACCAGAATTTTAAAAGATAGTAACCTGGGAATCTTTTGGTTTTGTCCTATGTTAGAAAGACTTCCTATCTTTTCAATCTCTTTTTCAGACCTATCTGGAAAATTGCACATACTAAATCTATGGACTTGCTGGTTTTGCTGTTTGATTGTCCTTTTTAGACTACCATTTAGTTTTTCTTTATTTGGTGTGTCAAATATATTGGTTAGTGTTTGTTTATTTTTCTATTTGGGTTTACTTGGGTTTAATTTGTTAAATTATTTTGTTGGATTTTTTTAATACTATTCTGGCTTCTTTTTGCTTCCAGTAGTCTTCATTGAAATGCTGTGTCTAGTGTTTACATGCTTAAAGGAATTTAATTTTTAAAAAAACAACCCTACATTTATTTAAGATTATAGAAATTTGAAACATTGTATTTGCTTTCACAATTTACCTAAAAAATGTGATTAATCTTATTTGATATCAGTAAAGAAGTCATTATTAGAATATTAATAGGACGTTAAGCAAACAGAATATATTCATAGTGAAGTTTCTTTCTCTCCACTATATTGTTCCTTGTCTTTTTCTCTTTATGCTAGTCAATCTATGATTCTCATTTTCAGCAGTGCAGCCTTTTCAGAAGAAAATCTGAACCCAGAGACCTCTAATACTCCCAGTGTAATCTTAAAAACCCAAGCTTTCAAACGTGAATCATTCAAAGCCATTAGCAATTATGACTTCTAGTCTGGAGAAAGCAGGATCAAGTTCAGTAACGTTTAAAAAATACTGGACATGCACAAGTCTATGCTTGGCCAACTTGACAGCCTTCTATAATGAAATGACTAGCTCAGTGATGAAGCAGTGAGTGCTAGATGCTGCTGATCCTTACTTTAACACTGCTTTTGAGATTATGTTCAACCATCTAATGTTGGGTCCCAAGGTGAAAGGAGGAGGTTTTTGCAACGAATCACCTGGCATCTTCGGTGGGACAAGTGCAGTGCACATAGTGAATCATGGCCCTCTCAGCCCAGACTGCACAAGACTGAAGATTTTGGGCATGAAATAAAGTTATGTATTATATAGCTTAGGATACATGGTGAGGAAATGTGTAACATCTTAGGATGTAAGCTTTGCTAGGATGATACCGAAAAACCATGTAGAGGCGTAGATGGCCAACCAAATTCAGGTGTGATTCACTTACCTGCAATGTTTCTCTTCTTGGAAACTTTACACAGAACCACACTGTTCTTTTTTGTTCTGGAGGAACTTTGTTGTTTCTTCCTATGAGAGTGCCTGGAAACAAACTGATGGCTATGTGATAATGATAATCCTAGCACAGAGCTAAGTTAGGTATCACTAACATATGAAAGTGAATATATCATACATTTTTGATTCATCTGACTTTTTCAGAAGTCAAATTCAGCGACTCCTCTCAGTTTAGTGTCATCTGCAAACTTGCGGAGGGTCATCATCTAGATCATTAATAAAGATTATTCAGGTATTTATATACATTAATGAGACCCCCCTCATCCAAGCCTTCTCTTCTCTAGGTTAAACAGTAACAACACCCTCAGCCTTCCCTTAATCATCTTTGTGACTCCAGGTGTGGCTTCACTAGTGCTAAGCAGAGAGCCTTATAGGCCAAATTAGTGTGCTAGCATCTTCGATTTTAAAGTGAGAACAAGGAGCCAAGTCTTGCCTGCTGAAATTGTTGCTACTGAAACCCAAACCCATCTGAATCAAACAGCAATTCAAGCACTGCCTACAGTTAAGTCAATTACATTTGCAAAATACCTCAAATTTGCCCTTGAAGTCTTACATGTACCATATCTTAGGTGTCCAAGCATTCCTAGATCTGCCATTTTCAAGATTAAAATCACTTGTCTTCCTTTGAGAGGCTGACCATGACTCCACTTGAGACACATAGGTTGTTGTGAATACTGGTGGCCTGGGATTCAGCAATATGGGAGTAGCAGCTAATTTGTCTGTAATAGAGTGGTGATTTGAACTGACTCTAGACCTGTGTCTGTTCATCTAAATTTATGAATCTTCCATTTCTGTTTCCACGGTAATCCACTTCCAATAACTGACATAATGGGTGCTACAAGTCAACTCTTTTAAGTCAGGAGTTCAGAATGTTTTAAGGCATTGGTGGTAACGTGTAAAAGAGGAGTAAAAGCCTTCTCAACTGAATGAGGGAATGGTAGAAAGCAACATTGCTTTTGTGCCAAAAATCAAATTTGCATATAGGAAAACAAAAATGAAAAAAACATATATTTATATTTGCTGATACATGATCTAACAATGATTTAAATGGAACTGGAGTAAGAATGTAAAAAATGTTTTGTGAAACCACTGAAAGTTCACATATAATCTTTGACGCCACTTTTCCTGTCATATTAAAGAATGACAAAGTGCTTTAGATATCATCCAAAGAAAACCTAACTACTGTTCCTGTAAAATCACACAGACACAAAACCAAACCTGAAAATGAAATTGAATTGTCTGAGCCAGTTAGAGTCTTTGGATATTATAGAGCTTTTGACCTGTAATTATGCACTATTTCAGTTATTCACTCCTCTGAAGTCTCTGACAGCTACAGAAAATCATGTTATTTCTCTAGACACTTTATCTCTTCTTTGGAATGTAAGGGAGGACAAGTCTCTGTTAGAAAATTCTGTAGGTCCCTAAGTAAATTATGGAAAAGGTGTTATTCATTAAGTTCTAAAATTTTTCATCTCTTTGATTTTATATCTATTCTTAAGTATAATTCTAAGCCCTATAAAACTAACTTGGATTTATATTTTAGTCAGTTTACATTTTGATGTTTTGAATTGGTATGTATATGTTAGATATTTATATGTATTATATATAAAATATATATTTGTGTATATATATATATATAAAGTTTGATTACTTAAGAAAACCTGGAATGTGAAAATCTTGAAATACCTAGTGATGTTATTTGGCAACCAAAATCACAGAATCTACGTAATCATTACAGTTTTTAATTGTCAGTTGTACTAAAGACATGCAAACTTCTCTGTTCAGTTTAATCTCTTCTAACTGGCTGTGATGGTTTGACCCCAGACAGAAGCCAAGTTTCCACTTAGCAGGATGGTGGAAAAAACAGGAGGAGCAAAAGCTGAAAGCTTATCAGTTGGGATTAAACAAGTAAGGTGAAGCAAAGCTGTATGTGCAAGCAAAGCAGAGCAAAAAGAGGAATTTTCACTACTCCCTGTTGGCAGCCAGACATTTAGCTACTTCCTGGAAAGCAGCGACTCAGCACACATAATGGTTACTTGGGAAGACAAATGCTATAATTATCAACATCCCCCTTCCTCCTTCTTTCTCTGAGTTTTTATTGCTGAGGATGACATCATATGGTGTGAATTATCCCTTTGGTCAGCTTGGGTCAGCTGTCCCAGCTGTGTCTTCCCAGCTTCTTGTGCACCTAGCCTAGTTTCTGGGGAGGGGCATGTGAGAAAAAAGAGAACACCTCCATGCTGTGCCAGCACCGTTTGGCAGTAGCAAAACCACTGGTGCGTTATCAGTGCTGTTTTGGTCACAAATCCAACTCTGTATTAGTTTAGTCCAACATTTTTATTAATACACACTGTGTTTGGATAACTTGCACTTCAGAGCAAGTTTATGATTGATTAGGAAAACACATGGTGCCCAAAATATGACGTACAGTTTAAAAAAATAAGTCAAATACATTCCAGGCATTGAAAGGGATATTCTTATTTGCAAGACAACTTAATTATGAAACTGAAGGATATGTCTCCTTATTTTCTTCAAGAACACATCACTTGCTCTTTTTTTCCACAGATCTCCACCTTTTTAGGAACTTTGCTGGTAACTTACATGCCTTGATAGTCACAGGGACTCTGTGTGATACAGGGACCACAGCAAAAGCTACTAGTTGAGAAACAGCTGTCAGAGTTTAGACAATGCTGTTAGTGGTCAAGTTGTTAATCTGTTAAGGAGTAGTCTCTACTGCAAAACTGGTATTGTGCCAACACTAATCAGCTTAAACGAAATGTGTATGTCCAATATGAAATTTGAAAGTACCTAAGGAATAGAAAGTAAACAGTTCAGAGTAGAAAATAAGAGCCAAAATAGCACAGCAGTTCATGTATTGATGACTGGTTATTTGCAAAACTGAAATGGGATATCACTTGAGTCCTGATAGAGCTACAAACTCTAGTTTTATGTATAATAAACACCTATCATCAAGTTAAGAGAGGGATATGAGCTTTGATGTAAGACATTCAGGACTTAGGAAGCTCCCCAAACATTTTTTCAACCCTAGATTCTAGTGTCTAATACTTAGAACATTACAAAATTGAAAGTAAAAGGTATGGAAATACCAGGAATTATTCCTACAGCTAAGCACATGTTAAGACTACATTTACAATTTTTTCACTTCTAATCTTGTGTTTCCCACTGTTATCTAATTATTGACCTTCCCTCTGGTTAAACTACCCTTTTTATTTCTCATTAAGGCTGTCTGTCTTTGAACAACAAGATGCATCTAGATGAAAATAACACAGAAAAAACACTGACTCACAGCTATGATCAAAATCAAATCCTGTTTTTGAGGAATATTAAAGGATGCATCTCAGGATGAACAACCCAGGTCTGCTATCTGTTTCTTGGCAGGGTGAAAAGATGGTGATCACACATCTCCTTTTTGTAAGGAACTTCCCTCATTTCCTTAATTTGTCTCATAATAAAGGGTAAACTGAGCCAATTTATAAGCCCTTTACAGAGTAGCATAATTTGATTAATGGATTATGGAGTAGCATAATCTGATTACGTCTTTTTGAGTAAAAAATGCAGGTTTTAAAATATCTTCCTAGGTAGACAAATAGTTTGGGTGATCAGGGCTCAGGATGTGGTACTCAAAACTATTTGCAACATTAGAACTTCAAATTTTTCATGAAAACGCCTTAAAATAGCTTGCTTAATTTTACACAGGAGGCAAGAATAGAAAAAAAGATATTTAGCCCGGTCTACTCATCCTCAGTACCTAAGCACTGAGTTACCCTTTAGTCTCCCATGAATATATGTATGTAAATGAATGTCAGTTAGTTGCACCATTAGCAGATATCTTGAATTTGGCTCACTTAGTTGGACTACTGAAGCATACGTCTAGAAATATTTTCATCAGCTTTACTCACACATGCCACTGATTTCTTCAGAGTCTACAACCATGTCACATAGCTTCTGGGTATGTTGATTTATTCATTTTTGTTAAAGTTTTATCCATGTGTCTACTGGCATTGCACCCAGAAGTAAAAATGCTTTTCTAGAAATGCCCGTCCTAGCTTACTGTACTATAAAAACATATTAAATGATCACAACAGCTGCATTTCATGACTGTTATAACAACTAATTAATTATAGTTCATAGACTAATTTCTTCAAAGTGATGACTTCTCTTATGTACTGTTCATTAAGGACTCCCCAAGAAACAGGTAATTATTTCAGTTAAAAAAGGTAAAATCTTACTTGAAATTATAATAAATTATGAATTTTGTTTAGTAAATACTAATACAATTTGTACAGTATGTAACATTTAGGAAAGCAACTAAACTGCAAACGCAACTCAGAGTTTGGTCTTCACTAATATTCTTTATTAGTATGCTAAGACTTTAAAAATATTATATCCATGTTTTACATTAATAATAAGAACTATTTACACAAGGGATTGAATAAGCATTTACTTATCTATGGTTCAGACAAGATAAAGGAGCAGAGCAATTAATAAAGTGCTTTATCCTATTACTTAATAATACACTGCATGTTGCAAAGAGGAATCCCTTTGTCATAATAAAAGTCCTGAAGAATGTCTTAAGGTACAAAGATGCAAACTGGATGAATACATTTAAGGTTGAAACAAGAAAACAGTTTTGAGTAATTTCTGTGGTAAAATTCTAGAATAATCTTAATGTCAGGTAGTAACAAGTATAGGACTTCAGTATACCTATGAAAGGGATTATTAACATGATACAGCAGAGGACTGGGACCCCCTCCAAGTTCTGTACTTATATGGGTGATGCTCCTGTTTCAAATATATCCTCTGCAGTACCTTTGAGAACATGAGCTTGTTACTTTTAGAGCTAGTACAAAGATGAGAAATGGACAAATCAATGCAATGTTAGAACCTCTCAGTGTTTCAATTACAAAAATAATAATAATAATTAAAAAAAACCCAAATGTTGAAAACTTGTTCCGGGAATAGGATTAACTTCTGACTGCCCCCTACAGAGTAACTCATCTAGCAAACTGAGGAGAAATGAGGGACAGATTCATAAACTACTCCAAGGGAGAACAACTAATTTTTCAGATTCAGTTCCTTTGACTAGGTATGCATTTTGGGGGTGGGGTGGGGTGGCACATGAATAAGTAAATAAAAAGGACTTAATGTCATCTTTCTCGATTGCTCTTATCCATTCAATCAAATCCTTTAACAGCTGCTATCCACTCCCATTATGGTCTTTCTAGCTTTGTTTGTTCGAAAAGTAGCAAACCAAGTTTTCTTGTCATTATCTGTGGTTAGTTGATTAAGGTGCTTTTCTAGAATTAGGAGGTATGAGTCAAATTCTGTTAGGCTGAGTAGAGTTCAGAGCACTTTGGCTTGAAATCTATGCAAATGCAAATACCTGCTGCCACCTCTGCAGTCCTTTGCATTTGGCTGTCTGTGATAACCTAATTCATATTAAAGCTTTGAGTGAGAGAAAAGCTATCATCTCCATAACAGTTCCTCAGCATGTGTTAAAAAGCAGGTGGCATTTTGCTTCCTGTGTATTCGTTGTAGCAGTAGTAAAACCTTGATTATGTTTTGCTGAGAAAGAGAAGAAATAATACTGTCCCAGCTATGTTACTGTGGTGTTGCAGCAAGCTGTAGTTGCTTAGGATGTTGGGACCTCTCGTTCCAGCATAAAATGCAATACTCACCTTTAAAAGGGAAGTACTGCTGTTTAAATACTAGATATTAAGGCATTATTTAAAGCATTCCTGGTAATATGGTATGGGTTTACACTCAGTTGTGTTTGAAGGTAAGCAACTGACAAAACTTTAACTTGGAATATTAAGTATTTTCTGTACAACTCTTTTACTGCAGTTTTAGATATATGAATATTAGTCACTTGATGTCATATTTTTGGTTGCAGTATGTTTCTCTTTTTTTCTCTGTCAAAATGAAACATACTTTTAGTGGATTTGTTAATATCTGAAAGCAAAAAATGATAACAGAAAAATGAAAGTAATTTAACTTATTTCTAAGCAGTCATATGGTTTCAGTTTAATTTTTCTTCTGATTTCAACACACAGACAAACTGCTGTCACCAAGTGCCAAACTGCCTGATCATGGGGCTGACTAGCTGTTGCATTTTTTGTCTGTCATGGTAGGCATCTTCTTGCATCGACTTCAGATGTCAGCAACAATGAAAGCCCTTGCTTTTTCTGGAACTATAAAGTTGGAAACGACCATCTGCTCAGCCTTCTGTTATCTGAATTCTTCCCTAGAAATAGCTTTCAAGAATATATTAAGAACTGCAAAGAAAGAGATAATGCGTAAGATGTTGGTAATATAATTTTAACTCTTTCCTTTCACTTCATGAGGCATATCTTTGACAGACACTGAAACAAAGAAAACTAGAAGGAAATTTGTGTACATCACAATAATTTGGTTTATAGCATTGAGTTATTTAGCACTGCAATTCTTTACCTTATAAAGGTTTTTGGTATAATTTTTAAAGTTATCAGGGTGATATTTCCAATATTTAATATTCTTTTGGTTATCTGTTCATATAAAATGTTTGGAAAGTGTGTATTCAGCAGTAATTTGTGACAGAATAAGGGATCTAGTACTAGAACACCCCCAACATATCAACAGACCAAACATATTTGGTGTAGAGTTTGATTTGGAATAAGGAATGAGTACAGGTTTTTTTCATGAAAATTACTGTGCGTAAAGGATTTTCTTCCCTTTCCTAGAAGAGGATCCTCTCTAGAGCTGCTTAATGCTGAATTCATATACGGTTTTTTACTCACACTTGGGCTGTATGCCCAGTTACCTGATTCAGCAATGACAACATAACACTGAAGTTATCTACACATGTATAGAACACTGAGGTCCCAAATGTGGGTGATGCCAAATATGAAGTTAACTTTGAAACCCAGCAAATCCCTTCCTTTTTTACTATAATTGCAATAAACATAATGGCAACTCTATTTTAATGTTTGTATGTATACAGATAGAAATCTGATAGATATCCATGAAAAATTAAGTCAGTCAGAACATCCATATTGTCTTGAGTGAATTTTGAGTCAGGATTTCCCTTTATTAGCCCTTCACTGCTTGAGAAGCATGAAATAACATAGAACTACTGGGTTTCTCAATATGGTCTTAGTGCAATGGTTTCTAACACTGACAATTTTTGGCCCATTTCCTTTCTTATGAAAGCTATTCTTACTTGGAAAAAAGAAAAAAGTGTAATTACATTTTCCATAGAACAGAATGAATTTGGAATGCAGTGTCACAACTTAACAATTAATCTTGTAACATTATGTTCATGTGATGGATGCTTTCAAAACATCATACAGCTCAATGTTATTTGGAGCATCTATTGTTCTCCTTTGTTTTTCAAACCCGAACAAGAAAACTGGAAAGGGTTCCATAGTTTGTTTCAGTAACAAGACAGATGTGACTGTTGGTGTGCCAGCACAGTCTTATTCTCATCTGATGACAGAATATTAAAAGCTATAATTAAGAAAAAAGCACTCGGTATTCAGTGTTTGGTTTTTCTTACATTATTTTAATACAACTTTACAAAGCAAAGCCTGAAAACTTTACTAAAGAAATTACACAATAAGTTGTATTGCTGATATTGTCATTTGTTGAAAGTAATCACTACTTCCTTTCCTGACTAAAGTAATAAATCAGTTCAGTAACTTGAAAAATGAAGACTTTTGATTAATTTTAATTCTACCATTAACATCTTTCTGAGAAAAAACACCTACAGAAAGATTTCAATTATTTTCAATATCTGAAGCAGTATGAGCCTTGAGGAGTGGAGTGCTTTACTTCAGAAAGGAGCAGATCTTCAGTTTAAAAATACACTCTAGTAATAATTATCTAAATATAATAGAATTTATATAATTTAATTATTAATAAATTATTATTAATACATCAACAATAATAGTAATGATAATTGTATAAGCTGCCTAGAACACAACAGTCTCCCTTCTTCCTAATTCTCTAGTCTCAGATTCACCAAATGGCACCCAGACAAACTTTCCCAGAATATTTTGAAACCTAAACACTTGGAATTCCTGCTAGTTTCTCTACAGTACAGCAAAGTAAGTATGGGAATCAGATTCCTAACTAATTGCTTTAACCACTGGGCTACACAGGGTGAAGAATAACCTTTTAACATTTTTAAATCTTTTATAAGAGGTCAAGCCCACTGTGACCTGATGGAAGCAAAACCTCTATGTGGCTCTTAAAGTTTAAATCTATACTCTAGGCACTTTGTTGCATGCTTGGGCATCTGCAGCCTTACTGGCAGTCACTGAAGAAAACATCTGTCTCTGCTGACTTCTGTGGACGATTGCTCCACTGATTCCATACAGATGCAATATAGATTACAGTAAGGTTCTTCAAAAAAGGACTTATTTTCCTTATGCAGCTGCATGACTTTTTCTGCTTCTCTTTGGCTGGAATTCTCAGCTTCCATAGTCAATACCCTCCTCCGAAGTTTAGTTCACTTAATATTTCCTGTGGTGTCATACTCCTTCTTTTTCCTTCTCAAGTTGGAAAACAAAAAAATAAATATCTTCTCAATGAGAATAGAACTTGTATTTCCATTGCTGTTTAAATTGTTTTACGTTGTTATGCTGGGAAGCAGCTGTAGTATCTACCTTGTTGTATCAAAACTATGTTTTGCTTCAAGGAACTATGAAATTCTCTTTCCTCTCTGTGGTAGTTATTGGGTATTCTTCAGTGAGGAATGCATAATTTACTGAACTTTCCTTTTTACCTCAGGTTGTACATTCAAATATGCAAAAATATTAAACAGATGTTATATGTAGAGGGTTTTTTTCTGGCTGTAGACAGACCAGACATAAAAGAAATCAGACGCTCTTGAATGTGATAGATATAAGGTGATGAATTTTCAATCTTTTTCTCCCAGATAAACTCAAGAGATGTTCACAGAATATGTAACATTTCAGATACGGCTATTGCCCACTTTAAGTTATTTAAAGAATAGTTAAATAAAAGTATCATCAAGATAAGTGCAATGCATGGCTAATTCTGGTCACCAGGATGCGTTTTCTAGGATAAATCTTATTATTTTTTTACCGGTTCTTTATATCATAACATTTCAAATAACTAGGTTTTGTCATTAACAACTTCAAATACCTCAAAGATTAAGTAAGTTACAATTGTTATAGCTATGGATCAGCAAACCTAATGGCATAGAAAAGCATGCATCTCTTCCTAAAATTCCCAGAAGAGCAGTGAGATTAAAACAGGTCCATTGTTTGTTCCAGGAGGCATCAAGTATATCTAATGTTAAACATTCAAAAGTCTCAATTTGTTATCAAAGCAGACTGATTTCAGATAGTGTACTTCTGGCTACCATGTTCGTTTTCTCATGGCTGGTTAAATAGCTAGCAACCAAATCAATTTATTCCTCTTTGTCATATCATCATCTTTAGTCATTCAATGAATGTATACCACTCTCAACCTCGTCTTCTGCTGATCAGTTACATGCAAAGGAAAGATTTCAAAAACTTGACAAAAACAGTGTAGAGAAGTAACACACATTTCAGTATATGAAGGAGTAAATAATCTCTCTCTTGTAGGAACTGACTATCTCTACACATTTAGTACACTTTTAATTAAGTAGTAATAATGATTATCTTCTCAAATAAAACAATGACTGCAGCGGGTTGTTACCATCATCTTATCTGCTTTAATTATCTCAGTGCCTCACTCTTATCTTCTCCTGACACTGACATATCATTCTTGAGCTCTGAATATCAACAAAAATGTTATGCTTCTTTATACTGTTCTCTTAGCCACAGCAGCTGTTTCTGTTTCCTCAGTGATACGTATCTTTATATTCCAAAATGAATGAAACATTTATGAAGTTTCTTTCTGGCCTCTGGGATAGTTGAAATTAATAGCTCCTGTTTAATTTTCAGTGAAACACATTATCCTGGTGTCATGAATTGTACTAAAATCATGGAAGTACCAACAAGCAAATAATCTCTGCATTCCTGATAATAGTAGATTAATTTTCCATGCTAATTTCATGCCCTACTTGGAAAAGGAAGTAATAACTTTGTATGCATTTCAGGTTATTGTTGTTCTGCATTGTCCTCTAAATGGTGCAATTGTGATTTTCTGTATCCATTTAAATACTGCTAGATGTCAAAACTACTTCATAATAAAAATAATGTTCATTATTTTTCTTTAAATTCGAACTCCAAACTGTCCCCAAATGCTGTAAAATTTATTAGATTCAGTTGGTCCTAGACTTTGCTTTGACTTAAATGAGATGTCCATTTTATTTTTAGACTATATAACAATCATTTTACTTTAAAATATACTACAAAATATTTAGCTACAAAGTATTTTATTGCATAATTGCCTTTAAAACTTTAGAGGGGAAATTTTAAATCAGAAAATTAATGACATTACTTGATATTCTTGTGATTTTCCTTTTTAAAATTTATGTTTAAATTTATTATTATTATTATTTAATTCTTATTATTTAAACACATTGGTAAAGAATTTTCTGTTTCACTGAAACAGTTTCAAAGTAAATATTTTGAGTTATGACAACTTCCTGTATACAATTGTGGGCATATAAATTAAGCTAAACTAAACAAAACTCTAGCAATCTGAAGTCTGCCCTGTCTGGCCTCCATCTCCAGAGACCTTTAGTTTTCTTTTTCTCTTTAAGGACATCATGTTTGATTGAATGGGCCCAAAGTTGTTCTGTTCAGAAATAGTTAGGCTGTGTTGGCTGTCAGCCCAGGAGATGATGGCTAATTTACCCAGGAAACACTGGAAGGCCAGCTGGGTAATGTTAATATTAGCAGCCAATGAAAATTGTAGAAAATCAGCTCTTTATAGTGCAGAAGAGAAACTCAACATGAACAGAAGACAGTAAAGAAACTGTTGTTCTAGGGAGAAACTGCATGCTTCTCCAGTCATCACTCCCATTTCATTGTTTTAAGTTAGTAAATGAAAAAAAAAACCAACCCACAACCAACCAAACCAACCTAACCCCTATTTTCTTTCTGCAAAAAAAAATAATCTTAAATTATAGAAGCCCACCTGTCAAGTAAATCCATGTGATGCAATATTCTGAATGTCAAGTCTCAGATCAAGAAATTTCAGATGAAAGATGGAATAGAAACCCATAACATGTTGAACAGTAAAAATGCCATCAACAATGCCTTCTGCACCCTGACTCCAAACCTGCCGTATGTAAGCTTTGTAATGCAGGATTCGACAATGTCAAATGAGCAAAAGTTCAATTCTGAAGAATACAACTATTTCGTGATGGTTACTGTCATATTTTTTCTTAATAGATAATCCTTTAGGTTTCTTTAATTTAGCAGTGTCAGGACGACAACTTAATTCTTCTGTTTCCACTGCTGATATTATGTCAGATATGTCACTGAGTCAGTACTCTTAGTGATATCACTTGCAGAAACATCAGAATGAATTACATAATCAATACCACTCCAGGTGAGCATTCACCCATAGACAAGAATACTAGGTATTTACTTTGTGTGCAGGGTTTAGTTGGTTTATTAACTTGCTTTAAGATTTAGTAGGAGATCAGTGACTTAGGGGATAATTCATATAAAAACAGCTGTAAGGGTACAGGTTTCCCTTGCCTGTGGGGAAACTGAGAAAAAAATGATGATTATATGCAAGCTTTTAATTACTTTTAAGAAGGTATATGCCAGCATGATACATGCTGTGAGAAAAGTCATGTGATGATTGTTACATTTATGAAACAAACCCAATTACTACTACATACTAAACCAAAGTTCAGACAATTTCACTGCAATCTGATATTAATAACAACATGGCTTTGAAGAAACACAGAATGGCTGAGATCAGAAAGAGTCTTTAACAAGTCTGAAATCTGAAATCAGCCCAGAATGTTATATGGTATTTATTATATCTGTTTCATGACTGGTTTAAAAATATGTATTTATTACAGAATAAGAAACTAGACATGGGGAATGGCCAAAAACTTGATGGTTTTAGTTTGTATGTCATTTTTTTGAATAAGATGCTATACATACATACAGTTTAGGAAACTGTAGTCTTCAACCTTCCTCTTTAGAAAGATTAACATGTAATAAGAATGGTGGCAAAGCATTCAGGTAGGAGGTAAGCACTGTGTTTTTTCATTTTGATATCTTTAGGATAATGTCAGACTATAGTCACAACTCATTACCTCTTTGGTTGTTCCCTGGAAATTTAGGAAAATATAGTAAGAGTTCAGAAGTCTCAGCTACCACTTGAAGTGGCATTCAAATGGATTTTTTTTTTTTTTTTTAATCACATTTGTGTCCGTAGACTCTGTTTAGATTCTCCAACCTTTATGAAGTGACAATTTAGGAATGGTAATTTAATAATTATAGACGTCAGTGTCTCACATAGTTGTGTATTCACATTTTTCTAGTTTAACTTCAGGGGACCATAGAAAATGACATGTTATTTTTCAAGAAAAAAAAAATTACATACATCGTATGGCATTTTTACAAAACTACATGCATATTTCTACCATATCAGTGTCTTCCTTCTCTTCCTTTAAACTTCATTGAAATAGTCTTACATACCATTTCCCTCTTGAGTATCACCTTATAGTTACAACTTGCACAGCTCATTCTCTTGTTTGGCAGGGACTGATGAGTTTTATGAGTCTGGGAACAATTTGGGATATTCATTGTTCAGTCATCTAGTGAATGTTTTGATTTCCTTTAACATCAATTGTCTAACCGTAACTTATGAATCCAGCACATAAAAGTTCTTTCTACAGTAATCATCATTTTCAGAAATGTTCTTCCTGAAATCCTTCTGTTTGTGAACCCTTAATGTAGGTACTTCCAATAGGTCATAAGGACATCTAGCAAGGCTGGCAAACTGGTTGGAAAATTAAGAAGAGATATACTATGATTGTTCATCAGATTTAGCAGTTTGTAACTAGCCTTTCAAGAAAAAAATTCAGCATCTACTTGGTCTTTTGAAATTTAAGGTACCAACAGGTCTGTTACAGTTTCCTTAGAATTATCCAATTGTATTATGCCTCTCAAATTCCTAAGGAAAACATTTCACTGCTCAACAGTAAGATAATACATGTCTCACAGAGATGTAGTTTGAGACTGAATACTGTTCCGCCTCCTGGAGTAAGAGATTTTTCTGTGGTGTCCTCAATTTACCAATATACTAGGATTTCTTTGTTATAAATTTTTTATAGTCTGAGATATCTCCATTTTTTTTTTTTTTTCATAAAAATTGTATTGATAGCTGGAAAATGATTTTTTTGTATACTGTTTTTCACAGTTCACCTCTCCATATCCAAATATCCACAGACTCATGGGATAAGCAGAATTCTCATGTAACACTGTATTTCATTTAATGTCCATAATAATAACAACAATGCTTTCAGCATGTGTACCGACACAAACAAAATAGCATCCTCCAAGTGTCTCATAATTAAGGAGTACTTCAGATTTTAGAATGAGAAAGTATAAACTGCATTAAAATGCCATAAAAATGAATCACAATCACTGATAATACATTTAGGTAAATATTTTGTGTTAGGAACATTAATTAAAAAATCACGTTTTGTAAATAAAGGCAGTAGGACAGATGAAGAAAAAACTACTCTCTGGTGTCCAACTTTCATTTCAGTTTTCACCATGGAAAGTTCACCTTGAAAAAGGCTGCTCATGTAAAAGTATTATGATACAACAAAGGACACTGACAAAACCTGTAAACGAATCAACCATTTTTTTTCTGTTGTAAGGTGGTGTCAGTTTTGTGTCATTTAGCTTGCAAATTGAATGGGCAGGATCAGTTCAAAACGATGGAAATGAACCTGCATTTCTCCTTGTTATTCCAATCATAGATATTTAAGATGTGATGTTGTATTTATGTGGGAGTAGAGACAGCATTTAAATACAAGTACTTCCTGTAAGAGCTGGAATAGCGGCACATGTATTTTGACAGAAGGCAAAAGCCATTATTTCCATAATATAAGCAAGAACAGGACATACAACACTTGGCATCCCAGCTGCTCGCATCTTTCTCTTTTTCATTTTCCAGTTGTCAAGTAGGCAGTAAGAGCAAAGTAAGGCCAGTTTTCCCTCAGGGTAAAAATTCTCTGCTCAGTTACCCAAAGTGATACAGCTCTGCATTTCCACTCATCTTTCCACCATTTCTGCTTTATGCTTCAAATCTTTGATGGCTCAGGGTCTCTCTTTTACCTGATTATCTTCTCTCATGTGTGCTTACTTTCTTTTTATTTTTGTACCAAATCATAACCTTATTTTTTTTCTCTCAGAAACAGAATTATGAGGTTCATTTTTGTAGAACAGTCTTCATCTTTTTTATCTTCTTTTCTAATCCCACTCTTATTACTTTCCCCTGCCCCCCAGCTATTTTACCAGTTTCTCTGCCATTTATTTTAATATTTACATGTAAAACTAACAGCTTCAAATGTTACAGATGCTCTGTGACTGTTTTGTGTTCTGCTTCATCACAGTGTGTCTTTGGCCTTTCCCTTTTGCTGGCTATAGCCTTTTAGATCACAATACAACCATGAATTTTAAAGTAGTATAAAATAGACGCCATAGTGTGATAGTGGGACTTGGCTTGAAATCTATTCTTCTTCACATGAGTGCCAGTGGGACTCCAGCTGGACAGCAGCAGCAATCACAGTACACGAAATGATTAAATTGCAAATTATTAGCTGTTAAGACTTTTACCTTTTTATGCACTCAGTAAGTCTTGACTGATGAGGACACAGTTGTATAACCAGCTAATATGACCATGCATCTTTTTTAAAAAGATCTGTCCCTTGGAGTGATTGTATATCTTGTGTTTTAAGGGAACAAATCTTATTTAAATAGTTTGTCAGTGTAAGCGGAAACTTCAATCAATCAAACCTTCACATAGCAACACTAAGGTTGTAACTGATGATTAAATCTTGCTTTTTTTATAGCATTCAAAGAAAAAGAGGGTATTCTAAAAAATACGGGTATTCTAATTAAAAAAGCATAGTAAAATTCTTGTGTGTGTGTGTGTGTGTGTCTTGCACAACGTCTGATAGCACATCTTAAAGAAAAAATAATGATACAGGTTTAATATTTTGCCAGTTAAAACACAATGCTAGTCTAAATTTCTGTATTTCACATTTGCAACCTTAAAATAATGAAAGAGCATGAAAGAAATAAAAATTGGAGAAAATTACTATGGAGGTGGGCTTTTATGCTTTACTTGAAATGCTGAGTGAGTAAAGAAGGTAGAAAACACCTTCGTTGTGCATTACCAAGTAAGTTCTTTGTCATAGCATAGAATTCTTTTATGAAAACTATTCAGTGGCTTTCAGGAAAGTACATTCCAGTCTCAGTAACTTATAAATAGAGAGGAACTCTAGTTCTTACAGAGATTAGCTGCTTGTGGAGCATTCCTAGCTACTGAAGAGATTAAAGTGAGCTTCAGAGATATGTGTGGAACAAAAAAAGAGAAGGGGTTCTTTCGAGTTTAGGCACAGGCCAGCACAACTTTCAGAAGAGCACTGAGAAGGAAGACTTCTACAAAAAAACACAGTGCTGGTATTTCTTTCAGGACATCTACTAAGATGGTGTTTTGATGGATGAAGAACCTGAGCAGAGGTAAAAACCTGGAAATGACTGAGAGAATAATCTGAGCCCTCACTTCTCTGGCACTTCTTCAAAACTTCAAAACTGTGTATGAACTGTCATTGCTGAAAGCTGTCTCATTTTCCCACACCACCAGTTCTTTGAGATCAAATACGACACTGATCTCAAGCAGTAGTACTATGATTTCTTTAGAACATTTAATAATGGAAGATGTTAAAACTCTTTTAAAATCCTGTAAAAAAAAAAGACTTCAGAAAGAAAGAAAGTAGAGAGCAAGAAGGAGAACTGAATTCTAAGAGAACTGCAGGTAAAATCATCCTGAATGTTCATCCTTTTGGTATATAAAGTTGAAATTTAAAATGAAAAAAAAATTGATTCTCCCAATAGCTATCTGTCACAGTGTAGTTTGTACCACATATAGTCTAAGACTAAATTAATGTTAAAGTGCTCGTTATAGCCATAACTATCATTAACATAATAATTACATGATATCATCAAACTGCATAAAGTTATATGTTATGTTAATCAAGAAGAACAAAATACTTTGGGGGAAAAAAAGTGGAGAGAGCATTCTGTCAATCAGCAAAAATATCAGTAACTACAGTTACACCTACTGTATTTTTCTTATAGGAAGTTTTGCAGTTACTGATTCTATATTGTCAGATAAAAGACAGAAAGCAAAAGACTATTGTAAAAGTGTTTATATCAGTATTTCTAAGAATAAAGCAAAATTTGTTATTTTTCACATTAGGAAATGTGAAGATACAAAAAAATGTGGCTTCTATAGAACAAAAAAAGAAGTATATCAGTAAATTCTCTAATCTTGTTAAACAGAAGGTTTGTTTACAGCTAGTAAGTATTTCATTCTAATTTTTGTCTGTAGTACAACAGATACATCCTGGTAGGCTTCACTCCTGTCCCAGTTGCCAG
Organism: Falco naumanni; assembly: GCF_017639655.2. NCBI lineage: Eukaryota > Metazoa > Chordata > Aves > Falconiformes > Falconidae > Falco > Falco naumanni. The sequence goes on from NC_054055.1 coordinate 54,154,695, forward strand.
CCATGTTTTTTGGGGGGAGGGAGGGGAAGCAGATTATTTGAAATTTATTTCTGTAAGGCCTTTTATGCTTCAGCCTGTGGAAACATAAAAATGTGTCTGATGTTTTTCACCTCTCTAAGAAGTGGAAATAGAGGGTAGCATTTTTTCCCCCCCTTTTTTTCTGTTTTATGAGGAAGTTGATGATGTTAGGGGACAAATTTAAATTCAATTGTATTTATAATCATGAAAGGTATATATATTTTTTTTTTCCTTGCTTTATTGCTCTACTTGTCATATCTAGAATTTCTAGCTTTAACTCTTCACCTTGACATAAAATGCTGATCTATCTTAACTCAGTGTTGCTTTATACTGCACAAAAAATAATATAGCTTTACTCTGTGTATAATTCGAATCATAACAGTTGCTTATACTCTAGCAATAAGTGATAACTACCAGCAATATACATATGTAACATTTTTTTACATATTTGTATTTCTGTGAGCAGGGAGGATCAATTAAAATATGGAAATAGGAAAAAAAAGCTGGATCTACCTAAAATTTAATTAATAGCATTGGTTTGGTTCCAATTAGAAGGCTGGGTTCAGCCTGTGTAACTTCATGAATACTCTGAGGGCAGAAATTTTTTATAAAACTCTCAACCACAGATCTAACTTGCATTTGAAAGAAAGAGTATGTATCAGATTGAAAGCCCTCTGCATCTGTTTGCAGAGGAAGAAGGAAACAAAATCCAGTCCACGTGAGAAGAGAGAGCTTCGTAACAGTGTTTTTCTTTACCTCAGTCCCACATAAAGTCTTTTGGTTTCTTACATTCCTGGCCTGAAAGCAGGAAATACCATGGTCAAAAATCTCATCAGCCTGACAATGTGAAAGGGTTTCTAAACAAACATAGTAAAAACACAAAAGGAAGGAAGAATCGCAGGGTGGCAGCAGCCTGACAGAATGACAAGTAACACATTGGCTAAGGAGTTAAGGTAACTTGGAAGTGATACAGGGACAAAAATATTTTTGTAATGGTAACAAAGGGCTGATTTATCCACAAACATGCTTTATTTCTGCATTGCTCTACCCACATTTCCTCTTATACTTATCAAAAGTCTCCTTTTGATGTAACTTTATAAATTAAACCAAATAGAGCTCCCTGTATGATAGTTTCCTTGTGTAGAAATGTGGAAGTAGAGACCATAGATGTCATCAGACTGGTTCTTAGAAAAATATTAGCTTTTCAACTCAAATTATACCTGTCAAATCTCACAAATAAGTAGAATACAAGATAAATGGAAATATGTGGGTTGGACTTATCTGATCAAATGTAGAGGTCGCCCTATTTTTACTTGCAATTAGGCAATAGTACAACACAAGCCATCTCATCCTAAGTTATATTCCTCAAATGAAGCAAATGAATCCCACTGTTCAAGTGCTAACTTCATGGTAATGATTTTAAAGAGACTCTAGACAGCTATAAACCCATATACTGTACAAGTGTTAAGTTACATGACATGGATCCATACTCTGATACAGTATTTTAAAGTATTTTCAAAACAGAAATAAAAATTTGAAGTTATGTATCAGCACCTTATCTTGCAACATCAGCTTTCCACAGAATGGCTATTATTGGCTATTATTAAAAAAAATTGGCTTTTATTAAAAAAAACCACACAAACACAACCAAAGTGAATATTGTATGGATTACCTTAAGTGAATGTGTGCAAGGGACTCAGAGTTTAGATGTTTTGTGTAGTCAATAATATGTGTTGTAAACATGTTTTTTCTGACTAATTCCATTCTACCATTTTTATAAGTTCTAGGGAAATAATTTTAAGATAAAATACAAATTTTCTGCCAATTTAGAGGGTTACTTAGCAACATAATTATCTAATTAATTGTTGTTTTCTTTGTGAAAGAAGTCACCTTTGAGGACAAATTTGCTCAAAGAGGAAAAGCTGTATATTTGACCTACACTCCTGTTGCCTGCTGGTGGAGTGCCAAGGAATCTATTTTGGTCTTGCTTTACCAGCCTATATTTTAATCACTATAAAAATCACTCAAAGGATCAGCCAATGCCTAACTGATGCTATAGGGCAAGTGCTTTGAAACAGATATAGAAAGTTCCAGCTAAAACACTGCAGATAATTTGGTCTTATCTTTCTTGTGTTGCAGGTAAATGACGATTTATAATTTATGATTATCAGGCTTTCAAGTAAATCAGAAAAAGCTCTTTTTTGGGTTTTTTTTTGGGGGGGGTTGAGTTGTTTGTTTGTGTTTTTGTTTTTGTGTTTTTTTTTTTAATGTCAAGCCACTAAATATAAAATGCTTGATTGCTCTTATAGGAAACAATACCTCTTGAAGTACTTACCATAAATTGTTTTCTTACAATCACAGGAGGTAGATCTTAATTAACCTTTCCAGTAACCTTGCCTTGTAGTCAATTAAACCTGTACAAATCACACTGGCTTCATTCTGAATTCTGAACTTACAGTGATCAAAATGGTGAAGATAAACCACGACAATCCTTTTTGGAGTTTTCAGCTGACCTTGGAATTAACATTGTATTGTTTTTATTAAGAATACAAACTTTTAAAGAAAAAATGCCTTCTTACTAAGTGCCAGAATACACTTCTTTTTAAGTGTATTCTGGCAGCCATTATTTCTACAGCAATTTGATGGCAGCTACCTCTTCCCTACTGTGATAGCTACCCTAAGAAAAATTAGCTACTGTATGTATATATGTACATTCATGTACTCACACAGACATGCAAATACAGATATATATATATGGACATATATACTTCTTTGGCATGCAGATATAGGAATAGTCTTTAGACAGTTTTCTAGATGGAAATAAAATTTCTAATGACCATGTATGCAATTACAATTAGAGATAAAATACAACATTTAAACCTTTATACCGAAAAAACAAAGCGTGCCAAACCCCTGTGTTTAAGCCTATTTGAACCGGAGCATGTATTTACCTAAAGCCAATGAAATGTCAGGACCAAGCCAGAAGATCCACCAGAAATTCAGGAACAGAAGGTGCTGATATACAATAAACTGCTGAGCACTTGCATTTTCTTCCCATCGTGGTCTAACTGTGCCACCCCCAGAGAATGTGATACTCAATAAGCCTTATGTCCTTAAATGTTCACGTTCCTCTACTTGCTTTCCCTCTGCTCCATTCTTTGAAAATCAAATAAATCTAACTTGTTGTAAGAAAATATAGCATTTTTAGCTGCATATTTGTGGATGTGAAGACAATGCTCACTCTTGAATAGCTCTTCCTCTTCATCAGGAAAATGTCAGCAAGCCATACGGAAGGATAGCAACAAGAGAGCTGTAACTGGAGAACATACTGATTTATTTTATTCAAATTCAACATTTAATTTTTGTATTCAACAAAGAAGATGCAGGTTAACATCTTTATTTTTAATCTTCTCATGGCTATCTTCCTACTCCAAAGCTTAAACCAGAATATCTTACAAGAGATATTAATCTTTTCATTACACAAATCCTCAGCAGTTTCTATATGTTCAGATAAAGTTGATCTAGCTTGGTTCCCTAAATGGAAGCATTTGGACCTCAGTGAGAATTTAAATAAAAACGTAATGAGAATGTCAGTATAAATTCTATATCTTACTCTATAAGGAGACTTTACGAAATGACCAGAATTACATTTACAAAAGACTAATTACAGTCACGCGGAATTAAACACGGATAGTTAGGATGTGATTGTGTTAGGTTTTGTTTCCAAGTAAGATGACACACATTATCTCAAGGTCAAAGCGATTTCACTGAAAGTATTAACATGATCAACAAAATTGGTAATACATATAAAGCAACATTTAAAAATTAATTTTTATTTTAATAAGTTTAAATTTCATTTTATATTTTCTTTGTTAATAATAAGCTTATTAGGTGCCCATACTAATTTTTTCCTATTTTGATCAGGGTGTTTTATATCAGTTCATGGTATTAGGTAATCTTATTTAATTTGCTGTTAAGCAAATACACACTTTCCCCCACCCCCCCCAAAAAAAAACTTATTCAGTGCTTTATGAGTCTTTGAACAGTAGCCACACAAGGACTCACATATGAATTTATGCATGTGTTCCATACATCTATACTGGTACTGTGAGCTGAAATCAGCACCAGTAGACAAATTGTCTCCCCAACAATATTTTGCTGATTGCTCATAATGTTAATTTTATAAAGGAATAAAACATCTTACACTGATAGTAGCAAAATAAAAACCTCAGGGCATTTTATAAATATGTACTGACAACAATAAAAGTTTGAAGTGTTACAGATCAGTTATTACTAATCTAGTCTAGAGTGGAATGGATTATTTCCAATCTACAATATGAGAGCAAGCTTTTCTGAAATACTTTTTCAATCTTCTTAATGAGAAGGACTCAGTTTCATGAGATCTCAGAGGAAAATTCAGCTCTGTCCCTTGCACAGCTCTGTGAAGAAGGATCTGGAAGTTCTGGTGGACAGCAAGTTCCCCATAAGGCAGCAGTGTGCCCTTGTGGTTAAGAAGGGCAGTGGTAACCTGGGGTGCATCAGGAGTGTGGCCAGCAGTGCAGGGAGGTTGTCCTCCCCTTCACCTCTGCCCTGGTGAGGCCACATCTGGAGTGCTGTGTCCAGTTCTGGGCTCTGCAGTTCAAGAGAGCAGGGGACAACTGGTGAGTGTCCAGTGGAGGGCTACAAAGATGGTGAGGGGACTGGAGCATCTAAAGGCTGAGAGGGCTGGGCCTGTTTAACCTGGAGAAGACTGAGAGGGAATCTTATCAATGTCTATGAATATCTTAAGGGTGAGTGTTAAGAGGATGGGGCCAGGCTCTTTTCAGTAGTACCAAGCAACAGGGCAAGAGGCAACAGTCACAAACTACAAGACAGAAAGTCCCATCTGAATATGAGGAAAAATTTTTCACTTTGAGGGTGACAGAGCACTGGAACAGGCTTCCTGTAGAGGAATGAAGCTGGATTAATTAGCATTGATAATATATAACTGTGGGTTGGCTTCAGGGGTGGTGGGTTGGCTGATTTAGGTAAGGTGCATCTGTGGCTGGTTGAGCTAAGTGGTTGAGAGCCAATGAAGAGAGAGCAGCTGAAAAAGAAGTGTGGAGAGGAAGAAGCAAGAGAACACATGCCCTGGATGGGGTGAGGAGAAGACAGCAGAGGGACTGTATGGAGAGTATGATGGTATAAGATGGTAAAAGACCTTATTGCTGCTTGATAATTTGGAGAGTGCTGCGGCAGCTTCCTGGAGAGGGTATGGAGTCTCTTTCTCTGGAGACATTCAAAACCTGCTTGGATGTGACTCTGTGCAAACTACTTTAGGTGAACCTGCTTTAGTAAGGGGTGGGGCTAGATGATCTCTGGAAGTCCCTTCTGACCCTGACTGTTCTGTGATTCTATGATCTGCATGGGAGTATATGGTAGGAAAAACCAAAAGTGTATCATCATGTTTTAATCTGTCATATAGACTGGAGTTTGCATGCAGCTGTATTTCACCTTTCTCCTACTGGGACATAAAATTAGTGTGTAGTCTCCCAGGCTGTATTTACGTTTACCTGCTGAACATGTTGCAGCGAACTCCAGAGGATTTGGATCCACAGGTAGCCCACGTTGGTCACCTGGAAATACACTGAGTTTCCAGTCATGAAAGGTAGGACAAAGAATAAGGAAGGGAGAAGGGAGCCTTCATCTTGATAAAAGCACTTAGTTTTATTAAAGGTTCATGCTAAGGTCATATCTTGAAATTGCTATGGCAAGAACTCTCAGTAAATTTGGTATCAGGAAGATTTAGTGTTATGTTGACAAAATAAAGAAAGAGCAACTATAAACAAGCTACATCAAGAAAGAAAGGAAAGGGGAGAAAAGGGTTCCATCTGAAAACATCCTCAAATGCAGTGACCACAGGACTTAATCTGAGCTATTTACAAAGATATAGAGCATGAAATTACTCATTCCACTCAGAACTTCTCAATGAGAAAGACAGCATTACACACTTCTGCTCAAAGCAGGAAAGAAATTTTGGGTATCTGCCGCCTTCCATCTGCAGCTCATAAGAAAAAGGATGGGATAGACAGCTTCTATATTTTAGAACAAGAGTTCAGGTGACATCTCTTCTCCTTTGATTAACTTACCAGCTTGACATTTTTTCTTAGGATATTTTTATTGTGTGTTATTTCTCATTTGTGACTACAAATAAAATAATCCTTTAAAAATGCTTCTTGAATGACAGCATGGCTACTCAGTACCCATTTCACACACTGGAAATCTCACTAAAAATTCACATTATACATGGAGCTGCAAATAAATCCATTGATAAAAGAACAGAAAAATCAGATCTTTACAGACTTTGTTTTTATTACCATGCTTCCCTCGTGGGTTGGTGAGTGAATTATATTTTGTTAACTTTGTGCTGTTAATATTCTTTCTTTTTCCTCAGGGGCCAAAGAATGTTTGCATGAAGCTTGAGTAATCTGAAGAATTTTATGAAGAAAATTATTTGGCTATTTGAGCATGCCTGTAACACACACATTATTATTTTAAAATGTATGAGCTATCTTAAAATTTTAGTGAAAAGAGAAGCACTCTTATAGCTCCTGTTTTCAAAATATATGTTTAGATGGTTAAAAAAATGGGGCTTTTTTTTTAAGCAGCAGAGTGTTTGTTTTTTTGTCAAATGATGATCTTCTAGTCAAGCCACACTGATGTTAATAAGGACCTGTCCAAACATGTCATTTGGGTTCATGTCATTTCCTTACTAAGTTTGCAGATAGGAAACATTATATATTTAAATAAGTATTCCATTGTCATTAATGAAATGCTGGTAGGGAAACAAAAACCTGTTTAAGAGTGTTTAGAAAAAAACCCAGAAAATCAGGAATGATATCTTGAAAATATAGTGAATGGAAATATTTTCTCATCCTAACATGTGAAAGGTCTATAATGTTGCATTAATATCTGTAATTCCATAGGAATTCCATGTTTTCACAGAATGGTCAGGGTCAGAAGGGACCTCTGGAGATCATCTAGTCCCACCCCTGCTAAAGCAGGTTGCAGTCACATCTAAGCATGTTTTGAATGCCTCCAGAGAAAAAAGACTCCACAGCCTCTCTGGGCAGCCTGTTCCAGTGCTCTGTCACCTTCAAGGTGAAAAGTTCTTCCTAATATTCAGGTGGACTTTCTGTCTTGTAGTTTGTGCCCGTTGCCTCTTGCCCTGTTGCTTGGTACTACTGAAAAGTGCCTGGCCCCATCCTCTTAACGCTCACCCTTAAGATATTTGTAGACATTGATAAGATATGCACACACACACCCCCCACCCCACCCCCACAGCTCTCTCTTCTCCAGGTTAAATAGGCCCAGCTCTCTCAGCCTTTCCTCTTAAGGGAGATTCTTCAGTCCCCTCACCATCTTTGTAGCCCTCCACTGGACACTCACCAGTTGTCCCCTGCTCTCTTGAACTGCAGAGCCCAGAACTGGACACAGCACTCCAGATGTGGCCTCACCAGGGCAGAGGTGAAGGGGAGGACAACCTCCCTGCACTGCTGGCCACACTCCTGATGCACCCCAGGTTACCACTGCCCTTCTTAACCACAAGGGCACACTGCTGCCTTATGGGGAACTTGCTGTCCACCAGAACTTCCAGATCCTTCTTCACAGAGCTGCCTTCCAGCAAGTCAGTCCCAAGCCTGTCCTGGTGTATGAGGATGTTCCTTCCTAGGCGTAGGACCTTACACTTGCCTTTGTTGAACTTCATTATGTTCCTCTCAGCCTGTCCAGGTCTCACTGAATGGCAGTGCAGCCCTCTGGGGTATCAGCCATTGCTCCCAGTTTCGTATCACCAGCAAATTTGCTGAGGACACGCTCTGTCCCTTCATCCAGGTCATTGATGAATAATTGAACAGGACTGGACCCAGCACTGACCCCTGGGGAACACCCTTGGCTACAGCCTCTGATCACAGCCCTCCGAGCTCTGCCATTCAGCCCGTTCCCAACCCACCTCACTGTCTGCTCATGTAACCCACACTGCCTGAGCTTACCTACGAGGGTGTTGTGTGACACAGTGTAAAAAGCCTTCCTGAGGTCAAGGTAAACAACATCCACCCATCTTACCTCATCTACCCAGCTGCCTGTCAACACTGAAAATCATTACATGTAAGAAAATACCAAAGGTAAGCTATCGACATGTTGTCTGTGTGATGATTCTCAAATCTTTATTGTGTGATTGCATGGGAAAATTTGACACAGCATGAAAGATAAAATAGTAGTTGTCAAGAGGTTAAATTGTAGAAATCAGTAACACCTCAAATGTCTTTAATAACTGGTCCATTAGATGTAGTCTTCCTCTGAGGTCTAAACATGTTAGGCTTGCTTTGTGATGTCCAGAAAGGATGTTTTACTGACCAGTTAGAAAAGCCACAAATGAGATCACAGGCGTGACGCATCACGTGGACAATAGTCAGGACAGTTTTCACTTCTGCGAGCTGCTGAACAGTCATAACAGACAAAACCAAACAAACAATAGGGGGCAAAAATAAATAGATAATAGACAGAGAGAAAAGAAAATTAATCAGGCAAGAGGAAACAGTGCTGCTTCAACAATCACCCATAACAACAGAGCAAGACAGGCCTCTTGGAAACAAATAAAAATTGACAGAGAAAAATGAAAAACATGAATACATAGAATAAAACATTCATAAATTTGTTTGGACACACTAGGGAGCCCTGTAAGGTTTATAATTTGCTTCCTTGAGGGTAGAATTAAAACTAGGGACAAGTTTTTAGACGTATTAAGACGTTTCATTTGATAACTGCCAGAATTTAAGCATCATACTAATGTTCAATGTAACTGCCCTCTTTTCCTGCCTGAGTTGCCTTTAGCAACTTACAGGCAACATCTCCCTTGTTTTAAACATCTGACATCAGTAGATGATGATCACAGCAGTTACCAGAAATGTTGTCTAGGTTTCTTTCACAATCTTTTCCTAAAAAAGAAAGGCAACATCAAGCATCTGAAGAGTAAGCAAGACCTAGTAGTAGGACATCCTGGACACACAATTAAGTTTGTAACGTCACTTATCTGAAACTGATGCGCTTGACTAAAGGCCACATATAGGGCATCTCTGTCCTTAAGATCTTTTTCAAAAGGTGGCAACACAGTACATCACAGCTAAGGCTTTTCAAGATTATTACATTTTGTCTTTTGGAATAACAGGTACAACAGCTACAAGTTACAGTTCCGCATAGTTCCCATGTTTCAGCATGTATCCTGGCTATGGGGAAAAGAAACAGCCCACTCACAGTTGTGGCACCACTATGCCAGATGGCATAAAAAAAGATGAACACAACTCAATAGTTTGGTGATTAGGATTTATATTAAGCATATACTTCTGCAGCTCCTGCAGCGGAGTTACTTTTACTGGGTGCAGGTGCTCAGGAGCTGGCAGGGGGGCTGATGGCAGTCTCTGGTAGGAGGCAGCCAGATGTGGTGGGTTTCAGTGGACCCACCACATTGCACAGCTGAGCCCAGCAGCCCAAGCGGTGGTAGTTCAGAGAAAACATATTTAAGAAAGGGCAGAACACATTGGAGAAAGAAACAGGAGGCAAGAGAAAAAGTGAGGAAATGCAGAGGGAACACCAAGGTGAGAGAAGGAAGAGGAGGAGATCTTCCATGCTGCCAGAGCAGATATCCCCTGCAGCCCATGGAGGACCACACACACTGGAGCAGTGGAAAGGTACAAGAGGGAAGGGGGGGAAGAGACAAACCACTATGTACTGACCGAAGCGCACCCTGCCACCCCCTCTTCTGTGCCACTTACTGCCTCAGTAAAGAGGCTGAGTGTGACCTGCGGTGACAGCAAGCTTTGGAGCAGAGGAGCTGGGAGTGAAGCCAAGTCTGGGAAAGGGAAGAGGTTGGTTTAGTGCCTGTCTGCTAGTTGAATCAATGATTAAATAACAGGCAACAAATTGTTAGTTTTGCCCAAGCTGAGTTTGTTTTGCCTGAGATGATAATTAGTAAGGGATCTTCTTTTCTTTATCTCCATGCATGTACTTTGTCATTCCTGTTCTTCCCATTTTCTTACCCCCATCCTGCTGAGGGGCAGAGTGAGCACGTGGCTGGGCTGGATAGGAGCTCAACTTTTCATCAAAGCTAACCCACCACAGGCCAATAAACACAAAACATCATTATTAACTTTTCATGGTGTTTTGCAGCAGATTTATGCATCCAGTCTACTAGTGAGTGCTGTGAGTGCTACTTTTTTTTTTTTTTTTCTTTTCTCTTTTTTTCCCCAAAGGTAGTAATAACTGAAAGGTTTCCTTGGGGGGACAATAGCACAGCTGACATGGTATTTAAACATTGTGGTTCCAGTTGCAAAGTACCATATTCCTTTACCCATTGACTTTGGCTAATATTTGGAAAAAACTGAAAGATAAGAAAGAGAATTTTCTTATGGTATGTGTTAAAACTGAAGCCAATAAATAACTTTTTAATATAGACTACAATTCTTACATATACTGTAACTCTCCCAGAGCCCTGTGTTGGAAGACAGTGACTTGGGGGATGATAAACTCCCAGCCAACCCTGAACTTGTTTGAGACTCGCTGCTCCAGCTGGATGCACATAAACCTATGGGGCCTGATGGGATTCATTCCAGAGTACTGAAGGAGTCGGCCAATGTCATCATGACACCTCTCCCCATTATTTTTCAAAGGTCTTGATAGTCTGGAGAGGTCCCAGCTGACTGGAAGCTGGCAACTGTTGTCCCAGTTTTCAAGAAGGGTGAGAAGGAAGACCCTGGCAATTACAGACCTGTCAGTTTCATTTCAGTGCCTGGTAAAACCATGGAGAAGGCAGTTCTGGGAGTTATTGGAAAATACTTGAGAGGCAATGCAGTCATTGGTCATAGCCAGCATGGGTTCATGAGGGGAAAGTCCTGCTTAGCTGACTTAATTTCCTTTTATGACAAGGGCACCCATCTAGCTGACCAAAGGAAGCCATTAGATGTGGTGCTTTTGGATTTTCACAAAAATCTTGATACTGTGTCTTACAGTAACCTTCTGGATAAAATGTCCTGCACACAGCTAGGCAAGTCCATGATATGTTGGGTGAGCAATTGGCTCATGGGTTGGGCTCAAAGGGTTACAGTAAATGGGGTACATCAGGCCGGTGGCCAGTCACCACTGGGGTTACCCAGGGCTCAATTTATAGGACCACTGCTCTTCAAAGTTTTTATAAATGATCTGGATGAAGGAATCAAATGTATATTAAATAAGTTTGCCTATGATACTCAACTAGGAGGAGCTGTGGACTCCCTTCATGGTAGAGAGGCTTTACAGAGAATCTGGATAGGCTAGAGAGCTGAGCAATCACCTACCATATGAAATTTAACAAGACCAGGTGCCAGATTCTCCACCTGATATGGGGTAATCCTGGTTATATGTACAAACTGGGGGGTGAGAGGCTGGAGAGCAGCCCCATGGAAAGAGAGCTGGGGGCTTGGGTTGATGGCAAGTTGGATGTGAGCCAACAGTGCGCCCTGGCAGCCAAAAGCAACAACTGTGTCCTGGGCTGTGTGCATCAAGCACAGCTTTGCTAGCTGGTCGGGGGAGGTGATTGCCCCACTCTGCACTGCACTGGGGCAGCCCCCACCTCCAGTACTGTGTGCAGTTTGGAGCGCCTCAATATAAGAAGGACATCAAACTACTAGGGTGTGTCCAGAGGAGGGCAAACAAGATGGTGAAAGGCCTTGAGGGCAAGACTTACGGGGAGCAGCTGAGATCACTTGGTTTGTTCAGCCTCGAGAAGAGAAGGGGTGACCTCATTGCTGTCTACAGCTTCCTCAAGGGGGGCAGCGAAGGGGGAGGTGCTGATCTCCTCTCTCTGGTGACCAGCGATAGGGCACAAGGAAATGGAATGGATCTGTGACAAGGGAAGTTCAGACTGGACATTAGGAAAAGGTTCTTCACTGAGAAGGTGGTCGCACAGTGGAACAGACTCCCCAGGGAAGTGGTCAGAGCATCAAACCTGTCAGAGTTCAAGAGCATCTGAACAACACTCTTAGTCATATGGTTTAGTTTTAGATAGTAGGTTTAGTTATATAGCCATATGGTCTAGTTATGGAGTAGGACTTGATGATATTTATGGGTCCTTTAAAACTTAAGATATTCTAAGACTTTATGATTCTATAACTGTTTTAATGTGTAATTCCTAAGATTCCAAGGCCTGCAGGCATTTCACAGGTCCTGTTCAACTATGATTCCTATTCATTTAGGAAGGAACTTGGCCTATGTCTTGGTGAGGACATGGAGAAGTTCACTAACTGTCTGATATGTATGTTTATTTTGCAAGGCAGAAGAACATAAATATGTGCTTGAATATAAGTATTATCCTCTGCCTTACTCTCAGATATTGTCTGTGAATTTATCCAGTTCATTAACAGGCTGTGGCGAGGAGATGTCAGATTTGCCTTTGTTACTTTTCCTTACTCTCATATTACTCTCTTCGATATAACACTTAGTATTTTTAATATATTTAGATGAAAACAAATATTTACAAAACAATTTAGGTGTTTTCAGACATGGACAAACAATTTATTTCTTTATGGAGATACTGCAGGTGTGCAATGACAGCAAACACATTATTCTTTCCCCTATCCAAAGAAACTAGTAAACATTTCACTTTTATTTGCCATCTATAAGCCTGTCATTTAGTTAATATTTTTTTCTAAAATATTTAAGAATTTATCAAAACAGACTTGTTCGACATTTGGAATTTAGTAACTAATAGGAACGTCATGTATTGATTAATATACTATACAGAAAATTAAAGTAGTTATTCTTTTGAGCAACGTGATCCTTTATAGTGGAGTGCTGTCAGAAAAAAAACCCCAACAGTTACTTGTTTAAGGAACACATTGTTATAAATTAATATAATTTCAGCTCTTTTATTTCACACTTGAATTTGAAGTAGGAAAAGCTAGTGACTACAATGAGTAGTTGTGGCATGCATTAATAGATGAGTCTCTCAGTAAGCACAAAATGTAAATTTGAGAGGAATTACTATAAACATGCTAGAGGTTTCTAAACTAAATACTATCTCCAGGGCAGAAATATAAAAAATGTCCTTGCATTTATCATATTGTAATGAATATTCAGTATATCTCAGTGGCCTAAAGAGTGAACAAAATGTCTCAGTTATGTTGTAAAGAGAAAACGGAATAATCCAGGCAGATTTACTTCCTAAGACTTGATTTTATGTTGTCTTTTCATTTAGTCACCACAGCTAAGTCTTAAAAGGGATATCCTATGTTAAAGGAGATACATATATATCCTATATATAAACCCATGTATCTTTACATATTATTGTTTTCTAAAATGTGCCTAATTGTTTTTAAAAAAGTAACATATATTTATACATTTTGTTGTTTTAGAGCAGGAGTCCTCAAACTATGGCCTGCAGGCTGGATACAGCCCCCCAGGGTCCTCAGTCTGGCCCCTGGTATTTACAGAACATCCCCCCCCCCACCCCCACCCCCCCCACCCCCCGCCTTCCCCCCTGCCAGGGGCTGGGGGGCGGAACCAAGCAGCAGCGGATGACTTCCTACCACTTAATCTGCATGCCAGCCCCCTGTTTAAGAAGTTTGAGGACCCCTGTTTTAGAGGAACCCAAGTGTTTAATATATGGGAAACTGAAAAAACTCCTTAAAATATCCTGGATTTTCAATGGAATCATCTAGAACTGCAGAAAAGATATTAAGTTATATGTCAGTCACACTTGTGACTAGTCAATCATAGGATTCACTTAAGTCTCCACAGGGGCAGGCACCGCATCTTGCTTATGAATTATGCATTTTTACCTATTCACTTTTATTTGAAAAATTAAAATGTATTCTGACAATGTCATCTATGTCAAATCTGTATGCAAAAACATATTTATACTTTCTAATTATAATGCAAAAAATAAATGTTTTGATACTTAAGGGAATAAAAACTAATCTTTTTTTTCCCCACTAAGACTGTTCTCCCAAGCTGATGGTTTAATTCCCACTGGATGTGCTCTGATTCTTCAGATAAGTAGTGAAATACTCTCACTCTTCTTATCTTCCTACTATGATGTTATCCCACTGAAATTCTTTGCAAAGCTGAATTGAACTTAGACACTTCACTTTGGTCCTGATCCAAAATCCATCAAAGTCAATGACTTTCTTTGGGAATCAAGTCCCAAAGATAGTTCTTAAATACTTTTGAGGTAATGATAACCTGAACATGTATCTCAAAGGATTTCTGTATTCTGGGACTCTTTGTGAATTCAGGCTTAATGCAATATGAAGGCTGAGAAATCTCCAGGCTTCAGTAAGTTTCACAGGCTGTGGTTACTTAGATGTTGGGAACCACAGGCTGTGAGAAGCTTTGGCAGTAAAATAGCTAGGGGTTCTTACAGTGATTCATAGAATCATTTCGGTTGGGGTTTTGGTTGGAAGGGACCTCAAAAGATCGTTGAGTTCCAACTCCCCTGTCATGGGCAGGTACACCTTCCACTAGACCAGGTTGCTCAAAGCCCATCAAACATGTTCTTTTGCTTAAAGTTTTTATGATTATTCTTTACAATGACTTATGCATGTAATGGTAATGAGAGAGAGACACTGCACAACACGAGACAAGACCCTGGGAGACTGTTAAAACACCTTAACAGTTAGGAAGGAATACCTACATTTCCCTGTGGATCTCATGTCTAGCATCTTTCTTAGACCAATTGTATAAGGACTGAGTCCCATTTAATCCTTACATGGGACTGTTTATTTCCAAGGAGTGCAAGAAGCAATTATTGACTCTGGACTTCAAGCAAGCAGACTGGGATCTTAGAAAAGGAAGCTCTGAAGGTCTTACTGGTCTGTCCTGGGAACTGCTCTTTTCAATATCCTTATCCATGAGCCAGAGGAGCGAATAAAGGGTTTGCACATAAAGTTTGCACATGACACTTAACAGGGGGAACAATCGGTATGTTGGAGCAGCCCCTTGTGCCTACAGGGAGGTCAACAAGAAGACAGAACCATGTTCTTCACAGTGGTGCACAGTGGCAGGACCAGTGACAATAATAAATTGAAACAAGAGAAGTTCAGACTAGTTATGAGGAGATGTCAGGCAGGGAAGCATGCTGCCCTGAAAGGTTAGTTATTTCCTGGCTCTTTTAAGTTACCAGAATCAAACCTTGTTTTTGAAAATATGAACTTTCTGAAATTACTCAGGGGTGGTTTTCTTTGGGAATACTTAGGAGCTTAGATCTCAATTCAGTAGTCTATGTCAGGAACTGAGACTGTAGTATGGTTCAATGCTCCTTTCAACGAGGGAGTATGTAAGAAAAACAAAAGGTGCAGGCAGGTGTTTTAAAATTAAAACATATGGTGGGTTTGCTTTCTACTTTCATTTCAGCTTTCATGTTTTATGATGGAAAAAAAAAAGAGGAAGTAGGTTCTTTTACATAAAGAAATTGCATCTCTGAATAATTTATTTCAGAAATTCAAGACAAGACCTGAGGCTTAGCTTACAGGTTTGATCCTTCACTTCTCACAACATAGAGGAGTGCTTTAACTAGAAGGGTAGAGACAAAATGATGATTCTAATGTTTTCCATTCCTTCAATTTCCTAGTGTCTGGGGAAGGTATGCATTTTCTCTGCAGGGATCGCTAACATCTGCAAATGAGTGAAGAACATTGGAGTGAGAAATCAAGTCAGAATTCCCTTTACATGATTTCCTCTCATCAGACTGTAGTTAGATACCCTGCTGAGTATCTTTTTTGTCTCTTTATGGCCTAATAGCGAAGTGTTACATGGATTATTGGAGGTGTAGCTGAAATCCCATTCATGATGAGGTGGTTTCTACTTCCTAGGCTTGTGTTCCAAACTGTCATATTTTAAGATTAATTTGACACTGGGGAGACAATATGAACTTGGATATCTAAATATTTCAATCACAGATGTACACAAAATTTAGTGGATTACCCAACTTCCTTCTAACATGGGAGAGAGAGTGCAGTCCAGTAGAGAAGCTGAGCATCTCATGCTAGTGGTTTCTCATACAACCTCCCTGTCCTGCAGGAGACATGTAATGGGGTCAGTGTAGCAGTCCTACCTGTGGGGTGCATGGTCCTGGGGCTAGGCAAGGCTCCCCCAGGCATCTCTCCTATCACCAACGTTCTCCTGTGTGACCCCAGACACCATCAGTGCTAGAATGTGGTAGGCAATATTTGATTCTTGACTAACCTCTTCAGTGTCACTTCAGACCTAACTACTGGCCATGACTATTGCTGGTACAATCTGCCTGTCTAAGAGATTCTTGGCAATTCATGATTTTTGCAGTGACAGACACAGTTGTAGCTATCACAGTGATTGGCAGGTTATTTATGCTAACTTACTTCTCTATTCTTATAATCAAGCTGCTTCCTTGACAGGTTTACACTGACTTCCATCTGTGGGTTTTTTTCCATCATTCTAACCATCCCCATACAGCATTGGCCACCATCAGTGTAGACGTACGCTATGGGCTGCTTTTCCTGTTCATCCACTTCAGACGTACGCTATGGGCTGCTTTTCCTGTTCATCCACTTCTAGGGCTAATTGCATAGCTATGGTGTTTGAGCCTAGAGGACAATGTCCTCAATGTTTTGCATGTGTTCTGTGGTACCACCCACCTCTAGGGTCTCTTAAACTAGCCCATGGTAAATGGTGGGATGATGTTTCTACCCATGAGGTAATTGCTTCCAGTGTACTGGATTCCTTACCAGGTGAAAGCAAGCTGTGCTTACATGCCTTCACTGTGGGAATGGAGGTGTTTGCTTTGTCCGTAGTGGCGTGCTGTCTAGTTTGCTTTGCTTCCAGTTCATACTGCATATGAAGTACATCCAGGACAACAGCAGGCAAAGCTAGGGTCACTTCACTCAGGGCTTGCTAACCCATGAGCCATCACCCCTCACTTGGCTTTTTCACAGGCCATACCACACTACTGTATGGGGAACCAGTTTGTATTACAACTGTCTACTCCTTGAGACGATGCCTTAGTGCTAATTCTACCCCTGCAGCTCCCCCCTCCCAGGATTTTGCCAACATGATCGCTCCTTCCCATCTTTGCAGTTTATGTTCCCTCCCAGGTTATGCAATGCCAGCAGGCTGCAGGAGCAGGGGCTGAGGTATCATCGCAGCCACCCAGGCTCCACAGCAGCAGCTGGACTCACCCAGTCACATGCCTTAACCAGCACCTGGGGTAAACCCATCTGTCTTCTTCTCCCCTTGTTCCTCTTTAATAACTGTGATATGATTGCTTGTCTCTGGGGAAGGAACAAGTCCCTCTCATCACTACTGGAGGAAAAGAGGGACTCTAAATCACCACCCTAGACCTCTGTTCCCAGCTGGGAGCACTTAACTGTTTTCCAGATCACCCTTATCTTCCTCCAGTTTCTGTACTTTTTCCCATGAAAAAATAGTATACAAAGGAACAAGCCCGCAACAAAAGCCTCTCATCGGGGAACCAGGGGGTTCTTATTTCTTATCCCATTCTTACTTTATTGCCTAAACATTTCACCAAGTCTCATCCCTACACACTAACTTCTTGGATTTGGACTTTACCAATGAACTTGAGCAATGCTTGCCACAAGGGCATACCTTGTTGCACCAATCCCTTCTTGAGAGCAAGGTCTTGCTGCAGTCTCCGTCCCAGACCCTAATACCCATAAGAATCTGTGTTACAGATATCTGTGTGAACACTTTTCACCACAGGAGAGATGGCACAGCCTGGGAGTGAGGCTGCGTGAGTCAGCATGGTAGTCCCAGCTATACAGTGCTGGTTGCTGGGGTCTGGGGTCTTCTGCACATTTCTTTCAGGATTGCCTGCTCTGCGTAGTTGTTGATCACCCTTTGGGTCCACTTTATTACTATTATTATTTTTATTAGGAAAAAGTGACAAAGATTTCCTACACTTTAGTGTTGTAGCTTAGTGGGGTAACAGATTCACTAGGGTTGTCAATCTTAAGCAGTCTTTAAAAGATTTCAGCTTGCTTACCAAATGAGCCACTTCTAACTAAAAAGCTACAATATGTTACCTTCCCTTGAATATAGTTTGGATTCTTATGTGCTGAACTTTAAAAGTCCTTCCCCTATAACCTCTGGCTGACTGCAGCTTTTGAGACAAACTGGGGTGGGTGGGGAAGTGGGGAAAGCCTTTTTAATTGCACTAAACTTTCACTAGAACTGTGAGGGTTATTATGTGCTTAATGATATTAAATGAACTACATTGTTAAATACCATGGTGAAAATTGTATTCTTCAACTTTGCACATTCTTACTGTTAAAAAATTTATTCAACTGCTCAGATGCCAGATCTTGTACTTTTTATCAGTTAGCATAAACTGTTAATATATACCTGTTAATATAGATAAAGATAGAAACAGAAATGGGAAATAAACCAAGAAAATCAATGCCAGAAATAAAAGAACAGGAAAACAAAATCATAAATATTTAACAAAAAAACTCCTCTGAATATGATTGGATTTGATAAACTCTCAGACTATTACTGTAAATACATGTCAATAATAAATATTGAAGTAATATTGGTTATATTATATAAAGTAATATATTTATATTTCTGCTTACAAAAATAGTGAAGTTTATTTCCTTTAAAATAGAAAATCTAATTTTCAGTTATTAAAAAAATAAAGGACTATTTCCTCAGTTACTGAGCTGCAACCATCTTAAGGGAGAAATCAATTAAAAATGTCTATTACAATTGTAAAGTCAATGTTAACATTAATCATCAACTAAGTATGGTTGTAACATATTTCTAAGAGTACTAACAACTGTCCAGAAAAGGTCATGTTAAAAGTTATTTATCCTGATCAAGTAAGGAGCTCATTTAAATTTCATATCATGTAATAAATATTTAGAAAATGCTATTAATCAGTTATATCCTGGCAATATAAAGGTTTAAAAATCCTTTACACCTAATAGTCACAAAGGTAATTTTTAATTTCACTTCTGGAAACATATTTTTTACTTACTTTTTAGTAGCTTATTTTTGGAATAACGTTTAACCTACTTAATAAAAGCCATATAATGACAAGGGTAACACATTCCTTCAAAATAATCCACTTGAAGTTGATTAGATTAGTAATGAAGTGCAGTAAACCTGGATTAGATGCCTGACTGCTGAAGACCTTAAAGAATTAATTTTATTTTTCTAAACCTCACTTTCCTCATTTCAAAGATGTTATTAATGATTTTAGTCACATTTTTAAACTAAACTGAATGCTATCAATAAATAAAAATATGCATAATTTAGAATATATAGGAACGAGATATTACTATCATCATCCAGAATAAAAGTAACAAATCAGAGAACTTCCTTCCTTAGTCAGAAACCAGGCTAATTGCTTCGTTGGTGAAAAATGATATTGCATGTATTAGCATCTTAAATGGCATTCCTTATTCTTTGATTATGTTCCATTTGTACAGTTGTTCTGAAGTTAAATCATGATAATAATTCAACTGCCAGTAAACTTTTGGGTGACAGCAGGTCACCTAGAAAGAACTGGAAATTTCCAGTTAAGCAATTACATGGTTAAATCAATATTAAAAGAGAAACCAAGAAAGACTGCTGGAATAAGTAAACTGAAGATTAAAAACATTTACAATTACAAAATAAATATATTTGCTTCCTGGAATAAATTAGCATATTCTTACACATATAATACTTTGGCTCAGCCAATATATTTTAATTTTATTCTATAGGATTAATATCTATCTTACATTTACCATGGATACTGTTTCACACAATGCTATCTTGAAACCTGTAAAAACTGCCTACAGTGCATTGAACAAATTAGAGAACTACCCCAGCTGGTCAGGATAATTTCACTGTGTTTCACAGCTGAGATTTAATCTAGGATGCTAATGGTTAAGTGCAAATCTTTCTCATTCTAACTTACATAAATCATGTACATAATAAATAAAATAATAATTATATAAAAATACATGTTTATATGTTCAATATAGATTTAGATTCTCAAATGTGAATTGAAAGTAAGTGAAATATGTGACTTGTAGAAAAATGAAGCTTCCAAAGGACTGGTAGAACAGCCACCTTTCCTTTTACTTTATAAACCCATTCAAGCTACACCATTCTTGCAATGCATTCAGAAGACTAATAAATTGTAAACCAGGAAATATATGCAAAAGCAAGGTAAACATCCTTTGAAATCTCAACCATTATACTAAAAATGAATGGTTTATTGTTGTATTTGTACATAATAGTTTTGAGGAAAGAAAGAACTTACTTGAGCTGAATTTTCTGTGGTCCTGAAAATACTTGGTGAATATAAAGGTGGAGAGACATATATTCACACATCAATAATTTCACATGACATTCAGTTTCTAGGTATGAAATTCTGAAGCACACATGCGCTGTCGGGCTCATCCATTCTACTATAATATTAAAGATTTTAACAAAACAAACAAGCAAAGTAGAATTTACCAATAGTGCAAATATCTTAAAATAAGGGTTCCAATTAAAAGTCAAAAAGCTTTCCACTAAAGAAAACTTTCACAAATTTGGGAGCTCTGCACATCCTGAACAACGGCAGCTTTTGCTCTGGACTACACAACTGTTTTGGCTATTTGTAGTGCAAACTGTTACTGAAGTTTAGGACAAAGATAGGTGATTTCCCTTAAATTCAGGCCCTTTGTACATATAGATAAAAGGAAAGTATTCAGTGATGAATTGCACATTAGATTTTAGTGTCTGCCCCTTTAATACCATCTCTTCCTTGTTACTTCAGCTCAGACTGTAAATCTGGCATCTGGAAAACAGGCTAATCTAATGATTTATGTCAATCCTTGTCCTGCAAGAATGGAAAGGCTGCTGATAAAATGAGATAGTAGACAAGTATCATGATGAATTGTCACCTTTTTCCCCATAGGTTCTGATTTTTTTTTCTTCTTTTCCTTCAAATTAAAAAAAGTTTTCTTTGTAATGAAATATTTCTTTGCTACCTAATTATCAGTACAGATTTAGTTGGTCTTTTTTTGGTTTGTTTGGGGTTTTTTTAACTTTAATTTTGTATGACTTCACATAAGATATGGGTTTATTCCAATGAATAAATCATGAAAGCACAAATAAAGATCAATTTCAACCTAGTTAAAACAGAACTATATACTTGATCAAAAATTAAGTCAGTTAGATGAGACTGAATGAGATACAACATGCATTTAACAAAAATAGATCATGTCCAAATTACTTGATGAATTCTTGGACAGTATAATTGATTTTTTATAGTAGGAAAATACACTTGATCTAATCTTCCTAGACATCAACATAGACCTTGGTACTGTGCCACATTACTAGGAAATCTAGAGTAGGTGGAAATTTGTTAAGCAAAAAAAAGAAATTGTTCAGAAGGACAGATAGAGTTGATAATGATGAAAACGGACCACCAGTTTATTTCTGCAGGAAGTTCCTCAGCAGTGTTATTTAATATTTAATACTTTACACCAACAGTTTCAACTGAAATACAAGTGGGAAAGTCAATAAAATACGCTGACAGAAAATAAGGAACCACTAACACTTTGGATGAATGGAATACTATGTAGATGGTGTTGCGAGCCTAGTTAAAGTGAGATTGCATTTCTTATCCAAAAGTGTAGAACAAACTGGCATCATAAGAAATCTTTCTGGTACAATATGGGGCCTCTTCAGTTTGGAAAGACATAAAGAAAATTGCCATGTGTATAAATCATTCAGAGGATGTCTATAGTTAACAGTATGACAAAGTTGGGAAAATGGTAAAAGTAACTTTAAAATGTATTGGGTAAGAAATCTACAGTGAACATCGATTTGGCTATCTATCTAGTGAACCCTATCGGTCTACTCACGAACAGAAAATCACTGTGTTCTTGGAAATCACTGAGTACTCTTGTTCCAAGAAAATCTGTAAAAATTAAGTTCCCTCCAAGAAGCACTGAGTTCCTACCAAGATCCATGTATGTGCATAATGTGCAATAACTTGTATCGTCTGTATCACCTAACCAGATAAAATGTGCATCACTGAACATTGTTGATTAAGAAGCATTTATGAAAAATTAGTATATTCCAAAGCTTTATGAAAGTCACAACAGCTATACCATAGAATTATTTAGGGTGGAAAAGATCATCAAGTCCAACTGTTACTGGACTGCAGGGCTGCAAGTCCACCACTAAACCATGTCCCTAAGCACTGCATCTATGCATTTTTTAAACACTTCCAGGGATGGTGATTCTACCACCTCTCCGGGCAGCCTGTTTCAATGCTTGCTATATCTAACTCCTCACTGAGATTTGCAATTAAGTAGTATTAACAGCACTTGATTTTTTTTTTTTTAATTTAATAATTGAATTTAACACAATTGCTTTTCAATGGATTGCTGTATTTTCCATATTTTTTTTTGTTACCATAATCACAATAATTTTTCAGAGGAACTTTAAGGAATCCATTTCCCTTTAGAGATTTTTTTTACCTCCTGCAATTGAAAAGTCCCCCATTTAGCATAACTACAATTCCATACAAATTAATTTCTCCCCTGATTAAATGAATAATAATGATATAGTGGGACACAAAATACTTCATTATCATTATGAATTGGAATGTTATAGAAAGTAAACTGTTCAGAATCACCACCTACT
This sequence comes from Falco naumanni, assembly GCF_017639655.2. NCBI lineage: Eukaryota > Metazoa > Chordata > Aves > Falconiformes > Falconidae > Falco > Falco naumanni. The sequence goes on from NC_054055.1 coordinate 54,177,405, forward strand.
TTTGTTCTTCAATCTTGCAACTCTGATTTCTTTTTCTCTATAGCTCTTCCTATTCTTGATAACATTATATCAAGCACTTTGATTTCCTCCATTAGCGACCATATTATTATTTCATCGAATATTGTTAGATTATAGACTATATTTTTGTATTCTAAATATAAATACATTTTGAATATATTTTAATATTTACATTATAAATATATCTTCATGCTTCTAAATATCTTTTTCCCTTGTAACAGAGGAAGGTTCTTCTTTTCCCAAGGCATTATCTAAGTTTGTGACTTCTCCCATCTTCTTCATAGTTTGAAAATCTTCAGAAGTCACTTGATATGTCTGTTTTGACCCATTAAAATTCATCATGCAGAGTAATTACTTCTGTAACTCAATTCCAAGCTCTCTTCCTCAGGCATTCCTTTCAATTTTCTCTTCAGCCTGAGTCTTCCTAGATTATTTTACCCTGTAATCCTACTAGCATTACCTGGAGCTAAAAAATCAGAGATATTCAATCTGTACTGAAATGTGAACTTTTGGTATTATTTAATATAAACTTGATTTTTCAATTTCTATATTCATATATGAATAAGTGAGATGTGATTGTAGGTAATACTCATTCATGAGACACAGGACAAGAGTAAAATCTGTCCTGTATTCTTTGTACATAGAATTATATCAGGTCTCATTGCAGACTGCTTACTTGTTTCTTTTGTCACAACTTGGACCTGAAAGGCAGTTTAATGTAGAGCCAAGACCCTATCTGTGTGGAGCTGCCAGTAATGTTGCTGAGCTGAGATTTACTGTAAACCTGGTTTGCCTAGTTTCTTTGATTTTTAATGGTTTCTTAGATTTTTAATGACTGTTTCAATAGAAAATCGAACCATGGTTTTTCTAAGTTGAAAAATGAATGTTGGTTTAGTGTCAGGTCTGGAGCATGCTCTCTACCTCCTTGGAGGTGACCTGCGTTCACTCAGGGCCAGTGGTGGGAAGCAGAGCAGTGATGCAATCTTGGCTCAGACCGCTGTGCAAGAAGCACCATTTGTGGTGGCCCTTCTTAGCTGCAGTTCATCTATGGCTCTCTCCTTTGTCCTGGAGCTATGTTGCAGACCTGCCCCTGCCCAGCCACACCCCTGTTGATTCCATCCCTGATTCCCTCTTGCCGACTTGACTTTTGATGTGAGTGGCAATAAAGGTGGTCTTATCAGAAGGGGAAAATTACTGACCAGAAGGAAAATTCTGCTGAAAAATACTGATAGACTATTGTTCAGCATGGTGGATCGTTGTCAGGGATTGCCCTGCCCTGCCATCCTGGCTGGAACCCCCTGTTCCTAGTGCCCCTTTTCTTACAGGACATCCTGGTCTCACTGCTCCTAGATGATCTAGTTTGGTTGTATTTGGTTAGGAATTATTCTCATGTTAAATTGAGTGAGAAGGATGAAACAATGCAGTTTAAGAATTTATCATTGCCTTCAAGGTAGATGGATGCAAATGAATCCACTATTCGGGGGGTGGGGGTGAGAAAAAACAGTAAAGACTTTCCTGTAGGAATATTTTTTATTATTATTATTTTGTATGTAGTTTGATGATAACTACAATTAAATACAAAAATCCACAGTGTGTTACTTAAAAGTAGTTAACAGTTAAAAAATAATTTCATTAAATTACTTTTCAAGATCAACAACTGTTAAATGAAGAGCTTGGAGTCAACTGCAGCTAATTGTAGTTAACTTCCATCAGAGGCAAACGACTCTTCTTCCAATGTATCAGCTAAAGCCACTATTTTTTGTCTTAAATTTTGTTTCATTAGTTTTTAAATTTATGTTTCATTGACCATTTCTTATTAAATTAAGAATTTTTATTATACTGAAGTTGAAATGGTAGATAATAACCTCTCTTCTATCAGTTAAGTACAGACAATCCTGTCTATGCTTGTCATACCACAACTTAATTGCTAGGCCAAAGGTTTCCACTAGCTGGCAGGTTAAACAGTGTATGTCCTGCCAGCTCTCATTTGTCAGCACACTGTGCCTGTATTTTTCAGATCTTCAAAGTGATTTTTTTTCAAAAAATTAGATTATACTGCCCAAAATAATGTTACATCTTCCTAATGTCTGTCATTGACTTCCTGATTCTCCAAAACAAAATAACTTCCTTGTAAAATCTGATGCAGCAAACTGTTTTTGAATAATTAGAAAATGCACTGCAGGTGTTAAACACCAGAAGAGCAAAACACTGAATGGGATAAATAAAGAGAACCTTCACTTTCTTCTTTATACTCAGTTATCTTCTCAGCACTGATAGTTACAGATGTAATGAAAAAAAATTTGTGAAATGTGACCACCCTCCCAACATCAAAATTCCGTCTTAAGGCCACAAGGGACAGTGCCTGCCTCAGATAAGGCCAGGGTTCAAGTGCTGTGTATTACAAGTGATCTGCTCTATGGAGGGAGCCCTTTATGCTTTAGATACAAGTTTCTCCATACAGTTACTTTAAAGACTGGTTGACAAAACTGAGAATCAATTAAGACAGAGATTTAAAATTTATCTTTATTTAGATATAATAGTATTTAATTTTTCATAAGTTTTCTGGTGTCGTGATGAGTCTCTTTGATGTTGTCTGTCTGGTTCAGATTACTCTTCCTTTGTATCATGGGCTGATGTTACAAATTACCTGGGGCTGCCAAGTTTCTCAGCAATGGAAGTTACTGCCAGCAGAGATCAAAGTTATATTTGCCATGTATTCTTTATTCTTTCATGTCAAAATGAGAATCTTTTCCCTATGACAACTTTCATATCAGTTTTCATGAAGAGAATAGTTATATTTAGTCTAATGTTCCTTAAAAGTAAGTGCACTGGAATTGCAGCTTATGAACCAATCTTCCAATTCCAGTAAGTGTATGAGATGAATAAGTCTTTTTGAAGTCAAAGCCATTTATCACATCACTGGTTTAATACAAAAGTCTTCAGTCAGCTGGCTGATCACTTAGTCTGCAAGGGGAAGTGCTGATAGAAGCAGCCTCTGGTATCAGAAAAAGAAGCTTAAACATGGTCATGAAGCCAAGACATTTATATCACTATGCATGTCAGATACCGAGGGAGGGAAAGAGGTGCCATAATGTGTTTCTATAAATAGTGTGGAGACTGGAATTATAGACACTACACTCCAATGCCCTGCTGACGAAAATTATATGGGAAGCTAGGACAGAGGGTAACTTTTATATAAGATAGATTAACCAAGGGAGGTAAGAATGAATTTTCATAAACTTAATGTTTCTCCCAACACACGAAGGAGAGCTGGAAAATAACTAGTCTGCAGAAAGGAGAAATAGAAGTCAGGGAGAGCTAATGAATGAAAGAGAAAGTTACTTGTATCTTGAAAAGCAGAAATAAATGTAATATTGAAATATTCAAGGTATAGAAAGGGTAAAATACATGTTCTCTGATGAGTCAAACTCGAATAGCTCTCACTCAGATGGCATACATAATACTATATGATGCCAATTTTTCAGTTTTTACGTTGCCAGGTTTTTGGACAACAATGTCAAAAGGTGTTTGCTAGATTTCAGTAATATTTTACTGTTACTCAAAATATATTAATTTTCCTACAATATGTAGGCTGTTAGATTTCCTCTTCTAATTTTTGGAGATAAGTAAAATATAATAAAGTATTCTATGATGGCAAATGGTAGCTTACAAAAATTTACAATATGATGTTTTAAGTAAAATGCATCCCTTCAGAGTATGACACTATTCTACTGTGTCCTTTATACAGTTCTTGCTGCATACAGAAGTAATTTTGGCTTTGTTCTCTTTCTATATGAAAAGTGACAAGTACTTTTAAGAACAAAAAAAAAAAAAAGAGAAAAAAAAGGAAAGGACTGGATGTTTCAGGGATAATAGGGAAGGATCTCAAATTCCATTGCTCTTTCAACCAAAACACTCTACATGTTTTCTACGCATTGTACTGATGCATAATCAGAAATCAGTATTTAATCTTTTGTTAAGGTAAAAATGATTTAAAATACTTCTTTTGTCAGGTGATGTGTGGGGTTTTTTTTAATTAAGATAAAGAGGAGAGTCTGTTTGAAAAGCTTGTTGCTCTAGTCAGAAAAAACCCAAAGAATTCTGCATAGATTTGAGTAGAAAAATGAAATCAAAAGAAAGAATAAAAATTAAAGGAGGACAGCTTGATATTACAAAAATCTTTTAAAATACTAGAGGGTGTCTACCTAAAAGGACTAAGAGTGAGGAAACAGTTTAAAAAACATCAAGTATAAAATCACAACAACGACACAGTGCCAGCAGGTTGGAAGTAAATATGGGTGACATGATGCAAAGCTATAGTTAATATATGCATTTAAGATGGCAAAGAAAATTGGCCTCACCTCTGTGCCTGGGAAGATCATGGAATAGATCCTCCTGAAAAACATGTCAAAACGTATTGAAGACAGAGAGGTCATTAGAGATAGCTAACATTACTTTTACCAAGGGTAAATTGTGCCTGACTAATCTAGTGGCCTTCTGCTATGGAGTGACTATCAGTGGACAAGCTACAGATGTTATCTAGCTGGACTTCTTTAAGGCATTTGATATCGTCCCTCTCAACATTTTCATTGCTCAGTTGGAGAAATACAGGTTTGATGGATGATCTGTTAGATGGATAAGAAATTGACTGGATGGAAGCATCCAAAGAATTGCAGCCAACAGCTCAATGTCCAAGTAGAAACCAGTGATGAGCAGTGTCCCTTGAGGGGCCATACTGAGACCAATACTATTAATATGCTCATCAATGATGTAGTGTGGCTGGGTACACTCACAGCATGTTTGGGGATGACATCAAGCTGAGCAGTACAATTCATGCATGAGAAGGAAGGGATGTTACCCACAAGGACCTTGACTGGCTTGAGCACTGGGCCCATGTGAACCTCATGAAGTGCAAGGTCCCACACCTGGGTCAGGGCAGCCCCCAGTATCAATACAGGCTGGGGGATGAAGGGTTTAAGAGCAGCCTTGAAGAGGAGGACTGGTAGACAAAAAATTGGACGTGAGCCAGCAATATACACTTGCAGCCCAGAAAGCCAATTGTACCCTGGACTGCATCCAAAGAAGTATGTCCAGCAGATTGAGGGTGGTGATTCCCAGCCTCTACTCTGCTCCCATGAAACTGCACCTGCAGTACTGCATCCAGCTCTGGGTCCCCCAGTGTAAGACAGACATGGACCTGTTGGAGTAGGTCCAGAGGAGGGCCACAAAAACGACCAAAGGGCTGGAACACCTCTTATATGAGGAAAGGCTGAGAGTTGAGGTAGTTCAGCCTGGAGAAGCCAAGGCTCCAAAGAAACCTCATTGAGGCCTTTCAATACTTAAAAGAAGTTTATAAGACAGGGAAAGACTTTACCAAGGTGCATAGTGGCAGTGCAGGGGGCAACATTTTTAACCTAAAAGACAGTAAACTTAGCTTGGACATAAGGAAGAAACTTTTTACAATGAGAGTGGTGAGACAGGGAAACAATTTGCCCAGAGAAGTTATGGATGCCCCATCATTGCAAGTGTTCACGGTCTGGTTGGACAGGGCTTTGAGCAACACGATCTAGTGAAAGATGTCTTTGCTTATGGTAAAGGAGATTGGACTAAATGATCTTTAAAAGTCTTTTCCAAACCAAATCACTCTAGGATTTCATAATTTTGTATATTAAATAGAGTATCTATAGATATTTTCTTGTTACCTTTTATACACTTTTATACACTTCGTTAATTGAAGCTTAGTTTTCATTTGGAATATTTCTGTTTCTGTGCAAACTTCCCTTAGCTGTTCGCAGTCATCTTTATTCACAGTGTCTTTATTTCTGCACTGTTCCTTTTTTTGTTTTCAAATCATAAAAGGGCACCTGATTTTTCCACAATGACCTCATAGTATAACTTGTTTTTCACTTGTTGATACTGCCACTGAAATTCAATCTGTTCTTTTTCAGCAACTGCCAGATTTTCTACATTTTTTTTAATCTTCCCAAGAGATCCCCAGAGTCTGAATATGCTATTCATGTGTTTGGTTGATTGGTTTTAAACCTTTATGTTTATTCTACTGTCTATGCTTATTACACTTCTAATAATGACCATTTTCATGTAAATTTCTGTCTAGTTTTACATTCTTTAAGCAATTAGAACCAATCTAAAATATATGATCACTTCTTAGCTTCCTCATTTCTCTTAAAGCACCGTGTTGTCCCCAGCACATACTGCAACATGATCACCCGTTGATGTGAGCAGTGATAAAGGCAAATGATTATAAGGGGAAAATTACTGAACAGAAGAAAATGTCTGCTACTGACAGAGAAAATTCCTGCCAGCCTGGGAACTGTGAGCCTGGGAACTAGGGCTGTGATCTAGAAGCATCCTTGAGAAGTGCAACTGACACCTCCGAAGTACAGCTGAGTACCTAGAAACTGGAGACAGCCTGCAATACCATCAATAAGTGCAAAACCAAGGAACTGCAATGGCAATTTATTATCCAAAAAGGTGGAAAATAGTCTTTAAAAAGGTTGAAACATCCTGAGAAAGTAAAAATCAGTAACTGTTGTTGGTTGTTCCAACTGTAAGAACAGGAAAACAGTCTGAAAAATTAAAAATTCATCTGAGAGTGTAGGAAATATCATTGTCTATTGGATGTTACAGGTCAAAACCAGGTATTAAAAACACCTATTGGCTGCTATAGGTGATTGTGTATTATATCCTTTCATGTCTCTATAATAAAACAGACATTTTTATCTATTGTTGTTTCACTAACATTGTTTGTACTGACCTGCAATAGTATATAAGTAATTGATTGCTTCTATTTTGTTGCTATAATTAATCTCTGCCATACTATTTATTGCTATTTATTTGCAATAGTTTGTTATATATTTTTTCTTTATTATTCAGAAGTATACTTGTTAGCAGTGATTATTCTGGTATTTGTAGTAATCTATAATAAATTAGAGACATTTACAGGATAACGCCTCCATGTCCTTTTGTATCCGTGGTCGTGACCCTTATACACCTAAAGGACAGGTAAGGCTTTAGATTGTGACACTTGTCAATGCACTGTTGTGGGGTTTTTTCATAGATATAGGAATAAAAATCCCTCAATATCACCAGGTTCTGTCCTTTGCAAGGTTCCTTTGGAAGTGGCTAGGAAAAAGGTATATCTGTACTGACATACTAATCAAACAGTCTCTAGTGGACCTCTACAATCATATCATACCAGCTTTTCTGTAATTTTTTTTCACCCTGAAGCATTCTCTACAGCAATTTCATATTTTTCTTTAGCAATGTTCCAGTCCTATGACTTGTCCCCAAAGTACTCTGTGACACTAAGTCACAGCTTTGATCATACACTGGGTCCTGATTCATCCTGTTTCTTTGAAGCCAATCTGTGGACATCTTAAATACATGGAAAACTTTCCACTGAGCCCATTTAGGTATTTCATATAGTCTAATAATATTTTCTGACATTATTTTCAAATTCTAGTCTGGAGGTTGGAGAGTTTATTACTGTTGGGTGTGTTTACCTTGAAATACAATTATTATTTTTTTCACTTAAAAAAATTATTCCAAATTCTTATGCCTGTTATATTCCTAGATGTACAAAATTGCCTTTGGAACCAATTATTTTAAATCCATTGAGAACAGTATTTAATACTGATGGGTTTGTATTTCAATAAGGTGGTTATATAAACAGTCTTCTGATTAGAAAACATGGTATTTAACAAATTCTTCTGCTTCCTCCAAAAATACCAGCCTATTTTTGAGATGTAGTTCTACCTAAACCCCCTTCTTCTTCCTTTTCTTCTTCCTCTTCTGCCTGCTTTTCTTCTTCTTGTCATTTATACCAGTTGAATTAATAAAGCTGCTTCCAAAACTAGTAGTTTTTCCTAGAGTAATCTCAACACACTACTCCCAGTACTCTAAAGATACTCAAAGTAATGAATGGAATATATTTTCTAACTGTAGAAGCAAAGACTTTCAGAATTTTGAGACTAGAGTACAGTCAGGTTTGGATTTTCTTAGTGGTGAGGTTTTTTGGGGGTATGCAGGAATAAAGCCTAAATGGAGAAAAACGTACTGCTAGTCTTCATCTGCAGGATCTGCTGGAGAACTAATTTCCTTCCCTGTTCTGGATCAGTAATGAGAGCAGAGAAAGAAAAATAATCTCTACTGAAAAGTAGCTTCTTTCCCAATGCAGTCTCTAAACCAGGGTTTTCGATTTGGTTTTGTGTTTTGGGGCTTTTGTTTTGTGTGTGTGTTTTGTTTGGTGGTTTCTTTGGGTTTTTTTTTTTTGTTTCTTTTTAACTTTCAGGGAAAGTGTCATTATGCCATACTTCTCACAGGACTCTGTCCACAGAGTACCACTGACACATTTTCATATATAGCTATTTGCAAACACAAACAGCAAGTGTCAGCTCAACATGCAACACTTTCTAACATTCCTAGCAGCTGAATAAAACTTTTACAAGCAGAAAAAATAGTCAGTGAAAGCAGTTCCATCACCATCCTGTATAGATCCTAGAAAATTACTATTTTTTCATTCCATCAGAAATAGTTGAATAAAAAAGCTATCATTCAATCCCCTGCTGGAAGTACCTAAAATTTGGCATAACCCTAATGCTCTCCATATGGGTGCTAAGCAGACTAGACTAGACTAGACTAAAGTAACTTTCTACTGCATTTATTGATGACAGAGTATTTTTTCTTTAATTTCTAGGATGTTCCGTACCTATTACATACTTCAGACAGGACCTGGAAGAGTTTTTCAGTACTGTACTTGTAAAATCAGTAGATTCTCCTAGGACTTGGCTTGTACAGTAAGTTCTAATTTTAAATAAATAAAGCCACCACAATTAGGACTTTATAAAACACACCCCAAAAGCTATTTCTTCAGCCAACATCTATGCCATTTTAATGTATTTTAACAACACATGAAACTATTGTTTTGCAATATTTTCTCAATCCAAGGGAGAGGTAACTAAAATCTGATGAAAACCTCAAATTTTTAATTTCCACTGATCTGTTTGGCATTTTTATCTTTACATCTTTTCCATATGAATAAAAAAGATTTTTGCTGTAGCATAGTCAGAATTCAGTACTGAAAACAAGAGGCATGTCTTCAAATACAATACTGAAATGTCCAAGGTATGTTACTCTCAGCACCCCCACAGAAAACACTCTTGAGTGAGTAACTCTGAGTTCAAGCACTTTGGAGGAAAGGTGGTGGCCCTCATGCTGAATAGACTACTCTTGCTCTGTGGGTATGAAAAGACTGAAGCAGAGCTGTACACCAAAGCTGATTTAGCTGAGATGTATATCTTTCTTACCATGTCTCATCTGTTATTCAATGATCAGTAACTGAGATTTGGAACTGATATTGTAAGCATTTTTTCAGGTGAAACACACTAGTAAACTAGAAGAAAACAAGTTATTCTCTGAGCCTTTAGTTATAAATTGGATACTAACATCTGAGGGTCAAAAAAGGATTATATTCCTAAACATTTCGTAACTGTAACTGTCCGTAAATGTTTCTAGGCTGTGTTAAAGCTAAACATATGACATTGAATAGTTTTTTAAACTTATCTTTTGATTCAAATTATAGGATATATCTATATGCTGCTGTTATGCTTAGACTTAAGCTTTCTAAAAAAAGTTCCTAATCTAAACTAATCCTGAAGGCTTCCTGTGTGGTCAAAAGAAAGATACATACCCATCCACAGGATGAGTTTAAGGCCATATCCTAGCTTTGCTAAGCCTACTGTATGGTTGGGCTGCCACATATCCAAAAAGCTCTCAAAGACTATAGAGGAAACAAACAAAAGGAAATTTGACCCTTTATTATTTATGTTTTTATTATCATTTATTAATAACTTTCATAAATATCAAAGGGAACAGGAACTGACATCCTATTGTTCAGTGGCATATAAATACAATTACTACTTTTACATTCAGCAGTCTTGTATTGCTGGTTGTGAAGCATCTCATCTCAAGCAATAATACTGAGAGGTCTCCTAAAGGGATACATGGTAGCGACATTGAATAGAGAGATATGTCTCTTTGTGCTTGGATCGTCATACATTCCAAGCCTCTGAAAAATTCACTCTGAAGTGTGACAAAAATTATGTTTTATTACCAACCATGCCCAACGCAGTCTTTTAAGTCTAATCATGAAATTGACAGAACAGTCATGAGATTTAAAACAATAATGAATATTATGTTCTCATATCTGTCTTTTTTTTAATCAGAAGTCATGGTTTTATACCCGTATTCTTGTATAAAGTTAGTAATTTTCTTAAAAAGGAAATACAGCCTAGTGCAATCACAATGTTTTAGGATTTGAACCACTTAAAGAAGTAGTGAATTAAAAAAAACTTGTGATTCATGTAAACATGAATATAAATACATTACAACTGTGAAAGTCCTTTGCTAGTTTAATTGTGAATGTGGAAATAGTAGTTTACCTTGTGTTCCCAAAGAGGCATTAATGGATCCTACTAATTAGCTCTGAAATATAGCCAATTAATGGTAAACCTGTAGTTCTTATTGTGCTCTGCCTAGTGGTTTTTCTTCTTAAGTCTTTGCCTACACTGAAAGAATTGGAACAGCCAAGTTGTTTTAGAGTAAAGGCGTTCCAGTTCTCATTGCATACACCAAAAAAGTACAAAACCTCTCAAATCATAATGACAGTGTATCTCTATTTCAAACAATGCTGAGCAAACTTTGGTATTTCTGTAGATTTTCAGTCTTGGCTATCTAGTCCTGATCTGCAGACATACATTTTAAGAAACATTCTGTAAAATATAATAAATGGACTTTTAACTAATCATGTATGTGTTTGTTTTAAAAGCCATTTTATTTAAGAAAAAAAAAATGAAAGTAATTGAAGGTAGCACAAAAGCTCAGGTGTCAGAATTAAAAATTAAACCTGTACTAGAATGTCAACATATGAGACTTCTGGTTTCTTTATAAATTCCGTACTGAATTTCCCTTAGAGAGAGGTACTGACGTATTGGAATCATAGCAGTACATAAGTTTAAATTTTGTGTGAAATGCTGCTTTTTTAAATTAAATGTGAATTTTTTTATAAAATATCATAACACACATATCTTTGGTGATGACAAATAGAACAGCTGTTTTGTAAGTTCTATTAAAAAGTAAGAACAACAACTCTCATAACATTAAAAAGCTATACATTTACTGAGGAATCACAAGTATGTTCAACAAGTAACATTATTGCTTATTCAAAACTGTGCTATTTATTTTGGTTTACTCCTTTCATAAATCATACTTTATTGTATCCACAAGAATTATGCTGACCAGAATATTCTCTTATTGGCTGCTTTATATTGAAATTAATTTTCTATCCACAAACAATAACTGACTCAATCACCTATCTTTTTAAAATGCCAAGAGAAATTTATGACATAAAGTTTAGCTTTGGGGAAGCTCTAATCACAGACCAGTGAGGTATACCATCAAGATCTTACAGGGAAAAAATTAGCATATATTTTACGCAATGAAGCTATGGTAACAGAACAGGTGAAGATGCAAGGTAATTCATTGCTGCATAATCTTCGATTGTTTTTTCATAATAATAGGAGCAGCAAAATACCTGATTAAAAGTAAAGCCATTTGACAATGTAATTCCAGCAGATATGGAAAAATAAATAAGCATCACTATCTAGAAAACAGTAGTAAGTGAGAAGTACTACAAAATTCAGAACTGCTATTTGAATGGCTTTATCTTCTGTGGTGGCTTGGAAAACACTTCTAGGTATCTCAACATTGGTCTATTTATGATATAACTGATAAATGAGCAGGAGGTATATACATATTTGAAATCAAAAGTCCTTTGTGGTTAATTATTTCACAGGAAAGATGTGACACGTGAAGAGAAAGCAAAAGCAGGCAGCTTGTTCTGTCTTGAAAGGATTTTTATGGTTTACTTTATCAAAAAGCAATTGAAAAATGAAAATGTGTATATTAATAGCTAATAACTACAGATAAGCAACTGTGCCATGGACTGGCAGTAGAGGGTCAGGATCCTTGGAATCATCTGTACACTGGTGAAAACAATCATGCATCACCACAGAATGACAAAGTGAAACCGGTCCTGGAAGTAGCAGCAAGCTGAAGAAAAGTGTGATATGTTAACAACAACAAAACACACTAGTGCAACTAGAAGTCTCCATGTTGTCTTCTGTCAGTCCTAATGTTTTTGTATTAATTCATTATGTTAGAAGTGAAAGATGGCTGAATTAGATGTGCCTTTTTGCCTTACAGTCATCCTCTTAAGAAGATACCACCTTTCAGATTGTTCTCCCCCTTTCAGTTACTGCTTATTTGATTGAAGCTAATTTAATTTAAATTGTCTTGAGTGACAATGAAGCAAATGAGCAACTCTAACCTGATCACTGAGTACAACTCTGTTGGACAGTCATTAAGTTCTAACTGAAGATACATCCATTAGCCAAACAAACATAATTTTAAAACAATTTGGCTTAAAGACTTGTGAATGTGTATTTACTTAGAGACCTACTTGGTCCTCCGTCTTTGTAGTGTGACTGTATTTTCATTGCTTCCTGTCAGTCCATTTTGTAAAGGCAATTTAATTCTCTCTACAGTACAGTATTGCCTTTTCCAAAACTGGGAATTTGCTAACTAGCATTACACTCATGATCTTATCACATTTGAAAAGAATCGAATCATATACATGGCCTCAAGAATTTACAGTCCACCAATTAATATTTTAAAAATGTAAGAATTCATATAATGTAATTACATGGGAAAAAAAAAAGTTATTGAGAAGCATCCTTTCTCATATTCCCTCCTTTTCTCTGGTTCTCTGGCTCACCCTTAAGAAGTCCCTTTGGGTCCTATGGTCAATGTTCCACTCTTTCTCAAGCATCATGGGAGGAAACCTCTTTACAGTCAGTTTGGGCATCTTAGCCAAGCACAAATTGGTACAAGGAAGTACGTGTTTCTGGGTCGGGGCTGTTGCTGATTGCTCCCCTCTCAGCTGACCTGCACTGAGGACGAGACAGCAGAGGCAGAAACGTGACCCTCTGGTGCCCGGTTACACACTGAAGAGGCACAAACCTTCTAACTGCATCCAGTCTCTCTCTGGCATAAAGGAAATACACATAAAGTAGTGAGCCTCACCATATATAGAGCATCCTAAACAACGGACAAAAATATGTTGAGGCAATCTGCCTTTTGGAACTTTTCTGCTGTCAAGGTACCAATTGAAGACCAGCTGGTTTTGCCTTAGACTCCTTTGTGGTGCTGTCATCTGTGAGGAAAGTATGTGTTCGAGTCTACTTCGGCTAAGAAAAAGTCAAATTGCCTGTAAAATTGCATGGAACAAATAGACAAAAAAGGACAACCTCTCCCTACTTAGTTTTGTCAGGTAGTTATTTTTGGTTTTTCATATTGTATGTTCCTGAATCAGAATATTTTTTCCTTAAATCAAATCAAATCAAATATCTGATACCACACTAATATTTTGGGACGTCTGGTCTGGGCAAACTGAAAGGTTTTTCCAGCTTCTTTGTATTATATAAAAATAAAATCTTTACTAGTAATCAGTATAATAGCATTATTAATGATTTTCAAATACAAATAGGTTTTTGCCATATCAGTATCTCATATTGGATGTTACAAACCCAGTCATTTCCACAGTGCTATACGTGTTATAATTCTTGAGCATTTATGCCTGTCAGGAACTTGTTGTTCACAGCTTCTGTAAGAGGACACAGCAGGAGATTTTCACATGCTGAAAGATGTAAATTTCCCCAGAATTTCAATGTTCATATGCTTTCTAGAAGACTTTAGGTATATTTCCAAAGCAGTAGCCTATAAGTACAGAATAGGAAACAAAAATTAAAGAGCTGTAGAATAAATCCACTCTTCTGATAAGCTATAGATGGATGAAGAAAGTATTTCAGTAACAGTGTTGCAAAAAGAAAATACATCTCTTCATATATCAGCTTCCCTCTGTCACTCCCCTCAGAATAATCTTATATATCCCTTGAATATTAGTTCCATAAAAACTTAAAATACTGGGAAAACTGGTGTATTAGCTGTATGCTAGGTACATGATATAAATGTTTCAGAATATCTAAAAATGATCCACAACGAACAAAGTTAATTAGATCAACACATAGGCATGTCTCAAACTCAACAACACCCTGTTGAGTTTATATATGTTTTTGTAGTTTATCTAAAAGCGGCACTACATGCCTCAAGAATATGTTACCACTGTGAAAATCAGGATTGAGTGTTTCACCTATTTGCTTCTTGGTTTATAGAACCTGGTGTATTTCTGTACATATTGAAACCCATATCACGTAAGAAATCAATGGCAAACATGTAATGAACTCAACTGACATTAGGATTCCACTCTCAAATGTCACAGTAATTTACAGAGAATTATATATTTTAGTTTCAGAGGTTCCTTTTTCAATCCTAACATGACCTTAATGACATAACCAATGGACAACCTTCAAAATGGTAAAAAATTTTATTTATTCCGACATTATTCTTCATTCTCTTCAATCTGTAGAAGATCAAGTCAATATTATATAGCATATAAAGCTCTGACACATATATATCTCAGCTAGCTTTAGATGACTACAATGCAGACATCTATATCTGAAGTAGTCACACTTAAATGTTTTCATACTGTTTCAAAGAAACAGTCATTTTTAGAACATGGATTTTCTAATTTATTTAAACGTTTACCCTGGAAGGCAAAAGGGTTAATTGTGGTCTAAAAGAGACTCTGTCTCTCCATTACCTATAAAGTAATCTGAAAGACTCATTCTCTCTCTACAAAGTGAGACCAATGAGTCATTTTTTTGCATGATACCCATCAAAAATCCTGGCAAGACAACAATGTTATTACTTGGCTTCATTCAAACAAATTAGGTAAGGGACACAGTAATTAATAGTCCTATCATGGCTTACATCTTCCTTTAAAAGAGGAAAGCCTTTCAAATGACTCGGCATGAACAGGAGTTGTCACACTGCCTTCCTTTTTCTGGCTCACTCATTTGTTACTGTATGCTTAGAAGGATTCACTAAAGGGAGCAAACAAATTGGTCTCACTTGTGAGTTATAGGCAATAATCAGCAGAAGTGAACAGGAAGCTGTTGAAAAAAGGGGGAAAGAAACTCAGTTGCCTGGATCTATTGCAAAGGATAAGTGCCTTGTAAGATTAGCGGTGCAGCAGCTGTAGGTTGGTGAGATGACATCAAGGCTCTCAGTGTTGCAAGTCACTGACTTATCATGATGGCTTGCTTGCTAAGCTGGTGTCAAGAATCAGACTGTGGGAAGTTAGTAGTAGAACATTTATAACTCATTTGGAAAGATCCAGTCCCATACCTTTCATTATACTACTGGATAAAATATCTCTTATTTCCTGGGTGTCATAAGTATAGTGAGACTTCTAGAAACTAGAGTCTCAGACTTCTAGTTTTCTGGGCTGATGTAGAACAACGGCTACCTAATTACTGAGCACTTCTTTGGTTTGTTTGTTGTTTTTCTTTTTCTCTGTATATTATCATCAGAGTAAAGACAGTAATAGCATAAGAGGAGTGGATCGAATGGGATTGATGTGATCTCACAGCTCTGCTGTTGAAACAGTCCAAGAAATATTTGTCTATTCCAAATTGAGACAGCTGGTAAGGAAAGATAACTGGTGTTGGCGGGAAAAAAAAAAAAAAAAAAAGGATATTTTTGAACGAAAATTAGGTATCCAAGTATATTAGTTTCTCCTTATCTTGAGAAATGAAAGTAGATTAACTCCTATCATCTGCACCCACCACTGTGTCCTTCCAGTATGCAGTTTGCTTTATTGACATTGGGAGTGCACTTTCAGCTCATATTCAGCCTGCTATCTGGTGTAACCCCCGTCAGTCCTCTTCAGCAAGGCTGCTGCTCAGCCAGTGAGTTTTTTCTTTCCCTGTACCATACACGTAGCCCTTGTTTTCTTGATGTTTATGATTCATTACAGCTTCCAAAATACATTTCTTCTCCATAATCTGTCATCTGTCTTTGTCCTTAGCTATGTCTTTGTACTCCTTCCTCCCTAATCTCATATTTCATCTTTCTGAAATAAAAAATATGGACAGAACGACCTCAGTTATAATTACTTTGATCAGTTCTCTGTTGACACTTTGCCACTGGTATCATACTGGATTCTGCTCCTATTCAAATTAAATACTATTATTTTTACCTCAGTGAACCAAGTTACTTAAATCCCAAAGTTAATGTCAATTTGATCTGAATTTCCCACCATTAAAGTTGCTTCATCAAAGGACAAGAAAATTGGCTGCAGGTAAAATGTTTTGTTCTCATCCTCCTCTTGTCTTGCACTGCCTTTTTAACTGAATATCTCCATTCAACTAAAAGAAAAGATTTTCTTAATATCCCCACATCTTTTTATAAACATTTTCCTTGGGTTAAAAAACAGATTCCCCTAGACTTAATCAACAAGTTTCTGACTCTTCTATTTTTTCATTTATAAGACTTCAGAATTGCTTCAGTTTTTAGTAGTGTGAAGAATTATCAGAAGTACTCTTCAGTTGTTTTCTCTAAAGTTAATATAAATGAGGTCACGCCTAATTAGCAGAAAGTATCTCAGGCTGGTAGTTTACTTTTTTCAGTCAAATAGGAGCTGCACCCTATAAAAACATCTGAACATTATTATAATAAATTAACTTTACACTAGCCATAAACTCTATGGATGTAAGGCTCTGGGGGCCAGCACTGTTTTCTCTGTTTTCCACTATACACACAGGTACTGAAACCAGCCTCTCTGTTACAGACAAATGCAAAAAGGTCATATATCTGCATGAGTCTACAGAATAGCTGTTGCTCATGATCCTGCTTAACACTAGTTGTAGAACACTTCCAACAGCCTGTAACAATCAGAAGCTGAAGCATAAAATAGTAACACCATAAGCTAGTATTCTTCACAGAACAGATGAGATGAAAATGAGGTCTGAAGTTTGCCAAAGCAGAGATTTTGTGATCTGACGTGATGATCCTTGGGAGAGAACTATGCCTTGCAGAAGAGAAGACTGCAAAAATGTCCAGGAGTCTTTGCAAATATGAAAATTCCCTCTTGATCCCAAATTCGATATTACAGCTGAGCTGGCCCTCAGGACAAATTGACTAGGCACCTGAAAGATTTTTATGCTTCTAGAAACATGAGGGCACATTTTTGCCTTCATGTCTATCTTTTTTTCTAGCTACAAACAATCTCCAGTATTTCAGATAATGATGAAAAAAAAAGATAAACATTCCTACATCTTTCAGTGCTTGACTCTTTTATTCTATCTGAAAGCTAAATTGTAATTACAACTGTCTTATTATATTCATATTGTGTTTCGGAGGCAAAATATGATAAATGTGGTCTCCTTCCACAAAATTTTATTTTATGGTAAAAAATTAATAAACAGAACATAGGTATCTTTATTTTTTCTTAAGAATATGTGGACAGCTTAACACCCACACTTGATACCTGCAATGTGTCTCTGGGAGACATAAGAACGTTGTGTGGAATTCTAAAAGTTTCAATTATTTTTCACACTATGAGGTGTGTGCCACATTATTGCACTGAAAAGGATTATTAAACACTGCAGAAAAAAACTCAGTTTATTTCTAATTTTGGGAGGGGAGACATTCTTTAGAAGAGGGTTAAAGAAAGCAAATCTGATACAAGTAATTCTTAACTCTAAGCAAACATATCCACCAACATAAATAGGACAATAATGGACAACATGAAAAATAGCTTTTGAATCTTACACTTTCAATATATGATTCCATATGGGATCTGAGGTTGGGTTTTCATATTCCTTTCATCACATCCCACATTTCTTATCCACCTCCTTCCATTAAGTGATTATTTTTAGTTTATCCTACACTCCACTTGGTTTACTGTAGGCTGCAAACCTCAAAAAACAGTTTAAAAGACCTAATTTTTAGATTTATTAAAAATGCTTCACTTGTGATGGTATTGATTTTTGCATAATGAAAACACTGAAGCAAATAAAATCACGAGTGGTTTTATAATTTTATTGTTCATCATATAGATATCTTTTAAAAAGGAAAAAGAAGGCTCTGGTATATTATTAGCGATGGTTTGTAAAACAAATAATATATTTTTAAAAATTATTTACTGAATTTTGAATACCCTCTGATTCTAATGAAATAAGAATTCTCAGAAAAAAAAACCAAACCCAAACTTTGGAATTGTATGTCAGACATCATCAATAGAGATTTCTTTTCTGTTCTTGAGTGTAATTTATTCATTTTATTAATTGTTGAGGTGATATGCAAAACTTCAAAAAATGGTTTATTGTATTTTTACTACTTCCAAAAATGTTAATGTCCCTGCTAAAGTGACAAACGATATCATATGGCCATTTTTGCAGCTTGTATTTGGTGCAGATGTGCAGGTGTTGACAGCAGGGGGACTTCAGGGTGGCCTCTGTGGGAAGTACTTGGGGCTGCCCCATGCTAGACACGGACAGTTTCCATCAGCACCAGCAGACCCACAAGAGGACACAGCTAAGCCCATCAGCCAAGATTGGTGGCCCACCTGAGATTTTTAAGAAAGGGCAAAATATTGTCTGAGGGGAAGAGGAGTGAGGAAAAAATGTGGAACAAATGGGTAGATACCAAGGACATAGAAGAAGGTTCTTCAGGTGCCAGAGCAGAGTTCCCTGAAGTCTGTGGAGACCATAGTGAAGCAGGCTGTCCCCTGCAGCCCATGGAGGACTGTGATAAATCAGATACCCACACCGCAGTTCCTGAAGGACCTCAAAATGCAGGAGGTGGAGATGAACTAAAGGAGACTGCAGCCTGTGGAGAGCCCATGCTGGAACAGCTTGTGAAGGACTGCAGCCCATGGGAAGCACCCCATGCTGGAGCAGGGGAAAGGTGTGAGAAGGAAAGAGCAGCAGAGACAAAGTGTTATGGACTGACCATGACCCCCATTCCCCTTTCCCTCAGTAGTACAGGAAGCAGAGGAACTGAGAATGAAGAAGTGAAGCTGAGCCTGGGGAAAAAGAAGTGTGAGCAGGGGTAAGAAATTTATATTGTTAATTTAATTAATTAACTTGTATGTGAACTAATTAATGCAAACTTGATTCCTCAAGTCAAGACTTCTTTGCCTATAGCAAGCTATGGTAGCGGAGCTACAAGAAATGAGTTTTCCAGCCTTATTGTTGCAGTATCAGTGCTGTGTTGGTAATGCTTAATTAATGTAAAAGGGGGGAGGAATGTCAGCTTCTCCAGCTCATGTTCACCACCTTTGAATGTTTGAGGCTCAGACATAGAGTGGCATGTTTTTTTTATTTATCAGAATTTCATGATTCCTTATAAGATGAGCTATAATGCTTGATTGTGCAGATAATGGAAAACTTTGAATGGTATATAGTTTCTGAATTATTCACACATCTGATATAGGCAGTACTGTGGTCCACAAAGGGTAAAATGGCATCAAACAAAAAAAAGTCTCCAACTTCACTGTTGCTGACAGTTGCCACTAGTTAACACAGCTATTTCTTTCAAGGTTCTCTCTTTAAAGATAGGACAATATCCAAAGAACTTCCTCAATTTGTACTCCAGGTTACAATTCTAGTACCCGTGCACTAATAGAAGAAGATAGTCCTCAAAACACACAGGAATTTTCTAGAAGTAAAAATAAAAAATAATATCATCAATAGAATTGATCTTAAACATCCTTTGCAAAATATCACACTTCAGAACTATTACTGTCAATGACCACTGCTGTTTGTAAAAGATGCATGTTAGCAATTACTTTAACCCATAGTATATTTCTTCCTTATCCTATTACCAGAAAAATGGTATTTCTTTGCTTTAATGTCATGTTTCATATTTTCTCATGAATATGCATTTTTATTCAGGGTCTCACCAATATTTCCTATTGTAAATTGCAGCAGTTAAGCTGCTCCCTGAGAGAACAGAATAGTTTTAGCCCACAGTTAAAAGAATTTTTCTGTTTGTCAATGTTTAACATTGCAGTTACCATCATAAGTCAAAGATGTCTCTTCTAATGTTTTTATGTTTTTATGAACAACTGTTGGGCAATAACTTGTTTTTTTTTCCCAGCTAAACCTGGACAAATAATTTCAGAACCTGAAACTGAGTAGTTTAGTCTAAAAAGTCAGCATCTTAGAACAAGATGTTATTTGACTTATAATACAATTGATAAGGAAAAAATCATTGTGAGCACCTATGTTTAAACTTACCATTCCTTCAGAGAGCTATTTGATCACAGTGGTGACTGGGCATTATGCGCGAGGGTTTTAACACTATGAGGAAATTGGCCAAGAGGAAAAAAGTAGGGAACTAGTCAAGTGTATTCCTCAGAAAAAGGCTAAACCCTCAAATGAAGGATAAAGGCATAAAAAGGAAGATAAGTATGTTAGAAACAGCAGGAGAGGACACAGGATGTTATGGAAGACAACTTTTTGCAAAGAAACACGATTAACTTTTTTATACACTGAGTGGGAATGATCTATGGGCATCTCACTGTGTATACACACATTTCTATAGTATCCCAGAGATGGCTATAGTTGATGAAAAAGAATCAGGCATTCCTTGCATACAATTTGTTTCATAGTGAGTAGAAATAAAACCAGCTCAGGTAACTCATACCATGAGTGTGGAATACTACCTATACAGTTGTTGCAGACAGATGAGTGGACATTTGCCTTAAACATTTCTTGGTGCAGAAAGGTGCGAGCTTTGCTGACTCAGGTGCATAGCAGGTGTTATAACCACATGAAAGAAAGAGATACCTGTTTCCAGCCCTGCAGAGGCAGGACTGAGATGATTTTTTTTCCCATCCTCACATCCTGTGGTTTTGGTGCCTGTAAACAGCTAACTGTGCATGTGCAAGGGTACTTGGTTGTCAACCTTGGAGAGGGTCTCATCTGATGCCACCCCGAAATAGTCCCCCTGTGACCATCTGGGATACACCGACCCTGTGCAGAACGAGACCGCACCTACCCTCACCTAGCTTCACACCCACCATGCATATGCATGACGTTTCTTGGAACCAGGTGGAGATTTTGGGACTTGGACCATATAAAAATGGTACCACCAGAAGCTCAGGTGGGACCCCCACCACCAAGATATCCAGAGTGAAGAGGACCAATGGGATGCTGCTGGATCCATGAGTGGTGATATCTCTTTCCTTTATCTCTCTCTCTTTTTTTGTATCTTTCTCCCTCTCCTCCTCTCTTTCTCCTTAGAAATGTGTGGCATGGGACTTGCTTATCCAAATAAGTTATTCAGTTAAGTAATTGCCATTAGATTATTGTATCTACCCACGTGCCTTGTATTGTGTATTAATAAATTATAAAGTTGGTTGGCTGGTTTCATTTCGCCTTAATTCAGTCCAAGGGGATCATGAACTTGGTCACCAGTCCCAAGGGGAAGGAGGTCGCCCTGAACGGCTCCCTTTAGGTCTTGACAACTGTAGACACTCCAAAAGCTTCAACTTTGAGTGTTAAATTAACTGAACAAAAAATAATTTGACTATGAAAACCTTTTATACAAAAAGACTTACTTATTTTTTAATGTGAAACATTTAAAAAAAAATCTGTTGATTTGAAACAAATGTTTTCTGTGTTTTGCTCCATAACATTGAGCTTTCATTGCTTGTTTTTGCTTTTCAGCAAAAAAACAACTTGTAACTAGCAGCAGATTTAGAACAGGTTTTTAAAGCTGAAGATCTGATCTTCCATCAAGAGTTTTATTAATTTATTTTTTAATATGTGTTGTGAGTTAACCCTGGTAGTCAGCTAAGTCCCCACTCAGATGCTCACTCACCCCACAGTGGGATGGGGGAGAGAACTGGAAGGACAAAAGCAAAAAAAACCTCTTGGGTTGAGATAAAGACAGTTTAATAGGTAAAGCAAAGCTGTGTGTGCACAAGCAAAGTAAAATGAGAAACTCCATCACTCTACCCTATCAGCAGCCAGATGTTTAGCCATTTCTCAGGAAGTAGGGCAGCAGTATGTGTAATGGCTACTTGGGAAGACAAATGCCATGGCCACAAGTGTCCCCTGCTTCATTCTTCCTATCCCCAGCTTTTATTGCTAAGTATCCTGCCATATGGTATGGGATATCCCATTGGCCTGTTGAGATTAGCTGTCCTCTGCCAATGTCTTGAACTGTCAGCCTAGTTGCTGGTGGCACAGCATCGTAAAAAGATGCTGTGCAGGTACTGTTCAGTAACAGCTAAGACACTGGCCTGTTTTTGATGCAGTCTTTCACAAACACAGCACCATACAGCCTACTAGGAAGAAAATTCACTGCATCCCAGCCAGACCCAATTACACTATATGTTGGACTAGAATTGTGCCTTGAAAATATAGAGCAAGGGAAATATATGATTTATTTCTGTAATAATAATGTACAATATTTTAGCATACATCTGTCTGTACACGTTTTTCTCCAGATCCTAATGTATGACTATTTCATGGGAGAAGATGTAAAATAAAACTGATTGAAGCATGAATCACTTGAATCAATCCTACCCTATTATTGTTTGAGTTTGGGTTTGTTTGGGTTTTTTTAATCTGACTTAAGTTGCATTGAGACTACAGTTGTTCATCAAAGACCCTGGGTCAGGGAATGAAAATAAGTGATTGCTACCTTGGAGAAATGGAAGTGAAAGTAAGAACAAAATTACTAGTTGAGGTAATTGAAAAACATTTTTAGCAGTGAATGGTGAAACTGGTAAAGGAGTTGTACCAATAAGCAGGGGATTAAAATCTCAAGGGGCACATGATAGACTTTGCATGTATCGTGTACAGTTAGATGAACTATGAAATTAAAAATGAAGGAAAGTCACAGAATGTAAGATTATGACACTTCAGCAACATAACAACACTAAGAAAAAGTTTAATTCATTAGGAAAGCAACTCCATTGATATGCTGGTGATTTTTTTTTTTTTTTTTTTCCATGAGAGAAGCTTTCACAAAGATGTTTGCAGGGATAAATCGGTTTGAATTCATGTTTTTGAGGAAAATACCTATTCTTAAGAGTATTTAGTATGTAATCCAAATTATAGCCCAAAAACTTATGGGTATCGTGCTGTTTCTGATACATTTTAGATAGCTGAGATACATTTTAAGTCTTTAGATACATTAGGAGAGGAATAAAGTAAGAGAATTTGTAGTGTATGTGTAGTGACTGTGCTGTGGTGTAAGCCAGTTTTCATGCAGGTGGGAAACATTATGACTGAAGCGCTTCCATAAATGGAAATCTGGAAGCTGGTGAAATTTGTTATTGCAAATGAGGTATACGCATAGTTTTAGAGGCCTTTAAGGTTAGACCTGCCAACGAGCAAGGAATTTCAGGGTAGAAGTTGTGAGTTAAGGAACCCAAAACCTTTCAAATTTAGGCACCTAAATCATATGGTGAGATGTTATACTATGTCTCATATAGTAGAAGTATCACATCAACAAATGAAGCCATCATTAACTTAGTCCAAACTATATAACAAATCATTAATTAGTGAATCAACAGTTGTGAAGTGTTCTTATGTTTCTCAAAAAAAAAAAAAATACTGTGGGGAGAAGAAAAAGAGGAAGATATTTCAGTTTTGACAAGGCAGCATGCGATTGTTGTCAAGGAAACAACACCATCTTGTTGCTATAGCAATATTATACAGGACACATTAATATGAATAAAAAAATAAAATTTCTTTACAGACAGAATTCTTATGGTAGTATAAAATACAGAGTCCAACACTAAACAGAACATTTGGATTAAAAACTCCAGAGATCTTCACATTTCAACTGTTTCTATGATAGAAGTACTTTGTGCCTGCTTGCCTCTCCAAGTTCTAGGAAAAGAAAACTGCAGAAACATTAAAAACTAAAATTATGTTTTTCTTCTCATTTTTTTTAACCTAAAAATAATGTCGTAGGTTTAAAATTATTTTACCACCACCGACACCATTCCATCCTAAAAAAAAAACAGTTTTCCCCCTCTCTCCCAGCAATATAAACCTTTACAGTCATCTTCATTGACTTGCTTCCATGCTCATAATCTTTGTTTGCCAGTAAAAAAAAAGACAACTGCCTTTTTCTGAAAGACTCACACTGTGAGCAGGTGTTGATCCTGCTGGGGAAAGAATTAAATATCATTGATGACAGTCAGGCACATGAGCTGTTATTACCTTATTTTGTTTTAAAAAAGGCAATAATGACTTGTCTGACAGAGAAGCCAGACAACTGGTTTGATAGCTAGCGTGAGAGCTGCTAAATTATTGTAAGTAAAGAATCTCTTGGCAACACCTCATATCAAATAGTAGATGTAGTCTGGGTATGGAAGGAGAAATAAAGATATATGAATCTAGTTATGCATTACTGCATAGCAGTCAGTTTTAGGCATCTTTAGGTTAAGATGGCTGTAACAGCATTTACCTTCTAATTCACTTTTTTTGAAGGACCCAGATTTACTCAGCATTCAGCCTTTGTAGACAGACTGATTCTTAGCAGAGAGGTCTCAGGTTTGCCTGATGACAATTTATGTAGACTAGTTTTTACATTCCACTTCATTTAATTATTGTTTATATACTTTGTTAAAAATTGAAACTGTGATCTTCCTTCGTTAAGTACATTTTTTCACATTTCACACTGTTATAAAAAAATAGGTTTTTGACAGAAGCTCTTGATATTAATGAACAAATGAAAGTAAGAATGGAGGAATATATAGGTCAGATGTATTTTTTCTGTATTTTGTTAGGTTTTGCTTAATAATGAGGTAAGAGTAGACCCCATACCTTACAATTAGATCATATCCTACCTGGGAAAAATGTGGATGATTTTTTTCATTGTAATTTGACCTTCTGTTAATCCCTTGTAAGGAAAAGATTGCAAAAGTAGAAAGTGAATTTGTTTCTAATTTCAAACCTGATGTTACCTGTAGAGCTCTACAATCTCATACACTTTGAGCATTTCGTAACTCCAGCAACAGCTTTTGTACAGTTTCTGAGGGTGACAGCAAATAATATATATATATATATATATATATATATATATATACACTCCCTTTGGTAATATTCTTGAGGTGAATACATGATAAGATACTGAGCCCTTAAATATAACATGTGCTAAATTAATACATTAAAGCAGTTACAATGAGAAGACAATTTACATGTTTCTTGGCCACGGTGATTTAAAAATCTCAGTTTTATTTTGTGTAAAGTAGACCTCTGATGTGTCCTTGAAATACGGATTTCCTACTAAAATCAAGAAAAAGGATATTTCAGCATACTAGTATTTTTCCTGCTGAGAAAAATCATCTTTACCTCAGCTAACCAAGACTGATTTGGAATTTTTCATGTAAAAATGCTCCTTGTAATGTGTTAATGTTGATAATAAATCTTTTAACATGATTATAAATTGTCTTATAATTTTCTTAATTTAACCAATAAATGCAAGTCCATTTCCCATAAAAACTGCTCTAACTGCTTGTTTTTTAAATGTAGAAACTACCAAATGGAACACAAAATATATAGCAAAATGTATCAATGACACATTGAATAAAATATGACTATGTGACTAATGTGTAAAGATGTGTATATTATAGATCTGAAAGTAAACGTTGTATCTGCTGTACATAATTGTCATAAGAAAATCTAATTATTTTCTGATATCTAATTTTATCTGAATATAAGACACAGAGTTTTAAGGCACTTAATTCCAAACTTATGTCAATATATAAATACATCAATGACTTTGAACACATAAAATGAATTAAAATATTCTCATTTCTATTTGCCTTTATCTGCAGGAAAAACAAATGAGCAAGCAATCCCTTTTTTTGCTAGTTCTGAAAGTTATACAGGTGTTATCAAAGTAAGTTCATAAGAAAGTTCCTCACTAGCAAGACATTCCCTTGCTATAATCAATGTTTAGGCTACCACTTCTCTCACAGTATTTCCCCTGTTCTTCCTCTCTTTTAGCCTTATGACTCCCAACCTGCACTTATAGCGCAAGCACTGTTACTTTTGAAGCAACCTCTGTGGAGTGAAGGCTCATTGTACAAAAATGCTGGAATTTTCAGTTTAAAAAGCTATTTGACCAAATAAGATACCGTTTCAGTTTCCAGTACACCAGTTAAATAGTCAGTGTTTATGTTTGTGTGTGTGTGTCTGTTTCTGTGTCTGTGAGTGCATATTCATATATACATACTTACATAGAGAATCAGAAAATGGAACCTAAATATTACTCGTTTGCAACTGGGGAAACTCTAGAAAGCCTTATTTCTCGCTACTCTCCAGGGAATCTTGGAAAATTTCTCATTAGTGTAAAGAATTTAAGAACATGAAAATATGCCTTTATTACTACTTCCATGTTTGATTACAATGTATTGTCTGTTTAGGAAGTTCTCCAGCACATAAATTCTATAATGCACTGAAGAGTATTGAACAGGTATCGGTTTCCATGCCCTGACAAACATATAAACAGTGGGTTATCAAAGGTTGTCTTTAAAAACATACATCAAGGAAAGGGCATTTTAGTCCATGCTTCGCAAGAACTTGGTAGTTGCCATAGATTCTGTATGAGTTCTCACCATCTTAGAAGGCCAAACATAGAACTGCTAATGGCACAGTTCTAATGGAATTTACTATGGCTTCGCTACCTAGTGCCTTTTCCTGTCTTTGAAAGTTGTATGTGGAAATTTAAAAGCTCTGAAAATATATTTTTCCCTCAATTAACTTATGCTAATGCCTTGATTTCTAATAATTGATTTTTCCTTAATATCTTTGATTGATTTAGTATCTTTGTGATTGATTAAAACCAAGAGAGTAAATTTAATAAGTCCAAACTTTTTAAAAGACATTTTGAATATCATTCTTACATTGGATTTTAGTGTTGCTTCATTTTCACAAATCACAGGCTAGGATATTGCAGCCAGGTATGAAAATGAACATTTTAATAATATTCTGTAAATACAAAAAACACTTGCACCGATGCACAAGGTTCACAATTAAAATTGATAAACTTAAGGAATTTATGTTTTAGGTACATAACAAATGTTTGGGGTTTTCTGCAAGTGAATTAAAGAGAGAAAATTATAACATCTCTCTCTCTCTCTCTCTCTCTCTCTCTCTATCTATCTATCTATCTATCTATCTATCTATCTATCTCTTTGTAGTCTGGCCACAGAAAGATGCTTGGGGGATTTTCAACAAGATCATTTTGAAAGTTGAAACACCACTATTGCTGTGAACACATGAATGTTGTGAACAGTAATATATGAAATACAGCCCTCTCAGTGATAACAGGGTCCTGTAGATGGGTCTCTTGAGACTTTTTCCTATATGATTTCAGAATCATAATGAATTTTTGAGGTCATTAATAACAAGAATACCCACCTCAGATTTTTTATCAAATAGACCCTTCTTATACTTTTGTCTATTTGAATTCACATTGGGTTTTGTTGTTTTTTTTTAAATCTAAAACAAGAAGTCAGCCACTCTAAGAAAATAATTAAAATCCTCTTTTCAAGTATAGTTTTCTGTTTACTAACACTGTTTAATTAAAATCCTCTTTTCAAGTATAGTTTTCTGTGTTTGCTAACACTGTTGTGATAAAAAATTGTACTGAAGGAGCTCAGAATGAACATAGTTTCTCTCAGAATTCAGCTAGTTCATTATTAGGGTGCAGAGTATAGGGCTATATACTAATGGCTTTAAATCCTGCATTCACTACTATAGATGAATACTATTTAGGATCTTTACCAGCAGGAGATTTTAGGAAATAACAGAATAACTGAGAGAGTTTTACAGTTGGGAGGCTTGCTGAAAATAATGCCTCCTTTTGAAAAAACATTCCCATGGGAACTAACTTTACTGCTCTTTAACCATAAAATTAATATCTCATCATATCATTTGGCAGTGTTATAAGGTTGTAGCAGTACTGCTGCCTCCCATTTCCAGGTAGAGTATGGCTGTGAACAGTTAATACTGCTTGTCCTGAAACACCTGCAATGGAACTTTGAGTAGATGGTTGAAACTGTGATTGACTATACGGTGCTAAATGTGGAATATGTACTATGTTAAATGTGATGTATATTAAGCTTTAATATATTCAATTCTATTTTATCTATATTCTTCTACTTCCCATGGAAATACAAGAGAAAATGTGCAGCACTTAAACACTCTATAATGCATGACAATTACACTTCTCTTTTACTAACAGGCATTATACAGTTTCAGTAATTTTTAAGGATTTTGTAATCATTTCTAGAAGAAATGCACAAGATACTATCCAGAATGGAGAATATAGTACCTGTGATATGCTTCTTCTTAAAAAGCATGTATTTCAGAAGTGTAGCAGATCATCCAGTGTCCTTGTTTTAGCTGGGACAGAGTTAATTTTCTTTTTAGTACCTGGTACAGTGCTGTGTTTTGGATTTAGTATGAGACTAGTGTTGATAACACACTGATGTTTCAGTTGTTCCTCAAGGCTTACCCAGAGTCAAGGACTTTTCAGTTTCCCATGCTCTGCCAGTGAGATGAGGCACAAGAAGCCGTGAGGGAGCCGAGCCGGGACAGCTGAGCTGAACTGGCCAAAGGGATATGCCATACCATAGAATGGCATGCTCAGCATATACACGGGGAGGGGGAGTTGGTAGGCAGCTGTTGATTTCTACTCGGGGACAGGCTGGGCCTTAGTCAGTGAGTTGTGAACAACTACATTGTATGCTTTTTTTTTTTTCTCTGAGTTTTATTCCTCTCTCTCCCCGTCTCTCCCTCCTTTACATTAATGCTGCTGCTGCTGCTGTTACTACTACTATTATATTTCCATTATTAAACTGTTCTCACCTCAACCCATGAGTTTTGCCTTTCTGTGCCCCCTCCCGATTCATTTCCCCATCTCACCGGAGCAGGGGAGAGTGAGCAAGCTGCTGTGTGGTGCTTAGTTGCTAGGTTAAACCACACCACCTAAAGCAGCAACTACAAACAAACAAACAAAAGCAACAACTGATATCTTGAAGTCAAAAGAATGCAAGCAGAAGTCCCCCTAGTATAGACAGGAGTGGGGAAAGTCCAACTCACTGCACAGAGTATTGTGAGAATTGTTACCTGATCCTTTAGTAGTGGCACGTGTGTGCATGCTATGTAAAGTGAACATGGCTTTCAGAGACAAAAGGCTGCATTCCAAGACAAAGTTGATGAACAACATCTTTGAGGATTTCTTTCAACGAATAAGAAAGCTGCCTCAGTGCTGCTGAGAAATAAAAAGAAAAGCAAACAAGTTTGTTAAGGATGTTGCATAGTGTTTCAATTTACAAACCAGCGCTTCCAGCCCATGCCAGCAAGAAACTGAGCTGATGAATATGGAAATGGCCTCTAGATTAAGCACTGATAGCAGGCTGTAAAATATTTGCACTGGAGGATGATGGACCAGAAAACTCTTTCATTGTCTCTTCAGTACTAGAACAAGGGGCATTGAATAGAACTGAAGGTGGCAAGCTAAAAAAAACCCAAAACAAAACACAACACCCAACTTTTACTCCATTTTTTCTTATGCTGTCATTTCTGTCTTATAAAATTAGACTGTAGTGCATCTACTCTGTTTTTCTCCCTCGGTACACTAAATGTACAGAGAATTCCTCCCTGTTTTCATGAAAATAATCTGAAATAATTATACTTGTATCAGATATAATGCATTCACATAGCTAATTTTTTCTAAGAATATCAATGCCACCACCAGATAAACAGAAATGGTTATGTTAATTAAAGCCATGGGAAAAATGATTCACAGAGGGGCTCTGGATCAAAGAAATTTTATAAGCAGCTGGGCATAATTTTCCTTGTCATCCGTTGTACCTTTAAGCATTGAAACAGAAAATGTCTTTAACAAATGCACGCAAATTAACAACAGAATTAAATTACAGATATAAAACCCCAGATTTCCTTCACATAAATTCCGGAATTTTAACGAGATATCAATTAGATAATGATTGCTCAGGGTTTCTCTCCTTTGACTTTAATGATAGCTGAAGGAAGGCTACAAAACACAGTTAAGTTTAAAAATTCATTGGAATGAACCCAGACTTTAGTCTTGATTTACAAAAACTGGTTCATTTGCTTTCCATAAGTATGATTACTGACACATTTTCCAGTTGAATGCTATAAAGCAAAATATAGTATCCCTTTTTTTTCACTATTTTCATCCTTAAGGCAAAATGTTACACCAGACTTCTAAATTTCCCAGATACCCATATACCAAACTGCACAGATAAGGGGAACAGCATTCCAATATATAATTATTTCCTAATGAGCAGAATTTTCACCATCAGCACAGGCAATTATGTAAAAATGTCTCTGTTAAGCATTTTGAATCTTATAAGAGTATGAAAATTGAGCTGTTACAAGGTATGCATAAATCTGATAATAAAATAAAATGTAAAATCTAGTTTACTTTTTCAACTACTTTGGCACATTACCTGCTACTTTGGGGGGTTTAAAATTTCTTTTTAAATTAAGATTGCATGAAAAAAGTGTGATTTAGAGCTGAGAAAAACATCATATGAGCTATGTGTGCCTATAAGCAATACTAAGGAAAATGTGCTCTTGCATCTCAAGCTCTTACAGAAGCAAAGTTGAATAGGCTAAACAGACCCTAAGAAGAGTTCAGCTTTTTTTCTGTAATTCAGAGAGTACAGTCTTAATTAAAAGTTTTGACAAATTTGTAATCACTTAACACTCTGAATCAAAAATACAGAGCAAGTACAATAAGTGTTTATACTCACTATCTGATGAGCCGTAGGAATATATATTTGTTTGTATTTTCTCACCTGCTGCTATTTGATTTGTAAATTAGTCCTTTGTTTAAAAAAATGAAGATCAAGGACAAAAGTTGTTTAAATATGTTATAGTCTTTTTTCTACTAGTAGGATTTTTTCCTTAGATTTGCTGAAAATAATGGTTTCATTGTCATTGCCAAGGGAGAATGTTATCAACAAGGCAAAATAACACACATACAAACATAACAAAAGTTATGTACCAATGAGAGGGGCTTTTTTTTTTTTTTTTTTTTCCCTACTGATTTTGTATCAATGCAGAATCTTGGTGGAAGCATGTGCTGTCTGTCTTCTTTTTCACCTTGCTTTGGTCAGAAAGATATTTGGGTTTATTTCAGCTATACTTCACACGTCTTTTTAGAAGAAGTATACTATATTATAATAGGAAGTGGAAATTTTTATAAAAGAAGGGTCTTTCTGAATGTCATTTCTAACATGCCTCCATCTAAGTCTCTGACAGACGTCACTTTTCAATAGAAGTGAAGTATGTCAGTTTTTAAAAAAATGTTCAAAGGAAATAATACTTCACAAAATAGCTCTCAGAGTGGGTCATGTTCAGTTCTTGGAAGATTTTGATGTAAATGCAAGTAGTTCCAAAAGTGATTTGCACGGTGCTGCATGTTTCAAATGGCACAGTCATTTCCTTGGGAAGAATTATTTTTAACAGGTAAATCGGTTTTCGCTGTTTACACATTATTAATTTCCTTGCCTTATGAATAACTTCATTAATTCATTAGAAACACCATCTTCGGGCTGTTCTCTCATATTTTTACATTAGGTCAAAGTTTTCATAGATTCAAACTATCCTCTCTTCATGTAAAAGGAACACAAGAAACTTAGTTTGAGTACAATAAAAATTGCCCAACAATGAAAGAAATTAATGCATAGTAAATAAAAAACTAAATAAAAAAAACCCAACAAACCCAGACAAACCCCAGAACCTAAGTAATCACCTAAATTAGTATACTCTAAAGCTTTTTCCTAGGGAAAAGATCTAATAATAAGCATCCTACATCAAGTTTACCTGTAACATCTTGCCTACATTTTACCTAATGAATTTTACACTAACCAAAATTAATCACTCACAGATTTAAGTGAAGAATGGCCAAAGAACATCATACTTGTTACTGTTGCTACATTGCATTAGTTTCTCTGTTCTTTTCAAGAGACAACATGCCTGTTTTTTATGTTCAGAAAGGATCATTAGTAGGAATACAGGAGGAAGGAGAAGGAAATATGGGAATAGCATTGATATGGGCAAATTCACAGTATGAGAATGTGAAGCTGCTTTAGTTTGCAGTGAAAGCACCATAAGAAGCAATTAATTAGTCATAGTAGTAGCAACAGTAGTAGAAGTAACAGCAGCAGTAGTACAGATCAATGGGCTACTTATTTCTAAAATAAATTAAGCAATTCCGTCCACCAGAGTTCTGCAGAAGCTGGTTGGCTCTAGTCTGGTTTAAAGGTTTTGAGATAACCTCACACTTTGTATATCTCCTGTCAGCTATATTTTAGCATCTTCAAGAGCACAAAACTTTATGTGCAATACTTCAGCTCTGAAGATCTTTTTCGTTAGAAAAATGGGAACATGCACACAGCTGGACTTCATTAATCTTACTGAATTAAATCCTGAAGTGTTTTGTACTGAGTGAATATATTGTGTGGTTAAATATTGAAATACTAATTACTTTTCTGGTTTTTATTGTTGTAGAGAAGAAATTTATCTCTTAGACTCTGCATTATCTATTTTGATGATCATTGTCTATTTTTTATAGGAAATAAGGGGGGAAAAGAAGGACATAAGCATGCTAATTGTAAATGAGTTTCTTATGACTGTATTGACACTAAATTATATCTTACTACTTAAGTTAAATTCTTTTGTTCTGCTTGGTAATATTTTATACAGGAAGATGCAAGCTTATTACATTAAACAGTCTGAATGGAAGCTGTTCAAGAATAGTTAAACTTATTTCTTTACTTTTCTGAAAATCCCATAAAGATTAGACTTTATTGCAAAGTATATACAAAGTGTAGCTATTACTGATTAATATATACACCCAAAGAAACTTTTGAATTACAATTTAAGCCTACTGATATTTTTGTCATTTTAAGGACTGACAATTTTCACTGCTTCTTTGCAGCAAACAGTTGCATATTTGAAGTTTATTATTCCTTTCCTTCTCTAAACAAATCCATCTCTACCCATCTTCCATAACCAGTCATGTTTTCTCCTGATCTTTCTGCACTTTTCCCAATTAATCCATTATAGCTAAACATGAAACATTTCAGCAGGCCAGTTCTGCTGTCCAGTTTAAGCTTCCATGGCACCTCAGTCAGAAGCCCATCAAAGGAGAGCACAGTTTAGGAACCTTAAGCTCCCTCTGCATAGGGAGGTTTCAGAAGTCAATTCAAAATACCAAAGTTACTTCTTTGAAGTTTGAAAGTCTGAATATCCCTTCAAATGAAATAACATGACACCATTCACCAAATACTAGCACAGTGCAGATATGTAATGCCACAGGGATTCTTCTATAGTTTTGGGGTTAGGTAGAAGGATTTTTTTCCTTTTTTCCTAGTCCTTAGATGAACCTACATTTCACCTGTGTACTAACTGTAGCATTCAACCCTTTAAAATTCTTCTGAGGAACGATTTAATGTTCTAAACTGCATATGCCTTTACCTTTCCAGTATATGACCTATGTGGATGAAGAGAGCTTATATCAAAGGGAAATAAATCAAAGGTATATGCAATTATAATAATTCAAGAATCTGATTTTGTTACATGTAGAGGGAGGGGAAAAGGTGAAAGAAAAATTAAATAGATAATAAAAGCATTGTCTCTAAAGTTACAATTTCAATTTGTTTTCAGAACGAAATAAGTTAAGTTGAATGTATAAAATGAAATCTTTGTATCTGCCTCAGTCAAGCTGTCCTTAGACACAATGAATTGAAAAATAATTTTTCCCAGGTGATTCATGTTGTTTACTTAATAACAAACTTGAAGATCCTCATTAGAATCCTTCTATGTTTGAAACAGAAGCATGCTTTTATGTACAAGTTCAATATATTTTGAATGTGTTTCCATGTGGACATCAGAATATTTTTTTTTAAAATGTTAAAGTATCTAATGATACTTGTATTTTAATATCTTTTCTTGTATTTCAAATGTTTACCTAATACATAATCATCTCAAAGAGATAGAATTAGTTCACAGAAGTTCCCACCAGAATCTTCTGTGATTAAAAGAAACTTTTTCAGATCACTCTTATTGTAACAAAATTTGGAATCCCTTTCTGACCATTTCATAAGTGGCTAAGTTTTGGTTTTTTTTTTTAAAGGCACAGTATAATATAATGGTCTAGTTATTTTTACACCACAAGACCATTTCTTGCCTACACATAGAGGCCTGGTGACATCTGAGATACCCTGTAGAGTTCAAGATATTCACTGAAGGTCTAGGAGATATGGTACAAAGCCTACAGGAGACTGGTATTGCCTTGGGAAGGCAGCTGAAGAACAGATGGGAGACTTAGATATCTAATGGCATTGAATCAAATCTATTCAGTTATCCTATAAATTGACACTTAGAACACATAGAAAATATGTCAGTAGGTCACCATAGTAGCCCAGAAAATTGCAAGGACTGATTATTCCAGTTATGAGTTTTTCTATGTACAAAATATCTTCAGTGCCCTCTCAGTATAGCTGAAGTAACTTAAGACCTCATTAGTGTATGCATTTTTTTTCAAACATAAATCGGATTTCAGTGCATGCAGTATATCTGTCAAATATGTGATCCTAGTCCTCCCTATATGCTTACATGAGTAGGAGCTGCTCTATTTCCAGGATAAACAAGATATATTAATATGCCGAATGACTACCTAACATTTAAGTAGACCCAGAACAGTTCTAAGCTGATTCTTGCTTTAATTCTGATAATCAGCTAGTTTTTGATGGATTATCAACAGGGTGATTGTTATATTCTGGAAAACAAAAAATATCCTAGCAAGTCAAATTGTAAACAGAACAAATTGCCTGTAGTTCCTTTAAAGTGTTTAAAAAGAGTACTGCCTCAAAGATGCCAGTGTAATTGTGAAGACCTTTAACATTTTGCATCAATCTGTACTGTGACAGACAAGACAATTCCTACTACAAGGGTAGTTCTGATGGTAGATCAGGGGGAATGGACATACTATTGAAGCAGTAAATCATCAGGACCAGGTAGCAGACACATACTGAAAGTATGAAAGAAATATAATACAAAGTAAACCATATTTTAATGAAATGCTAATTGCTTATGCAAGATATAGGACCTTGCATAGTGCTTTATTACTCAAATGAATTTTTTTAAGGTCAGTTCCCATTTTGTTTGTAGTTGTTGTAAAACTTCATAGGGCATCAGATAAAATTCTTATATATATAATAGGAGCTGCCTGTACATACATGAGATACATTCAATAACCCTTCATTTTATCTCAGATATTTTAAACAAAATAAAAAGCATAAATCCTAGTCTAATTTTCATCCCAGCTATGTCAGTTCTTAGAACTTCTCAAACAAATACTCTCTGTCTCTGTCCCTAAATTGCTATTCTCTTTAATCTGTGTTTTTAAGCAGACTTTCTCTTTTTGGATTGACAAGAACAGATTAACATAAATCATATTGTTGACCTTAAAATCTTACATGAGTAGGCTAACATTAGAAAAGTTATATCGCTTACTTTTTCCTTTTGTCAGGAGTTTTATGGGACTGTAATATAACATTCTTCCCTTTCAAGGCAACTAAGAATGAAGACAGATTCTGGATCATAAAATATACCTGTATGGTATATATGCAAGGAATGGATACACCGTTCAGGATTTCAAAACCAAAGGACAACAAAACATGCTTTAACTATCATATAACATTTCATCAGTTACGTTATGCTCATTAATCAGGATTTACTGCCTGAGTCAGAAAATGAAATAATGCATATACTGCCGTTACAAGATATCTGCAAGTTACCTTGAATAGCCTGTTCCTGAAATCATGACAGCCAACTTCTTTCTGCATTATCATGTCTTTTATTCTGTTAAACAGATAACATATTATATGTTAAAGAGCATGACAAAGCAATTATTGACTTTTTACACAGAAAGAGCAGGTATTAACACAGGAATGTATGACCAAAGCTCTGATAAACCAACTGCTGTTTCAATATCCATTTTTTTTTTTTTTTTCAGTCAGTGTGCTTACAGGAATTTGATTCAGGCTACAACATGATCTTAGGAAGACACATTTTTCTTCCTGGAAATTTCTTAAGCTAGTTCTATTTTAAGCCTGTAAGAAATATGCTGATTTTTAATACTTTTACTGCTTAGTACTAAGTGGGTTTGATTTTTAAGAGGAATTTGGCAACTGAGTCACACATATGTCCTGACTGCTTGTAAATTGAGTTTAAAAAAAAAAAGCTGTTATGCCTTCAGAGAACATAAAAAATTTCTGAGTATGTTTTGAGGATTTTTTTCAGAAAGATCTGTGAATATTATCTAATTTTTTTGTTAGGAAAAATAGTTATTGTTGTCCCTCTGCACACCATCTGATCATTCCAACAAAGTAATGAAGACATCCTGACACCATATAACTGTTTATTCTTCCAGCAATATCTGTGCTGCCATTGTCAGTGTTAACTTATGGATAGACACAGATGTACATATAGAAATAGAGAATTATTTCTAAATACTGTGCAGCTGAAAGGGTACACTCCTTGATTTTCTGACAGATGTATTATTATGTGCCAGAACAGTGTATTTGTAAAGTCTGCTTGTATTCAAAATACGTAATATGTACTCAAATGGTTTTGCATCCCCATTTTTATAGAAACCTGGTTCCCATTTTCATTTTACATTAAAGTCTGTACATAGTGCCAAGGGAAATATTTTGAAAGGGAAATATTTTGTACCCATAGAGAGCACAGAACATTTTGTGCAACAAAGAATATTGAAGGTTAGCCTGGCAACCACAAAAACAAGGGTCATTCTTATGACAAAAATATGGAGTGGTGCCTGCTGAAAACTTGATTCTATCCCTTCCTCTGCAGGGGTCCTATGTAACATTGAATAAGTCAGTGGAACTGAACCTTTCCACTAGTCACCCATGAGAAGGCTCACCTGAGCCTAGTCTAATTTGCAGTTAAGAACTGTAACAGAACTCTAGATCTTAATTTTGAACAATAAATAGAGCAGCAATTAAGCTGAAAAATCAGATCTACATCTTGAAAACCCACTTAATTTAAGTGGAAATTAAACCTATTTGTTGGATAGGCTGTTTATTAAAATTTAAATGGAATATCTTCAAGGAGGCAACCCAGTTTAATAGGATTCCTCTGATAATTAGTGCGAGTCCAGCATAACCCTTCCTGCTTAGTAACAACAGATTTCTCCTTGGCAAGACTTCTCCTAGAATCACAGGAGCCCTGGCTGCAATGTTCATAGATTCTCACATGTTCTAAAGAGTTGTAGGAACACTGTTTTTAGGGTGGAACTGAGGAGATGTATACACACTTTTCCGAAGAGCATTCAGCTATTTATTGTTTTGATTTAGAAGAGGAATGAAATTGAAGGGAGGCAAGTTTATGGAGAAGTCAGATGTCAAGATCCTTCATGAAACAAAATTACTATGACTGTCATTAAGTTCCGGTGGAAACAATTAATTTCACTTTCTCAGTATCTCTAAAATGCTACTCATAATGTGTCTTCTCCTTATAGGAACTTTTATGCATTCATCAATATCTTTAAATCATTCAAATAGCATAGATACAGTGATGAGCCCACAGATAAGTCCTGTGAGACCATGATTAATTGGCTGTTCAAATCAGAGCTCAAGTAATATGGGCTAAGTAAAGAAGACAAAACATAAATATTGAATAGCTGCTTATGAAGGAAAAGACATCTTTTGTATTGAATAAGGCAAAGGTTCACTAGGGAACAATACCGATAACTTAATTAAAAGACTAGTTTGTAATATGCCTATGCAGGTGGTCACATGAACACCTGCAATGAGATTGTGTGATCCCAGGTGTGCTGCTGCAACAGGACAAAAAAGCACTAGCTTTTCCAAGTGGTTTTAACTGAAACTGAAACCTTGAGAATAGATAGAATCTCAAACTGCTCTCTAGATTCTCTGAGGCTAAGAACTACACATACTTTGGAACTAATTCATAGGAACAATGAAAGTTATGCCTCCAATTATAAAAAGGCACCTCAATAACACATCTCAGGAATCTACTGGAAAATACTAAGACAATGAAACATTATTTTTCATAGAAGTGTTTATTCAAGACCAGTATTTCCACTCACAGTGTACCTAATTAAAAGTAAGCAGTTAAAAATCCATCAAGACTACTTTACTAATCTACTGATTAGCAGAGACTAATTAGAGTCTGGATAACAAGACCAGTTGGTCTGTTGGTCAAGAATCAACAAAAATCCAACGCCAAAACCTTAAAACCTGACTACCTAGGAGATAAAATCTCTCATTCAGATAATTAAATTTCCTGATATATTTTTCCTACCAGCACCACTAAAAGGCACCCTTCTCTTTCTTTTCCAGATGAGAAAGGGAAGCACCACAAATAAAGGTTCTTCAGTCACCAAAAGAATTTTTGCATGTCTTATCCTTGTTGACTATGGTCAACTTTAGCCTGACTAGAATTCACCATACCAGCCCAGTTACATTAATTCCCTGCACAATTCAGGAGGAGCATTTAGTTCCTCTCAAACAACATTCATAAACCCAGCATGAAGGTAACCCAAACAAGCAAATAATGTAAAAGCTATGGACTGGCAGAATGCAAAATTGGTCATTAAAAAAGAGCAGAAAAAATTAAATCATTGGTTCCATGGTTTGACCATGTTCCTTTTAGGTTAAAAGTAGAGCGGTCCTGAGCTCTAGTCTTTGTTCCCAGAATAAGTCATGGAAATTATACTGAGGAGTAAGTTTACACAAAGTAAAATAGTTTAGAAAGAAATGGGGTCAAGAGTCTCTGGAAGGCCTGATTAAGCTGGAGTTTTCCAATTAACTTCAGTTTTATAGGGAATATTCCAACAAACTGGTTATATAGCTCCAGCATATGCTATCTCCCCCTTTTCTCAGACTTATCCATTTATAAATTGTTATTAAATGCTTTTGATGATAGACATAATTAACTGCCGCAAATTCCAGAGAACATGCAGAAATGTTGCATTAGTATCCTCTTCATTTGGTATTGCATTCTTTGCCTCCATTTAGGATGATTGTTACAGTGGCTGAGACAAAAAAATCTACTTTTCTTTGTAAGATGGTTTTGAAGAAATTTAACTCAAGACATAGATGTTCAACATATAGACTTCTAAAGTTAGAAATGACAGAGTAGGATGTATAATTTTTATTCTTTATAGAATAAGCAGCCTTGCTGAAGCAAAAATGTTGAACACTCCCGAGACCCAGTTTTATAAACCACTCCCTCTCATGTTAATTGACAATAATATCAAACCTGCCTAAGAAGTAAGTAGATACTAAAAAGTGCCACTAAAAAATAGTGTCACTGTTGCTACATAAGTAGTTTTTAAAAGATGAGCAAACTGCCTCTATGCAAATGCCTCTAGACAAATAATGATTAACTGAGTAAATGCAAAGCATTAACACTGCTGTTTGTGATGCATCTCTTTTAGTACCCAAAACATAATAACAATCTCAACCTCATGACTTTCTACCTATTTTCTTTAAAAAAACCACACACAAAAAAAATGTATAAATCAATCACTAAAAAGTAAACCCCTGCAAATCTGCAGCTCCTCCTGCTTTTCCTGCTGTAGGGACTGCTTCATAGACACAGAGACTGAATAGCATCTTGTCAAGACAGGACTGTGTGACATGAATATTTTAAGGAACACATATCAGTTCCATAAAATTACTCCCATGTTGTGTTCAAATGGCCACTTGTACCACTTGTCACTAAAAAAGATGTGAAAAGTGACACTATGAACATACTTCATAGATTAATCTATTCTTATGTGCTGTGATATAGCTGTTGTAATTTCCCCATGGAAATAGCATAACTGCAAACAAAATAAAGTGCATGTAGATGATTTTGTTTCCTGCAAGCAGACAATTTCTTATTAATTGCCACTCAGGATGTTATTTTGCATAATTTATTGTCACAATACTTCAGGAACAGAAGCAGAAATGAATGAAGAGGGGAACTTCTGGTTTCATGCTGACTGGCAATGCCAAGACAGATTCCAAACACAACATAAAATACCATTCGAGAGGGGGTTGTATCTTTCCTTAGAGGCATCCAGGAGAGAGTGTGCTGTCATGCTTATACTCCCTTAAAGCAAGCAGGTAAATATGTATCCTGTAGTCACATTGCATGAATGGACACTTTTCCCAATTACCATGAAAAAAGATGATTGTTTTAATATTATTTTTGTAGTTCATATAATTAGAAGGAGTCACAAAATCTTAATACTTGATATATAGTGAAAAGGGATATTTTTATAAGGGCAGAAGAAGAAAGAAAACCAACACCAAAATCAAATAACTCACTCATGTGAGTTATATATACTCATATATATATATATATATATA
The DNA here is from genome assembly GCF_017639655.2 of Falco naumanni. Classification (NCBI taxonomy): domain Eukaryota; kingdom Metazoa; phylum Chordata; class Aves; order Falconiformes; family Falconidae; genus Falco; species Falco naumanni. The sequence continues at coordinate 54,217,906 of NC_054055.1, forward strand.
AAGAATATTTTAAAAGACAGGAAAAGATACTGAGAATTCTGCTTAATAATCTGTTTTAATTATTTTTATGTTGTTCTGTTGCCCTTCTTATGGTAGTAACCGAAAGTCTTACATTAATCAATCTTTTCCCAGGACCTCTGAGATGAAGGTCCAAAGCAAAAAATGTATCAAATTAGGATATTCATTTGTTTCTTTGTTGTGTTTTTTACTATAGATAGCTTAAAAAAATAGAAGAACTTCATGTAGACAGAGGAGCCAGAGATATACATAAGGTGGGTAGAGAAGAAGGCACTTTTATTTATTGCATAGCTTGAGAAGGAAAAGGCAATAGAAAAATACTCATCAGATGCAGAGCTATTCAAGGAAGATCCCCAAAGTAAGCTATTGACAACACAAATCAAGCAGCCTTGGTGACATTTTAGGAAAACATTATGTAATGATAGATTTTATACTGCTGGAGGAGTTTAGATTTTGTAAATTACCCATGCATTTTACAATGAAACATCTCACTTATAAATATCCAACAATTAGAAGCATTGGTACTTGGTACGACTGCATAGTGGAAATATCCTGTCGTTCCATCAGCGTAATTCAGGTGTATTCAGAACTGTAGAAATGTTGCTGATTTTTAAGTGCAAAATATCCAGATTAAATCCAAATGTTTAGGCTTACCTAGCATACTTCTGATATCTAAGAATATGCCTCAGCATGCTTTCTACTAAATGTCTCAAGGTCTATAAACAAGATACAGCTACATATTTATCAAACAGGAATAGTAGTACAGCTGGAAAAGCAAGCACTTTAAAGTTTATGCAGATTATACTCCTTTTCTGCTCTTGTGTTTCATTCATTTAAGGCACAGTCACATATCAAAGCCAGCTTGGTCAACCTAATTTGATCTTTGACTGGGGAATAAACTGCCATTTGTGAACAAGTTCTTAAGAGCTAAAGATAGGCTATGGTGCTATGCCAAAGCACTGTCTGTTGTCTTACATTTAGAAGAGCCAGATATGAGTCCCACTTCTCCTCTGGATCATGGGAATTATTAATGTTCTTCACCTGTTATAATGTGATCTGACACATTCTTCCATCACAAGAGAATACAATGTTCCAAACACAGTACCCATCCCTCACATGAACATACACAGGACTGCTGCATGCTTCAAGAAGAGGTACTTCCCCGGTGTGGAAATGAAAGGGCTTATTTCTTTCCATCTCATTAGTGTGTTTATGAAGTAAAGAGAAGCAAATGTTAAACTAACCATTTTAACACAGATAATTTAAAAACACTGTTCAGTAGTCCCTTCACTAAAGTAAGTTAAAAAACTGCATTTGTTTATAGTGCCATATGTTGAAAGACCAGTAGAAATGCCTATAAAATACTAAGTACTTACCTTCTCTTTGTTAACATTTTAAAAACATCTCCGTTGTGAAGAATTACCCTGTGGGATGTGTTGACCTCAATGTTAGAAACCCCTATACTGCTTTAAGACATCAAAACTAGAACTCAAGCAAAAACCACCTAAACGTTCTGCAAATTTTTGCTTTCTTCCACATGTAATTTGAAGGGAAACATGTTGAACAGCCATCTGGTATGGTGTCAAAAAGGATATGTAAATTTAATTGGAAAAAATACCTACTGTTATGCTACATATAGTTGCCAGTATCCTGTGTTATTAACACACTGGCAGGATTTTTAATTTTTTTTTTTAAAGAAGAGAAAAAAACCCCTTGTCTATTTTTATCCAATATTTTTTTCCTTTTTCTTATAGTATTTTCTACATGCACATTGCACATGAAACTATCGATAACAGTTTTTGCCACGTGTTCTGGGGAAAATTGATTTATTTGTCTTGGCTTGCAAATTTATTGTTTTATAGAAGTTAAAGTCTATCAGATCTGTAAACTGGAAGATACAGGTAACTCTTAAAATGAAATCTTTATTATGCATGCTGCCATATATAACATTTCAAATCTTAAACAAAGGTAGGTAAACAGGAAAAATTCAAATCTCAGTGAATTTCAGCTGAATTTTCTCAAGATGGAGGCTCAGATAGATCCTGTTTTAATTTGCTATGTTTCTTTAGGAAAGAATCTGCAATCTGACTCAAGAGCATGAAGATATGACTTATATAAGTATAGCTGGCATATATGAACAAACTTACAGGGCCAGCATCAGAATTAACTAGAATATAGATCAGATCCTGAAATCAAAGCCACCTAGAGTTCCTACTCATGTGTTTCTTTTTTTTGTTCATTTGGTTTTTCTTTTAAACATGGACTATTAAAAAATCAAAACAGGATCAATTAGAGTGCATGGAAATGTGCATCTAACTTGAATTTTAAACAGTATTCTACGAACTGGAAGGCATTCTATAAAGGATGAAAAATACTATTTTTATCTCATTTTCCTAAAGAGATGAAGCTGGTAGCATCATCCTGCAAACTATCTGCCTGCCATTAACTGTAGCATCCATTAGAAAGTTTGACTAAAGGAAGACTTTTCAGTTACATTCTTTGTAAAAATGAGAAAGGAGCTAAAAATGAGAGGAAAAACCTATGAGTGCACATAAACCTGCTAATGAATTGAAAAGCTTCACAATGAGGTCACGTGTGTAGAAATCAGAGATTCCAAAGAGGAAAAAGTCTTGCAAAGGTAGTACAAGTTCATCAGACCTGCGTACAGTCTTACAGAACAAACTCAGCCAATGACAGAACCAGAAATTGGCCTCAATGTGTTGAAAGCTTAGGGAGCTTCTTCATTGTCTATCAATACAAAATTTGAATGTCAATGTTAACTTTGTATTGACTAGAGTGGTGAAGATCTAAGCCCATGATGCCCTTAGAAAAGGTTTTGTCATTGATAAAAATAATTACTTCTTTTCTCAACAAATGGTTAAAGTATTTCTATGTTTAGCCCTCTTTTACAGAAAATGAGTTGTGGTTTAAAAAATACAGAATTAACAAAAATAGAGTGAGGAATTTTATGGGTTCCCCCTGCCCCAGAGGAAGACTTTGATCAGTGATGGAGTTATTCTGAAATTACTCTTGAAATTTTATTTGAATTACCTTTTTTTTCTTCCTTCTATACTCTTTATACTCAACAGAAAAAATAATGTGAGTCAGTATTTTCCTCATTCACCCTCACACTGGCAAGGTAATCACCACATGTACAGTACAGGTTTTGCTGACTTTAAAAGCACACCAGTTTTGCAAAGCCTGCAACCTGAAGTAGGACTAAAAACTTTGTTACGGGTTATTGAACAGACAATTATGGTTAAGAAATTTAGGCATCCAAATTAGTCAGACATGCTATTCCTCCTCAGGTCTTCAAAGACAGTTACTTATTTTTACTGATTCTACACAAAAATTAAACATTTCCTGTTCTAGTTTGTGTTGGAGCTGGGCTTGGTGATAGTATGCATGCTGTTCATGTTTAGTGCAAGAGGAAAACAAGTCGCAGAAAGATGCTGGAGGTCATATTGCTTTAATCAGAGGATATTAAATTCTACTGGGAACAGATCTCACTATTTTCAAGGTAAGAGCTGCCCCTGGATATAATTAATTCATAGGGCTAGTTTTATTATGTTGGAGAAGGGAAACTGACTTTACTGTTTCTGATTTAAACAGCTAGATCTTCCTTATAAATAAGCTCTGACCCAAACAATTCCCCTTTTGTGAACAAATAAGTAATAGGAAATGTACAAACTAATCTCTGTAGTGATATTTAGTTGCTAAAATAAGGTTACGCCTGTCATTCTTCTCTCAAGGCAATCAAGGTTTAGCTTTTTATGATTTATGTTTTCTTCTGCCTCATTTTGTCCCAATTAAAATGTAACAAGACTGTGAAATCTTATCAGTTCTTGCAAAGAATAGTTTTCTATATCTTTTCCATTTTTCTTAAATATTCTTCATTAATGGTTTATGCTCATCCTATGTGATCTTTTTGGATATGCAAAACACCTTGACTTTATAGAAGGAACTATTCATAAGTTCATCACTGAACTAAAACCAATACTAAAAGCTAATAAATTTTTGTTGTATTTCTTTTAGTGTAAAACTCATGACTTATTTTTATCATGTTGTTTTCTGGCACAAAACAAAAATAATGGCATGGTGCTTTTCATGGGTCTGCAAAAAAAGGATAAATTCCTCAGTTGACTCATGCCTGAACACAATCATAACTATTCAATAGCTAAGGAATGGGGAAAAAAAAATTAAGAAAAAACTATGCTGTCGGCTTATCTATGATTTACCTGCTTAGACTCACAATGGTATAAAAGGTTTTTGTGCATGGTATGGTCTGTGCTTACTTTTCCTTGAAAGTGTCTGATGAGATTTCAGAAATCTGGAGATTATGGCTTCTAGCAACAAAAAAGGCTAAATATGGCAACTTTACTGCTTCCCCACTATATACAAATCATAAGAAAAATGCAAGATCAGGCAAAGCTCTGAACACAAGTATAGAAACTTGGTTTGGGATTTGAGAACAAGTATTTTACTTAACAGTCTTCTATCTTTCAGAAAAACTACGGACAGTTTACTGTTAGTAGGCAAAGTTAATCAATCCTAACTTAAGATATTTAGAAATAAAATTATTACTTCAAAGTTTGTGTTCTAGACATGTAATAGTCACTTGAAAGATGTAATCATGGGATAATTTTTGTTCACTCTCAAATAAGCAACTAATGTTAGGTAAACCTCCTCTGGAAATGCTCTTGTGTTAAGACCATCTGAGGTGATTATTTCAGATTGAAACACACAACCTTTGGACACCTAATGTTAAACTAGATTATTCATTTAGTTAGACCACTAGTGCTACAGCTATGTCGCACTAAAAGGACAGAAGAAAAAATGCCAGAAAATTAATATAGTATAGCATTTAATAGTTCAGTGGTAAGTAAACCTAGTATACACTAATTTATGCTATTTAACTTCAGCAAAATATATAACAAGCACTATGTTTATAAGTTGTTCAGTATACTCATAATTACTGTGATCTCCTGTTACAATGGAGACAGAAGAATTGAACTATTTATATGTAGTGTGATTCCAGTAACTCAGGATTTATCTTTTCACCAGTTGGTAGAAAAAAACTATAGATAGTAGAATGTTGTTCACTTCAGATGTCCACAGAGTATTTCTTGTTAAAGTGAAAAATGCTGCAAACATGATTGTGTTCCATTGCTTGTGAAATGATAAATATTGTTGTCTCTTATAGACAAGTTAAATCATAAAACTATGAAAAATAGCTAACTGAAATATAGATTTTGATATTATGTAGTTGTATTCTATGTCTCCTTTCTATTTTAAATTTTCAGGTATTTCATTAGTTGCAAATGAAGATAAATGTTATATAATTCTCGATTTTCAGGTATTTCTGGTTTTTTTTCTAGAAAATTCAGTACTGCAGTGCTCCAAAATTTCCTTCACATGAGTTATTCACTTCAGTGTCTTGAGACATATCTTAGAAGAATCCAAATTGAACTGTGAAAATCCTTATTCCCACTGGGAATTTTATTCTTAGAATTTTTGCTCTCCCTCCATCTGCCTTTGAGCAATGTTCTGTATTTCAAGCATTAACAAGCAATATTAATCCAATTTTTAGTTTCTGTGAGGCACATTAAGTTAGATCAAGTGCACCTCAGCTCACCTCTTTAAGCACTATGCATTTATGTAACTTTTCATTGTCTCGTTCCTACCAAAACTGTGCAAAAAACAGAGCTACATAATGTGAAAAATATGAATTTTTCTGAAGCAGATAGAGACAAAAAGGAAAAGCAAATAAGTAGGTACCATATCACTTTTTGCCAAAGGAAAGATTCTACTCTGATTCCCAGATTGGCAATCAGTCAAAACCATTGCATTTAGAACTATATTTCAGGAAACAATTTACTTACAAGATAAGGTACAACAGCAGTACGGCCAGTACCTGTTCTTAAACACTTCGAACAACAAAAAGCAAAAAGGGCAAACAATCAGTTTCTTCTTTCCCTCTTTCTAGCTTTCAGTCAGTTACAGCAGAAAGAGTGAGTTTTGGGCTCTTCCTTCTCCTCATTTATTAAATTTGTGTGTGTATATATATATAAATAAAATTTATTATTTAAATATACCTTTTTTAATTTTAAAGTTCAAACCAGGAGGGACTAATCTGTAGGGCACTATAACAGAGCACTATGGTTGTTGATACTGTTGCTTGACACATTTGTCACATTTTTGCTATTATATTGGAGCACCTTTCTTATTGATTTCCTTCTTTAATTCACAAGTGTATTATTAGGTTTCACACATACTTGGAAAAAAAAACCCACCCTAATATTTAATTAGGGAAAGCCCAAAATCCAGTATTGAGTTGGGTTATCTGGAAGTAGCCTTCAGAGTGGGAAGTTTTTTTCCCATGCAAATTTTTTTCCCTTCTCTCCAAGTCCTGGGAACCTAACATGCAGAAGACCACCTGTATAAAATGGATTGTTGTGTTGGGTTTTTTTTGTTTAATTTTCTCCTTACTATTTCCTCTAAGGAAACCTCTATTACAATTTCATGCCTTTACATCCCCATCCTATGACTCTTTCTGCAGAAAATTCCAACAGTGCATAATAGATGGGAGTCCTTGTCTGTAGATCAGATAGCTTTACTGGTGATATTCCTTCACCGAGACATCAAGTCTTTTTACTGGTGAATTATCAAATTTTAATAAAACTATGGAATACAGTCATCAGATGTAACTGATGTTATGATATTACTTTCATAGACATACTCAACTACATCTTTTACTAGACTTGCCACGCAGACCAAACTACCTGAAATGGTTGTAAATCACTCAGCTATCGTGATGTATCTAATTCCATGTTCCAATGCTGGTGTTCAAGATTTTCTTAATATATGACTGCATTGTTAGAACTGCAAAGTAGATACAGCTTGAAGCTTAGTGATGAGCATATAGGTGGCTGCGTATTTATCTTCTGGTTTTGGTTCTAAGAGTAAAATCAGTATTAGCCCCAAATGCAGTACAAGATATATATTTTTATGAACATGGTTTCCAACTGAGTAACTGCTGTTATTTAAAATGAAAGTGCTTATTGTGCATAGGGTATAAAAGGGAGAAAGCAGTTTATTAACTTGAATTATTGAAGTCTTAGGATAATAAGCCTTAGAAATTCTTAAACAGCTATCTTTTGTCTGATCAAAGAAAGTAGACTTCCAGGGTATTGTTTCCTGCATTCAGAAACTGTGAATCTTATAAAAATCCAGGTAATCAAGTTTTTCTAAAACTACAACACATTATGCTTATGGTTCTGGAGGCCTTGATTTAGCTTTGAAAAAGAGAGACACTTTCTTCTTTAAGAAGAAGATATTAGTGTAGACCTTAACTTCATCCAATATCCACGCCTAGACTGAAACACGAGCTTCAGCCTGGGTTTTTCCAGGTCCTGGACTTACCACCTAATTCAGCTTGAAGTTCACTAATGATTACATGCACACATGAAATACAGTGGACTGCTGTAGCTCATCCCAGTCACTAATTTTTTTCAGTAGCTGACACTCAAGCATATGTAGACACTCACTCTCCTCCAGTAGCTGGCACCCAAGGTTTCAAGCTCTTCAGCCCCACTCAAGCCTCTTGTCCTAGTTGTTAGCTAGTCTGACTGTGAGCTCACTAGCAGCTCTATGAAACTGTAAAAAATGGCACAAACAGATAAAGTACAGTCTTACTACCAGAATGTGATAGAATTTAGGCAATGAAGCTACTATGCAACAGTTTATATATATCATACATCAATCTGGTCATTAAGAAGTTTATCTTATGTACATATCTATTTAATGTACTACAAAAAATACCGAGGTTAGAAACTGCAACATAAAACATACTGTAAAAAAATAAAGGCTTACTAAAATCGTTAACTAACAATAGTATTCTCAGGTTTGTCAGCATACTAAATAACTGTTGACAATTATGCCAAAGTCAAGGAAGTGGCAAGAATATAAAACCTATTACAGGAAAAAGAGAATCACAGAATAGTCAGTGTTGGAAGGTGGAAGGCACCTTCGGAGATCATCTAGTCCCACCCCTTGCTAAAGCAGGTTTACCAGGAGCAGGTTGCATGCAGTCATGTCCAAGCGAGTTTTGACTGTCTCCAGAAAAGGAGACACCACAGCTTCTCTGGGCAGCCTGTTCCAGTGCTCTGTCACCCTCAAAGTGAAAAGTTCTTCCTCATACTCAGATGGGACTTTCTGTCTTGTAGTTTATGCCCGTTGCCTCTTGCCCTGCTGCTTGGTACTGAAAAGAGCCTGGCCCCATCCTCTTGACACTCATCCTTAAGATATTCATAGACATTGGTAAGATCCCCTCTCAGTCTTCTCTTCTCCAGACTAAACAGGCCCAGTGCTCTCAGCCTTTCTTCATAAGGGAGATGCTCCAGTCCCCTCAACATCTTCGTAGCCCTCCGCTAGACACTCATCAGTTGTCCCCTGCTCTCTTGAACTGCAGAGCCCAGAACTGGACACAGCACTCCAGATGTGGCCTTACCAGGGCAGACGTTGAGAGTGCGGATCACCTCCCTGCACCTGCTGGCCATACTACTGATGTACCCCAGGATCCCAGTGGCCTTCTTGGCCACCAGGGCACACTGCTGGCTCATGGGCAACTTGCTGTCCACCAGAACTTCCAGATCTTTTTCCGCAGAGCTGCCTTCCAGCAGGTCCACCCCAAGCCTGTCCTGGTGCATGGGGATGTTCTTCTCAAGGTGTAGGACCTTACACTTGCCTTTGTGGAACTTCATTATGTTCCTCTCAGCCTGCCCAGCTCTCTGGCCTGTCTAGGTCTCGCTGAATGGCAGTGCAGCCTTCTGGTGTGTCAGCCACTGCTCCCAGCTTTGTATCACCAGCAAACTTGCTGAGGGTATGCTCTGCCGCTTCATCCAGGTCATTGATGAATAAATTGAACAGGACTGGGCCCAGTACTGACCCCTGGGAAAAACCTACTAGCTACAGGCCTCCAGCCAGACTTTGTGCCATTAATCACAGCTGTCTGAGCTCTGCCATTCAGCCAGTTCTCAACCCACACCTCACTGTGCACTGCTCTAGTCCACACTTCCTGAATTTACATATGAGGATGTTATGTGAGACAATGTCAAAAAGACTATATGCCTAGAAACAAGCAATTACTGTTAGCCTAGTTAAAATCTAAGTAATCCAGTGCCATCAAAATTCTACAGTTGTCATTTTTCCTGCTACAGTAGTACTGACACCATACAGATAAATGTAGAATATTCTGATTAGTATCACAGTCAAAATTGTTGTACAAGAAGTCTTACAGCATCTACCCCATTTCTCTCATGTTATGCTTTCCCTTCCAAGGTCATTCTGAGTGTTACATTTAGTAAGTCTTTGTCAAGCTGGGAGCTGGTGGGTGTCACAGTGAGACCTCAGCATTTTGGATTGCTCAGTGGGGCAAGTATAGTGCCAGTGAAGGTCTTTGTGCCTTACTCTCAGGTACACATGAGTTTGTTTTTATACACTCAGTTATCACAGTCTGCTCGTCTCTCTGTGGTTACCAGCTAAAATGTGAAAGCCCAGGCATATCCTGGGACCTTGTAGTGCTGTGCTGGTTTTTAATGGCATAGGGTTAATTATCTTCATAGTAGCTTGTATGGGGCTATGTTTTGGATCTGTGCTGAAAACATTGCTGATAACACAGAGATCTTTTCTTTACTGCTGAACAATGCTAACACAGGGTTGTTAGCCTTTTCTTCTTCTGACCCCACCCCACCAGCGAGCAGGCTGGGGGGCCACAAGAAGTTGGGAGGGGGCACAGCTGGAACAGCTGACCCCAACTGACCAAAGGGATATTCCATACCATATGACACCATGCTCAGCATATAAAGCTGGGGGCAAGAAGAATGAAGGGGGGGGGGGGGGGGCGCATTTAGAGTAATGGCATTTGTCTTCTCAAGTACCTGTTACACATGATGGATCCCGGCTTTCCTGGGGATGGCTAAACAACTCCTGCTGATGGGAAGTGGTCATTGAATTCCTTGCTTTGCTTTGCTTGCGCATGCTGCTTTTGCTTTACTTCTTAAACTTCTTTATCTCAGCCATGGATTCTCACTTTTGCCATTCTGACCCTCTCCCCCATCCCACTGCTGGGGGGTCAGTGAGCAGCTCTGTGGAGCTTAGTTGTCAGCTGGGGTTAAACCATGACAAGTGCAAAGCCTGTAGCCTTTACTAATAAATGGAGGTAAAAAAAAATCTGATTTAGTAGGTGGCAGTGTTTGGCCTTCTTTTATGAAGACTACCAATAGAATGTTAACTTTACATAACTTGTTCTGAAAGACAGAAAGGTTTAGGTGAGAAATATATAAACTTAATTTTTTAAAAAAATCTTTTCACAAAAGATGCTCTTTTCCTTTTTAAAAGTAAAATATGTTCTGCTTTAAGAAAAGTATTTGGGCATATTCATCACTGTCCATAGTTCCCAGAAGTCAAGTCCCTCAGGTAATAAAACCCTCAGGATGTAGCATGCAGCTGATATACAGGTCACTGTTGTAAGAGTTCAGTTTAACAGTGGAAGAATTATATGATTCAACCTGAGAAGAGATAAAGGCAAAAAGACTGACATTTGAGGAGTATAATCAGAGGGACTGTGAAGTGGTGAGAATTGCAGCCAGACTGTAACTGTGATCTAGCTCTAAAAAAAGTTTAATAATCCTTTGTCTATAGAAAATGACTCAGTTAGTCAAGTCTGCAGGGATTAGAGTAATGTACCAAATTAAATTTGCTTTTTTTTTTCCAAAAAGGTTTCAACCCTTCCTTCATGTCTGGACATTTAAATCTCAGCATGTCACTAAATGTTCTTTTTGTAATACAAAGTGAATTGGATCTCTTAAAGAAGCTGCTAGACTTTTATTTTGGTTTGATAGAATAGTTATATCATTAAATGAACCAAGAGGATTTTATAGCTACTAAATTTGATTCTGAGTTTTCACTTGTTACTTTGCAGTCTCCAGCTAACTTTGACACATTTTTGTGTTTTAACAATTCATTCATTAATATCAGAACATTTTCCACATCATCTTTCAAAGAAGTCCTAATTCTCATCTATACAAGATCACAAAATACAGGTTACTTAGATTTGCAAGCAATGAAGCAAGAAGACCCTGTGGCAATCATCTAGTTGGACCCATAATGCAGCCCACCTCAGTGTATTCGATTAATTGGTACCTGTTTGTATTTTAGAAAAAAAATACTTAAGATTTGTTTTTTGATGACCATAATGTCAGATGCATTGTAGACCTTGGTGGATTCTTTATATGGCAAATCATTCTTATACGGGGGGAAAAAAAAAAAAAAAAAAAAAAAAAAAAAAAAAAAAAAAAAAAGACTTCCCTCATTTTCATTTTCATTTTATTTTCTTCTTCAGTGTCTAAACTCTGACAAGAACTCTCAACCAGTTTGCTTCTTGCAGTAGGTACACATTGTTCAGTGATCATTCTTGCTTAGAGACAATCTTTGCTTTGCTTCCAGTTCTAACTGATTGTGTATGACATAAACAAGAGCTTCACAGATTTTTTCCTTAAATTCTAACTGGGAAAGCTCAGTTGTTTTCCAGCCCTACTTTTCTCCTCTTCCTCCTTCCATCTACACATGATCCACCCTATGCTAAAACACAGCAATACTACCCACCTATGTGTTTGTATTTATATAGAAATATAGTGCACAGTTAAAACAGAATTTAAGTTTTCTGCTTTATTTAGTTAACCTGTGAGACACCCTAACGCCCGTGTGATTATAGGCTTATCAGCAAAACTATCAATACTGCTTTGAAGAAACAGCAAATTCTGTTTGTCTATTTATTGTATCTCCAAATCAGGTTCTCTGCTCTTCTTTCCTCTCTCCTAATCCTTAGAGAAGACATGACTTATCCTGCCACAGAGTGTTTCATTATGACAAGAGTGTCTTGTACTTACACAATTGTACTTCCAAAATAATACATGGCTTCAGCTATCACGTGATCTCCTTTGTACCTTGCTATGTTACATTTTCTCTGAATTGTATACCTTTACTCAGAAATTTAGATACTTACGTTTTCATTCTGCTTTAGCAACTCTGGTTCTTTCTAAAACTACTTAAAGAGGCTGCAATGCTCCTCTACTGGTTTTCCCAGTCCAAGCATCCTCTTAATATCATGTGCACCAAAGATAAGTGATTGGTTTGGGGTTTTTTTACGGTTTGTTTTTTTTTTTTCTTTTTAAATTGAGGTGCTGGACAAAAGCAGTATCAGTGGATATTACATTGACATAAGTATATGCTCTATGCTCTAAGATTTTGCTGATACAATAGTAATAGAAAAATATATACCATTCCTATTTCTCAAGTGTTTTAGTATTTTCTTGAAGTCCTAAATATCATTTATATTCTGCCATGTAGCTATTTGTTGATAATGTAAATCTAAAATAGATGTCCATAATCTGCTGAATATGTATGGTCCATATTGAGATTTTTACAAGGTGATGGAGTCCATTTGAGTTTGTTTCCTTTTTCTCATGTGTCCTGGATTCATCTGGGTTAAAGTTAATTTTTTTCTCAGTAGCTGGTGCAGTGCTGTGCCTTGGATTTGGTGTGAGAGCAATTTTGATAGCACACTGATTGTTTTAGTTGTTGCTGTGTGATGTTTATACTAAATCAAGGACTTTTCAGTTTCTCAGGCCCTGCCAGTGAGAGGGCTGGAGGGGCATGGGGAATTGGGAGGGGACACAGCCAGGACAGCTGACCCAAACTGGCCAAAGGGATATTCCATACCATGGGATGTCATGCTCAGTATACAAATCTGTGGGATGTGGGAAGAAGAAGGGGGGGGGGGGGGGGGGGGGGGGAGCTCAAAAGGACACACACGACAACACACACACAGAAAACAACAACAACATTCAAAGTGATGGTCTTTGCCTTCCCAAGTAACCTTTACACATGATGGAGCCCTGCTTTCCTGGGGGTGGCTGAACACCTGCCTGCCCATGGGAAGTGGGGAATGAATTCCTTGTTTTCCTTTGCCTGTGTTCACAGCTTTTGCTTTCCCTATTAAACTGTCTTTATCTCAGCCCACGAGTTTTCTCACTTTCACTTTCCTGATCCTTTTCCCCATCCCACTGAGCCGGGCAGCGAGCGAGCAGCTGTCGGGGGGGAGCGGCTGTGTGGGGCTCAGCTGCTGGCCAGGGTGAACCCGGGTGCTATGTGCCCAGCACTGTATCAGCTCATCTCAGCCACCAGTTATGGAACTCCATGCATTGTTTCTGTTGATTATTTAGTTTCTCAGTCATCTTTTTATAGTACTATGATATTCTAATCAATATGGCCCACTAGAATGTTTGACTCATTTTGCTTTCTTTTTAAATCAGACATATTCTCTTCTCTAGAATATTTCATTGCATTCCATGCTAACGTAACATAGGGAGAAAAGCTGAACTTTAGTGTCCAAATTAGAAATACAATCATTCAATAAAGGTTTTGTTTGGTTGGGGTTTTGTTTGTTTGTGGGTGGTTTGGTTGGGTTTTATTTTTCTTCTATTAACAATACTTTCTGTCTTTTGTTCAGTTTTTACTTCACAATTACATCATTCCAGTTTCTTTATCAAAATGTCATGCAGTGCTTAATTAAATGCTTTATAAAAGTTTGATAGATTATTATAAAACTGAGGTGAAACAAGGAATTTTGTTACCTTCTGGTTTTCCCGCATACCTTGCAAGGGAAAAAAAAACATACCACTTTTCTTCTAATTTTCTTTGCTTCATTTAAGATTAGAATCTTCTTATAACAAAAAATGGAAAAAGTTATATTCTTTCATTTTAAATCACCTATTTCACAAATAAATTGATATCTGTTGTTTCATCTGAAATTTTAATACAAAGATGAACTAATCCTTGCTGAAGACAACTTAGGACCCTCTGTTTATATATGTATATAGATATGCACATACATATAAATATATGTATCTATGTGGTTAGACACAGACTTTCAGAATGCAGGTTGTCTATATTCACCTCTAATGCCACAGTATAGCAGTAGTTCAAAAGGCAGTCAGCCAAACATAATGGTTTATTGATTTCTGAATCTTCAAATGCTTAGCACTTGTACTTCTACCAAAGTAAATTGTAAAGCCCAAATCTCATTCATTTGAATAGGAACTGTTAAACCAGCAGCATGTTATGCATAACATTTTTAGAATATTATAGCTGGATAGTTTTCTGAACAATTATGCATTAAGCTCAAGAATGTTTAAATGCATAAAAAATAAGACATGTAAAGAAGTATATTGCATTTGCTTATTTTTGCCTTCAAAAATCTCATCAAAATTATTTGCTACTGAGGAATGTAAGACTGGTACAGAATCAATAAGTATGCAAACAAAGTAAAGACCTCAACAGTACTGAATTCTAAATAAAACCCCAAACACAACATTTGGGCTGTTTTGAATACCCATTAAAGACAAGGAATTAGAATGTTAAATATAGTTTTCAGAATTCATATTTTTTTCTAGGGTTCTAGTATTTGACTTGTCAGAGAGTGGGTACTCAGGTCATTGCTAAATAAGATTTCAGGAAAGAACAGGGATTTCTTTGGTTGTAAGATCCCTAATTGTGAGAGATGCCACAAACCAGAAGCATGGCATTTTCAGCTTCTTATGCAGAATCCAGATCTCCAGGCACAGCTGATTAGCAGCAACATAGTTCATCCCAGACTGCTATATCTAATACAGAGGACCAAAATGCAAGAGGACATGGTGCGGTGTATTGTAATTGTACAAGATGCAGGTGTAGACAGGGAAAGGAAAAGGAAGGGAACAGTCAAATACATCAGTCATGTCTGACATATTCCAAGTGCCACATTGGTTTTGGGGTGTTGCTTGAGGCTGTGTTATGTTTAGTCTGAGCCAGGGATTTGGATCAGTAAATCTGATATTATTTAAGGTTAAATGAAGGATACCTCACCCAATATCCATTTATAGCAATAAGGCTCTTAGGGTGAGAATTCTTCTCACATAATTCTAATATAAACAGCTTTTCTTTTTTTTTTTTTCTGTTTCAACTGGTCACCTCCATCTCACTCCATATTTCATGCAAATAACAGAGCCTTAGAATGTACAGTTCAACTCTTCCTGAAGATGAGTTAGATGAATTTTTCAAGTACCTATTTTGCTTCTACAGTTTAAAGATGACCATACATCATTTAGCTTTATGCAGGTAACCAGTTAGTCAAGATAATTTTTTTCTCTAATGGCTTAATTAGGTAGAAAAATGGTACTCCATTATGTCCACATAAATAATCTGTATAAGGATCGCTCACTCAAGGTACGTAAAAGTTGTAAAGAACTGAGGACTTAATTTGAAGCAGCATAACACTATCAGATCCTTGACTTGGCTGCAGCATAGGTTACCTCTTGAGAGCTGGGGTACAGTGCTTCTCTTACATGAGGGCAGACCTGAAGCTGAAAAACAACCCCTAAGCTCCTCTGCTGTCTAACTTACCAGTTGAGAATATTGTTTCCCTAAAACTACGTTTAAATTCTTCTTAAAAATCAGACCATCCTTGTTGATGGACTGATGCTTTTCACTCGTAAGAGAGAAGCAGCAGTATGTTTATTGAAACTCGGTCTAGTGGAAGGTGTCCCTGCCCATGGGCAGAGGGGTTGGAACTAGATGATCTCTTTCAACCCAAGCCATTGTATGATTCTACGATATAATTATGTGACGAAAAATAGTGATTTAACAAAGTTTGACAGTAAATGCGATAGTTTAACAAGATTAGATGGCAAGGTACACTTGATTATTTACTGCATAAAGTACAGGGAGGCAAAGTTGTCAGGAGGACCCTCTTGTTCAGTCATGAGGTTCAGAAAGGATATCCTTGCATTCTAAACTCCTCCTCAGAGAGGAGTTTAGGCACAGCTAGATCCAGGCTTGGTCAGTGGTTTATATCTAAAGGATCATATGTGCACAATCAATCCTTTATATCACTTAGCTAAGACTTCAAAGTTTAGCATGCTATTTATCACTTACTGAGAATCTGTTGAGGCAGGGAATCTCTCAGCCTTGAGAGGAATCCCTACTCAAGGGGAGATCCTGACACACAGCCTGCTGCCTTGCAGGAGAGTTCAGCGGGCCCTGGACTGTCCAATGTTTACAGAATAAGGTAATTGACTTATAGCCATAGTTACATATGGACTACAGAAGTTAGTTTCTTTTAAACTTGGCTTGCGTCAGACCTTGACCAGCACTGTTGTTAGATACACACACACATGCACACGTGCACGTGCACGCATGCACACACTCACACACACACCCCTCCTTGTCGATCCCCTTTGTGTAGGATACAGCCATCACGACCAGACACATCCATTATGACAGGGGTCCTCAAACTTTTTAACCAGGGGGCCGGCGCGCGGATGCAGTGGCAGGCAGTCATCTGCGGCCGCTTGGTTCCCCCCCCAACCCCCAGCGGGGGGGACGGGCAAGGGGGGTCTGTAAATACCGGGGCCGGATTGAGGACCCTGGGGGGCCGTATCCAGCCTGCGGGCCATAGTTTGAGGACCCCTGCATTACAATCTCCACTGGCAGTTATCACTTGAGCATTGTTATGGAAATAAAGGTCAGGATGGGGTGGGGTGGGGTCGGGGGGGGGGGGGGAGGAGTGGGGGGCTGTGTGTGGGGGGGTGGTGGGGGGTGTTGGATGGGTGGGGCAGAGCACACCACTGTAATTCTCTATAAATATATAAATACATATATGATACTGGACCTTAATCACAAAAAAATCTCCTACACTCACATGGCAAAACACTTCTGAATCACTCTAATGTTATAACTTGACATTACAAAACCACGTGCTTTTAGAAAAACAGTAATAACAGAAATATCACAGAATTAAAGGCAGCTAACATTTCTGCTGAAGAAAATCCTTGCTTAAAAACCGAAAGTATTAGATGTCTAAGAAAAGGTTTGAATCCTATTCATGTACAACACCACCAAATAAAAGAAGTGGGAAAAAATTTACGTTTAATAATTTTATCTGAAATTTTATTTTCTAAAATACTAGATTTTAGGATATTTCTCCTACTTCACACACAGCTAAACACCAGTTAATAACTTAGCACAATGCAAAAATAGATTTGATAAAAATAAATTATCTTAGTATTCTCCTAAGTTGTTATTGCCATTCCTTTGTAATTAGATTAAATCAGTTCTTAAATAGATGTCCAAACAAAAAGGGCAACTGAATTTTTATACAGTTATTTGGCACACTTACATATGCCCTTATTGAATTTATTTTCTTTTTCTCCTTTGGTAACATTTCATATAATATGGATAAAGAATCTATAACCTGTGCAACCTTAATAATGCTAAAATGTAAGGAGTCACAGAATTCTATTCCCATTTTCAGTGGCATTTCTTCAAAATTGTCTGCTAGAGGATCTCTGAGACATAGACTTTACCGTCCCCCATAATTTCCTTCTGCTTCTATAGTGGTACTCTAGTGTAAATGATAATTCATCCTATAACAAACCTGTAGACAACATGCAGTGCTCCAAAATGTCTTTCTTTGCATGTGTAAGGCTTGCCAGCTCAAATGGAGCTTAAAACACTTAACAGATTTCTCATGGCCAAACCTTAACATCTTCTGAATATTACCAAACAAGAAATGAAAATGACCTACCACAGGGAAGAACTCATGGCCGCATCAGCAGAATGAACAAGGTGGACAGAAATTGTTTGTTCACAGGAATTGTTCATTGTGTTTAAACAAATAGCCAGGGAACATCAGAAGGTGACAAAGATGCAAAAGAGTATTTTTTTATTATATATTTCCTACACTTACACAACGTGTAGTTAGGCCAGGGAACTCTTTTCAAAAGTTTACACATAATTCAAAGGAAAGCTGTATTAGGCTCATGGAGAAGAAAACTATTATGGGTTACATAGGCACTTAATTAACTGAGTTATAAGTGTTTGGAAGCTGAAGATTATTAGGGGGAAGCATCACATATGTGCTTTCCCTTTTCCTTATGCTCTTTCCGATAGGTTGACATTTAGCTACTTTGAGAGATAAGATGTTGATCTAACCTGTACTTCTGACCTTATGTTTTTACGTTCAGGAAAAATTGTACAGGTCAGGAACTGGAAATATCCTAGACATTAATATGATCTGAAGACTTCCGCAGTGTGCCAGAGAAGAATACTTGCTGAACAGGCTAGGATTCTGACTGACGTGATGAAAGCAAAAGCTATGAAATTTTAGGTTTTACACCAAGAGAGTTTCAGGAGACTTCACTAAACAGTAATAGCTTAAAGTTTACTTTCTTCATACAAGGCAAAAATAGATAAAATATTATTATACTCAAGATTTTTGTTCAGCAATGTTCTAATTCTGACTGAAAGATTTGACAGATTGAGTGACAGGATCTCTAGAAAAAGCATAGACATTCAAAAGATTTTTAGGTTTGGGTTTTTTTTTTTTTTTTCAGTCTCATTCTCAAAACAATTTCTAGCAGCAAAACCCTCTGGCTATCTGCTCAACAATAATAGGTGAAATTTGTCCAGATTTCTGAGAAACACACTTCATCTTTGCAAAGTACTATCAGAATTAATCTGCATGTACATGAGACAAAACCACACATTGTCTAAATATAATTTCAGTTTTTATGTTTATGTTTTCTAGAGTTTAAGCATTTTTTAGCCTACAAAGCTCTGTTCAGCATTTTCTGAAAACTTGCATTAAAAAGTGTGGGTTTCATTCCCTGAAAATGCCTCATACATGCAAAACCATTGCTATGATTGGAATGTATTGCACATCTTCAAGGTCTTCAAATTCTTGTTCTACGTCATTGTTCCATTTCTATACTGGGAAAATTGGGTTTGATGTAATGTCTTATACAAAACCTTACGGGAACTGGTTCTCCTTTCTGAAGTTCCTGAGATGAGTTTCAATGCTCCAAGGATGAAAAAAAGAAATTATTTGCTTTCTACAAAATACGGTTTAAAAGATCTAAGGATCTACACTTAACCTAAATTATATTTGAACTGGACCTTTCTATTATATCTGCCTTTTAAGTAAGTACTAACATCTTATCTCGCAGACTGTCTGAATAACATTTTGTCTGTCCCTACTTCTGTCCCTCCCTCCCTCTGTCTATACATCCCTCCACCCCACCCTTCCTTTCTGGAGATCCTAAACAGCTGGTATTCATAAAAAAAATAATCATAATTTTGTGTAAAAAGAACAAACAAATTAACAAAAATTTGTAGAAAAGTCTAATCACCATTCTCCCTCTCCTTTTTCAGTTCAGCCAAAGCAGAATGTTAGAAGTGTTAGGGACGTTTATCAAGACAATCTGCAGTTGGTGCATTTTTATATCCTTTTTCTGTTTGAGCTCAGCCAAGGAATAGAATTTGCTCAGAAAATAGTAAAGCCCAATAAATCAAGCTAGACTCTTTTGCAATGTATTTCAGTATTTAATCCACTATCAGCAAGCTTATACACCATGCAATTTTCTCCCCCTTGACTGCTCCAACAGCAGAATTTACACAAAGTGCAGAGCATAAATTTTACTCTATTGACATTCTTAGTAGATTTTGTGTCCAGGGTTTTGCAGCCTGCTAAAACAATGGTGTTTACAGAGAAAACAACACTTCCTGTAGTGAATACAGAAACTGCCAACATAATAATTTTATTTTATCACCACAGTATTTTATTTTATTAGTTGTATTACTTAATAAGTCACCATTACAAAATCTGAGTGCGTGTTCATGTACATGTGAACAGAACTTCTAGCTCTGTTTTCAGCAACATAGCAGAAAAAAAATAAATAGTCATGAACATATAAAATAAAACAGGTACAAGGACTTTAACCATTGCCTTTGGCATCTATGCCAGGCCATACATGCAGTCAAGCCGATCTTTAGAGCCAATTCCAAGAGAGCATTTACAAAACATGTCTAATATACTCAGATAGAACTGATCGTAAAATCTGTGAAAAGATCTCTTAAATCACCATTAGTGATTTAAATCACCAGTCCCAGGTAATGGTACCATGCCCAGTACAGCTTGAAAAGATGTAAAGGATACTAAGAAAAAGCTATAAATGAGATTGACTATAAGTTGGCAACCATGAAAGCAGCCAAGCTTATGTCTCAGCCAGTAACTCTACTGAACTATACACACAGAGCTGTGAAATCACAGCTGAGTAACTAAAAACTTCTGTTGTCTTTGTTATATAGGATATATCTCTTATAGGATGCAACCACTGTCTCATGTCCTTAAGGCAGAAAGTAATTGTATTATATTACATTTTTTTTGAGGTATTTGTGTCACTCATGTCAGAATCAGCGTTCTGATTTTTTTTTTTTTTCCAAGCAGCTATTTCTTTGCATTCTATAAGGAAAGCAGCTGTAACAAAGAAGCAATCAGATTCTAGTATAGTTCACACTTTTTTTGCTTCTTTCATAATCCTGAAGTAAGAAGACCAAAATTCTATAGACATTGGCTTCTGCTGTTCTGATAAAGCATAGGGCAAAAAGCAGTGATGTTCATTTTAGCGTCTCAATAAAAAACCCCTTAGGTTTTCATTCTGGTGATTTTTGAGGTAGCTACACAATGCAGCTGATAAGAGAGCTCTAGCATGCCTCTTCCTGTGAGAATTAGTTTCCACCAGGGATACATCTAGATGCCTGTCTTGTTGGTACTATTCTATGCAATGGTGCATTTTGCAACATTTAAATACATAGCTGGATTGGCTCCTGAAAAAGCTTTTAAAATTTGCCTTCTGGTTTTGCACTGTTATGGTATAAGTGCATTACTGTCTTTCACAGTTCGAATATAAGATTGAAAATGTCCTCAAGGTGAATGTTTTGATCTTTCAAAAGACAAATAAATGCCATATAATATTGTTCTCTCTAAGTTTTACAATTCTGTATAGGCACTACATAAGTTTTTTCAGTAGCTGAAATGGTCCGTGCAGTTATAGTTATATTGGTATTTAAGTAAAGTATCCTGTGTTTTCACCAGAAATGATTAGCATGTCAATGTGATAGCGCATAATTAACAATTCAAATTATCATATTTAATGCCTTTCATCTATTTGTAATCGTCATTGACTGTTTCAGTACTTTAGTTTTAATTAAAAATAAACAATGAAATTTCGTAGTGTTTTCAGATAAAATATTAATTAGTTTGTTATGAAATACAATATCCAGTGGGACATAAAGAATTTACTGAGCTGCCCTAATTGCCCTACAGAGTCTCTGTAAAAAAAAAATAAAAAAATTTCATAAGTCATTCCAGTTATTTTCTTTTTAAAAAGGCATCTTTTGGATTAGTTTATTCAGTCTAGCAATTTTTAGCAGTCTAGCAGAAAGTAATGGGATCGTTAAAACTAAATTCTCCTCTCCTGTCTGCACAATGAGGCACTTATCTATTCTGCTTTTTTTCCTTGCAAAGAACTCTCATTTCTGGCAGTGGTGTTTCTGCATATGCAGGAGGATCAGAATTGCCCTACGACTCTGTTCTGTTCACAGGAAAATTTAGTCAGAAGACACAAACAGAACCCTGGGACTGCGTTTTTCTTTTAGCCACTGAATGGAGTGCCAGCTCATACCTTTGGGAGATTCACACACAGATTGACAATAAACGGTGAAGACTATTTCCATGACAAAAAAAAAAATAATTCATTTTTGTCTGCCTCAAAGGTTTTTACTGTGGCCCATTGTAATAACTTAAGGTTTGCCTGATTCTATTTTACTTAGATACTTGGTGATGCTATACCCTTGGCTCAGCTTATTACCATGAAATACTAAGGCAGGGTGGACCCCAGGACGGGAAATACAGTCCTAACTTCTCAGATGGTGCAAGTATGTCTAAAATGGGGGACTCCAGGATATTTTCCTGTTCCTTGATACACCACTGAAAAGCTTCAGCACACGAAAGAGGTGGAAGCACATATTTCTGCCTTCTTGCTCACATTTTACTGAGAAGAACACAGTGTATGTGCAGGCAAAAACCTGCGGTGCTTTCCAGTAGGTTGCCACGGGCTTCTCCATCCTGAGATCACAATACTTGGCCGTATTGCAGGGCAGTTTAGACACAGACCATGTCTCTTGATTTCTTAAAGGTTGTGCACAGATGTCCAAGGCTTCTGTAATGTTTCTGAAGTATTTTGCAATGCCTAATAACACCTAAATTTTCCAGACAAGGTCTCTGTAAATAATGGTGCACTGTGTGTTCAGCACTATATGTTTTTTACAAAGTACAGAAATTAGTTTGTAAGAGAGGAAGAGAGATTTTCAGTTTACAAAAGTTCTTTCAGCCTTTTATTTTCTTTTGTTAAAGTATCAACTGCAATACATTAGAAGATTTTTTTATACACTTCCTTGAGGAAAAAGCACATAATTTTTTTGTATTAAGACTTCTGTTTCAAACTTTAAATTTCAGCATCTGCTTTGGGATCACTATGTGTTCATTTCAGCAAAGATTAGCTCATAGCAACCAAAGGCTGCTTCAGTGATAATCATGAATGCTGTGGTTTACTTAGCACTTCAACATTAATTTGCTTATTAAAAATTACAGTCTCAGAGATATTGTTCTATGCATGTGTGCTAAATGTCAATTTCCCTGAAAATTGTTTATGTTTGTCTTAACTTATTCCTGTATCTTTTCTTATGACTTTAAGAATAAAAGAAGTAAAATTAAAAAAAATAAAATTAAATAGAATAACCCCCTCCATATTTCTCTTTATTGTGTGCATACATGTATATTTGCACACTTATAACTTCACACTAATGACAGGAAAAAAATATTTTTGTTGTAAATAATCTTACTCTGTCCCAATCAGATTAATATGCAGTCTTATCTTTATATTTGTTTATTGGATGTATTGTATGTTTATACTTACTTTATATAAAGAAGCATATTGAGAGATGTTACCTACAGTGACTAAACATGTCATAGAAAATGCAAGTAGTAAGCATAAAACATTAAATAGCCTTTTAACAATTTCCTATCAAGAGACATGAAGCAGTAGCAAAGAGCTATAATGCTAATGTCAGCTATCTGAACAGAAAATATTTAGTCTCCTTAATAGACATTAACTTTTATTCAAGAAAAGGTTACTAGATTATTCATATTTTAACTGCATATTAAACATTTTATTCTTCAAAATGATTGTGACAACATCCCTGCTAATATAAAGCTGCTCATCCAAACACAATGCGATTTACTATCATTACCAAAAGTGTCCACGAGGCCTTCTGAATGGCATAGAGACTTTAGCTGCAAGTACAGTTTCAAGCATAAAATGCAGTAATACTTTATCAAAAAGACAGCTATATGATGTTTCTATCATAAGGAGAAGGAAAAGTGTTTTCCTATAACTGCAAGTTTTTGCAGTATGATAATACACATGCAAGATGAAGCTTTCAGATAATAACATTTGTTTATGTTTTATTTTCATGCTACTGTAAATGTAATCAGCAAGTTCTACATTGGATTTTTTTCTGAATTTTTTGTGGTCATTTTGGTTTATTTCTCCTATCCATATTATGTTTTGGTTATAAATTTCTCATGGTAAGGATTTTCTCCAGACGTTTTCCTTATTTTATTATGTTAATAACACAGCAGACACAAAAATGCTTTTAAAGTTATCATGCTATAGCTTTTAGGAGTAATCCAAAATTACACTATATTAATCTTACAATATTACAACATAATTGTTACGAGCTTTGTATACAACTGTAGACTACATCTGTTTAAATACTATTACCAAGCTTGTATGTTATTTCTTAAATAGAATACTTCAGCTTTCAAAAGCTATTTAACACTATTAGGAAACAAAAATCAAAGTATTTGCATTATTTTGCAATTGAATAACAGGGTCTTTTTATTTAACTTACATACAAATTGTTCACTCCAGCTTTCAGTCTCACTGGTTTTACCTGTCCAGTTTGGCTGCAAGGACACAGTTACAGAGGAACACATAAAATGGTACTGCAAAGCATGTTGCTGGGGTATTTACCTAGAATGCATCAGTTCTAGCTGAACTCAGTTCCCTTCTGCTGAGCCAGACAAGAAAGTGAGGTTTTCTTCCTTTTTACAAAAAAACAGTACAAGATAAGTAACTTTTTTTTCTCCCCTATCCGTGTGTGTGTGTCCTGTTTATGCAAACTATGCCAACTTTCAGACTGCAAACAGACAGTGAAAAAACTGGAAGAATGCTTATATAGTGACTGAATTTCAGGGATCTATGTGTTTACAAGGAAATGTAATTATAGACAAAGCACAAGCCCTTTCTTCCTGAGGTATGCTCAGGAACTGGTCAGACTGGCTGCACACAAAAAGCACTTATTTCACCAAGAAACAAAAAGTGCATTGTAATGTAAACTAATTCAAGTGCACGTATCTACTGTCAGCCTCTAAAATGAGGTGAGATGAATCCTACCCACCTTATGTTTGGCAGGATTTTGGCTTGTACACAGAAATACAAGTTCTTCTCTCGTTGCCCATTAGAAACAGCATATATTGTAAGTTAGCTGGGTTCCTTCTACAGTCAATAGAGAGAAAGACATCTCAGAAAACTTCACTTATGCTGGACTACGATTAAATCACTTTCCAAAGCAGTCTCCCTTTATCTACAATAGGGGGGCCATACATAGCTGTGTTTGAGGGTAATGATTAACCATAAAACTTTCAGATATTTGAAGTTAAGATGAACCCCACCTTAGGAGCGTAAGGACTAGTTTGATTCTTACACCTAAATGCTGAGTAGCGATAGGCATGATAGGAAGCACCAAGACAAGCATGCACAAAAATCTTACAAATCTACCTTCTTACCACACAAATATACCCACATGCTCCCATATATCTTCTCTTCCTGGTTATTTAATATTTTGTTAGTCTTAAGAAGTCACTTCTGTTACTGATTTGTAGTCTAAGAAATTAATCAGGTTTTTACATGTTGTGGAATGTTCTGGTCTGGTTCTTATATGATCCAGTCTCACAAATCTATACAGCTAGGCAGTTCCACTAAGAATGCTTTTTATTGTCTGTTTGAACTTTTTAATTTGGTAAGATTATTATTTTTCTAAAATTCTAAGTAGCACATATGAGACAAATATATGCAGCAAATCTTATACAGTGGAGAAAGCAGTCCTGTTTTATTTTAGAAGCTGACCTAGAGATGCTGAGCTTGACCTGATTGAAATCATTACAGCAATTTCCCACAGGCAGCAAAAAGGAACAAAATGGTATAGTCATTCCCATTTACGGTTCACTGCCTGTAATAGTATGTGTGTTCTGTCATGATGGCAATGAGTTTGAAAAAAAAAAAAAAACACAAACAAAAATAACACAGAGCCCAAGGGAATTCAGGCATTCATGTATGTTGTGTGTAAAGGATAGAGTGTTATTTTACCCAATAACTTACTATAAGCTGAAAACTTCAGATATACAATGTACAAAGTTATTTGTTGCAGAAGACAGACATATAATTTGGTAGGAGAGTCTGTACTGGCAAAGAAGCCGTGAAGAGGAAAAGCTGTCATTACTATAGCCATTACCATTGTCAAACATAATAAGCAAGGATTTTAGAAGACAAGTGAAGGGAAAACATCCCATAACTTGAAACAGAGACTGAATTTGTGGCACTTCATTTTTTTAATTGCAAACAATAAGGATGCTGGGAGTTACTCATCCAAGATAATTCTGTGTCTAATTGAAGTGTTCAGAATTTTTTTCAGAGACTCAACTCCAGTTTGGTGTAAGCACTTAGTATGAGATCTGCCATAAGTTTAGGGTTTAAAATGTCTTGCTTCCAAGTAATTCAGAACATATTTTTTTTTTTTTACTCTAAATACTCATATTCATTTCATGTGGCAGATTTAGAATTAGGTCCTCTCTTTGATGTCTATCTAACCTGAAATAATTGCAATTATTTCTACCATTTCCAGTTTTCACTTTTGATATCATAAGTAGATTGGCCATGTCAATGAATTGCCTTGCCCATCTCTCTCATTCTCTCTCTTAAAAAAACCCCAAAACAACAACAAAAAACCCCACAAAACACCCAAAATCAAAATAACAAACTCACAAGAAGATAATCCTCTGAAGAAACATAAACATACTTGAAGACTGTATTCTCACAGAAATTAATAAAAGGAACTCACATTCAAAGAAAGTGCATGAAAAGACAAACAGAACCATGCACAGGATAATCTCTCTAGTATTCTATGTGGAGAACATGGAAAGAAACAATTCATACACTGATAATATATTTTCTGTGTGTTCACTCAAAAAAGTTAGTTTGTACAAACCAGTATCTTAAAGGAAAACTGAAATTACAAGCTTCTCACAAATTGATTACAAATCATGAATCACAAGGAGTGGACGTGTACTGCCTTTCAGCCTCCACAGGCTTGATGTATTCCTGGTGTTCTGTTGCAAAATAGCCCACAACTCCACAGATAAAAAATGAAGGGCTCACCATGGTTTGCAAGTCTAACTGTGTGTGCAGAAGAATTCTTTAACAGAGTCCTGATTCATTTCAAAGTACTGTGATTAGAAAGTATTTCTTAATTCTGTCAATGTAGCGTCAAGTGAAACTCAGTCTCTTGACCAAACTACCTAGGATTTAACCCTTCTTTTGGTGATGTACTTTTTGTGCTTTTCTGGTCACCAAATTAAGTTCTGTCCACAAATTTAATTAGTCTGCTTTCTAGGCTTTGTTGATTTTCTTGATCATAATCTCAAAATAATTTAGAGAATAAGAGAACAGAAGCAGAAAAAAAGTCTAATAAAAATTCAAGTATTTGAACACAAGTGTTCTAGACTAAGAAGAAGAATATGAAAAGAACAATGACTGGGTTTGGGGATACATTTCTTATTATATAAGTTAACAGAAATTAATGCAAAAAACAAATACAGATTTTTCAGAGTATAA
The DNA here is from genome assembly GCF_017639655.2 of Falco naumanni. Lineage (NCBI taxonomy): Eukaryota > Metazoa > Chordata > Aves > Falconiformes > Falconidae > Falco > Falco naumanni. The sequence continues at coordinate 54,244,875 of NC_054055.1, forward strand.
TAAAACTACAGCACTTAAGTAACTTGTATATAAAAATTTATTTTACTATGATAGACAAATCCTAGGATATTGGCCAAAGACAGCACAGGAAAGATCTAGAAAATGAAAGTAGCACCATTTCTCAGTTATTCTTCTCTACTACTTATTGACTAAACATAAACAAAATGATGCCAGTGAGAGATTGAAAAAAAACACAGTAATAAGCCCTGAATTCATTCACCTTGCAATACATCACCTTGTACCTTCAAATACAGTATTTTCATGAATAGATATATAGATGAATACACAAAACCTCCTTCAAACTTGTACTTATTTAATTGAGCTGGAACATCAGTTTATGGATTAGCAGTTTAAAATATACATAAAGACAAAGCTTTTAGGTGCATAATTTTAGATGTACAGATGGCCAATGTTTAGGCAGTTAGATCCCATTTCCTAATTCATATACAGATATGCACGCACCTTAATCTGGTGTCTGAATCTAGATACAAATCCTGCTACAGCACAAACCAGTAAGCTGCAACAAGGCTTTACCATCAGATTCTGTTGCCTGTGCTGCTTCTCCTTCCCCCCCAGAGGTCAGACCACACAACCCCTCCTCTATCCATCCAGCTCTCCCACCATCCTCAGAGCTATTTAACCACTTAGCAGGGATGAGCTACAGCTGCACATCATCCATGTCAATCAACCCACCGCCTCTGAGGCAAGGCCACAGCTGCATGTTAGCAATGCTGATCAACCCACTGCCTTCATTCTTCTACGCAAGTCTCATCCATAAAGTTTAACACCGCTATCCCTGTGTTACTTAATGGATATTTAAAAGGTTGACTGAAAATTCTGAACTAATGGACTCAAGCAGCAAGTTACATTGTACAAAGTGAATTAAATGTGACTTTTTTCTTTCCTCCTCTCTTTTTTTATGGCAATTATGAAGCAGAGAATGTGATCATATAACTAAGGACCGTATTGTAAAGCATGTGTACAAGAGTCCCAAATTAACATTACGTCTGATCTTAATGTTAGTGTTTCCAGCTTTCACATGCTTAACTACCTACCTGCCTCACAGAATCTGAGTAACCATACTAAGATACATGGGACGTTTCTGTGGATTATGACAAAGCCATCTGGGTCTTCCCTGGCAGCACCCAGTTTACAACAAAGTCCCAAAGGCAGGCTGCCAGACTAAAGACCCCAAACAAGTTTTCTGGGCTAAAGTAACACAGTAAAAACATACACACAATGATTTGTTGAAAGTGTAATTAGAACATTAGCAGTCTAACCATATCAGTACTAAGAATCCAGTTACCATAATAACACATACCCTCTCAAGTATTCTATCAGTGCTGCTTCCCAATAATAATAGTAAAAACTGATATACACAAACTTTCCAGTTTCTATCCTGGTTTCTGCTTTGCTAACCACTGCTGTGCTGCTCTGGGTCTTTAAGACAATGATGTTAGCCTTCCTTAAGAAGGCAGGTGTTAGAAGGGTCTCAGCAAATTGTCAGAATGACAAATTCTTCACCAAGAGAAGTATAATGTTGATGGTGGGGGTTTCTTCCTCCTTCTCCTACAGTCCACTTAGGATTACTCTAAAATATTTTCTAATACACAGTACACCATGGTTTTTCTTCACTGGCCAGTGATTCCATATTATATCCCAAATTTACTATTCTAGTATATTTTATACTGTGTATACATGATATTTCTTTTTCTTCATTATCCCGATATCCTTTGCACCCAGCAATCAAGGTTGCTTTCCTTTGATCAATAATTGGTGATCCATGACCTGCATGTAGTCCTGGCCATTCTGGTTTCATCCTGTGCCCACAGTTTAAAGACTGCTCTTATGCACTGTGTTCTGTGGTCATAGATCATTCTATACTGAATGACAACTGGTTAATACTATCAGTTAAAGAAATTTATACCAAAACAATTACAGCCATAGTTATTTTACCACAAAATCACATAAAGCTAAACAACAACAAAAAATAATAATATAACAGCCATCTGTCTGTGAGACTGTTGCTGTTAACTGAGCTAAACCAAAAATTCCTGGCAGACCAACACAAGTCCAGACAAAGCAAGTCCAGACATGCAAATCCTAGTCCTGAGTCCATGCAGAGTTAATACAGAGCCTGAAGTCTGTTACTAGCAATGGAAGTACTGTAATTATAGGGCTGCAGAGTTATAGTCTACATTGGCATCACATTTCCATGTACAGATTAAAACATGTTTTCCAGAAAGGGTCTTTGTTGTGTTTTTACAGCTTGGACTTTTAGTTAATGGAGAGAAAATTATTCAAGCCACAAAACTACTTTATTTGGTAATTTTCTTTTGTAAAATCTTTAAAGATTAAAAAATTTCCAGTAAATAGGGATTTAGCTATTAAAATATATTAACTACTCCAGAAACTTCATGGTTTATCCCAAACAATGCTGCACAGTGTTCTGATGATTTGCCCTATTCCATTTTGTTACAATTGTCAGTAAAATTGTATTCAATGAGCTGGCTTGGGGAAGGAGAGATGAAGTGGTAATCAGAATTAAGAGTCATGTTTGCAAGGTTTATGAATTGTGTCAGAGATATGGAACTTAATGTGACTTTGAATAATTCTACAAATTCCATGACTTTTCAGGTCATCAAGAAAAAAGCACTTCTCTTAATTCTGGTGCAGATTGTTTTACTTCTGCACAGTGTAAAGCAGTTATCACTATGTATGCAACTGCAAGGGGTTTTATTATCTGGGTATCTGATTTGACTAATGTTTTGGAGAGACAGGTCAACTACAGTGGATTAAGGCACAATAGAAAAAATTGTTTAATGATGTGTTACTAGGTATTCTTTTGAAAAAAATTGTAGCAATATTGCTCTAGCAGAAGAAATAAATTAATTATGTAACTTGTCTCAAATTCCTTGATGCTCTAATGCTCTCCAAAAGTTGCCCATGCTTTATAAAAAAAAAAAAAAATCAGCCAAAATATCTGCTCTGAAAATATTTTAGTGCTTGAAAAAATATATTGAGTTTACTTTTTACTCATTTTGTCTTTCATTGGGATGGGTCAATTGCACAGTTCTTCCAGGAAAGCACATAAAATTCCTTTTCTTCAGGAATGATTCAGACACCTCAGCTTAGTGTCTATTGCTGCTTTAACACCATGCCTATCTGAAACATCCATAGGAAGTTGGCAGGTATGACACAGAAGTTACAAGAAAACTGTTTTTATGAGGCAGCAGCTGCAGACCTGGTAAGATACCAAAGGATTCCTCATATGGCAGGAGTTACCCGGGCTTAGGCAGCTGAACCATCTTCTGGATTCTGCATTGATGAGCAAGTCTTCAGAGCACATACAGCACATTCAGAGACATTTCAAGATAGCCAGTATGTCTACCTTGGACTGGTACATATGGCACACAGCTGGCTTATGCCCTTCAGAAATCCATCAGGAAGCCAAGAAAATATTAACGAATTCCAATAAACATTTGTCAAATGTGATCTGATCCTGTAAGTGCTAGTACACCAAGCTGTCTTGCTCACATGGAAAACCATACAAATGGACTTCAAAAATTAGTTATCTTAATGTGGAGTTTACTTGTATCTCAGAGGTGTAGTTATTTTTTCCTGTTCACAATTGCTGAGCAATTTTTCCTTTAAAATGTTTGTGAGCTGAGGAAAGCTTATCTCTTTGGTAGAAGTACAGTGTAAGAAACTGTGATCTGTACATTCTAGGTAATGGTAAGGCATTCCAAGCAACTGTTCTAGTATGGTAAGACGATTTTCAAGAACATTAGACTAAAGTTGTTGTGTATGTCCAGAAATACCTCTAAGATAAATATCCATATTCTAGTGAATTGAAAATATTTGGTGGCCTTTGTTCAGGTCAAAAACTCTTGGGGGCAGAAATTGTCTTCCTCTGGTATTTTTTATGTTTACCACATGTAGCTTTGTAACATATACAGCAGCTTCACATTTGGAACCTTTGGGAGTTACCACAGTATAAATAATAAAAGAGCCTATACCACAAAGCAGGAGGGAGGGCAGAGGTGTTACATTTTTTTTCCACTTTCTGTTGTTTTTGTTTTTTTTCTATGATCTTAGATACTTAAACACTTTTCCAGTAGCCTGTTAATTAAGGGATATAATTTGAATCTAATCCATAAAAAGATTTCCTAACCTCAAAGAGAGTACAAGTCTTTTATCTTAGATTAACAATGAAGAGTGCAAAAGGGAAAGCGTAGCAACTAAACGGCAAATATGAACTACAAGGGAAAATAACCATACAGAAAGATTAATTAATGATGTTAACAGGAAAAATACAAGCCTTTGCTGACTAGTAAAATAAGGTTTTAAATGGCAATACCAAATATCATTGACTAGATACTTCTGTTAAAATAATTATAAAATCTGTCCATTTTGCATCTTACTAATTTACCTCCTTTAATATTTAACTTTTTCTTCAACCTGTTTTCATATCTAAATAAAGCCTTTCAGTCTTTACAGGTATGACAATGTTACATCATTTCTTTCATTCAGTCCACAGTGCAGATGTTATCATTCTAATAGAAATGTACTTTGCATCAACAAAACTTAATTGTTCTGTATTTCAATTATACTGCTATTCGAGATTATTTAACTTCCCTACAGAGATGAGTAAACTGTATTTTTCATACTACAAGCTAGGCAATCTCCTAACTTAGGTTCTGCAACTCTCCCTCCTAGGACTCCCAAGCCTAAGATTAATATTTTTCTCTTTGCAGATGGATGAGTTTAAGCACAATCAAAAGTTTGGCATAGTCAGGAAAATATTTTATGCTTATTAGACCCAAGCCTTACTAATGTTATCAAAAGCACAGATTTCTTGGAGACATTATCTAAGTCAAGAAACTGCAGCATTATTTCATGTTCCAGAAATACTTCTGTTCTGTCAATTTATTGATCAGTGTGATGTGGAGGGAAAAGTAGGGGGGAAAAAAATTAGTCTTTTATAACTATAGGTATTCTGTATATGGAAATTCATCAGCTTCGTTTGTCCTGAACGAGGAAATATTCCATTTCCCTTTTCAGCATACATTTCTGTTATTGTAGCGTTTATCACGAGATTCTCCTATAATGGAAGTGTAAGTGAAGATTTTTCTTCATTGGAGTGTCTGTAATCTTTTCTGTAATGAGCTTTACTGTTGAAATAGTATTTTTCTTGTTTAGAAACTTATGTATTCTTCAGAAGTTATCTGATACTTATTTACCTTCATAGATGTGCACAGTATGGAAATGCATAAATTTTGTGGACAACCGTTAAATTGATTTTTTTGAAGATATAATGATAAGGTAATCATGCCAGGTAGAAAGCTACTGAAAATAACTTGGTAGCTACAAAAATGGCAATCATATTGTATGTCCACTTGCATTTTAAACTATCCTATGAAATAAAACAGAACTGGCAGACAGACACTGACATTTTGAAAAGTATTGGTGTGGCTAGCTATTGCACAGCAAAGCATTATACTGTCATCTAAAAACAGCCACAGACCTTGTGTTACTTGTTTTACAAGGTAAATAGACTGATTAAAACAGGCTGATTAAATATTTTTGTGGTAGGTGAACAGAGCTTGGGAAAAAGCAGGGGGTGGGGAACAGATTAAAAAATCAAGACTGAGACTTAGAAATAAAAACAACTAAAAGAAATAAAGTTTAGGGTTTAAAGCCAGAAATGTAAGTTCATACCTATTAAAATGCATCTCTTATGAAGAGGGCTGGGTTTCAGGTTTTATCGGTAGTGCACGTTTTCTCTCAAGTTTTATTAAGTAAACAGAAAAGAGTGCAATGAGATCTAAAAAAACACTTCTCCAGAACTGTAATTTAGATGTTGCAAGATTCAGCACTGCAGCATTTTGAACACAGGTGCCCATCTCTGGCAATGGCATTCTGGGTGTGGGTTCCTCTACCACCAGATTAGTGAGGTAAGGACTGAATAAGTGGACAACAGGGTGAGTGTTCTGTTTCAAAGATTATGATCAGATGGTCAGGAGTGGCATCCCTCAGAGGTCTAGGCTAGTGCCAATACTGTTTAACTTCCTAATGGCCTGAACAAATCAGGAGGAGCATTTAATTTGAGTTGCTGCTCAGGGAAACCTTTGACTACAAACATGGGCTAAGAGAAACCTTATGAAATTTTACAAAGGCAAAACCAAAGTTCTCTACCTGTGACAGGTTAATCTGATGCAACAGTACAGACTGGGGGCTCACTGTCTAGAAAACAGCAGAAAAGGATGTGAGTACCCCGCTAGAAAACAAGATGTTCTTACAGCAAAGACGAACTCCCTGCTGGGATGCATATGCAAAAGTGAAGACAGCAGGTGGGTAGAAGCGATTACTTCCCTCTCTTCAGAACTTGTGAGGTCCTATCTGGAGTACTGTCACCAGTTTTGGGCTCTGCAGTACATGAAAGGTACTGACTTAACTTACTAATGTTAGAGCAAGTCAAGCAGAGAGCCACCAAGATCATCAGGGTGCACATGAGGAACAAGAAGAGGCTGAGAACAGGACTTGTTCACCCTTGAGAAGAACAGGCTCAGGGAAGACCATATGGCTGTCTACAAACAATATTGAACCTTGTTCTCAGAGGCGTACAGTGATAGGACAAGAGGCAGCAGACACAAGGTGGAACATTGCAAATTCTGATTAGACAAAAAGGGGAGAAAAAAATCACTTTCGCTGTGATCAAGCACTGGAACATATTGCCTAGATAGATTGAGATGTCTTAATCCTTGGAGATGTTCTGAACTCAACTGAAGAAGGCTCTGAGCAAACTGAGGTCTTTCCAAAACAAATATTTTAAGATAGACACAGTCTTCTAGTGTGATATGAGAACTTCCAAATTATCCAAGGCAACCACACATAGCCAGTAGACATGGTCAATGACTTTTAGGAGACCCAAGTCCTTCTGCAGTGTAAGCTGGATGCCAGCTAGGATACCAAGAACAAGCAACTGAACAAGTTTCCAGGATGAGATTTAAACTTCAGAAGCTAGGGTGTAGTTTAAGTGAGTTGTTCACTGTTATTCAGTAATAAATGCTGAAGAGTGATGTTGGATTTTCTTTTAACAATCAATAACTATTCCCTGAACACAAGTACTTTTCAAAATCATTTATGGAGACTGGAAGTATATAAATAATTTCGATGTATCTATTTAAAAATAAGGGATTTAAAAAATAGGGCTAGGAATTTAGTATTTTCTGATCTTTAGGTTTCAGTAAAAATTTCTGAGGTTGGGCATCTGTATGTGGACAAACCATAAAACTGCAGTGAGAATCAAGAGTTATCATTTATTAGTGACCAGATTATAATTATGCCATAGGTGATAACATAATTCATTATCCAAATGTTATGCTTTCTGCTTTAGGTTTCAGCATGTATACTTTAAAGAACAGATACCATTGATTCATTCTTTTCAGTATCTCACAAAAAAAAATTGAAATGTTTTTTTAAAAACTCAAAGTAATCACTAGAATTATGTGGAACATTTTGTTAATGTGTTCTAGGTATGCTGAAAAACTCTCACACACTCACACAACTATAATACATTTCTATACCATGTAAGATATTCTCAGCAGGTTGAGTATTTCAATATCACCATCCATCAGATTAGTCTATCTTTGCCAAAAGCAGCAGAAAGTAAAATGTTAAATGCACATGATCAAGCCTCTGTTTTGGAGAAAAGACAAGTGCTAAATGACCCAGAACTGTACTTAAGAGAAATCAGAAAAACAAAGCAATAAAAAGTAAATCAGAATTTTATAAGGATGAATAAAGAAATGCACCTACTGTGCTGCTTCTTTTTTGTTAAGGGATATGTTTGTTGTGCAATAATCTGCTTAATAGCTCATTAAAGAATCATTTCCTGGGTTTACTTCTATTCTTCATGTGGGATTCTGCACCTGCTACACATTTCTACTTACCAGCCTCAGTATATCTAAAATGTTTAAATGCCATCATGCCACCTCTGTTAAGAACAAGAGGTAGCACTTCCACTTCAGGCATGGCTTCTCTAGAAATCTGCATGTTATCCCTTAGCTCTCAGAGAAATATAATGACTCTGAGGAACCACTAAGCTGTGGCAATAAAACTTAACCAAAGGGGATATTAAGCAGAACACTAGAAATTAGTTTACTGCCTATTAGTAGATAAAAATCCACTAATAATCTGAACATAAATCAATGCCATGGACTAGGGACATCTAATTACAGTATATACATCTAGCTGGAGAGATCTGCCAGTGTATTCCTTTCTCTTACAGGTACGTCTTTACCAGAAAGATAATCAATACTTGGAAAGACATCAGAATAAAGTTCCTGAAGAACTGACACATGAGCAAGTCTTAAATAAATTAAGTATATAATGCTTGGCTGGAATATTAAAAAGAAAAATGGCAGTATTGGTACTAAAAAGTGAAAAGGTATCTTAAGCAAGTGAAGAGAAAATAAAAAGAAATAAACTGATAAATTTTCTAACAAGTTGTTATATAAGAGTTCCCCTAGTAAGATATAAAATGGCTTTGTGAGGAAATTAGTAGAAATTTCAGCGTTTGAACACTGTAAATAAACAAAAGACAAGAAAAAATATTGTAGAGAATACTGCTTTGGCAGGGAGAAAGACCAATAAGCTTTGTATTTCAGTTCCTTTTACTGTGTTTACAAATATGGAGAGGTCACAAAATATTACAGTTACAGCTGTAACAGTTCGCTGGCATGGTTTCTAATGTCAAAAGAACAGTAATTCAGGGCACCACCTACTAGGGTTAGCATGCCCTAGGCTATTATCCGTTGCAGGTACAATAGTAGATTGTAACCACTGAGGACTAAGTAAAAATTTACACTATTACTTTAAAACATTCATTTTATGAAAAAATACTTGTTCCAGCCTCTTCAGTGAAAAGGGTAGATAAAAAATGCCAAACAAACTTTGAAACTTTGAATTTTATGATGTTTTTTCCATCTGAAAAATGTAGTGTCTATCTGTAAGAGCTTTTTTCCACTTGTAGTCGCACTTCCGTTCCCATTTCAAATAGCCCTAGCACTAGATTCAGCTGTACTTCTATTTTTCAAAATATTTTATTATATTAAATGTGTATTTCATGGCTCTGCTTATCACTTGCAGCAGCCTGGGAAGATTTTTTTCTGTGCCCTTCATATACCTTGTTCAAGGACTTTTTTCTTTCCTATCAAACATTAGATACTGATCACAGGAAAAGATAGTGTGTATAGCAGAATGTGTAAGTTTTTTCACTGCCATTAAAATCTTGAATTTTCCTTATTGATGTCTTGATCAAGTATTCAGTGTTTAGCTGATCACCAGATTTTGGCAGAGGAAGAAATTCTCAACACATTAATTTTTGAGAAACTGTTTGGGATTATTCTCCTTTTCCCTTTGGCATGGAGATCATAAAATTTCATACTGCTGCGAGTAGAGTACTTACAGCAACTTTGATGTTTCTTGCTCCCTTTTCACAGAACTTCACAGCTGTGACTTTTAGTCTTTCTTTAAATATATATATAGATCTCCTCAGTTTGTAGAACTGGAAAGTGCTTTGTGAGCTGTGGTAGAGTTTACAGTGAATACAGACACTTCAGATAAAATTTTGAGGACTTGAGTGTATGTAGTTGCAAAGCACTAAATTCAATGATAAACTGACACCTTATTCTGTATATTTCAAAGCATTTCCTACAGACATCATTCTTCTCCATTTTCAGTGTAATAGTTTCTGTATTTTTTTCCAAAAAACCTATTTGTCTAAAGCTCTCTAAGATTCTTTCTGGTTGGGGTTTTTTTTTGGTTTGTTTTTGTTGTTTTTTTTTTTTTTTTAATTATTATTATTATTATTAATTTTTATTATTATTATTATTGTTCCAGATTCTTCCTTTAGCATTCCCTCCACTCCAACTTCCACCATCTACTTATCCCTATCTATCCACAGTTCTCTGACTCCATTTATTTAATGTGTGTTTCCAATGAAAAAAAAAATGCTTATAAACTTGTCATTGCCTCATTGTTTCTTTTCTCACATAGGCATTTGAGAATCTGGCTTTGTCTGATCTCTATAAATATTCTTCCTTTTCCAACTTTGATGATTTTGAACCTGGTTTTCAATCTACTTGTGAACACTTCTCACTTCATATAATATATTTTTCATTTTTGTTTCCTTTCTTTTTGTTAATTTTCTTTGATTTTGTAATTAGAGACTGTATTTGGTCTGGCTGAGCCACATAGAAGCCCTCATAGTTCTGTGCTTTGTACTGGTAGCTAGAAAGGCAGTGATAACACACGTGTTTTGGTTATTGCAGAACACTGCTCGCACAGCATCAAGGCTGTCTCTCCAACATTCCCGAGTAGGCTGGGGATGAGCACTATCTTGGAAGAGGACACAGCCAGGACAGCTGACCCAAATTGACCAAAGGGATATTCCATACCATATGATATCTTCTCAGATATAAAAGCTAAGAGAAAGGAGGAGAAAGTGGGGGCATTCCTTATTTACAGCATTTGTCTTCCTGAGCAACACGCTACATGTACTGGAACCCTGCTTCCTGGGAAGTGGCCAAACAGTGCCTGCAGGTGGGAACACATCTTTTGTTTTCCTTTACTTACACACACGTGACCTTTGCTATTGCTTCGGTAAACTGCCTTTATCTTGACCCACAAGATTATTATTTTGTTAACCTTCCACCCACCATCCACCCCCCTCCCTGCCCCTGCTGAGGAGGTGTGTGGAGAGCAGCTTGGTAGGCACCTGGCATCCCACCAAGGTCACCCACCACAAAGATAATTTTATTCCTGAGACAATTCTAAAATATACATATGTCACTAGTTTTCTTCCCTGTTTCTGCTTCAGTTTATTAAGCTATCTCTGTGTGCAGGTGGCTGTGCCATTGCCTATGTTTCCATTATTCTTTAAGACCAAGTTCCTTGGGCAAGGCAGTACAACATCCACAAGTTTCTCTGAGCCTAGTCATTCAAACCAGCTGAGCTGAAACCATACTTCCAACAGAGGCCAGAGATGGGCCACAGGGTAAACAACTTTACCAAGTGTCTCAGGAAACTGGGCTGTTTAGAGAATTATGCCTAACTATCCAAGCAAAACAAGGAAAAAGACAGATTTTACCTTGGAGTATCTGTTAGAGGAGAACCAAATACAGCTGCCCAACAGAGGCAAGGCTGACACTGCTCCATGTCCCCAGGACTAGCCAGTAGTAAACCTGAGCACGTATTCCCAGTAGGCACACAAATTCACTTATACAGTACACATGTACATATAAACATATCCAGCCACACAGATCACCGACACACAGAGCATTCACATGGACACAGTACCAATGGCCTCATCCAGCACCTCTCTCATCTCAGGCTGGTACATCAAGGCAAAATTTACCTGTTTGTTTAATATGGATTGCCCCAGCAGCTGAGCTTAGACACACAGTCTCTCTAGCTGCCCCTGGATCCCTGTCCCCACAGTTGCTGTCACCTGGACATATGAGCCCCTGAGACCACAGCCCCACTCCAGGCCCCCTTGCTAATGTGTGCATGCACACATGCACACACACACACAAACACTGACATACCACAGATTCCCCAGGAGCTGGTGTCGGACACATGGTCCATCCAGCAGGTGGTCCCCAGGTGCCTCACCCCTAGACACAAACACACAGTGACCACATTGTCCCTCTAGCAGCTGGCCTAGGGTCCCTCTGATAGCCAGCTCCTCCTGTGCTCCTGCTCTTAGGGACACATCTTGCCAGCTCCCAGGCCACTTCACCTTCTTGCCATGTAGTCTAGCTTTGTCTTTGCTAGTGATCACGCTATTGGCAAAGCTTTAACCTTCTATTTCTTTCAATTTTCTTAAGGCTTTAAGAGACTCCATCATATAGGTATGATGACTGATAATTTTTAACATTACAGCTCTCTGCCCTTTAAACCTACAGATGAGCTCCTGACATTGTCCACATCAGACAGTTTCCATCTCTTTTTCTCTTTTTTTTTTTTTTTTCTTTCTTGAAAGTGCTTCAGGAAGAGGTAGAACATAAAAAGCCAGTCTAAGGAAAAACCTGAGACTAATGATTTAGATATGAACATAAAAACCGAATCTTACATTCATCAAATAAAAACCAGTATACGAAAGCAAAAACCCACACCCTCATATTTATTACTTCTCCTGTCCCTACTTCTTTTGTTTGCTTCTTTACAAACATGAAAACCAATAAATTTATAGGTCTTCTATCTCCACCAAAATCATGTCCAGAATAAAGTACTTTAGATATTATGAACAATATCTAAGCATTCTTTTATGTTGGGAGCTTCAAACTGCGTAGTTTCATCAGACCACATTAGTGAATTAATTCTATATAAACTAAGGAAAGTCAGATCATAAGAACAGTATTTTAACACCTACCTTTTGGATGTATTAAGGCTTAATAAGGAAATATCATAAAGAAGGACTTCCGGAAATTAAGAAGTGCTCTTCAGCCTTTGTACAACAGCTTCATGGCTAGAGCAATGTAAACCATAGAAAATGGTATGTCAGTTTCCCTGCAAGTCTGGAGTTAGACATAACCACAGCTCCTACTTTTCAGGAATTTTCCCTGACATCACAGGGAAATGAGGAGGGGACTGTGCTTAATACTCTAAAGAGAAGGCCAAAGAAAATGCTGTGCAAGAGAGAATATATACATTCTCTAAGACATCCAGAAGGACGTAACTTATGTGGTTCTTAGTCCTATCCTCTCCACGGGCTTATTAATCTTGTATTACATATGCACTGACTAAAATGCAGGAATATACACTAGCCCCAGCTTCAGAATTTGCCAAATATTCTTATCCTTACATTGTGTTAGGCTCATGCTTCCTTAGCTACTTGAACCAAAATTCTTGACTTAAAACCAACATACTCATGAAAACTATTCTATGTTTCAGCCTTTTGTTTTTTTCCAAGAACATGTTGACAGTTATACTATAACAAAAGCCTGCATGGTTATTTAATCAACGAAGATGCAGATTATTTTTATAAATTGCATCCTTTTTTTCATTGCCAGTTAAGACTATTAACTTTATGCAATTTATGCGACTTTAGCAATAAATTAATACATGACAAATGTGTTTCATGATTTTAACCAGCTTCTGAAGCTTTTATGTTCATCTGGTTGCTGAGTGCAACAGATGAAGTAGATGAAATATTGAAGTACAGAGATAATATGACATTCACCCTACTGGATTGCAAACCCTTGAGAAAAAAAGAAAGGGAAAAAAGCGGTCCAATAAAGTAATTTAATAATATTCTTTTAAAAAGATAAAACTATTATTTGTAAAGGAAATAAAGTATCGTGTGTCACCTTTAAATCTTTTGATAACATTTTAATAAGTATTAACATAGAAAATGATAATATTTCCAAATTTCTAAAAGCAACTTCTATGGCTCTTCATTATTTTAGAGCCTAAAAATTAAAACATGTATTTTACAGATATTGTCTACGTTTAAGAATAAGGCAAAACCAGAACACCTCAATTTCTTATTAGGCCTACTTATTTAAAGTTAATCTGTTCTTGTCTTGATCTATATAGGAAGACATTCAGATAGAAGTATTTTCTACAAGTAAAAATGGGTCTTTCTAGGCAAATAGAAATGCATAACCGAAATTCTTTGACCTGAACAGCTGAAAATCTCATAAAAATTAGTACAGTCAAAAAGTTTTTTGAAACTGCTGGGGTTTTTTTAGATTCTAGAGAACTGCCATATGGAACTTCCATTTAGCATTTTAAAACTAAAAATATGGATAATATATGCAAAAAAAGGAATTATCGTCTTTCAACATAATACTAAAACAAGTAGAGGCTGCAATGTAGCAGGGGCTTTAAAAAATGAAGAGGTGTTTTCTGTGGAAGAGGGAACATCTGAAAAAATTAAGAGGCAAAATAATGAGAAGTTTGAATGCCCACCTTCAGACAGTTTGCTTTACAAAGAAAAAGCAAGATGAGAGTTAGGAGGGGTGTTTCACTAATACTACAAAAATTGAAGCGTAATATATAACTTTTCAGGAGATTAAAACCAGTACAATTGGCAAACTGTCCCATAAATCTAACTTGAGTTGCTGGGCTGAAGAATATTTTTACAAAGATTACAGTTTTTTCTTACAAGTCAGCATGCATTTATGTGTGTTAAAATATGGATAAAAGGTACAGAAATATGCTCCAGCAGCATAAATTCTTTTATCCTACTAGAATATGGAAAAAAACCCCAGAATATCTTTCATTCATTATGGATATTACACTAATTATAGAAAACTGAGAGTTGTATTTTTCATCTTTTTAGTTAAAAATAGAATTGAATTCATACAGGCTTTTATATTTGTAAGCATCAGTTTCAATGTTACTTCTGTTTTTCATGTTTCTTTTTACCATTGAATTTGATGAGCTAGATTTAACTGAATAATAATGTGATTTAATATGGAATTGCATATAAATGACCAGGCTTGTCATCTTGGTTTTCCTTATATGAACATCCAAAAAACCCAAGAAAAAATGGCAAATGGATACTTTTGAAGATAACTGGTTTATCAGTTTATTACTCAATGCTGACACTATTTAATCATATGGTATAGTGAACAATGATGGAAAATAAATAGTATGGAACACTTACAGGAGAAGACTGTACAAACAATGTACAGGTGTAGATAGCTCATTGTGTCATCAATGCACAGTCTGATTTGTACATTTTCTAGAACCTGTAAAAGTTGTGTTGCTCATTGCCAATGATCTCCCTTTTTATTTAGCTGCTTGCATCATTCTCTAGCAAACTTAGTAGCCTCTTTTTTTTCTTCTCTTTTCAAAAAAAAAGGTAATTAATGCATTCAAAATTAAGACACCTAAATGTAAAGCTTTACAAGAAGGTGTCTAGATGCAAGCTAGGTGTGAAAGTTCCAGTATTTGTATCATTTTACATACCTTGGCACCCAGGTTTCTTTTTCAGATTCATACAGGGTCTTAAACTCATAAAAGCAGTCTTGGCCTACATCAGTAAAAATAATTCTAGTAAAAGAAGAGCTGTATTTACAGCATACAAGGCACTTCAAAGACCTCATCCATGCTTATGAAAGATGAACTGAAACTGGACTGAGGAGGCCTACTGTAAAAATTGCGGAAATTGACAGTTTTATGGAAGAATTTAAAAGTTTTGCTTTCTTACCCTATCCAAAGGAAAACCAGGAGGGATGTACCTTGGAAACATGAATGCATTCTTTGGATGAGCATAATGAAAAGAGGAAAACTTATTATCTGGCCTTGAAGACACAGAAATGTATTTGGTCTCCCTTTGGAGGACTTCTAATACACCATGATGAACAACATAGCCATTTGGGAGACACAGAAAAACTAGTATTGTATCTCCTAATAGACACAAGTTCCTTTGTAAGTATAGAAGTCATACTGCTTGCACAACATGTGCTGGGCAGACTTGACTTGCTGTGCCCAAGCTCTGCACATACCAAAACCTCAGTGACAGTGTTAATGATATGCAGAGTTCAGTTTTATAAGCCTTACTATGGAAAACAGTTCAATAAGTCAAGGGGTTTTGCCTTATTTTGTTTTATTTTTTTCTGTTTGTTTTGGTTTTTTTCTGTGTTAACAGTCCCATGGTCTTTGGTCATCTCAGAACATAAGCAAAGCAAAATCACATGAACTGGGAGATAAGGCAAAGCAAACTTATTTTAGAATATATCAGGAAATAGAATATATTCAGAATATATTAGATATATTCACAATATATCAGGAAAATATAATTTATAGGGCTTTGTCATGGTTTAATCCCAGCTGGCAACTAAGTACACAGCTGCTTGCTCATTCCCTACCCGCGGGATGAGGGAGAGAATCAGAAGGGTAAAAGTAAGAAAACTTCTGGGTTGAGATAAAGACACTGTAACAGGTAAAGTAAAAGCTGTGAGCACAAGCAAAGAAAACCAAGGAATTAATTCACCACTTCCCATCAGCAGGCAGATGTTCAGCCACCCCCAGGAAAGCAGGGTTCCACCACACGTAACAGTTACTTGGGAAGGCAAATGCCATAACTCTGAATGTCCCGCTTTCTTTCTTACCCCAGCTTTATATGTTGAGCATGACATCATATGGTATGGAACATCCCTTTTGGACAGTTGGTCTCAGCTGTCCCAGCTGTGTCACCTCCCGACTTCTTGTGCCCCCCCGGCCTACTCACTGGTGAGGCAGTGTGAGAAGCAGAAAAAGCTCTGTGTAACCATTGCTCAACAAGAGCTAAAACATCTCTGTGTTATCAGCACTGTTTTCAGCACAAATCCAAGACACAGCCTCATACTAGCTACTATGAAGAAAATTAACTCTATCCCAGCCAAAACTGGTACAGGCTTGAGTGAAGAACATTGAGTTTAGCTCATCATAGGTAGGCAGACACAACTCTAACACAAAAGAACTTTTATGTTAAAACTGAAATTTTGAAAGAATACCAGCATGGTTTACAAGAAAATGATAATGATATTTTGATACAGAAATATTTTAATATACAGACGGATAGATAAGTTGTCACTGGGTTTCTGAGTGGGTTATGTCAAATTTAAATTAGAAAACATTGGCAAATCTTTAACAAAGATGAATTTTGATACTGGAAAAAAAAATTAAAGTTGTAGTAGATTATTACTTCTGAACCTTACTAAAAAGGAAAGTTGCTATATGTGTTGAGTTTATTTGCTTGTTTTCCTGAAAGATATGTTCTAGTCCAAAAAAAGATCAATACAGGGAAGTACTAATCCTGTGTTATATGGAGGCTCAGGCTAAGATGACATAATCATTCTACCTGGCCTTGCAAATCTATAAATCTATAAAGGTCATCTTGAGTGCATTGAGTATTTTGAGCTAGCAAATGCCACCTAGCATACTGCAATATGGACTGATACTAAATGTCTTAATCTGGGAGGTCTTAGAAAAACATTATTGGCAGAAGATTGCCATGACGTTAGAAATTTGTAAACATAATCACAGCGTAAGATATTCAGGTATTGATGGAAGACCCAGACATAGTAGTAGTAAATCTGTAACGTAATGAGATAAGATTTTATATTGCATTTAATACTGTCACATACAGTACAATGAAGGTAGTAATGCTGTGTTGATTTCCTCCACTTTTATATAGCTTTTCCAAAAATTACTTGTACTCTTACCTTTAATAAGATGAATCTAAATTCCTATCAGATGCTTTTATTAATTCATTTTGGGGAATTTTTCCCTGGCATTAAGAATAATTCTTCAAGCTTAGTAAATAAAAGTATCCAAAAGCTGACATAAAACCTACTGATGCTTTAGGGAAAAAAAGAAAAAGTATTTTGATGATTGGCTATGGACTGAATAGTTGAAAAATATTTCCTTCTCATAGAATTCTTTCATTACAATTCTGAAACAATATGTATTTTCAGATGCTACCTTTTTGTACATTCTTTTTTGATGCATAAATGCATAAAACCTCTACAAATAAATGTTCTCATTCTGATGCAATCTCATCTGAAATTCTTTGAGATGACATAACAGCACTAGTCTGAACCCATAGAAATAGCAAACAGCTTCCAGCAAGTGCAAAGCAGTAAGCTGATTATTATAATCATATCTTAGGGTTTCAGGAGAAACTGTGCAGTCTACATATTCTGATATGATGTCCTTTAAAACTCTAGCTATTTAGACTGTCCCGTCAAAATAACATGTGAACAACTATGACTGTCCCTCACATCATATTATTAACTGTTGTGTTCTATAAGTATTGTTCAATCACATCAGATTATTGCTGCATCATACCGTGATGATACTAAGGTTTTCAACATCCTGCTAATAAAGGAAAATGTTTAAATAGTAAAATATTGCAAAAAAATGTTTTTTGAACTTGTCATAAGAATCAGTACTGGAAAAATATCTACCTTTTTTTTTCTTTTTTTTTTTTTTTTAGACTACACATTTAAAAGGGTTTGAATTCTTGAATTCTTCTGGGGTTTGAATGCTTTTTAAAAGAAATGACAAGAAGTAAATAAAAAACTCCTGTATCCTCACAGGTAGTAGAAAATTTATTGAGGTACATTGCAGCAGAACCGGTCCCCTCCATCTGAATAAGGGGACAGTGGCAGTGAAAGATGCTATTCCTGTATGAATCATTGAGATGTAGTTTGAGAAAATTCCACTGCAAAGATAAATACTAAAGCACCAGGACAAAAAAAAAAAAAAAAAAAAAAAAAAAGCAACAGAAAAATAACACAGCAGATGTAACAGCCAAGGATTTATGTTTCCATGGAAATACACAGATATTGAGAGAAAAAAATGTGTCCCCTCCAAAAAAAAGAAGGAAAAAAAAAAGAGAGAAACAATGCTAAGAACTATTACAGGAAACTGAAAGAGAAGCAACATTCATACAGAAACAACATTCATTAAGAACTGAGTTATCTATTGCTTTTAAGAAATAATTTGAGAAAAAGCTATAGAACATAGAAAATATATGTTTATAAATATTTGATCATCCTATGACTATAAGAGAGAATTGTATTTCCTAACATGGGGTTTTGGGGGATGAAATATAAAGCCTATACAAAAAAAATATTGCACTCTATAAAATTTGACAGTTTTTCTAGAGTAATTTCTTCAGAACTGTCATAAACTTCAATAAATCATCTTGACTTTTATGGACATCTGCACTGTTTTTCATTTAAGCTTTTTATATGGATACATTAAAGAATTTTCAGTATTATTGAAATACTGTGTGTTTTGAAAATGTTGATTCATGGATTAAACTCACCATCAGAACTCACACAAAATACATAGAGGACTTAGAAGGAAAAGTTAAATTTTATGCAGCTCAATGGAAAATTGACCCAGACCTGATTTTCTACATACATTTTTTCTTTCTGGTTCCTACAAGTGCCACTTGCAGACAGATGACAGAAGTGTAGCGTACTTGTCATACAGGTAATTTGTTCACTACTTTGATGCTCACAAATGTGAAGAATTTCATTCAAAGCACTCCCTCCTTCACAGAAGCAGAAAAGAAACATAGTTTCCCATACTTCCCCTTACTTACACCTTGCTCACACTCTTTCTTGCTGTTTTTATAAAGGTTATGATGACCCTTTAGTTCATGTGAAAAAAAACCCCACAAGTCAAAACAAAAATCAACAATAAATTTGCTTCCCTTCAGTTAAACTGAAAGTTTTGGATTAATTTCAGATTCACTTGAAAAGCAGTTTATGAATGTGTTTAATGATCACTTTCAGTCTTTGAAAGAAAACGAGCTTCTGTATAAGACTGAAAATTGTATGATATAATGGGCTGAGGGAAAAAAAATGTAATTATAGGTTTCTTATCTTTTAGCAGAGTCACTCTCAATACTACTCTCAAGGGAGCAGGGAAGACAACACCAGTGAATTTAAACATCTCTTAGCTGCTTTTTGCATCCCAATAACAAACCCAGCTTTTAGAAAATAGCCACTAATTGCATATTGCTGATTAATATTCTTGGACAGTTTTTTTCCTTCTTTCCTTTAATCAGTTTGCTTGCATAGCACTGCCCCGATTCGTATTCTATCTAGATAAAGCCAAAAGCACATAGAGTAAAAATACTGTTTAGAGAAATTTTTATTTTTATTTTTTTAAAAAAAGATTTATCTCACCTAACTTCAGGTCTCCAGAAATACCTCTTCTAGTTATTCAGGTTTTTTCTACAGTTAATAGAGAAACATAATAACCCTTCAGTGAATGACTTCTTCCACTTACATGTGTTACAAGGATGAACAACTTGATGGAGATGCCTCTTTCTCTCCTCTATGAGTGGAAGCAGCTCCCATCAACATCTAAAACTACACACTTGACTTTGAGATTAGATGAGAAGAATTCTGTCATAGGCATCAGTAAGCATGTGTTTGGAATCTTATTATTCTTCAGAGCTGTTGTGCCTGAATTTTGACTGCACGTGGTGCCTCTGTGTACTTAGAACCTAAAATCTGGAACCACTTAAAGATACATAGAAGAAAGATCAGCCATCATAGACTTGGTTTCAGCTGGGATAGAGTTAATTTTCTTCCTGCTAGGTGGTAAAGTGCTGTGTTTTGGGTGTAGTATGGGAATAATGTTAATAAGACACTGATGTTTTTCATTGTTTCCAAGTAGTGTTTATACTAAGTCAAGGACTTTTCAGCTTCTCATGCCCCACCAGACAGAAAGTTGGAGGGGCAGTAGAAGTTGGGAGGGGACAGAATGAGGACAGTTGACCGAAACTGGCCAAAGGGATATTTCATACCATCTGATGTCATAAACTGGAGAGAGTTGGCCCAGGGAGCTGGGGGAATGGGATCGCTACTCAGGGACTGGTTGGGCATTGGTCAGCAGGTGGTGAGCAATCCTATTGTGCACCATTTCTCTTCTTGTTATTTTGATTTTTTTCCCTTGAATTTTATTTCTCTTTCTTTTTTTGTTATCTTCATTTTCATCATTATTATTATTATTATTATTGTTATTATTACTACTAGTAGTAGTAGCATATTTTACTTTATTTCAATTACAAAACTGTTCTTATCTCAACCCACGGGTTTTACTTTTTTCTGATTCTCCTCCCCATCCCACCAGAGATGGGAGGGCGGTGAGTGAGTGGCTGCATGGTACTTTGTTGCTGGCTGGGATTAAACCGTAACACTTGTAACAGTCAAAAGGCAAAAAATACCCACAAATATTTCCTTGGTATTTCAAAGGTGGTGGTATAATTAAACATATACATCAATCACTGGGCGTTGTGCTTTGCAAACTTAAGAGATGGTAGTGTGGTGCACTGAACAACCCTTTCTGTTAAAATTCAAAAGGATTAGCTAACCCGTGATGATTTTGATTTTCAGTATCCCCATCTGACTAATACTGCTAAGGCATTTAACTAGTTTGAAGTCTCTCTCAGCCCTTTGAAATCTCATAATAGAACAAAATGGCTTTCCTGGACAAAATAAAATATTTCCTTTTCCGCACCAGTAAATGACCAAAAGGAAAAGAAAATCAAAATCACCTGATGCATATTACTAAAATCGGAAAGATTCTGATTTTCTAAATATATCATCAAGAAAAAAGAAATCTAAGAGAAAGACATTTGGCACCTTCCCCGAAGGTACTGCTGATATTATATCTCATTTGGGAGCCTTTCTAAGATTTCAATAACCTTTTATTAGAAAAGAAATATCTATCAGAACACTTACAAAACTGTGTGAAAGGGAAAAGACAGTGTATTTTGTAGCTCAGAGGCTCCAAAGTAGCCTTCAAACATAGATGCCACCTGGTATATTGCTTATATCCTAAACACAACATCTCATGGAATGAAGAGAAGAAAAATTGTTGTATCATTGTCTTTTAATATACATTGTACACACTCTATGAAATTTTCATGTGTGGGTCAGGAAGTCCATACAGCCCAAAGTATTTACTGTCAGAAGACAAGGACATATTTTACAATGCAATTTATATAGTACAGATGCAGCAAAAAAGAAGGGAAGTGTGAAACTACAGAGGTCACTGTACTGGGTGTAGGTGTCAAGGTTTTGGCAGTGGGGGTTTCAGAGGTGGCCTCTGTGAGAACACAAGCTGTCCCATGCTGGACACAGATGGTTCCAGACGGCTCCAATAGACCCATCACAGGACACAGCTGAGCCTCTCAACAAAGATGGTAGTGCCTCTGGGAAAATGTACTCAAGAAAAAGCGAAATACTGCCCAGGAGTGAAGAATGAGGACTGAGGATTGTGGGGAAAATAATAATAATTAAAAAAAAATAATGGAAAAAACAAAGTAAGAATCAGCTTTGCAGTACCCAAGGTCAGATATGAAGGAGAGAGAGGATGTGCTCCTGCAGCCTGCGGCCTGTGGAGACGACCACATCAGCATTGATGTCCACATTGCAGCCCATGTAGGTTCCCACACCAGAGCAGGTGGATACTTACTAAATTAACTGTGACTCATGGAGAGGACTCATGCTGGAGCAGGGGAAAAGTGTTAGGAGAAAGGAGTGGCAACTGACCACAACACTTGACTCCTCATAAAGCCTGTTGCTGCTCAAAGCTAAAGGTAAGTAGAGGAGTCAGGAGTGAAGGAGTAAAATTGAGTCTGGGAAAAAGAGATGGGTCAGAGGACAGTAGTTTGATTTTTTGTCTTTTTTTCTTACAGTCCACTCTATTTTATTTCGCAATAGATCAAATTTATTTTCCCCAAGTCAATTGTTTTGCCTGTGACAGTAATTGGTAAGTGATCTCCCTGTCTGTATCTTGACCCTTGAGCTTTTCCATTTTATTTTCTCCCTTTGTCCTGTTGAGAGGGGGTGAGAAAGTGGCTGGGTGAGTGTCTGACAGCTAGCCAAGGTCAACCCACCGCAGTCATTCAAAGAATTCATTGAGCATAGTTTTTCTTTAGAAAAGCTCTAAATAATCTTATCCTACAAAGAGATGGTTTTAGATAGGAGTTTCACATGTTAGTTGAGGAATAATAAATGAATCTCTCTTAAACATCTTTGATTTAAGGGTTGACAACACAATAAACCAATTTTCTCCTTATTTATCTTTTTATTGATGATCTCGTTGCCTGATTCTTTCCCAATTCTACCTGGTCTTTGTGTTCTTTATGTATATCATTCCTGGGTCTTCTGGGTTTTGGGTTTTTTTTTTTGTTTGTTTCTTTGCTTTTTTTTTCCCCTATTGCCCAAATGATTGTCTTCTTCAAATGGAGACTTCTGTAACCATATTTTCAAAATTGTCTTCCTGACATTGTATTCATTCATCATCAAACCATTTTTCTGCAATAAGTAATTACTAAAGTTGCTTTAAAGTTTTGGAGGTTTTTTTTTGTTTGTTTGTTTTATTTTTATGATGGTGTTATTGATCTGTTCTGTTAAAAATAACTTTTACTCACTGACTTCAAAAACAGAATAATCCTAGAATCATTGAATGGTGTGGGTAGGAAGGGACATTAAAGATCATATAGTTCCAACCCCGCTGCCATGGGCAGTGACATCTTTGACTAGACCAGATTGCTCAAAGCCCCATCCAACCTGGCTTTGAACACTTTCAGGGACAGGGCATCCACAGCTTCTCTGGGCAATCTCTTCCAGTGTCACACCACACTCACAGTGAAAAATTTCTTCCTAATGTCTAATCTAAATATACTCTGTTTTAGTTATAATGACAATAATAACTATAATGATTTTAAAAAATAATTTTAGAGATCTTGTCAAGTGTATGTTATCAGACCAAAAAGGTAAATATTTAATGAAACTGGTAAGAAAACAAATGGTCTATTGAAAATTCTAAACAAAAGACTAAGAAGAGTCTAATAAACATATTAAATGAAATGTTGGAGGTGTTCATTGCACTTCTGTAGATACCATAATAGCATGGCATGAGGTTCCTCATGAGCTTCACCCAAGAAAAGTTGCAACCTTAGGAGATCTTGTTTTTAAAAATGAATTTTATGTAGAATTCCAAATGACATCTACAAGAGTAGGTGAGTGATATGGACAAGACTCAGCATCTTCAGTAATACTTCCAGCACACCATTCTAAATTGTCCTAGGCTACCTGAAACTTCCACACATGGCTGGTGCAGCAGAGAGGAACTAAGAAGACAGAGCATAAGACAGAATGTGAGGCAAAACCTAAAGAAGACCCAAGCCCTGTGGAGCAGCAGCTGGGGGACTCACGGTACATCTTGACTCTTTAATTTCATCACAGTGAATGCAACTTCTAGAAATTAGCAGCAAACTGTAGCTGATTTTCACTATGAGAGAAGAAAAGTCTGTCTTAAGTTGATATCAGCTTTGAGCTTTGAAGTTCTAGGCACAATGCAGCACAACACCATGGAAAGAGTTGAAAGCAATGGTGATTACGTTACTATTAAAGGGATAGCCTTTATAAATGATCTGGTTATTTTACAATGAAGACTTATTTCTTAAATGAAATTTACTGTGGGCTTTCTGTTGGATTTTTTTATTACTGTCTTTAGGTAGTACCGCATGTTGACCTTGGTAGAAATGAAGAACTGGGATACGAACAAAAGAATCATAAATGAATCCTGTCATTGTGCAACACTGATGTGGACAGTGGAAAAATTAAAACAAGTCTTAATTCTTACCTCTTCAGTTTCTGCTAGAGCTGCTTGATATGTTATAAAGTTTTGAGACTTAAATAGAATTTCATTTTGATCAAAGACATTTAGCCTATGTTCAGTATTCTATGGCAGAAGTCCAAGAAGCAAGATGTACTCAGTTTTGGTTTGGCTGAATAAAGTCCATGGTTTATTGGAACTTAGATCTTTTCCCACTAGAAAAACCCTGAGAAGACTATTTATTTTCATTTCACTTTATTAAAATAATAATAGTAACAATAAAAAACAAGTATTTCTGCTCTGGTCAAATTCACAGCTAGAAATTCTGCAATAATAGCCTTTCTATCAGTATTTTATCATTTTGGGGATCTTGTTTGCAGCTACAATCCTTAACAGGAAATTAAAAGCAACGGCAAAGAATTAAGAATCTCTAGGCTGCCCAATGATTCAGAATTAACATAAAGCTTGGTTCAGTCTTTGTTTAGCCTGTTGCACGGTATTATATCCAGCATTTAAAAGAAACTTTGGCGCATACTTGTAAATCTTAAATGTACTCACCATATGGTCACTTAGGAAAGGATTACCTCCTTTTATGCTGAGTTGCCTCAGATGCAATCATCTACATTATGTCTTCAGTCAATGGAAAAAGCTAGAAACTACCAAAAACACATTGATATCATTCTGTGCTCTGAATCACATTCTAATCTAATTCATAATTGATCTAAATTAATTGAACTGAAACTTGGATCATTGGTTGTTGTGATATACAGTTAGCACATTTAACTATATGTGAAGTCTGCAATCTCGGACTTTGAAAACTAATTGCTTAAATCCCTACTTAGACACCTGATTTCAAAAACATTTCTTGGATGTTCAAGTTTCTGGAATCAGTTCTAAGTTTTTCTAGGGGTCAGAATACAATTGTAAACTTGAACACGACCAGGTAAACAGATCTGAAAATCTCTGCTCCAAAATTCTGGTCTGAGAGCTCTTTTTATGAAGTTGGAATAAACACAGCAGCTAAAAGGTGTTGCGTGCTAACTGGGATGCACATAGCCCATGAGAGGAAATCAGATACCTTTACAGAAAAAAAAAAAAAAACACAAAACCCCAAAACCCCCAAAACAAAACCAAAGCTGAAAAAGGACAGTCTTTGAAAATTCTTAATGTTTGCATCACTACCAAATTCCAGGGAAATAATTCTCAAAAATAACAACGGAAGACTAACAGATGGGGCAAGCTGGCCTGCAGACACCCCCACACACACACACATACACACACACTTCTATCATAGCAACACTTAAAATTATATCTGTTCTGAAAATGAATTATTTATTTCAAAGTCTTAGCTGCTGCCAAACAATGTACCTATTCTGAGTGAGTGAGGTACTCTTGGAATACTGTCCTTATGTCTACTGTGACTCTTCTACTTTGCATGAATGTTTTACAGTTGCATCATAGTAATGTTTTTGAATATGTCAACGATTTGCATGCTAAAGTCTATACATAGCTGATGGACATGAAATGGGAAATTTCCAAAGGAAGAGAAAGATGGAAGCATCTCACCAAATTTTTACTATGTAAACAGATTAATGATTAGTCTAAGCCAGCTGAAGCACTATCTAGTGAGGAGGTATAGGCACTTTCAAAAGTCTTAGTTTGGCATTTGAGGTAAAGGGGACAAATCTCTTTCTACTGACCACTAAGTCAATAGATGCTCTTGTTCACATTGGAATTTTTTCTTTCTGTATATTTAAAAGAAGAGTAACTTTCTTAAGATATTTATTTCCAAATACCAAAACAAAATTGCTGCACGGAAGTACAAAGGGA
Organism: Falco naumanni; assembly: GCF_017639655.2. Lineage (NCBI taxonomy): Eukaryota > Metazoa > Chordata > Aves > Falconiformes > Falconidae > Falco > Falco naumanni. Next base: position 54,270,861 of record NC_054055.1, read on the forward strand.
TATCTTTGGCAGTGGGGGTACTAGGTGTTATGAAAAAAAAATTTTGTTAAAATCTTACTAAGAAAGCATATGTACAGTGTATGTTCTGTAGGAATCCTGACTCCTTTGAAAGGAAAGCCCTTGATCCAGTTAAGGGTCTGAATGTATTGGTATAAACTGAAGGTAGGTCTGATTTTTTTTGTTTGTTTTGTTTTAATGGGTATATTCCTGATCCCTGATTGTTCAGAATGGGGGACCTCTATACCGGCTTGGGTTTCTTTCCAGTAGGAACCATAAGACATGGAGTGATGCCATGTACCTGAGTCTTGTTCCAATACAGATTCAAGGTAGAGACACAGTACCTGTCTATCCTAGGATTGATTTGGGATCTGGACCACCACTGGGATTCCCTCCACCTCTTGGAAGTATACATTAAGATTTTGAGACTTCAGTGGCAAGTAGCCAAATTTTACCATTTTGGCTAATTAAATTTCCTGAGGCACTGGAGTTAAAAGTGTTGGGCATTAACTGCATATGAACATCTTCACTAAACAAGAATCAAATTACTTAAAAAGGAAATAACTTAGAAATATCTTCCTGTCAGAGCCCTGAATACAAAGGCACTCTAATTCTTTGGCTAATAGGTTCCACAAATAGGACTCATGATTTATCATTTCAGGGTTAAAATTGCTAGAAAAGGAGACTATACACACAAAATGAAAATGTCCTGATTGAATTCAAATGTAATGCAAGAGAGAGCCCTACTGGCAGAGCTTACTAAATACAATCACTATTTTAATAGCTTAAGTAAATGACTTGCCTTATAATAAATAGGAGGGAAACACACATCCTGGAATATTTGCCTCTTCATATCCTCCCTCACTTTAAATGGTTCATTAAGAAATCCAAAAACATTCATACAGTATGGATACATCATTATCCCATTGCCCATAGTAGTAATGCTGTGATGTAACATCCTCCTCAATGGGCTAAATGGATTATGAAATATTTTATCAAGAGAACAAAATCAAACCCCCTGCTCTTGGGTGCTCTAAAATGTGAGGGTAAATGTGGACTTTTGTTGTTAATCACTCTGTATTGAAGCTCCAGGAAGTTTTAGCAAAGAGAAGCAGAAATGATGCACACAGAGAAAAAGATAGAAGGCTGAAAAGGGAATCCTTTGCTGCTTATATGGGAAGCTAGGAATATAAAAAATATCTATTCAGGTTGACTAAAGCATCTAAACTGTAGCTTTCTGCAGTACATTTCTGTCATGTGTGGGTGGTGTTGGGAGTGGCAGGTGTTCCAGCAGATTTTACATGTGCTTAAATTGGTTCCTCTGTATAACAATACCATTAACATTAACAATAACAATAATAATAATAGAACCAAACCAAACCAAAAAAAAACCCCACCTACACACCAAAAACCCCAACAACAAAACCCCCAAGAGCAGCTGGTTCTGAATAAAGCTGTAGTAAGCAGGCCAGCATCAAATCTAAATGAAGGTGAATGCAAGCAAGGTACAATGCATACAAGAAAGAACTTATTACTGGAAGAAAAGAATTTTGTTTCATTTTACGTCATGGTTTAGAAGAGACATTAATCTCACTCATTAGCTTATGAAACAATCACTACAAGTGAAAAATTTGAGACTGGAGAAAAAGCAAAAGGATATCTTCATATCTATGCATTTTTTATTAATCTTCCATTCAAAACATCCATGATAGCCCAGTAAAAAGCAGGTGCAGCACTAAAGCCTTTAAGTTGTATGGAATAATAATTTCCTAAAGTAATTCATTCGGCAATTAAAACTAGGCATCTAGTGTGATATGAGACACTGTAAGAAACCCATAGTAACTCCACGAGATTGGCAGACTTGACACAGGACCTACAGGAGAACCACAGCCATCTGGAATACCAGGTGGAGGGCATATAAAATACTTACAGCTTCCCAAATCACACTAAAAATCTTTATTTAAGGTTTAAGATATTTGTCTGCAAAGATGTCTAAGCTTTTATTGCAATTCAGCAGAGGGCTAAGAGAAGAATCAGTTACCTCAATATAAACAGCTCCATGGAAAGATGCCTCAGGGTATCCTGTCTAGCCTCTGGCTGCTGGTTCAGGGAGTGCAGATCTCCCTGGATCATACCTGCTGGCCCTCTGCATATGTCCCAGGCATTCCAAGGCATCACAAATAACACCAGAAGCCTACATTTAAGCAAGTGGGTCAAACTCCTTCTTGGTACTGACAGTGGAGAATAGAGAGCAACCCAGCTCATCCTGGCAAGAGGGATTTAAATCTGGAAAGAACAGCCTTCAGGATCAACAACTGTACTGGCTAGATTGTCCCTGATTGTAATAGCAGTTTATACGAATTATTGGCTGGCTTAGTAACCTTTGATGTTTGTTCATTAGGAAAATAATTTAAAAGTTCCTACCAAATTCAGTTTTATCCTGGGAAAAGCTAAAGCAAGTAAGATACAAGGTCATTCTTGGAAACATTTAGTTTGAGAGAAGACGAAGAATAAACAAGACAAAATAAAAATATATATTACATTTAATTCACTTAAGGCTTAAAGATGCAGAGATCCAATTGTTTTTAATGGAATTAGTTGGCTCATGCCAAGATTATACATACACATTTTTGACATTATGACTTTGTGATGGAGAGTAGGAAAAACTAGCAAACTAGAGTAATAATGAAGACAAATACATACTTGAGGGCAAACAGGAAGGGTAGACTATACAATTTGTATCACAAACCTGGGTAACAGTTTTTTTGATGGTATGCCAAGAATTTGAAAAGGAGCTGTCGTCCTAAGCAATATATATAGGAACTAAAGAAATATTAGCATTTACCAGAGATGCATTTAGTGCCATCTTCTGTATTTTAGCAAGCTATCAATGGATCCAATACAATTAATTAATGCACAGAGGCTGCACAGATGCACAGCCTGCCCGTGACAACTGTTTTCTAAACAAGGTGTCTATCCCACTGTTGTCACTGGAAGGCTGGGTATCTGTACATTTACAGGAGAAATGCTGGCATTTTCATATCTTTTTTCATACTTCCTCATTTCTGTATCTTTTGCAATAATGAGACCAAAAGAGAGAAAAGCAATTGAGGTCTGGATGTACCTTATGTATAAAATGGCACAGTGATGGTCTTAATAGCAGTTTCCAACTTCCAGTTTCTTTTTTGATTTAGCAATGAGCTACTATTTTCACAAAACTATCTGTTATAAATTCAAGGCCTTTCTCTCCAGTTAAAGTGGTCAGATCAGAGCTCATTATTTACTTTATAAGATATATAAATAAAGTAGCAGGAAATTAAAAATCTAGGCGAGATCAATTCACTCCTACAAGGCTGATTTCTCCATATAAATGAACAGCTAAGGAAGATCTGATCCAGCTCAAAGTTTCTCAACTGTGTAAGCAAAAGTGAATTTCACTGCACCAAAAAGAGGAGAGGCCAGGTTGTTTCTGAAGAGCATAAGATGAAAAGGGGACAGGGAAAGGGGAAGGGGGAAGCAGAGAGAGAGAAGGGGGAAGGGCAAAGAAAGGCAAGGCAAGGCAAGGAAAGGAAAGGAAAAGGAAGGGAAAAGGAAGGGAAAGGAAAGGGAAAATATAATGAAGAGTTGAGACAGACCCCTGGACCCCTGAAAAGCAAAACAGTGTAAAGGGTACCTGTAGGGAAAAAACATCAGAAGGCCCTTTACTCTCTTTCCTTCTTTCCTCCTATTATGTTTTCTTTTTTCCTTTCAACAGTAGCAACCATTCTTCAATTTCACACTTTCATGAGCAGCAACTGCAACTTCTTTTGCTTTCATACAGGCGAAGTACATAACTGATCTGTGTTCACTTGTTATCATGGCAGTCTACTGCCCTAACTAACTGCCTAAGACTCCTCATGCCTGAAGCCAACACTGGATGAATACAGCACTGGATAAGGTGCATGAATAACAGAAATGAGCCAACTAAGGCTATCTGGTATTCATGACATCCAAATTAAGAAGGATTTTGCAAGCTGACTAATTAAAAATCAGTCTCTTGCTGAGTGAGTACACATTTCCTACCCTAAGTTACTCCAACAAACATTTGTACAAATTAAGCCTAAGGTCCAGGAAACTTGAGGTTTTGCTTCATCATTTATGCCAAAGATTCTTCAGATCAAGTTCTCACTTGTCATTACAGCTCAGAAACCTGCCATATGAGGAAAGGCTGAGAGAACTGGGTTTGTTCAGCCTTGAGAAAAGAACACTTAGGGGAGACCTTATCACCATGTTCCAGTGTTTAAAGGGTGGCTACAAGGAAGATGGAGACTCCTTTTCTACAGGGAGTCACATGGAAAAGACATGGGGTAATGGATACCAGTTATTCCTGGAGAGATTCTGACTGGATGCAAGAGGAAAATTTTTCACAGTGAGAACAATCAGCCATTGAAATAATCTCCCCAGGGAAGTTGTGGATTCCCCAGCACTGGACACATTCAGGATTTGTCTGGACAGGGTGCTGGATCATCTTGTCTAGACTGTGCTTTTGCCTGAAAGACTGGACCAGATGATCCTTGAGGTCCCTTCCAGCCTGGGAGTCTACGATTCTATGAATACACTATGCAAACTACATTCCAAGAAACAGCTTTGCAATACTATTATCTCTGGCAGGATATGCAGTGCAAAACAAGGGCAGAAACTGTAGATTTGGGGTAGCACAAGTATGTCTTTTCCATTACATTTTAGTTAAGAATGTTCTTGAACAATTCACTTCCCTCTCCCTCGGGCCACCCAGAGTATATTTCTTCTGCAGTCCAGCAGTCGTTAACATTTTCTTGGGTTTGTTTTGTTTATTTAATAAAAGGAAGACAACAGATCTCCTGATAAGTGACACTTCCAGATACTCTTTAACACAAGGAATATGGTTTAGAGTGAAACAGTGTAATAGAATTAGGTGAAATATGCATTATCTAAAATTGTGTTTTGGTGGTTCTTTATCTGTCATGGATTTTATATGGTTCAAGGCCACAAAGTGACCACCAAATTGCTAAAAACTTCCAGAAACAGAAATAAACATATTTTAAAAAGATTTTCCATTTAATTTCTTTTGTCTCATTTAGTAATAATAATAATACAAACTTGTTTTCACTTTTCTTAAACAGCTTCTCTGAAAATAAATTAACTACACATTTATAAATTTGCATTTTAATTCAAAATTGGATCTACCTGACTTAAGGTTGTAGTCTGTGCCCATTTGTCTGTCCACTTGAAGACTACTGAAAAACATTGCATTACCAATCTCTTTTATACCAGTACCTAATCACTTTTAGGTCTTCTGTTCAATAAACTAAATTGACTGCTTCTTAAACTTTTTTATCATTAAGTTTATATTCCATTTTTTGCATCATTTTTTTTCTTTTGCCTTTTCTGAGTAAGTCCTGTTATCTTGCCGGTATTCCAGCAGGCTTCCATTAACAGCTGTCTACACACACTAGATCTGCTTCTACTTCTTTTAATTATCTGAGAGATACCTTACTCTCACTGCACAACCTAGTTCCTTGCCATTGACTTTAACTACAGTTGGAAAGGAAGAAAAAATTCCAGAGCTTTTATAATTTTAACAGATTTTCATTCTTTTAGTTCAATTCACATTCTCAATGAACATTATGAATACAGTTTTAATTCAACTCAGCTCAGTTCTACATCTTCATTTATGTACACTTGATTTATTCTCAAAGGTTCTGATGTCCTACAGTCTTCAATGTCCAGTTCTTTGAAGGACAGTCATTTAATAACTGAGCAAATACTTGGCACTTGTATCTGCAAGGCCATTCCTATTCATCACTCTCCAGCTATTAATTTCTAAATGAGGGACCTAGGAGCACTTACTATTTTCCTGCTTTTTCTGTGTATGCTGACTGTAGCCCTACTGTATGTTGGAATGAGATACTATTCCATGTATGTCAATATTATGAAGTTGAAGTAAAATTATGGTCTCATTCTCTTCAGAAAGAAACTGGCAAATAACCAAGAAAGAAGCTGTGATGTGCTCCCTTAACAAGAATGTCTAGGGAATATTTTTGACACTGCAGATTTTTGACACAGCTTAGCTACTTACCACACCTAAAGCCGATCTGTTTTTTCTTCTCAACTTTATAAATTCTTAGGAATCTCTCAGTGAGGACATCTGAGTTGGAAGAAATGCCTTAAGGGTATTATTTTTCATCACCTGGATCTCAGTATGGAAAAAGGATGATATGCAAGGCACAAGAATACGTTGTACAAGTCTCTTGAACAGTCTCAGTAGAAAGCAGAATTAATTCTCTTATTCAGGCATCTAACAACAAAGGTTTCTGGCCAAAGCTTAACCTGCAAAGAGCAACACTTCTTTTCTTCTGCACCCATGAACCATTATGCTTCGATGCACCTGAGTGATTTCCACCATTAATCCATATCCCAAGTATATTTACCATAATGGCTATGCACATAAAGCCAAAGAGATTTGAATTTAACTGCTTTACCCTCTATTATGAACAGATCTATTCCTTAATATTTCTAAATATACATGAAGTCCATACTTTAAGTGCTTCTTGATAACTAAAGGACAATGAGCATGCTGTCCTGTTATGCAGTCAGTGAGATATGAAAAGAAACTACAGCGTTTAAAAGTGGATGTTGTGGGAAAACTTATTTTTCTTAAATTTATTTTAAACATTTCATATCAACTCTGCTTCATATTCTTTTAAAATACCATATTCAGGCATTACCACTGTTGTCCCAAACAACTTCATGAATTACGTAGATAAGTACTTTTCTTAACATGAAGGATTCTCTTTAATATAGAAAGGCTGTAAAAAGAAAGAATTGCATATGTGAAAAATTATTTTTTAAACTTATTTAAACTTCTCAAGTTTTGAAAATAATATTTTTAAAGTCCTGCAGAAAACATTTCTTTTTTTGACTTATTTTTTTATGAAATTTCTTATGTATAGAAAGAATAATAATTTTAATTATCTTGTACTTATTTTCAACACAGTTCAAAAAAGCATAAGGTTTACAGTGACTTCTAGCTTTAGCATATATCAACATTCAGATTTCTAGTATGTTTTTAAAGACGTTTCTTTTTCTTTCCTACATTTTCTTTGATGGTTCCTTGCTTATTTTTTGGATTTAAAAAGTCTTCCTAGGTGTTCTGATATATTTTAGTAGCTACTCATTATAAGCATAAACCTATAAATTATGCCTTTTTCAAAGAGTCCTAGTTATACTGTTTTTCACTATTTGACTCATCTGTTGTTTTTGTATTTGCTTGTTAAAATATCATCAATGACAATTCAGAAGTGAGGAACAATCCTTTTTAAATGAACTTTGCTATTTTTAGCTATATCTTGATTTTCCTTTGTGTATTTCTGATGCACTGATTTTCTAGTAACATATCATAGACTTGATGGATGAGGAATGTTACATGAGATGAGTGCTGTGGTAGGGGATACATGAGAAGCATCCCTCCCTGAAAACACTTCAGGATGGAAAACTAATTCTTACTAGAGCTGTTCATGCTGCCACTGTGCAGGCAGGAGAATAATGATAGCAATGAAAGCCCAATGTCTTGATTTTCCGCACCTGCATGTATTACTAAGACTTACTGGCAGTGAATTCCATTTGCTTTTGCCTTTCATGTGCTTCTCAGAGTTTTCCAACTGTCTCAAGCATTTCCAGCCACCACCAGCTGAGCGCACCTTCTGTGCAGGAACAGCATGGCCGCACATCAAATGAGGACCACGGCCCGTGACCAACAGGGCTGGCTAGAGTGAGTGAGTACTTTCAGCTCACCCACCAGCTGATCCTTCAAGATAGTGGGAAAAGGAATTTGTGCAGGCAGGACAAGAAGCTATTGCAGTTCACCAAATCACATTAAAGTAGAAATGAAGTATACCATATTAGCCAAGATGGGACTTACAAACTATACAGGATACAGCAAATCAGCTCTATGTCTGCTACAAATAAGCATACTCATGGTTAAGCAAGGTTTAATCAGATCTCACACAAACCTTCAGGGAAGTCCAGGGTTTAGTGCTATTTCTAATATCCTGGTGCTATTCTTTGGTGATGTTAAGACAAGAAGCTATTTTCTGTTTGTCTGTTCTGTTGTTTCTTTTTTTCCACTCCCCTAAACCATCAGTCATTGCTTATAAGCTCCCTGCTGTTATACAACACCAATTTTTTATACCTGTCTTCATCATATCCCACGGTAAACCACCACATTATAGTCCTCCCAGCATGCTGGGGCTTACAGAAGTCTAATTTACTTTATTAAAACAGGTTTAATGCAAGTAAGGCACTCTCTGCTGCATGCTCACCTTATCCACAGTTCCTTGCTTGCCATATTTTTTGGCCAGGTCATTCCTGATGCCTCTTTTGTCATCTGAATGGTAACATCTTGCACTGACTTTACAGTGGATCTGTGATTAACCATGTGACAAGTTCTTGGAGTCTGCACCTGCAGCAGCACTACCTTCAGGCTAGATGCAAAGAAGAAATTTTTTACAATGAGGATGGTGAAACACTGGAACGCATTGCCCAGAGAGGCGGTAGATGCCCTGTCACTGGAAACATTCAAGGGCGGGTTGGAAAGGCCTCTAAGCAACCTGATCTAGTTTAAGATGCTCCTGCTTATTGCAGGGTTAGACTAGATGACATTTAAATGCCCTTTCCAACCCAAACCATTTATGATTCTATGATACCTTGTGCTACAGGAGAAACATCTGTGATCCAAGTACTGTAGCTGTTCATCATGGCTTTGTACAAGACAGAATAGCTTCCTTCCATTCAGATAGATTACTGGAGAATCTTAAATGAAAAATTAATTCCTTTCTCTCTACATAGTGTAGCTGGTTAATAAATAGGACAGGGTCATTTAGTTTCAATGGATGTTTTGAAGAAGATCCAAAGGTGTGTCCTACCAACTAAATGAGTTGCTCAAAGCTGACCTCCGAGAATCATCACATGTGATTTGGTGGGGAAGAGGGGAAAGTGTAAAAGTTTGCTCATATATTGAGCAGTAAGAAGTTTCATATGGGAAAGGAGGGAAGTTTGGGGGATTCTGCTGTCTTCTAATATAACTAAGCATAATATCTGTTTCAACTCACTCCAGTCTTTGAAGAATTTTTTTTCCTTTTCATATTCAGCTGAACTCTAGAGGCAAAAGGCCCAATAGTCTGATGAGTTGTTGCTAGTTCATTAATAATTTTGATAAAAGTTTTTCATTTTTCAGTCCCAACAACTCACTACTATCAGGGCATGAATTTTTTAGTAAATCAAGGAAATCTCTAAAAGGATATAAAGCTGAATAAAGAAAGTGAAAATGCGTATCTGCTCTGAATGGCCCCATCTCACAGTCACTCGCATATCTAGAGAACACTTCTGGGATTACCTCCAAGGTAATGTCACTCTCAGTGCATACAAAGGTGTTAACTCCTAACGATTTTATGCCACTTACACTTGTTTTGTTACATTCAGCATTATTTTTTCTGTTTCAAGATTTTGTATCTGAATTACATGCAAAATTATATGGAAATTTGCTTTTTATATTTGTTATTTGGTTGTCATTGTTCAGACTTGATGTTTCTTTTTATCATAAACACCTTTGCATTTCAGTGGGGCAGTCAAATGCGCTGACATCAATGCATAACTTAAAATGCTTAAGGTACCTCTCACGCACATTTCTGAAGCTTCCTTTTCGCAATACTGTACAACCTTTTCCTCTGTTTCTGTAGTACCTGTTTACTTCATGAAACACAATATGTGTAGTAAAAATTTCACCCCAGCAAGTGAGTTTTTTTGCCATCCCTAGCAGAGCCCTAGGCATCATGTCCCTTGCAGGAGCAGAGGTGGCCAGTCTCAGGCAGCTCGGAGGCCTTGGCTGGTCAGAGCCAACTGGAGCTGGTCAGCCCCCACTTTGGCTCATGTGCTTTCACTGTCCTGCCAGAGCAATGTCCTCTGTGTCACAGGCACCTGCTGCCCTCCCCCATGGGACCCCCAGAAGAAGTCAGGGGAGAATGCGGGGAGAGAAATGTACACCCAGAACCACAGCAGGGCCCTGGGCTTCAGGGCCCACACCCACCACGGGCACTCCGCTCCTCCCGGCAGTGGCAACAGGTCAACCCCGACTCAGATCCCTGTGTGCGTAGCGCTGCAGAGGGACTGGATGAATACGGCAGACGTGCAGACTTCATGAAGGCTTGCTGGAAGGGCTAGGCTTTCTTTTATATAAATATAGACGTCCATGTCTACAGTAAAGAAAATTTTAGACAACGTTAGCAGCAGAAGGGAAATGCAGGCAGCAGGAAAGAGGAATAAAGCTTTCCCTTCTAAAAAATTAATAGACTAGGAGAGTAGCTGTAGATTCAATGTCCTCAATTCTTACAGGGAAAAAAACCCAACTCACAAACTGTGCTCTCAGATCCTTGCAAACAAATCAACAAATCCCTGTGAAATTGGTAAAAACTATGAAAACATACCTACACAGAACTTGGACCCTTGCTGTTTAACGGCATAGCAGTGAAAACTGGGAATTAAATATTTGAACTGTGGAACTTCTATGCTGTTCCCTAGATGCATCTTACTGAACCTTAAAGGATCCTTTCAGCTGCCTGCAGGTAGTAATGCAGCAGTGTGTGATGGGCTACAGTGCTCAAGTATCTACACAGAGCTGGAAGGTATCACGTAGGATCTTGAGGGCAACTGTAGCAGAAAGTTTAGTGCATCTCAAATACCACTGGACACCTGTGCAAGGGCAAACGAAGTGCACCTGGAGTGCTTAAAAATTAAGGATGGGATTCATATTTTCTACTGTAGGTCACTTAAATGTCGGTCTTCTTATCTAAACTAATGAATAGAGATAAGCACCTAGAAGCAACTCATCTTATCTTTTAGACACTTGCTACAGGACAGAAAAGCTTACCTTTTGGTGTTACCTGCCTCATTTCTTTGACTTAGAAGGAACCTAGATGATTTATTCTGGGTGTTTGCCTCTAAGACAGGTAAAATTACATAAATCTCATACTCCATGTGTACCTTACAGGTATATCACAGATGGAGGCAGAACACAAGCTGCACATGGTAATAAAAGATTGGCAAACAGCTATGTAAGATGTAGGAGTAGTTAGGTTTCACATTTAATCTCTGGCATGTTACTATATTTTCTGTTCCCATTCCTCTCCTCAAAATTACCTGTTTTACCTAGACATGCCATAAGCTTGTTAAAATTGTGACTTTTGCTTGACAAGTCAGTGCATTGTAATACGGATTTCTGATCTTACCTTCCCATTAATATTGATCTCTGAGTTGCCCTGGTACAAGCCACATCCTCAGAAAAGAGGCACAAATACATACTAAGTTATATGATGAGAGATGAAGGGCATGGAAATCTCCCTAATCCATACAATGGTTACATGTCCAGTCATACTGTTCAAGACAGCACTGGGTTCAGAAAAGACACTAGCCTTCTCGTATGGCTTATAATGGGGTCCTGCTCAGTCCCATGGGAAACATGTTTGCTGGAAGCATGCAACTGCAAAACCTTTGCACAAATCTTTCATGAGGTCTCTGAGAGGCTTTACAATATCTTACAATTCTCTTAATAAATAACCTGAATCTCAATGTAATGTATTGAGTGTATGAAAAAGAGTATTTTGCATTAATATTTTGTTTTTCTTTAAATGCAAAAGAAATCAACTATTTTCCTCCCAAATCTCCTGATTATTTTAAAAATGCATTAAAGGGAAAAAGGTCACAAATCAAACAGAAAAGCGTACCACCAAATTATAAACCTGATTTATTTTTCCTTCTTACAGTGACATTCCACTTCAGTAATTTATTCACATCTTTATGACTTCAAAATAGGATGGTATTTACAAATCCACATTTAGTGATAACTTGAGCATAATGGAATTAATGGAATGTAAAGTACAGTTAAATGTACCTTCATTTACTTAATTTTACTGTTTCTGGCATTCTTTTTCAATTTTTTTCCTGTTATCTCTGAACTCATTGTTCAATCTAGTCTTTTTTTGAGGTTTGAAACAATTTATTTTAGATTGATTACATTAAGAATATGGAAATTGAGCTATTATTCTATAACACAGTTGGCAGTGGAAAAGAGTTAATTTTAAAGTCAGTTTTTAAAGCATTAATTCTTGCATAGTTGGGAATCTGACATGCTGTGATCACTGTTATCACAATAATCAATATTGATTTTTTCCTGCATGTTTCTCCTGTATGATACACACCTGGTGCTTTTCAGTTTACACTTGGATTACTAACTTGTGTGGGCCAAGATTTTCACAACATTAATAAATAATAATATACCATGAAAAATTTGCTCTGTTGTGACTCCAAGGAAACAAAGTAGCTAGGGGTAAAGCCAAAACAAAGTTCAATTATTTAAATAAAAACGTCAGGTAGTTTTCTAAGGGTGGTAATTGCAACTTTAGAGCATCTTTTATTTGTATCTTACATGTAGAGCATGTGTGTGTATATATAGATATATAAGGTACCATCCACCACAAAAATGGCATTTTCACATAAAAGTATTGACATGAAGAATGATAATCCAACGAAGCATAAACAGCACAATGACAAACAGAAGGCAAATCAGGATTTATAACTAGAAGGCTATACAACTTTGGGCAGCAATTCCTTCAGGTCAAAAGCAACAAAAAACAATGCTATAAAAGTCACCAAAATCACAGTAAATTAATACTAACATCATAGTACTCACAAACAAAATTACCCTTGAAGCCATAAATTCCTAAGTTATATATAGAAGTATTGTAGTCAGCAGTCGTAAGTCAACATCCTATTATTTCTTGTGAAAAAGGCCTAATACCACATTTTTAGCTGCAGAAAGTCCATTTACCAAAGGATAACTGGTTACAGATCTGTCAGATTCTGTGTTTTTGTTACAGTAAACAATACTCCTTTTGCTTTGATCCATTTTTGAAAATGCACTTTTCTTAACAGCTTCCTGGATGCTTCTCCCAGAATATTCTACGCTTCAATTAAAATTTTGAAGTTCCTATAACCAAGGATTAATGATTAATACATTCTATATCACCTTTTACCTGTGAGGATGCCTACAAAAGTGTAGTATTGTGCAGCATCACATACTTTTTTTTTTCTTCACAATGAATGAGTGCCCAGAGACCTTTCAAGAATTTTTTACAAAATCTGACAGTGACTATGACACATTACATTCACTAACCATCACATTATGATCTGTCTGAAAGGAAATTTAGTATTTTTCAGTATTTTTTTTAGTGTAAATATTAAACTATAGCAGTTTTGTATCAGGTTCACTGTACATGCCAAGTACATGCATCCACTGTAGTTGGCATTTTATTGAAAATTTTGTAGTTAAATGAAGACAGTAAGGATGTCAGTTCTACATTGATTAAACATGGGATTTGAATCCTGATAACCTACCCTGCAGATGAGTGGGGAAGTCACTAGTCTGAAGTACCAGTTACTATTTCAGTTTCTTTTCTGTTGAAAATATTGCATGTTATCTGAATAGATATTGAGACCAAAACCACCCCAAAAAACAACCACATAAACCCCACAAACCCACCAACTCCCAGCCTTCATTTACACAAAGATTAATTTTGAGAACTCCTGAGATGTGTTGGACCCCCATCCAGGTCTCTTTATACACCTTGAAATGGATGGACAGTTATTTTGTAGCATCAAACTGTGGATCCACTAGCTTTTGCTGAGCTATTTGTAATTCAGGGACAAAAGTCTAAACCTGCTTCAAACAAATTCTAACTATACAGAAAAGCCTTTTACTGCCATTATCATCTCATTCTACCAGAAACTGTAGAATATACTTGAATTTATTTACAATAAAAGTCTCATTGAAATTTGAACAAGTACCTGGATGACAATGCTGTGTGTGAGAATCAGTGACACACTAGCAGTACTAATTGAGTGACTTTATTACCAAGCTGCAGTTAGCTTTCCTGAAAAGGCAACTTTATTGTTTCAGTATTTTGTAAAAGCCAAAAGGATAGGTGATATTGAAACCAATAACTAGGTGTATAGAGGGGAGGATAAAACTACCCAAATGTGTACAAAAAAAGGTCATGCATGCAGAAAACCTACTAATACAAATCATTCATGACTATCAACCTCGACAAAAGGTAAAATTGTAATAATAAAGCTTAGATCCAAGAGATTAAATTAAGATGTCAAAAGTAGTAACAAATCTTATTATGGAGGTATTGAAAAGAAAAAAAAAAACTTTTCTCATGAACTGCTTGTCTACTGCCTTGAAATATGGAAGAAAAGACAATATAAGATATATATGTATGTATATCCATAAATACAATGAGATTTTCAGTTCTCCTTTCATAATTTTGTGTTTATTGATTGCCTTACAGATTAGGCATGATTATAGACTCATACTGCATTCTAAACCAGTGTGTAAAGAACGTACTAAGTGGAATATGTTCTGATTTACACTGATGAAAACTTTATCAGAGTCAATGACAAGGGTATATTTCTCCTCTGTGCAGCTTCACGTCTGTGGATTGTGTTTGCTATGTATAAAATAGATTATCAATTCATAACTTATATTTTTTGTATACTATGGGACCCTCACACTAATACTTTCACACAAATCAGTCAGTTCATACTTCAGGGAGGTAGAAAACAGAAGTCACCTACACTTACAGAGTTCATAAACACTGTCTTCATGTCGGATTGCACAGGAACACAGCTTTAAATCCCTGCTGAATGTAAGCTGGAGCCTTGCTTCAGGAAAGATTGAGAAGCAGTGTTCTGGTAACTTTTTGCTCTGTGAGTTACCTTGTTTTTAATGTTTTTAAAATACTCAGTGTATTGTATTCAGCATCTGTAAATGTCTTCTCTAAATGAGTCATGGTCCCTGCTGAAAGCCACTATTCTGTAATAATAATAATGTGAAACAAGGTCATTAATCCAATCTGATATTTTGCTAGGCATGTGGGCTCCATTAAAATGAAACATGAAAATGCAGTATTTTTCAAGGACCAAGAGAGATAATATATTGCTGCCAAAGTATTTTCCCGGATTCAGCCAAAATTTACTTTTTCATTATGTGCCTGACCAGAGTGGTTTCTATGTACTTGTGACAAATTTTGGCCCATAGCAGCCAGACAAAACTTTGTTCAGGAACTAGCCAATAATCCAGTCATTTATACAAAAAAAGATGTATAAAAACCAGGAATAAAAATCTCCTACCAGATGTGTGGCTCGTGGTGGGTTTTTTTCTGACCGCCTCTGAGTCTATGAGCATTTTCCAAGGTTCATAGAAACTTTCTTCATTTTTTTGTTTTTGTTTTAGGTTTGGGGGTTTGGTTTGGTTGTTTGGGGGTTTTCTGTTGTTTTATTGGGTGGTTTTTTTTTTTTTTTGGCTTTCTATTAATGCTCTCTAGATCACTGAGCAGGAAAGAAGTTGTCTAATAAAAGCATGAATAGAAAGAATAATGGGGAGTGGAAGATCGATTTGTACCTTGCATGAAGAACTAGCTCAGTATGTTTTATTTCTTCTATTACCAATATGCACTGGTATCACTTAAATATTATATAGAGAAAATGACCTTTGATTTGCAATGGACATTTCACTGTTACTTCAATTAAATAGGAGAAAAAACACAGATTAAAAGTTGTATGTACCTTTCCTTTAAATAGGAGACAAAACATAGATTAAAAGTAGTATGTACATTTCCTTTTGAACAGGCAATGTGACGACTGACAGTGTATTCAGTGTGTAGACAGCAAAGCTTTCACAGTGATAAAGACATTTTTCCAACCCTTTACACACAGTATCTGCAGTAGAATATTCTCAACATTACTTAATATTTTAACTAAAATAATGCAAGTAACAATTATCTAAAACTGATGACTTCACAGGCCATATGATGTAAAATTCTCATGAGCATCTGAAAGACAATCAAGTTCTTTATTTTTAAAATTATTTGTCCTCCATAAAACAACTGAGAGTTTACAAAATTTACAGAAAGATAATTGACTGCCATGAGCATGTGTGAGGTCACTGTGGACTGCAAGAACTCTTTGCTCAAGAAGCTAAATACTATAAAAATTCCTTTGAAAGTACACCCTGAAGTTCAGGAATACTGCTGATGTAAGTTACATTAAGAAAGAGTAAAGTCAAACTTCAAGTTTTTTCTCACACGCAAGGAAGATTTCTAGTTAGGATAATGGAAGTTTAGCATGCCTTTATAAAATTAAAATGTGTACAACTTTTCAATTCCTTTTACAGGAAACTGACTATGTAAAATATTTATTTTCTTTTGCAGTATAGTAATTACATTAAAGGTAACTTTTCTGTTTGAAAACATGTATATCAGTACTTGGCATATACTTCTGATTCAAGGAAAACAAGACCATTCAGAATGAAAGTTTAAGATAAAAATCATGAAGAACAGCTATATCCATCTCTGTAGTAATATGAAAGACACCGTAAAATTATAACTGAAGAATAAAATTGCTGACCCAATGAGACATAACTAGTGTCTCCAGTAAATTTCATACACTTGAAGCTTAATTCTGAGTCTGGATAGTTTTATTGATAGAGACTTTTCAACACAATTTTATTCTTTTGGCTTGGTTGTTTTTAATAATAAATGTATATTGCATATTTTGCTATATAACTTTATTTACAAAAGTTTTTAATTAAAAGGTTATACAGTGTATGAACATAGTCTAGATTTGGTTTACAACAAATTATTTCAAAACATGAATAGTTTTACATGCACGCATGTGTCTTGGTAGACAGCAAGCTGAACATGAGCCAGCACTGTACTTGGGCAGGAAACAAAGCCAACAGTATCCTGGGGTGGGTTTTGGTTTTTTTTTTTTACTCAGCACTTCCTAGACCACGTACAGAATGCTGCACCCATTTTGCTGCCTGCCATCACTCGCCCACACCCCACTCCTAAGGAAAAAAAGCATTGAACCACTGGAGCGCCGGTTTACAAAAGCTCACCAGCATGATCAGGACTGGCATACTTGCCGTGTGAGGAGAAGTTCAGGGACCAAGAATTGGTCATCTTGGAGAAGAAATGGCTGCAGGGTTACTTAATAGCATCTCCCAGTGCCTGTGGGAAGGTCACTGGGGAGATGGAGTCGAGCTCTTCACAATGGTACATGGCAGAAGAACAGGAAACAACAGAAACAAAGATATTTCAGAATTGATATGACAAAAAAGTCTTTGCTCCCCATGAAAATAATCAGCTTAATAATCAAGTTAGTCCAGAAAATAATGTTTTTAAAAATATGAATTAGCTATTGCATGATAGTCCATATATATAATTTTTAGCCTTCCCCCACAACACAGGTCAGGAAAAAAATACTTCAGAGATCAAAATCTTGGGTAAATTCTTAAATTTGTGATGAATATGGACACATGTATATTGATTCAGTCTCAGATATGCTGGCATTCTAATACATTTCTTGATTAGCAGATGTTTTAGACCTAAAGGTCAGCTTCTTTGTTCTCACATGGTTAAATTAATAAAAAAGATTTTGTTCAAAGAAACACACAGAGGCATTGACTGTTCTCTGTAACCAGCAAAACATGATTGGTAATCACGGACTTCTGGGGCGTTTGCCTATCGCCTTAAAATGCCCTCTTGCATAAAAAGTAAGAGTTCGACTTTCTCCTGATAACCAACAGAGCAGAAGGAAAACCTCATGGTGTTTGCTGAAATTCTGTATTGTATATATCTGTTGAAGTAATAAAAGTCTTTCAGTCCTTATTCATAAAGTCTGATTTACCCTTATTATTATATTTTTTGTATTTATGAGCTACAAATAGCAGCATTTCATAGAATAGTCAGTAAATGTGTAATACCAAGAAAGCCTTGTGGCTGAAGGTGGCCATTGTACCAAAGTAGCCATTTTTTATTCAACATACTGATAACCAATTTGTACTTTTTCTGTCCAGAGTCTATAAAGAAAAATTAAGTATTTCAAGAATAAAAGTAGAAGTAAAGTAGTTTTATAATGTTCTTCCAAGCTTTCCAAGATGGCTTCTTTGTACTCTGCAAAATGCAAACTCTGGCATTTGTATTTTCAGTAGAAGTTCAGCTTAGCATGATTCCTAATAGCATCTTCCTTCCTGTTAAAACATATCTTTAGGTTAAAGATTTCTGACTCTTCTTTTAAGTGAATACTAATTTAAAAGCAACTGCCCTCACTTTTTTCTTCTCCTTGAAGAATGAAGAACAGTGTCATTTATGACAATGGTTTTAGAGATGATAGTTATAAGTATATCTTTCATCTTACTCTCTCCTCTTACTCTTCATCATACTCATCTCAAAGACCTCACTTAGCCCTAAAGATATACCATATGGTGCAGAGCTGCCATGTAATACACAGCCCTATGCCAGACGGGACGCATTACCAGACCCGTTAGTCACCAATGCAATGAGCTAATTAAAGACATCACTTATCAGGGTGAGGCAGTTGCAAATGGAGGTGTCTGAACAAGAATGGTAATGGAAAGCAGCCTGGCAGAAAAAGACCTGGGGGTCCTGGTGGACACCAGGTTGAACAGGAGCCAGCAGTGTGCCCTTGCTGTAAAGAAGGCAGATGGTATCTTTGACTGCATTAGACAAAGTATTGCCAGTAGATCAAGGGAGGTGGTGCTGTCCCTTTATTCAGGACTGGTGGGGCCATACTGGGAGAGATGTGTCCATGGGCTTCCCAGTACAAGAGAGACATGGACATACTGGGAGACTCCAGCAAAGGACCACTAAGGTGATGAAGGGACTAGAGCATGGCTTCTATGACAAAAGGGTGAGACAGCTGGGACTGTTTAGCCTGGAGAAGAAAAATCTCAGGGGGATCTCATCCATGTCTATAAAAACCTGAAGGGAGGGTGCAAAGAGGACAGAGACAGGCTGTCTTCCATAATGTCCAATGACAGGATCAGAGGCAATGGACACAAACTGAAATACAGGAGGCTCCCTCTGAACATCAGGAAACACTGTTTTACAGTGAAGGTGACTGAGCAATGGCACACGTTGCCCAGGGAGGTTTTGGAGTCTCCCTCCTTAGAAATATAAAAAAAAACCCATCTAGATACAGTCCTGGGCAACTTCCTGTAGGTGGCCCTGCTTGAGCAGGGCGGTTGGACAAGATGACCTCCAAAGGTTCCTTCCAACTTCAACTGTTCCATGGCTGTGTGATCTCCAGGAACGCCAAATTTTAAGCAAAGACTAATGTACAAAACTATTGCTCCTTCTCTGCCTCTCAGGGGGCTCTTTCTACCCTGTTCCTAGAGCAGGGTATTCACATGAAACCTTACCCATGCTCAGGACTGTGATTCCACAGCCTGGACTTAATTAATTAATTAATTAATTAATACTGGAGTTTAGTTTAGGAATGGACACACAATGCTTTCTTTAAGATGACAGTGCTTTTGTATACTGTAGACTTGTTATATGATAATTATGCATTGTCCAGCATAGCTCCTTTTGCATTGTGTACTGTCATCTTTGTCTCACTATAAGCATATGTGTGTGCAGTCTTCTGCAGCAAGGGTAGAACGTTTGGTTTTCATTTAAACCAACACCTTCAGAAACAGCTTGATGAGAAACACCTTAATACCACCAAACTGCTATTACATCTCACTGAAGGCCATATTACTTTTGCCTCTTGCCTGACGAACAGCCACAGAATAGATTTGTGCCTTGCAGTAATTGTGTAACATGACAGCAGTGAGGCTGTAACATGCCAGCAGTGAGGCTGTAACATGGTTCCATCATGTTTCATAGCTTTAGGGAAGGTGTGTAATTGATTAATAAATCATTCATAAATTTTCAGGTTTTACTGTAGCTACTACCTACACCATTCAGGTGTGTAGATCATCCAAATTCCCTCAGCTGCTTACCTTTCATTTCCTATAGTACCTTGAGCATGCACTGCACTGTAAGTTTGTATCTCAGCTATATTCAGCAAATCTTTCTTTACTGTGAGAGTGTTTAAATCAGTGGAGTCCAATAAACCTTCACGACCATTAAAATTATCTTCCATCCAAATGAGCACAGATAGTAATCAAGCTGTTGCTGCCTCTTGTTTAATGGAACCTTTTTTGGAAAATGGCCCCTTTAAAGGGTAGTAGTTCATTTTAGCAGTCTGTGTACGGCTTTTCCTCTGGAACACTCTTTTTGATCTCTTAACAACCAATGTATCTAGCAGTTTCTATCCAGTTGTCATTCAGAGAAGTGTTCTCGTTCTTTGGTCTTAAACTCAATGAGCCAAATTTTTCACGCTGTAAGATAATAACTGTAGAAACATTTGCTACAGACTGGCTTTTGCTGAGCACACAGCAATGTGAAAGATGCTTAATGTCATGTTTTATAGCTGGTACTTTTATGGCCTATGCTTTTTTATGGTATGCAGCGTTTACTGTTGCATTTTTCTACTTCAATATCCAACAAAGAAATTAACTGAAAATATTACAGAGAAGCTATAGATGATGAAAATAATAAAACAGTGAACTGTGTAAGTAATGTCTGAGCTGTGAAGAGCTATTTTTAGTTGTAACTTTTGAAGGTTTTGTTTGTTTGCTTTAACCAAACCACTAGTATACCCAGACAAACCACCTATGTTGATCATTAAAACTTATCAAGAAATATATAACCCCATTTATTCTCTAATGTACTCCATGCAAAAGCTTCACCTGCATAGTATTATGCATGCAATCAGGCTTTTCTGAAATTTCTGCTCTTCTGTTTCCAGTCTGTTCTGCCCTCCTGCCTCATTCACAGGAAGGAAAAACTGCTTTACAGCAGACAACAATGCAGACCAGCTCAAAGTAAATTTTGTATCTAACATTGGGTACAAGACTGAAGTACCTGAAGATCGTAAGGCAGGGAACTACTATGGCTCACCTGTTTTTTACATTTATTGAAAGTTCCTGCTGTCCTCTCTTGCTTCTTTTTTTTTTTCTTTTTTTTTTTTTTTTTTTGACAGCCCTGCAGAAAAGAATCTGTAAGTATATTTTTAAATGTATCTTTCCTTTACAAATCATCTGGGACTAAAATAAAACTTCACATAAATGCCCACAGGTTACATGGCTGTAATCCCCTTTGACTGTAGTTTCCAACATTAGTACTTGCTCAAGTATAGTCCCATCTTACATTAACAATGTGTGCAAGCAAATTATCTGCTTGCAGAGAAGTGACTGCAAAATTTTGTTTAATGTGCTGATTACTATTTTACTCTTATTGGACATTATTATTGTTTCGGTTTAGTCAGATTCACTTCTGTCCTCTGATTATTGCAGTTTTAAACAACATATACAAATAAGTTAGTTTCTTAGTTGATTCTATGTAGGGCATTGTTACTGGGCATTGGTGCATTTAAAAAGCAAGTAGTGAGTTGATGAATAAACACAGGCATCCCAGAAATGTTATTAGTAATAGGCTAGTAATCTTTCTACGAATATGTGTAGATAACTGATACTTTTCCTACAACTACCTGATGGTCTTGCATTTGTAATCCAAGATTCTTCTTTGCTCTTTTAGTTACAGTATCACATTATGATATATTATTATCTGACATCATTTCAGTTGTTCTGTGTGGATTCAGTACTTTCCATTCATGACATATTGCAAGTGAAGTAACACTGATGTTCCTAGATGAACAACATAATATATGAATACAGTAAAATGAGATACTCTAACATCCATTTTACCATTTTGTCTAAGTTATGTACAGCTAACATACTCATGTCATTATTTAATAACTGTCACTTACTTCTGGTATTTTGAGATGCTAGTAATCTTAACATTAAGACCCTCAGATGCTATTTGATTCAATAATTGCTAAAAGTAGAATGGAATTTATGCAGCCTCATTAGTTGTCTCAGATGGTAGCAGTGGTGGAAGAAGTCTCTTTTCCATCAGTGGATAGAGATAAGCACATTCAGAGCCCAGTTTATCTTACTACAAGATAGGAATCTAAGGCTGATAGAAAAAATTGGCTAGTCTCTCTATGCACCACGGAGAGGCGGAGGTGTTGACCACCAGTGTCAAAGGAGGTCTGACTACTAGTCCTGACTGCTTTCCTAACTAGTGCTTCCTTAAAAGGAAACCTTAATCTGTCTGTAGATTCTAGTCTGATTTGCATTTTTTGCTTTCACTCTTTTCTACTCATTCCTTTTCTTTCCTATTAACCCAAGGAGTCACATTTCAGAACTGTATGTTTCCTAAAATTTGTAATTAAAATATTCCCAAAACCTCCTGACTGTTACTAATTTATATCTAGCTATTTCTAATATTGAAAATTGTTCATAACTTTACCGATTTTTGGAGGGTTTTTTTTGTTTGTTTGTTTTTTTTTTTTTTTTAAAATATAGAAACATCTGTGTTTAAAACCAGCATTTCTTCACACAGGAAGAGAAACAGGTTGATATATATTTATTCCTAGGCAATTTTGAGGTTTTAGTTGAACTTACTATAGGTATCAAACCTTAAATAAAATTAGTTCAGCTGATTGCTTCATTTTAATTTTAAATAATTCTGTATCATCATAATGACATTATACAAGGCACAAAATGAGACTTCTTGTATTTACTGGCTTCCTTAAAATTCACTATGATAAATTGATTTTTAAGAAATCCCTTAATGAAATGAAGCTTACATGAGTTAATAAACTGTCCATCTGTTTGTCATCTGTTTCCCAGTATTTTTTTAAATGATTGATCAAGTTCTGCCAAATTTGAGAAGAGTGGAACTCTCAAAGACAATTTATCTTGTGTTTCATCAATCAGGTGGCTGGAAAGGAAAGGCTGGCCCATATACTTACAGCCTGAGAAGGGCTTCAGCTCATTAATTTTCTGTTCTGCTTGGCCTGTTAGCAGCCAAAAATAACAAATGGATCAACTTATACCGCTTCTTATGTAACTAGCAATTAATGAGTGAATAAGGGAGTCTGAGGCATCCTGAGAACAGTGTGCTAGGTCCGAGGGATAAAAATATAGGGAAGTGTGGGAAATACTGAAAGGGAAAATACAGATACATGACATATGCTCTGTCATTGGTGCATAGTACAGAAAGCTATAGGAAATCAAGCTGCACTATTTTCACTGCCCAGAAACTATTTAATCACTCTTGTTATAGGTAAATGTTAGATAAACTGTTCATCCTGTTGCTTGTATGACTTGCCAGTCTACAGCTGACTTCTGCCAATGTATGCCTTGCTTCATAGTGTATTTATATTGATTTTCACTCACAGCAAGCCCTGTTCATTGCTAAGTTCTCTATAGAGCCTATGCCCTTTTCTTAGCTCTCTGCTCAAAAGTAACTGAAGGCATGCATTACTAAGGAATAAAGAATACATTGCATCCTACAAAATAAAAGGTATTTTGATTTTGTTTGTCTCTTTCTTGATTATAAGCTCTTATTGTAAAGACAATCATTTACTGGTTTATTATATGGCACTAAGTTATTGGAGATGTTACCACACTACATTGTTAAGGGATAGCAACATTTAGCTTGGCTTAAAAGAGAATGAACATGAAAGCACTGTCTTATGTTGCATTTAAACTACTATGAAATATAACTCTTTTTTTTTTTTTTTTTTTGAGAATGTCCGCCCAATGGTATTGAGCACTTGTAAGTTTTCATCACACATTCATTACATTAGGCCCTTTGCAAATAGCATTGTTTAACATCAAGAGAATCACTATTCAGGATTCTAAGCTTCACTATATTCCCATTGTGACATCTGTATGTTAAGGAAAAGACTAATTTATGTAATGAGATGGCAGACACTTAACAAGCTGTCATAAATCAAGTCAAATCATACATGCCTGTTTCTATATGAATATATATGCTTCACTACTACTTATATCATCACTAACTCCCAGATTTCAGTTTACACAATTTTTTTTCTGTTTTTGAGTCTTCTTAATGTAATGAGTCCATTTCTATTTCCTTATTTCAGGCTACTGACATCACTGCAGAAGTATAGCAGTAACAGGAGGCTGCAGTAAACAGATCAGAGCAATTATTACTTTCCTTTCAATCTCCTATCAGGTTAGGACATTAGATGTAAACAATATAGTTGTAAATCTCAGCAACTGCTATGAGAGGCAGCTTATGGAATAAGATACTAAAAGAGACAGCAGCATGAAAAAGTGTAAAAAAGTAAGGACCAGAAAGAAAATGTCTTTGACATTAAAGCAGTATAAAAAGGTAAGACCTGATTCTCTTTGCAGACACTACTGTAAAACAGGGATAATGCTATCAAAGCAGTGAAGTTAACATCGGTTTATCTGAGAAGCTATTAAAAGGTTTATTTTTCAAACATATCTACTCTTTTGTCCAAGAAAATAAAATATGGTAAAGTTATGTGATGAGATGAAAGGTAGTTCTGGATGCCTAGGTAACAAAATTAATTCTTTAAATTTTGACCTTATTGGTAGTGCACATAATAAGTAATTTGCTTGTGAAACTTGCAGGTCAGTGTACAGTACACTGAAATCAGTTTACCTCTTACTGTTTTCTTTGAGAAAAGAATAAACCATGTATTTTAACATGGGCAGAGACTCAGGAAATTATTTAAATGTCACAATGTTTCAGGAACTGAAATGCGTGAGCTGGAAAGATGACTACTGACTAAAGCAGGCTTATATTTGACTTTTTCATAACTGTGGTGAGAGGAAATATGTTTGACTAAGTTGAACTGGAAGTTAGTAATTTTTCTGCACAGAAATACAACAAGAAATGAGCAATTCAATCCAAAATTTAAACTAATCAATGAACCTATTCCCAGTGCTATTGATATATAAAACCTATTAAAAAAGCTGAAACCTCACATGTATGACACCTGAAACAGAAATCTGTCAGAAACAGTTGTATCTGTTTCACTGATCATGAAACAACTCCTGCCTTGCCATATGTGCAATTAAAGTTTTTAATTTTTTAGTATTTTTTTTGTGCTTCTTTTAGCAATATCTATCACAAAACTAAGGGATTTTGTTAGGCAACTGTCTGTGGTTTGCAGATGAGAATTTCACCTATTTCTAAAAATATTCATAAAGGAGAACTGGTTAAAATGCAAAGCTCAAAAACAAAATCAAAGAGAAAGAACAAGGGTAAGCAATCAAGTATATTTTAAATTATTAAATAAGAAACACAAACCTCAGATTACCATGAAGTTTTATATTTATATTTGGCATGCTTAATGTGGAAAATTTTATTATCTTATTCCAGGTCCCTCCATTCAATTATCATCCTATTTATAATACACCTTCTAGAAAAGCCTCCTGGCCTTGATGGAAAAAATCTAATAATAGACCTAAAATCTGCATATCTCAGTACGAACTGCTTGATGTCTCAGTATCAAACAGCATAACTCTAGAAATTTGGTCTTTTGCAATTTTCTGGCGCTTTTCTTACTACTTTTTACCAGTTTTGGACGTTAGCTAAAGCAGTGATTAACACATATTCTTAAGTGAGCTGATGTTGCTGCAACAAATAAACATGGCATGACCCTTCCATTAATGCTGCTGCAATTTGCAAATTGGGTTTTAACAAGATCTAAGTTTTACTCCTGGGGCTTTGGAGGAAAAAAAATAATTCAATAAATAAAGGTTGGCCTCCCAAAATTATGACAGCCACATAAAAGAGTGATTGCATGGTGTCTTTGGGAAGTCCTGGGCACTTTGATGCTTGGAGTCTGAGTCTTCTTTCTGTTGCTTGTATACTAGAGCGCGTAGTCATGTACTTGCCTGAAAATTTGAGACTGACCTCTTTAAAAACAAAAGGAAAAGGTGATGGACAGGACTGACTCAGACTTACAAAGCAGCTGTACAGGCAGGGTTAACAACTTAAACTTAATAGTGTGGTGTGGTGAGATAAATGAAGTCTAATACCAACATCTAATAAAGATTGCTTAGATGTAGCCATGTTCTTAAACGCCTTCCTGGGGGTCAGTGTGCAAACCAAAGTTTTTAGATAATAATGTCCTTCTAGGTCATACAACCAAAATAGACGTATTTTATTTGTTTGTTTATTTATCTGTTCCTCATAAGCTTAAACAGCATTACAGCTGTCTGTTCATTAAAGAAAGATTCATGCTAGAAGTAAAGAAGTAGAGCAGTAATGGTTAACATGCCTATGGAGCACTATCTACCTACCTATGCATCAGTTATCCCTATCTCGTGTGAAAAAGGAAAACTTTTAAGAGACTAAAAATATAAAAAAACCCCAGAATGTCAATCTCATAACTTTAAACATTGCATTTGATGCTGACTAATACTGTATCAAGGAATAATTGATCTACAAATTGAGTTTTCAGGCATTTTGCCCCTGTGGGCTAACTAGTGTCCAACCAAGATCAAAAGTGCCTTTGAAATCCTATGTTCAGAGACAAGGCATAAAAGTGTTATATGATCTAGGGCAAAATAACTAGCATGCAGGGGAAAAAAAAAAAAAAAAAAAGTACATTTCTCCCCAGATGATGTGTCAGATCTAGTGATACACTGCTGAAATGCTGATGTAACCTTGGACTGAAATGATAGTAACTTCTGTAAAACTTTCAGTTGTGTAAGATCAACATCATCATAAACACTAGGTACGTAGCAGATGACCAATCATCTAGCCAAGGTTAGAGTTCTGTCTTAGAAGTGTAAACATTTTTATACTAAGCTATGTCATGTCATATTGTGTCCTGAACTGAAAACCTGTAGTTTCCCAAGCTAACTGAGGATGACTATTAGACCTTTTGGTACGTTTCTATGGAAAGAAGCTGTAGCTACTCATGAAAGGATTTATGTATGTACTGTGCCATTTCAGCAGAATGCTGGCAAATGAGTTTTAAACTTCCTTGCTTAACCTGCTATCTGAGACATGTGTGATGTCTAGCAGCTATGCTTCTCGATACTTATCAGTCCAACTTAAAACTAAGTGATGTCCATTTTTTTTTTTGCATACTAGCTTATGTATCAGGAAGCAGAAGACTCATATTCAAGGTCCATCTTAGGAACAAAGGGCTCAAACTAGCACCTGCCACACTCCAAGAAAATAACTCTTAAGCACAGAAGGTACTTGGATAGCAGGTTTCCCATTCTCCCGTAGAAGCTGGGACATTCTTTGTTTAGTTTGTCAAACTCCCCAGTTCAGAGGAGCTGTATCTCATTGAAAAATTCTGTAAAGAAAAATGATTCTGTATCTACTTATAACTGCATTCTGAGGAAAAGAGCTCTAGATACATTCTGCCTTCTGGAAAGGAAGAATCTAGCACCTGTTATGAACATGTGAAAGAAAAGAGATGCAGGCTACTCCAAAGAGCAACCTTCTCCACACTTCCTTTACCTTTGTCACCATGCATAGTAGAATTCAAGATTCACTTGACAAGAGTATCATCTTGGCAAACTAGTACTTAGTGCACACAGCCAGAATAGCTGAGACCTTAGCATATTGTGCTTTTTATGTATTTTATCTGATGCTTGTTTAATACAAAATTGTAAACACACATGAAGGCTCACACACACAAACACATTTTTGCCCTGCATTTCTGGCTAAGTAAGTTTTTAGGCCATTTGCAACTGCAGTTGATTTTTTCAGCCTGACCTAATGTAACAGTGCTAGTGGACAGGGACACAATTATGCAGGTTATTTGACATCTTGTTAGATTCTTCAAGGAACTGTTTTGGATAATAAATTAAATTTTAAAACAAAGAAAAAAATTACCACACAAAATATTTTTAGAGTAGTTGAAAGAATTCAAAATTAAGAACCTAAACAACTTTTCTGCCTAACTCCTAAGCACTTAAATATTTCTAATTCAGAAGAACAAAAATACTTGTATAAACCTGCATTTCATCCTAATGAAACTTTGTGTGTGTGTATATATATATTTGTTTTATATACATTGCTGAGAACACACCAAAAAATGAGCTAGAGAAGTTTCCTCTCAAGAAGGACCTTCTGCTAGTTATTCTGCCTTGGCCTCTCTACCAAAATTAAAAACTAGATTTTTTCTAAGGAAAGCAACTTTTGAAAGAAAATTATTGTTCAAACCCTATAAAATACTGATAATTTAACAGTTAGTATGGCATTTAATGATTGTCTGACAAAAACCTCAGACCATTCTGGAGTTTTTCATAAAATCTAGGACAACTTAAGTTTTAGGAGTAGTGCTGTACTGCAATTTCAGTAACATGTTCTCTAAAGGCAAACATGAGAGAAAATGAGTCATACAATAACTTGTTTGTGTGGTTTTGCTGTTGGTGATTGGTAGCTAAGTGATATTATTCTGCTTTCATTTGTCAGATATCACAGTACTGACAACCACGCCATCTCTAGCTTTGACCAGAAGCAGATTTCACTACCAAAGCCAAATGGCAAGATACACTAGGCTTCACATTTTAAATCATGATCAAGTCCATACAATGCCTTTGGAAAAATGTGATTTGATTAGTCAACACTTAGTGTGTGAGTTGAATTAATGATTAACTACATAAAATCTGCTGAATATATTAACTTTTCAGTTGTAATTGATATTAATGGAAATTTTACTGGTTACAAATCAAAATTACCATATAGGAAAACAACCACAACATTTTTTTAGGGGTTTAATTATATTTTTATGGAAAACTGTTCCATACTAGAAACATAACTGCATAATATGGTAAGAAAGATTGTAAAATTCCATAGCAGTAGCTTATAATAGTTTTCAAAATTACTTGTCCTTATCCAAAGTCAAAAACATAATGTGACATCGAAGATGCATAGGAAATAACCTCATTGCCTTATACCATTTTTTACACCTCTAATTTTAAATAATGGGGGTTTAATGTGGGTTATAGTGTTAATAAAACAGTAAAAAATGTATCTTAAATATGACAGAACGTTTCTCTACCCTGTGCATGTAAAAAGATTACACTAGTTAACTTCTGAAAATCATAAGGCTTACAGGAGAATGAAAAAAAAAACCACCAAACCCCCAAAATACTGAGATATTGTAATTACAAACGCTATTCAAGTCAGTACATTGAGATACT
Source organism: Falco naumanni (assembly GCF_017639655.2). NCBI lineage: Eukaryota > Metazoa > Chordata > Aves > Falconiformes > Falconidae > Falco > Falco naumanni. The sequence continues at coordinate 54,299,923 of NC_054055.1, forward strand.
TGTCAGATTTCCATTTCTATTTGTTCAAAATTACTGATTTTATCAGTCCTAACATTTTTTCTACTTGTTTGATTTTTGTCACAATAAGTAAGTACTGCAAATTTGGCCTCACCCTCATGATGTGTCAAGCAAGGACATTACCTCACAGTCATGTCATAATGATGATTTAATTAAAACTGGGGAAGTGCTCATATTATGCTAATGAACTCTACTGCCAAAGCTAAAAATAAGTAACTTCAAAAATAGCTATGGAAACCTTTAGAGTGGCAATTATTTAATTACAGGGCACCTTTAAAGAAATGAATGACAACGCAAGTTAATATAATTATTTTTCCAGTTATGCAACTTCACAACAGCTGTTAAAAACAGCATTCAAAGTGTAGAATTTCAGCTAACATAGACCAAGGCAGCTCCATGGAGTTCAGTTCAGTGACAACTGTTTCTGATTATGCATTAAGCATTAATTCTTTAGTTGTTATACAACTTCTGATGTTTGACATCTGAGATATCACTCAGGTCCCTCTTAATTTATCATTAAAAATAGGATAAAGGTTTAATGTACTAAGTTCTTAGCATGTTGTTACACATGGAAGCCCTGACATATTAGCAGGAAAGTCCCAGCAGTGCTGGAAATGGATGATAAATTAAAGTAAGTATAATGCTCCGATACTGTGATAATCCAGTCTTAATGAGTTATTGCTGATGTTTTACAATGTTCATTTGTGTTTGCTGCAGAAAGGATTGCAGAGGGACCAAAATGGAACCCCACAGCATCTTTAACTAAAAATATATAGGCCAGACTGAAAGAAAAATCTTGGTTGTATTTAACCACTTCAGGTCAGCTTTTGTGATTGGGAACCCATCTGCTAAATGGCTACCTAAATTCAGTAAAGTCTTCCCTTTTTCGTCTGAAATTTTCCTCCAGAGCTTTTGTAGCAATAGGTACAACTTCTTGACCTGAGCAGTCAGGTTATTTACTCTCCAAACAAGACCCATAGGAATTAGAAAATAAGCTGACAAGATCTTAATGTAGCTGACAAGTAATGCTCTAAAACCACTCTGCATAGACAGATTTCACTGAGATGTCAAAAGCAAACCAAGAAAAAGGACAGGAGTCTAGGTCTCCATAATTTAAAAACACAAGACGTAGAGATGCTTTCTTTTTATATCATATCCTATCAGATATGAGACAGCTTGAGTAGGTAGGTTTAGGCATACCTCAGCCTGCCATGGTTCAAACATGCTTTCAATGATCAAGCACACGCCCCAGCCACCAGGTCAGAAGTTAAATGAAGTGTCACAAGTGTTCAGTTCTAGTGAAATTGTGCCGCTGTGTAGCAGTAAGTACAAGACATGGCCAAAAGACAAAGGAAAACCCCTCATATGTCATGCCTAGATTTCCACTATTATTATGTGGTTTCTCACATAAAGCTTGACTGTGAGCTTTAAATACAGATGAAAGTGATGGCTTTGTATTGCAGCAGTATTTTCCTCTATCACTGGACTATAAAAAACAGAGGTATCAAAAGGAACAAGGCAAATAATAAATTCAAAGGTTAAAGCTCAGATGACTGAGCCTTTTATGCAACTCCAGCCAAACCAACACACCTCCACACATTGAGAAAATAGTAATTGCACAGAATATGCACGTAACCAAAACAAAGAGTATTGAAAACCTTCAAGATGGTAGAACAGTTGTTATAAAGACCTAAATTCTTTGAACTATTAGCAAATTTAAGTGTAGAAGAATGAAGGCAGTGGGTTGATCAGCATTGCTAACATGCAGCTGTGGCCTTGCCTCAGAGGCGGTGGGTTGATTGACATGGACGATGTGCAGCTGTAGCTCATTCCTGCTAAGTGGTTAAATAGCTCTGAGGAGGAAGGGGGCTGGGCTGGGTGGTCTGTTTTCTGGAGGAAGGAAATATAGCACAGATTGCAGAGTCTGACTGATGGTAAGAGCCTTGTAGCCTGCTGGTTTGTTTGTGCTGCAACAATTGGTGCCTTGTGTGAGGCTGACTGAGTTGGACTCTGTCTACAACATTTAAGTATTCCATTGTAGAGATAAAAGAGGATTTATGTTTTGTACCTTTCAGTTGCTAAGCCCTAGGATAATTCTACAACAGATTCCTGGGCTACCAGTATCGAAAGGAAAGTTAGTTAAACTGTCTGTGAGACTGATTAGGAAACATCTCTTAAAATCAATGTATTAAACTTGGAGGTTTTACTACAGTTTTTAGAATATGTGTCAGAGAAGAAAGGAGTTAGGGTATTCTGGGCTGACTTTTACTAATTTTTCTGTTGACATCCTGTCTTTTTGGGACAGCTGCATTCTCTTGGAGTCAGCAGGCAAAGAGTGTAGAACAGATAACGCACATATCACTGAATAAGACATCTTATTTTCAATATTTTCTCAAAAACATCTTAATGTGAAGCTAATTATTTTAGGTTTGCAATCTTACTAGTGAACTACTCTTCTCTCAACCTCACTACCCATATAGTTAATATAGCATCATAAAAGTGATATCTCAGGAATTTAAACACTACTACACATTTACATTACTGTAAGAGTAGGCTTAAGACAATTTGCTGCATTTTGGTATGTTTTGGTGGGGTTGGTTGGTTTATTTGTTCGTTTTTCCCCCCACTGTCATCTCTTTTCAGCAGTGAGAAAGTGTTAGACACGTACTTTCTAGCATCTAGATTAATCTGTATTACCTAGCATCAGAAGACATAAGCATAACTGTTCCTAGGTAAAGGTCACTGTACGATGTGCAAATATAACAAATGTGAAATTCTCATAAGCAAGTGTAAAGACAAGGTTATTAGATTTGTGCCTACAATCTTTACCTGTGAATTATGCTCAGTATTTTAATGATAAGGAACTGGAAACAGCTGTCATTTAAAAAATTCTCGTGTAGACAAAGCTCTTAAGGTAGGGTATATAGTAACTTTAAATTGCTCTGCAACAGTAATTTCAGGGTAGGGATTAATGGCTTCCCTATGATAGCAGGCAAAACATGCTAGTTTTAACTGATTTTTCTGGAGTTTTCTATGTCTATAATTCTTGAACTAAAAAATGACACTTGGTTTGTCAACCTAGAATCTTTAGCATTAACTTAAGAGAAAAATTTGTTCTAATAGTCTGTGATAAAAAGAATTAGATTCATACAAGTCTACTAATACTTTATAAACAGATCACTTCAGCACTAATTGTGTCTGCAAAAGGAGAAAGAAAGCAAAGAAAATGAAAACAAGAAAAAAAAAATGTCAAGCCCAAAGACCTTGTTAGATGCCTGTTAGATACATGCCGAGTTTGGCCCTGTCAACACCCGTAACTGTCTGAGATTTCCCCAGATGTGGAACTTCTGTGTTGAAATATGACTCAGCTTTAAATGGGAACTGAAGAAGATCACAATAATGACATTCAAGTCCAAGAGTGTCTTAATCTAATGCACAATAATCCATTCTATATAGCAAAAAAAGATATAAACGAACATGCTAGCTGCTCTACACTAACTATGCCTGTAGTCTTCTCTCTCTGTGAAATGAGAGTAATATGTAATTATTGTCTTTTTAAAAAAATACTAGAGTAAAAGTATATGTCCTTGACATAATTAAATACATGACAATATATTAATCACTTCTTTAGATGTCCTAAGAAAAAGTATAATTATGCTTATAATATATTAACCCTCTGCTTATCCTTCATGCTCTGAAACAAGTAAAATTTTCAAATAAACTGCAGATCTCAAAATTATCCTCACTGTTTCAAATGGCAATTACAACTGACTATGTGTCAACCATGGAAATGTCTAATTCACTTGTCAGAAATACATATTTTTATTCTGAATCTCAGATTAAGTGAATTGTTTGATTCTGGAAGTTTTCTAGATCAAGAAACCTTTTTTGGTTTCAGTGATTATGATGAACATTGAAATCAATTATTTTTCACATCTAAAAAGTATTTTGGTGGTAAATTTTAGTTTGTTGTTGCAAACACAGCAACATAATGAAATGGCAAAATTCTATTTTGTCTGTGTTCCTGGGAAGTCCTGAGCCCATTACGCTTTCCATATTCACAGACATGCTACCTTTATATTTAACAGTGGCTCAGATGTGTCTCATAAAACCTCTCTTTTGCACATCAAATTTCAGTGAAGAGGTGAATTGATTTAAAGGAATAAAATCATTCATTTTGAGAGAAAGCACTCTATTTTCACTCATATTCATTCCTTTTAGTTTTCCTTCATAAGTATTAAAGATACATACTCCAAACATTTGTAGGGAATTGCTGTAAACTTCCCGATTTTCTACTACTTGAAATCCCTTGTGATTAAATGACTAATTCTGGGTCCAAACCTGCAGAATCCTACACTGCATTCTGACACTCACTTGCTGTATGTACATTTCACCATCAAACAAACCATAAAGTTTCATACCTACTTTTAGTTCTATGTGGAACATTCTTCACCGTGTTATTCTGTGTGTTCTTGTGTTTCCCCCCTAAGAACCTGAACTCTATGACTAGCCATGAAAGTACACATGGAGTAAGTCTCATCTCTTTTAAAACTGAATTAATTGAAACAAATACGCACAACACCCGAAGATGACAAGAAAACTTTTCCAGCTTAAAGGAACTAAAAGATCCTTTAAAAATCTTCTCACTTGCCTCTTTGCCCCACAGTGTGTTTGATTTCTGTAAGACTATAGGGGAAATAATAGCAAAATGCATAGACACTAATAGTGGAAAAAAGACATTGCATAATTCAGGAATAAGCATATCTGCTTAAATAAAGTTGAGTCCAGGAAGTTCCTACTCCCTTGTATACCTGACAGTGCTGTGGGATTATTGCTTAATTAGTATTTTAGCCTTGGCAGTGAAGATGCATATGAAATTATATTTAAATTCAAAAGCTGCCATTTATCCTAGCTATATGCCAGTCATTGCAGTTATCACTGGAAGTCTATTTAGCCTGTTTTTCTTCATAGCTCTGTTGGAATAAACACTGCTGAAAATACATAATAGTAATGATAATTGCAGTGTGAAATAGCTGAAAGAATATCAGTAACTATTGTTTAAGGGCCCCCCAAATTAAGGGAAGCTAAGCAATATAAAGCACTGGACATGGGCTTCTGAAGTGGGAGCAAGCTCATATCCTGATATCCCTGAATGCTAGCCCTCAGGTATCACCTGCTGGAAAATCATTCTACTTAAAAAGAAGTTTGTAAATTAATTTATCTTTGAAATTATACTCCTGCAGAAAGAAAATATTCAGTATGAGTGGGGTCAGAAGAAGATGGAAGAGAATCTATAATCTAGGATAAGGTTAACTGGTTTCCACTGCTCAAGGTTGCTTTCCTTTCCAGTTTGGAATTTAAATATATTGATAGCATGTCACAATCTAAGAGGAGGAAAAGGAACTTTTGTGCAAGGCAATCACATGCTGAAAGTATAAGGCATTGAGTTAATGAACAAATGAGAGCTGAGACTTCTCAGACAGCCCAAGATAACAGTGATGATGATTCTATACTACATGCTGGCAGGACTTTACCAGACCATGACTGCTGAGCAAATCAGTAAATTTGGTAGCTTGCTTAAAATTTTTCTCATAACATAGCAGGAGACTCCACAAAGGTGTTCCTTCAATAAAAGGGAAGCATTATTTAAAAACACAAACCTTGCAATGACAGAAATCCTTTAACAATCCAGTATTTTAAATTCCTCCAACAGACATATCATTTGTCAAACAAAGCAGAGAACTGCAGGTACTGAAGCCATGTCAGGATTTAGGCTTTGTCAGTTAATATCCATATGCCACAAACATCGTCACTGTTTCTGACTATGTAGTTCTTCAGTTCAGGAGAAAGAAAGAAGATTCCTATAAACCTATCTTTCTGATATTTTCCATGGAATCCTTTTTTCAGCCTTTCTTAGCATGAACAGCTTTAAGTTTTTACTTTCTAAGATGTTCAGACATAACAATTATTTGCAAGTTCAAGTATACAATCTGCAGATGATATTGTGTGTCAGATTTATAAACATTATTTTCTTACTTAGAGCAAGGTAAACTTGTTAAAGATGTCCAACTTAAACCTAAACGCACATGCTGTGGCTTTAAAGTTCTCTATTACGACCTCATATCTCAAGTTGAAACAAATTTGTAAAAGTCTGAACACTCAGCAAGATATTTAATTTAGTAACTTAAGTTCATTTGTTATATATTACCTCAAAAAGCTTTGTACAAGTGTTCCTCTGATAAAAGAGAATTGTTTAATGCAATGAGTGTATATTTCCAGCTTGATTAACACATCTCATAATCCTTAAAACAAATTAGGCTACAGTACCTAAAGTTCTGCCTCTGGATATTCCCCAAAAGCCTTCAATTGCTATAAAGCTGGGGACACGTTGTTAACAAGATTTTATGTTTGAAGTGCAAATTAAGCAGAATTTAAGAGTTGATGTCCTAAGTAGTGTTAATGTTCTGCCTCCTGCAAATGCTACAGTACTTGACAAAACTAAGTTTTACCCAGAAGCATTGAATCATGCACCTAAAGCTTGATTTTGCACAAGGCTACTTATACTGGCATGCTGAGTGAGCTTTGACAGTGGTCTGCTACCTTACTTTTGAGGCTATCCGAGTATAAAAAAAAACCTTCTGCCAACCAAATTTAAGCTTCTTGCTCCTGAGGTTCTTTATACATTTAATCATAGGATCATAAAAACAGGGCAGGATAGGATTACAGGAGGTCAGCAATTTTATGTCAGGATCAACTCTAATAAAACCATTCTTGACAGGTATATACTGAAGATGTATTTAAAAACCTCTAGTTATGTAAATTCAGCAGCTATATAGGCAATGTGTCATTTGGAAATTGTCCCCGTTTTGCTCCACTGTACTGGTCCTCAATTCATCTTCTCTACAGTCTCAGAGCATTTCTGAGATCCCTTCTGGAATGCAGTTCCCTTAGGAGGAGCAACAACTAAGGGTCTCCCTAGCAAAGCCCTTATGACAATGGTTCACAAGTTAGTTTGCTACAGAAAACTGTCCAACAACCAGTGTATGCTGGATCATGCTAAGTCTTCCTCTTCCGGGCCATGCTGGCCCTCCAACAGTACAAACACTCTCAGGAGTATGCCTTCAGCCTGTATGTGTGTCCTCATCCTGGTTTTATCACAGTTTCCAGTACTGTGACCTCTTTGGGTTTACATGGGAAAATGTCAAAGTAAATAAAAGATCAGAGTCTGTTATAGTCTAGGAAGAAAAATGAATGGAATTTCTGAAAGTAAACTAAAATACATAAAGGGGACTATTCAGGATTATAAAGAATTAATTTATTTCTGCCACAGCTCAGATTCATTGAAATTTGCAGATAAAGCCTGATGCTGAAACTCTTATGCATGCCAATAATCTTCATTTTGTGTTATGCATCAGCTTCAGTACTAGTGGATATTGAAGCATAAGGATTATTTACCAATATAAGGATTAAGAAATCAGCTTTAATAACATAAAGTTAAATCACAGAAAATATCAGTACTTCTAGACCAGAGATGCTGAGCCAGCTGTACATTAAGGTTTTTGCAAGTGTAATTCAGAAATGGAAGTCAGCTCCAAAGACACACTTAGATGTCTGCAGTGTAGGTGTTTTGCTGAGCCAGTTTTTTGAATCTCCTTTGGAGAAAACAGGAACTCAGTGGGTGGATGTAGTCATTGAAGGTTAGAGACCTACTCAGTAGACCAAATCCAAGTATTTACTTCAGAATTAACCGAATAGTTCTCTGGCTTCCATTTAACTGCAGTCACAAACCAAATAAAATATGAAGCACGATATTGTTTGTAAGAAAAGATGCAAGGTACCTAATTTATTCTCATCAGTGACCACTGAATAAAATAACATGCCCCATTTCTATGGGAATTTGGCATTCTTCTTTTGCTGCCAATATTCAGATTAAATGTCTGCAGCACAACTGAAACATTTTAAGAAAAGAATAACTCTTTCTTCTTGTGCTTACCATTTAGGAAAGAAACAGAAAGAAGTACAAGTTCATCCTCTGATCTGTGCTACATATCCAGTATTAATCTTATTTCTCTTTGAAAAAAATAATAAACCAAAATGTTTATGGGTGTCTCTTCCAAGGGCAGATAGCCTGCAATCACCATTTATCTTTGCTTAATTGTCTATCCTGCAGCTGCTTTGTATGTTTAACTTTTGTTTAACATTTAATGCAGTTTTACTGTAATTCCCAAATAGTGCCAGCAAGGTCAATGCAAACGATTCTTTAGTACTCCAGGTCACAGACCAGACAAGGTGTCCAAGGAATTTCCCATTCATGCTGCATCGAGTCCTGCATCACTACTAGTGCATGTGTGTTTCAGGTAGCCCTGGGAGACCATGTGAGTGAAGAGCTGGAAAACATCAAAACATGGTTTGGAACACTTAAAACAAAATTCCACTTCTTTCTATAAAATGGAAGCCTTAAATTAGAATATATCTTTAAGGGTTGAATCTTATGAAAGGTGAAAGACTTCTTGGTAATTGAGTATTTCTGACCTTAATCTTCAGTACAAAATAAGAGTAAAAGTAGCGGAATCCCAATGTGGCTCTCAAGAAAAAGAAAAAAATATGAGTCAGTTTTGGCAAAGGTGCATGCTTTTTTTTTAAAAAAAAAAAAAAAACAAAAAAAAACCACCACAAAAACAAACAACACCACACAGGATGTATTTATTTAAGTTGTATTTTCTGAAAAGAAAATGCATTATTACTTAGAAACAATTGCAGTTTCTGGAAGTGACAAATACTTGCATGGCTCACTACTGACTATGTGCTCTTGAGTATTTTTTGGCCTTTCATTTTGTTTCTACCACACAGACAGCAATGTTTGGTACTTATTCAGACAATTTGAAGAAAATAGTTGTGTGGTGGGTTTTTGCTGTTGGTTTTTGGCTTTTTTTTCCCCCCAGGCATTTTGGTAATCATAGGGGAACGTAATTGTACATGAAACAGTACTGAATGAACTCCTGTGTAAAGGGAGATACATCATTTCTCTTCCTGAGCAAGGAGTTACAGCTGCAGTGCCGATATAAGTAATTAGCTGCTTCTTACACCTGATACCAGTCATGTTTGCTGCCTGGCTGCTCAGAGCTACACAAACAGGCAGGTCCTATTTGCACAAGTCAGAAATAATAATAAAAACCCTTTTGCATATGCAGTCTAGAATTCTACCCACATTTAACAGTGCAAATAGCTTTCTGTTTAAATAGTTACTTTAAAAGCTGGGAAACTGGAAGTCTTTTTCATAGCAATTTTTATTGAATTTGTCATCTAACCAGGCACAACTGATGTCTTGAAATGTTTGAATAGAAATGGTCAACTATTTATAAAACTGTAGAATGTAAATACAATATATTACTGGCAGTTTAACAATATCTGCATCCTAGTTTTCAAGTGTTGTAGCATCTAAGCTGTGTGGTAACTGCTAGAAATCTGAAATTTGGCAGGGACTTCTGGTGACCTGGAAAAATCAGTTTGCATTTGGCCAAGAGAGTTTAAAGCAATCCTCTGCATATGAAGGCTGTATTTGCATGGACAACTGACAGAAGACATAAGCAATGATCCATCAATATTTTATCTCCCTCACACCCCTGTATGCATGCACCAGTGATAGGACAAGAGGAAACAGTCTCAAGTTGCACCAGGGGAGGTTTAGATTGGATATTAGGAAACATCTTCATGGAAAGCGTGGTCAAAGATTGGAACAGCCTGACCCAGGAGGTGGTGGAATCACCATCCCTGGAGGTGTTTAAAAAACATGTAGATGTGGTGCTTAGGGACAAGGTTTAGTGGTGGACTTGCAGTCCTGGGTTAACAGTTGGACCTAATGATCTCAGAGGTCTTATCCAACCTACAGGATTCTATGGTTCTGTGAATTCTGTGTTTAGTTGAAGTTTTCAGTTAGTGCATGTCCTGCCACTATCAAAATGAAGAAAAAGAAAATTATTTTAATATAGAAGAATGTACAAATTGTTTTCCAGATGGGGGAGAGATGTGATAAGAGGTTCAAAACCAGCACTGTCATGCCAGAGATGTCATGCCAGCAAATGCATCAGTATGGCAATCATTACCTTCTCACAATGAGGAAGTGGTATGGAACATGTTAGAGCTCTCTCCAGTGGAGGAAGCAGACTTGTGTCAGGCAGGACTGGAAATACACGTATCTAAAGTCCTGAGCAAATCAGAAGCATACAGGTGTATGTATTTGTGAATGGTACTACAGGAGGAAAATCACTTCTGCAGGTATAGTGATGCCTATCACAAAAGAATAATGCAAAACAATATTGTAACTTTGAAGAAAAGCCATAGCGTGTCACTGCCTTCCACAGATAAACTAGTACATTTTATGAAAAAACTTCAATATGTTTTGGGGTGGGTTTTTTTCTAATTTAATGACATATTAAATAAACAAACAAGCTATTAAACTGTAAATGAAAATGCAGCGTGAAAAGGAGATAAGTAACTATACTGTGGGCATTGTTCTGCGATCATATTAAGTTTTTAGTAAGTAGAGATACTATTCTGGGTGCATGTGCAAATGAATCTGCATGTGTGCTGTTCCATTCCATTTCATTCACTTCATAAAAAATTGCCTGCAGCTTCTTCAAGTCACAATACAGTAGCAAGGTATTCAGGAGCAACACAGAATTAGAATTGCTGTTAGTGTAACACTGTCTAATGCCAAAAGGTTTCTTATTAAAACAACAAAAAAAGATTAGTTCCTTTGGTTTTCTTATTACAGGACTAGAATTTTGAACTCTAGGTATAGTTTGTTCTGACTTCATTTTGTGCCAATCAAATTGCACTGTTGCTTATAGATTAAATTTCAGGTGCCTGCTAAGGACAAACTTCCTATTAAAATCCATATCAATTAGCACCGCCTTGTGTTTCATTCTACTTCATACTCCATATTTAAATGATTATAAGAATGCCTGAACAGAGTCCACACAGGTGATTTTTAATCTGTAACCATCATTATGTACTTCTTGATAGTCCAATTCATTAGACAGCCAATCACATTTTTGTTCAGTGGAAAGGAGGTTTCAATAATCCAAAACATTTCAGCCTTATACCTTCTACATTATTATCCAGTAAGGTACAGGACAAAAGGACAGAATATTTTGCTAAAATAAAATATATTCCTTGCTCTGTGTAGTGGTATACTTCTATCCTAGAAAGTAACCTTTCCCAGTGCTTGCAAGAACAATACATTTCTTAAAGAATCATCAATTTCTATTATGTCCTAATCGTTATGGGGATGTAATTTAAGTACAGTTATTCTATGTACAGTTGCCAGTTCTCATTTTTCTATCAGGCTGTTGCTTTCTGAAAAATGTTAGGAACATTTTAGAACTAAACCCCGGTTCCAAACATCTTCAAAACACATGTATTTGATGGTTACATCTAGATTTTATTCTAGTTAATAGTCTCTATTTTTATAAAGAACAAATAATAATAATAATTTTTAAAAAAAGATTCTACATCCAATTAGGGAAGTTACACGGATAGAAAGAGGTATGAGATTAAGAATGTCCTTGATATGAACATGATGCTAACAGTCTGGGATGAGAAATGTCAGAATATTGGGATGTAATGGAAGCTCCAGGAAAGAATGCTTTTGAAAGCATGTTCCTCTTTCTTTTGTCTTTCATTTCTGTCTACATGTTTTTGAATACACAGATTTGCCTATAAGTGCTAAGCAAATACTGGGGAAACTGGAGGAGGGGGACGTTACTTTAAAACCCTAGACAGTGAGTTGACTCTTTCTAAATAAAAAACTTTATATAGGATACTTGAACTGTAATTGCTCCCACAAAATTATGCTGCTTGCATTGTACTTAAATTAATATTCAGAAATAGTTCCCCCAAAATACAAATCTGGAGAATGATGCTCTTTGTATCAATAGTACTTGCTCACTGAGCTATGTAGGAAAGGAAAATTGTATCTCACTGCGTCTTGAGAGCACATTCTCCTTGTTTTACCACTTGCCCAAAGTTAGATAGAACTGCAAATTAGGCATCTTGTTTATAGGGAGAAACAGAGAACATACAGAAGACATGGGACCATCCTTTTATAGGACAGTTTCACTGAGGACTCTGTGGTGACTCACTGTATGGAAATTTGCCATAAGGGTTTAGCCTGAAACTGGAGATGGAAATGTGTACTGAGCTGTAGCGAACAACATGCCAGTTTTCTGATGTGGGCAATTGCCCAGTAGGCATCAAACCAGAAGCCCATTTCCAGAAGAAACTAAATGCTCATTTTCAATTGTTAATTAGGATGGAACTCATAAAAAGAAGAGGCACTTGCAAGTTGGGTTTTTTGTCACATGTCCAAACTTCACTTTGACTCAGTCAAAAGTTTCGAAAAATTGTAGCATAATATCATTGCTGTTATCATTGGATTACTGTACAGGCTGTCACATGTGGGTGGCTGTCAACAAGCTGTACTTCATTACTTTATGCCTCAGATTCTCAGTGAGCCATTATGAGTCATTAAGTGATCAGAGTCATTTGTGCAGAACTGCAGATTCTACACTTTTCATCTCACTGTCTATTTTTGCACATGGGATACGTTGCCATATTTGTGTTATATATATATATATATCTAAACACTAATCACAGTAATCCAGTGTGAATACATTAATATAGATTAATACAGAGTTTGCAATTACCAGGAGCTTCAGTCCATGAAAACCAGGTGATACTAAAAATTCTCTCTTGCTTTGCATGTGCAACAGATGATAGAGGGTTGGGGTTTTTTTGACATGATTACCTGAATGCTTTGCTTTACAGCTGATGCTAATGAATATAACATGACTCATTCATTTGGAGTTTACATAGTCCTCTAAATGTCCTTGAGCACATGAGCGAATCTTAGCTCTCAGTGAAAGCCAGTGAAGGCAGTGAACATTGTAGATGCTCAGCACTTTACACAGCTCTGCAAAATAGCCAAAAGTGAATATGCCCCCGAGTATTCACACTAAAATTGCTCTGGTGCAAATTCAGTTAGTCATGGCAGTCCAAGGAGAAGTAACAGATTCTTTTACTCAAAGCAGTCAGGCACACACATACGTATATGCATACATGTATATATTTATTTATAATCTTTTATAAAGCTGATGCTTAGAACAGTGCCAAAATACTGCTTTAGTAAAGTCAGTACATGGAAAGTAAATACGCATTCATATAAATTCATGAAAATGTACAGCTGGGAAAAAAATCTTGAATTCAGACCTTGCTATGTATGGATAACTTATGCAACCTATTTTTCTAAAAAAAAAAAAAAACCCAACAAAAACCAAAACCTAAAATCATTATGCTGTTATTTTAATTGCCCAGTAGCAAGCATCTCAGCAATTGGATGCTGACCAGAAATTCATCCATGAAGTAAAAGCAAGGGGTAGTCTGCCTTCAAATCAGAATTTAAAATGGCATCAACATTGCTTTAACTTAAGTATGCAAATTTTATCTAGATAAAATCTGTTCTATTTCATTCTGTCTCTGGAAACAAAGTGTTTGCTAAATTCCACAGCCCCTTCTGAATCAACATTTACATTTCAGCAGAAACTGAAAAACAGTGCCCTAGACTCACTAACAAGTTTCCCTGCCCTGTCTTTCTGAGAAGGTCAGAATCGACACTGGAGTAGGACAAAGGCAATATAAAAAGGAGGATGATCTCTTGTTCCTGATCCAAATAGGAGTAGATGCTTTATTTGAAAGATGGCAGCACTTAAGCACAGGATGCAGTGCTGAAATATTGCTTCAAGGCACATTCCAATTGACTATCCTTGCAGTCTAAACAATTTCCTTTTTATAAGTCAAAGTGAAGGTGACTGTTCTACCAAGATGCCTTTCTGGTTGCATTATAAATGTAAGTGGAAACAGGATCTGTGTTCAGGACCCAGGACTCATACTGCCAAGAACATAAAGGCTTAGCAGTGTTAAGTGTGAGGCTGGGACACAAGCAAATGAGATTTGTTCTGTCAGAGTGGCCTCTCAGTATATCTTGCAGAAGGCTATTTTTGTCTCCCTCTGTCAGCACTTAATGTTAGTAAAGCACTGGCAAAAAGCCTTCATCAGTATTGAGGGAAGGTGTTTTATGCATAAGGAAGTTAATCCCAAAACATCTATTCTTATACATTATTCTGCCAATCTTACTCACTGTTGGAAATACAGAAGCAATATACCATCAATAATAATTATTATGCTTAAGCTCTATAGGAACGGTTCCAGAATTTCCAGATGATCTCTACTTTCCAAACAGCCATACTGATTTCCCAGCGTACTGGAATAGCATTTTTGCATGATTTATGTGCCAGATCTTCAGCTGCTCTAAATCAGTGTAATTCTACTAAATCCAGTGGATGTATGTTGTAAAACAATGGGGGACCTGGACTGTGTTCTGTTTTTCAAAAAGAATACTGATTATTGAGTTTATTTGAAATCAGCTTGACTATTTGCAGAACAAACTACTTTTCAAGGTGAGCTGTGGGATGATATCAACTGATGTGCTCCTGAAAAACTCTTCAATAATAAACAAAAACATACTTGTATTACAAGCACTTTATGGATTTTCACCCCCAATATCCATATGACCACTTTTCTGTAGTAGGTGGATTAACGTTATTTCAATGCAATTTAAAAAAAATAATAGTTGAGAGGAGAAATAAAAATATCTCTCATAGTGACATTTCTTTTCATAAAATTTCATAGCACAAATCAGTCACTGAACCCATTGCTTACCTTAACTTCAAGCAGAAATGAAAAAAAGATTAATAATATTTTACACAAAACCTAAAACTTACTAGACAGCCCTGTGCCATAAATAAATTAAACTATTGCTATGACATAGTATTAACACCTTGAATAGGATCTTCAATCATAGAATGGTTTCGGTTGGAAGGGACCTTAAGGATCATCTAGTTCCAACTGCCCTGAGACCTTCCACTAGACCAGGTTACTCAAAGCCCCATCCAGCCTGCCCTCGAACACTTTCAGGGAGGGAGCATCCACAACCAGACAATCTGTTCCAGGGTCTCACCGTCTTCACAGTAAAGAATTTCTTCCTAATATCTAATCTAAATGTACCATCTTTCAATTTAAAGCCATTACCCCTTGCCCTATCACTACACTCTGTAAAAAGGAGTCCCTTTTCATCTTTCCTGTAGACTCTTTTCAGGTGCTAGAAGGCCACTATAATGTCTGCCTGGAGCCTTCTCTTCTCCAGGCTAAACAACACCAACTCTCTCAGCCTGTCCTCATAAGAAAGGTGCTTCAGCCTTCTCATCATCTTCATGGCCCTCCTCTGGACCTGCATGAGGAGGTCCATGTCTTTCTTATGCTGGGAGCCCCAGTGCTAAACACAGTACTCCAGGTGAGGTTTCATGAGAGCAGAGTAGAGAGGGTCAATCACCTCCCTTGACCTGCTGTCCACAATTCTTTTGCATGATTTATGGATGTAGGAGGGAGAAAGTAATCTGAATATACATGCAATTAATTTTGGGTTATGATATGTTTTTAAATTCCTAGTCTTTTAATTAATTCATGGTTTTGGCATTGGTCATGAGAGTCAGTAAGTGTTGACCTTGGTAAGAGCATGAAAATCACCAAGACGAAGTTATGCAAATCATTGTTGTTCTGTCTCAAAAGAAATGCTTTTGAAACCACTGTATGTTGTTCGGTGTGGTCTTCTGTCTGTAGGATTTCATAGTTCAGATGCAAGACAGTATGAACATTTCCAGTTCATTTCAATACAAATGAGGAAATGGATTAAATTAATTTACCTTCAGCAGTAACTTTTTTAACTGCTGCTTCTGAATCTATGACAATACATTTGTCCATCCCCTGAAGGCAAAAAAATGGTGAACCAAGCCCATGTCATTGAGGAAAAAAGGAAAGTCATACCTCCCTAAAGCCTCCAGTGTTTTGAAAATCTATGGTATAATATATTAACTTCTAGTTTCAATTAGCATGGTTTATTATCCCTCAAGGTCAGTGCTTTAATTTAAACTTCATTAATTATAATTTCACCTCAGCAAAAGTCATTATCTAATTATTATTTAATTGTGTATTACTGTTACTTAGCTTAATAAGGCAGTTGAGGGTAGACTTATTATAGGAGGCTTTAAGCAAAGTTGAATTTAATTGTTTCTTTTAATGCACATTGTTTTAAGAAATTATGATAACAATAATTAGCAAATGGTAAGTAAAATGGTGAGATAGGTAGGGTAAGATTATGGGGAGCTAAGTAAGGGTCTATGGTAGATCTTTTTGACACAAGCCATGCCTCAAAAAGTTTGTATTTTGTATCCCAGCACAGAGGTTCTAATTCAGGCATTCAAAATACAGCAGAGCAGAGCCTTGAATGGATATGTAACAGTTATCTGATAACCTCTCAGCAGAAGCCTGGATGATGAATGGGTACAGCTGTGATCTAATCTTTACTACACCTTGCATAAAAGGTTAAGACATCTCCAATAGTTCTGGTAAATACTAGGTTTTCAGTTTATTTTGTGAACTACTTCCTTCTCTGCACACAGTTGAATTGGGCATGGTTTAAGTACTGGTTGTTAGAGAACAGCCCAGTGTGGTACACTGTGATCAGACCTGAAACCATCTTCCACTAGCCTGTGTTCCACCCACTGGTCTTGTTCATGTCCTACTTCATTTTTATTGCATCACTGTCACTGCCTAGCCCATAATGAATATTCAGTTGCTTCTTCTCCCACTAATGAACTTGTAGGGTGTAATGTTATATTTATATCATCATGATTAGGGTAACAGCAAATGCACATTCAGATATATTACCAGCCTAAAATCCGTGATCTTATATATGAAACATTTTTCCCCCCCACACACACCCGACTCTATCCACCAAGACTGAATTGGAGTTAAAAAGCCAAGGGAAATAGACTCTTTCTTTTCAGAGGGTTGGTCTGTCAGAGCTCTAATTTGTAATTCTCCTTTTGAGACCGTCAGAGACTCTTTTTGCAACTGAAAAGTTTAATTACTACAGTTGCAAGGGTCATGACTCACTCACTGCAGAGAAGATGAATAGTGCAGAGCTATTAAATAAAGGATACTTGCTAGAGTTATTTTTAAAGGTACTTATGACAAAAGTACTACTGTTCTTTAGGATGATAACTTGATGTCTCGTCTAAATTTCTGCTGTCATTCAGAAAAAAATGCGCTTTTATCTATTCCATGTACTTAGCTTTTAAAATGCCTCCATAGTTCACATTTATTGCTAAGTACAGCTTTACTGGTATCCACAGCTTTTTAATTCATAAATTAAATCAGGAATTTCTGTATTTTTTCAACTATATGATGCTAATCAAAAGATAGAAATAAAATCTTCAAACACTCATTCATACATAAATATGACCCAGATATCAGCTGCTGGCCACATTCAAAATGTTTTCCTGCTTTCCCTTTATGAACATTTGGGTATTCAAGTAGATCAAGCACATGTAGTCATACAAAAGACTGCATTTCATCTCAAATATTTATCAGAAGTGGTCTTCTGGTGTTTTGCATAACTAGTCTAGCAAAAGAACAGGAACAGCAAAGAGTGTTATATTTTTGTATATACTAACCCAAACTCTGCCAATCCTTATAAGAGCTATTAACTCCAAATTCTTATTTGTAAATTAGTTACAAAAGTCAAGAAATATTTATTTCTATTTTGTTGTAACTTCACTCACATTAGTGGCACAGTAAATATTTATACTCTGATCTTTATTTACAGTATCTCTTTTGATCCATTTCATTTAGTCAAAGTAGCCACCTGGGAGATCTACCCATATGAAACAACTTTCTCTTTTTCTCAGGTTTTCCCAGAAAACCCAGTGTTTACATTAGAGACATGATGTGTTTGCTGCAGGACCTGTATACCATAAGACTTTGCCCCAACACCTATATAAATCTGGTATTTTATCCACAGAATATGTATTTTAACGCATTCCCTTCAACAAATAAAA
The DNA here is from genome assembly GCF_017639655.2 of Falco naumanni. NCBI lineage: Eukaryota > Metazoa > Chordata > Aves > Falconiformes > Falconidae > Falco > Falco naumanni. The sequence continues at coordinate 54,317,955 of NC_054055.1, forward strand.
ACTTCATGATTTTGTTAGATATAATACTTTCTTCATAAGACATTATTTCAAGCAATTTCCTAGTTCTTGACCTGTTTTAACATAATGTTTCCATACTGTAAACAAAAGTTTTGCAATTGATAAAGGACTAAGATGTGCATTATAAATTGTGTAATATGATGGAAATTGTACTAACATCACTTGCTTATTGTCATTTCTATCAACATTACCAAAAATATTTTCCCTGACATTGTACCTTTGAAGGAACTCATTGAAATATATTAAATTGAAGTCATCTGAGGCTGGACATTTAAGAACATCTCCAAAATAATATATAACACTAACCATTTGATCAAATGGTTTATCTTTTCAGAAAATGTCTCCTCCCCTGTCTCCTCTCCCCCCTGCACCCCAGTGAATCACTGTGATTGCTCTTCTCTAGGTACTCTGAGAAACACAATTTTTAATTTTCATACGTCTCCCTCCACTGCTTCTCAACATGATTATATATTTCTCAATCTTCTTAAAGACTGTTGTTGAATAATGACATGATCTCTATTTAATGAACATCACTATGAATTCTTCTCAGCGTAGGACTGCTTTTCTAAAATTAATGCAACACTAGCATGTTGGAGGAAGTATTTTCAGAAAAAAAAAACACTTAATCATATCAGAAATCTAACTACTAATTCTAATGATGGAAAGAAAGTTCAGTTCTATCTAAATATAATCACATAGTTGCAGTATTGATGCTTCTTAACTGTGTTTCCATGATTCAGGGCTTTGAGTATACTCTAGCACAGCTGATATCTAGAGTTACTACTAACAGTTTTTTCTGGTACGATTTTTTCCCCCAAAGAATGTCTGTGAAATTTTATGGTTAAGTTTAGTTCTATCCAGAAGTTATTATAATCAAATGTCTAACTTAATTTCTAATATAATATCTCAAAGTATAAAACCTCATTTAAAGCTGAACACAGCATAAATAGATGGAAATTTGATTAGCTACTTCACTGCTTACACTCTAGTATTCTGCCAAAACAGGGTTGCTGTATTTAACTGAATTTTGTTTGGACTTGCTGCACAAGGAGGCCACTTCACTGGAAATGCAATGAACAAAGTATAAACACTTTCTGTTCCAGTTTAAAATACAAACAAACAGGCAAACACAAAAACCCCACAACAAAACAAACCAAAATTTAAACCCATAGGAACCTATAATCCCTTTGGTAATGACCACAGGCATAGACTACAAATCAAGAGAATGACTAAGGTTTTATTAGGTATTTGATTAAATTCAGTGTTCCACAATCATTGGAGAGTGTATGTCAAGTAAAAATAAAAATACCTGTCCAGTAATGTAGCTGGTTTGGCACCCATGCAGAAGCCTAATGAAAAGCAGCTGTCTTAGAAAAGGGTGAAAGGCTAAACATTTTAGAGATCCTGCCCGCTTACTTATTTTAGACTCAAATGAGTGATAGTTATATTATGGTCTACTATATCTCACATTCCTCTACAACTAAAATTTATCGTTTTGCTGGTGGAAGTGTGGGAAGCACTTAATGATCTGTCACCAGCAGCAAGCACAGAAAGAGCCACAAGAGACTAAACTGACTTCCAAAAGGATGATATCTGTTTTACAAAGAACGAAAATAAAACAAAGTAACTGCAGTAAAATTGCTGCACCTGCTTTTACTTACATTTGAGAGGTACCTGGAGAAGCTGTAGGGACCACTTAAGATTCTTTATGTAAGTTAGCGCATTTCCTTAGCAGTTTAGTTAGATGAAGAACTGAAATGATAAATTTTTAAAAACCACTGTTATTTATTTTGTTACAACTCTTAAGTAAATAGCTCAAAATGGGAAAAGTTTGGAGAGGCAGAATTAGATACAGACTAGGGAATTCTTCAGAATATTTTGTGTCTTCAGATACTCCTGTGGAGATCTACATTGGCCTTCAGGCTGTCATTCCTTGCAAGACATTTTCTCTCCCAACAATACATAGTTCAGGAAAGCACTAAGTCAGAGATGCTGTGTGATCCATCTTTGTGATCAGAATGGCAAGGGAGCTTTTGCATTCAGTTTGCATAACATACTACAACATTTGTAGTGAAAGATGCAGATGATATGTTTTCTGTTGAATTATAGGTCATACACATCACTGAGAGCTAACATCTTCATATGCTCCTTAGTTAAAATTTGAAGATGGTGTCATGGAAGCCAGTGACTAAGTACCACACAGCCAATCGCTCACTGCCCCTGCCCCCTTGGTGGGATGGGGAGAAGAATCAGAAAAAGGTAAAACCCATGGGTTGAGATAAGAACAGCTTAATAACTGAAGTAAGTTTAAAAAAAAATAACAATAATAATTTTAATGAAAAGGAGAGGGAGAAAGAGGAATAAAACCCAAGGGAACAAACACAAGTGATGCACAATAGCGTCGGTCACCACCTGCTGACCAATGCCCATCCAGCACCCAAGCAGCAAATGGCCGCTCCCTGGCCAACTCCCCTGAGTTTATATACTGAGCATGACATTCTGTGGTATGGAATATCTCTTTGGCTGGTTCAGGTCACCTGTCCTGGCTCTGCTCCTCCCCAGTTTCTTGTGCACCTGCTCACTGGCAGAACATGGGAAAGTGAAAAACCTTTATTAAGAGTAAGCATTACTTAGCAACAACTAACACATCAGTGTGTTATCAACATTATTCTCATACTAAATCCAAAACACATCATTGTACGAGGTACTAAGAAGAAAATTAACTCTGTTCCAGCTGAAACCATGACAGATGGTTAAACCAATTGGGTGAGATCAGGTAACAAGAACAGTGATACAGAATGTCCAAAACAGAAGAGTAGACGTAATGGTAAGCCAGGTTTTCTCTAAGCATTTTCAAAATTCATCTTTCCAAAACTGAAAGCAGCTGAATTAAAAGAATAGCTGTCATAGGCTCTCTTATGAATCACTGGAGAGGAACGGACACTGAAGATGAACTGAATTACTCTCTGAATGTCTGACAACATCTGGAGCCGCTAGCAACAATATTTATCATTTGATACCTCAGTTAAATCTCAAAAATAGGTGTGATGAATCTTGTATATTGGTCAGTAAAGTCATAAGTAGCATGGAAAAACTACAGGGGAAACACGGTTTGAAACTAAGACTTTACCTCAAGGAATCCATGCAGCAAAATAAAAAGGGGGCAGGGAAATTCCACTGGATTCTGATAATCTACATTACATTGTTGCAGAATTAGTCCCTGTCTCTGTTTCTATCCATTCCAAATAGCTCTCAAAAGCCAATATTTAAGCATAGTTTAGGAGACAGTTGAGTTCAGAACCTTTTCCAAAAGTTAGTATGGACAAGGCTGCATCAAATACATCCTCAATGCCACCATACACAGGCCTCCAAAAATATTTTTAAATTTAAATTTAAACCTTGAAGCAATCCACATGTACCCACGCCATTCTTGATGGCACACAGCCTACATTTGCAATTCACAGTATAAAAGTACCGCTCCATTGGACAGAGACAAAGATCTCTACTATTTCAGAAACTGTGAACACAAGAAAACAGCGTTCGCAGGAGAGCACAGTGTTGAGAGGAGATCCAAGTTCTAGGCAAGATAGTATGTTAGTTTCACTTGTTCTGGGACCAATGATAATACACTAGCTTTTTTTAAGTAAACAGCACAAATAAAATACCCCGAAGTTCCTTAATATGTAGGTTAGACATTTAATGCTCTCTCACTGGAAACATGGTTTAGTCTGCTTCCCTTCTATTAATATATCTGCCCTGGAAATAAAGCAGGTCTCTGACAAAAGAACCCACTTCAAAGGCTAGTTTACTAGCAGGACAACCTTACAGATTTGTTATTGTTCATTCAGAGAGTTAGAATAGGTAGGATTGGCATTGCTTAGTGTCTGCCATGTTCACTAAGGCAGATCTAATTTAAGATGTCTGTAATGTGGATGCCTACTCCTCAGTTAACCATTCAGGATTGTTTCTTTTGTAAAGGTTAAGAAAAAGACAAGAATGTACTTGTCACTGAAACAAGAACATTGAAAATATTATTTAGAATAAGATTAAATGCTTATTACTATCTGTTCGTTGAAAGGGAAGCCTCAGGTGACTAATTCAGACATTGTGAAGTCCAAGCTTGATCAGCTGAGTCACAGTATGGATATTGGTTGGTAAAATTATAAGAACTAGTCAGTTCAGTTTTCTAATTTTAGGCACTTGCGAGTTAGCACCCAACAGTTTTCCAGATAAAAATCTCCGTTTAAGAACCCTTAAGAGATTTTGCCCTTTCTAGACAAACTATAGCAGGGGTCTGAAGGCAAACATTTCCACTTACCAGTTAATTCAGCACCAAGAAAGTCAGGAAGCACATACACCAGAAACAAGGATTTTTGCCTCTGAAAGGGACCGTAAAGTTTTCAACATTTTTTTTCTTCAGCGTGAAGGCTCCTCCACAGCAGAACCATACCAGGCAAGGTGCATGGTGTCAGCCATCCTCCCTAAGAACAGTGCAGACAAAGCAGAGACCTGAAACATTCAGAAAACCTAAGTTTATTAATTAGGGTATAATTCATATTACTTTGCCTTAGACCCAAATATAAGTATATTAAAATGGTGTAAACAGCAACAGTATGTAAGTCTTTTGTTAGAACTGTGATAAAATAGCAAGGTGCAACGCTTAAGAATTTTACATGTGTTAGCAATATGACCACAAAAAAGGCAAAACGGTGATGTGTATAGTTGCACACAGGAAGCATCTAAGTAACAAAATCTGCAAGACAAAGAGCAATACAAGCAAAAGGGACTGCAAATATACAGTCCTCTTCCTGAATGCAGAAGGATGACCGGCAAAAATGAAAATAAGATGTGAAGTATTAAGAGTACTTAAGGGTGCTGTGAGGGACAGTATCAAACGCCTTACTAAAATCTAGAAAAACTGCATCCACCATCTTTCCATCATCCACTAGATGGGTGACATTATCATAGAAGGATATCTAATGAGTTAAACAGGACTTTTTCTGAATCCATGTTGACTCTCCCTGATGACTTCATTGGTTTTTTTAAATGTCTTTCAATAGCACCCAGTATAATCTTCTCCATAATTTTTCCAGGAACTGAACTTAAATTAAGTTTTTTTGTTGCCTGGGTCTTCCCTCATGCTTTTCTTGTAAATCAGAATAATGTTAGGTAGTTTCCAGTCAGCAGAGACCTTTCCACACTCCCAAGACCTTTGGTAGATGATTGAGATGGGTCCTGCCATAACATCCGCTAGCTCCTTCAGAATTCTGGGATTGACCCCATCTGGCCCCATAGACTTATGAACATTCAGCTGATACAGCTGGTCCCTTACAATTTCAATGTCCACAAATGGAAAACCACTGTTCCCACACTTGCAGTCCTTTCACTCAGAGGACTGGGCAGTCCAAGATCTATCAGTATTATTAAAGACTGAGGGGAAAAAAAACTTAAAATGCCTCTGCTTTTTCTTCATCCCTGTTAGTCAGATGATAATCTTCATCAAAAACTGGGTTAATATTTTCCTTGGATCTCCTTTTGCTATTAATGTACTATAAAAAGCCCTGCTTGTTATCTGAGACAACACTGGCCAGTTTCAACTTCAGTTGAGCTTTGGCCTTTCATGTCTTCTCTCTGAATACGCAATTCCTTTTTCCTCTTGAGTTTCAAGAGTTGCCTCTTAAGCCAAGCTGGTCTTCTGCCTCATTTGCTTGTTTTAAATAACAGTATCCATATTGTAATTTAGCATTTACTGTAGTAATCAAATTCCACAAGTTAAGAATATCTTGAATGGAAGTGGAGAATTTTTACTGCAAATTAGCCTATGACAAAGCTGAGAAATGTGTAAATCACCATAACTTTGAAAGCATTCAAACTAAGCTGCACAGCCTAGGGAAGGTCAGTAAAATACAGTCAATTCCTCTGCAGCATTTTTAATAAAGCTTTGCTGTATATTTACATATGACAGGAAAAAATGCAATAATCAGATAAGTCCATTTTCCCATAATTTTTTTTCAGCACTACGGTAATATTTTCTCTCTTATCAAGCTAAACAATACTGAAAAATAAATGGGTACATGTATTAGGATCCTAGCAAATCTAAGAAATTTTGTCTGTCAACACTTCTGCATGAATACAAATGCAGCCTATTTACCAGTACATCAGAAGGATAACTTTTTATTAAAAAAAAAAAAAAAAAAAGTCAGGAAATTCTGAAGATATGGTACAAAATTCCCTGTCTTCTATTCAGTTAGTGAAACTTCCCAGTACAACATGAGAACATTATCAACATTACTCATTTAAACTGATCTGCCATTCCCATACCACTTTTGTTTTGGTAGAAATATAAATGAAGATTGTAGAGTTGGTTTAGGTAAGTATTTTGAAGTTTTACTACTTATTTTTCTTTTATTTTGTCACTGAGAATAATGGAAGTTCAAAATGTCTCAAGGAAATACTGTACCTTGGATAAAACAAACACGATAGCTCATCAGGAAGGTACAGCCTGAAAAAATGGTCTGTTCTTCTGCCTACATATCACACAAGTAAAAAAGTAAGTAATAACAACTCTCACTTGTTTCATGTACTGAAAAGCTTGATTGAAAATGTGCAGTATATAATTGCTCTAGTCAATGGATACACAAAAAGGTTATCATGCAAGTGGAACACATAGCACTTTACATATAACTGAATTTGGGGTTGGTTTTTTTTTAAAAAATTATGTACAGGATTGTTTTTAAACCTTTCTTAACTTTCAGTCTTCACTGAACTGTTCAGGAGACTGTTCTTTGACAAAAGATGATGTCATTTCAAAATAATTTACAGATAAAATATTTGTCATTGTTTGTTTGAATGCTAAGCTACAGTCTCACTGAATTTAATGAGAGCACATTTCCAAGAAAGTACTATCTAGTACACACATATCCTGCAAAGCAGGTTATATGTTTCATAGTTCTTTACCATATTTGGATAATAAACATAATTCATAAAAACTGAAAAACTGTGGAACTTTCCAGAGGATTAGTGCTGAGCGTTTTTCATTAAGTGATGCATTTCAGCTATCTTGCCTACCTTTAACTACATCAAATCCACCAATTATCTTTCAGTGTCTCTACTGGATTATCCAAAATTAATTGCCTTGCTTTTCAGATCTGCAGGCTATAAAGTGCTAAGTATTTGGGCAGCACTGTCTACATTTTCAGCACGCTTGTTTCATGGCAGAGCAGAATTTGGGTGCCAAAGTATGATGAAGAAAAAGTGCTTATGTGACTTATAAAGATATCTCTCCCCAGCCTAATACATTGCTGAAACCAAGTACAGCCTGAAATGTAGCATCATGTATGTTAGCGGTTACTATCATCCTATGTGTTCCAGAGGAAAAAAACACCATGTTTTTGTTGGAGATTTCACACATATAACAAAAGAAACGTAAACAAAATTGTAATTTTAAATATCTGTCAACCCTAAGCTGTTTTAAACCTTAAGAGGAAAAAAAGCCTTAGAAGCTATTGTGAAACGTACAAATTATTTTGAATAGCCACCTGTTTAACAAGCTTCTGAGAAATGTGCTAATTAAAAAAAAATTAGGAAACCCACTCTTTTATTCATTAAGTGGCAATCATATAACTCCAACTTAGCTACAAAGGCTTATAACAGATTGCTTTCCATATTGTTGTCCTTCTACTTCAAGAGCAGTTGCTGCTTCAGATTGCATTGCATGGCTTGCCCCAAGCTGGGTAGCATTATAATTCCAATGTTGTCATACTGGATCAGCACAACTGGTCCACTGTCCTAACCCTGTCAATATCAAGTTTATATACTTTGTATCTGTAAAGCTTCAGAAGACAACTGTTGAACTACCATCCAGAGAGAAATACTTCCTTAATTTTCCTTAGTTAGTGGTTGGTCTAGGACCTGAATCTTGGCAGATTTTTTTTCTTTGTGCATGTGCACACACATCTATTTGTGTGTTGTATGTGCATGTATGTGTATGTGCACAGGTGCTTGATGAGGCAGTTCGTACTTTATTAACCCCATGAACAGACAGATAATGATATTTTAATTTTTTAACAAGATGGTAGGGCAGTATCTAAGTATCTAAAAAAGGAGGAGAGAAGAGAGCTCTGATTTTTTCTCATGCCGTAATCTTACATAGAAGTGGTTTTAAAAGCTGACTGTAGAAAAAGAGAGCATGAACTACAAAATAAATCAATGATGTTAGGAATGCCAGACGGATATTTATATAAGATGAATACTGTCAGTTATTAAAACACAGAACGTAGTTTGGGGAAAAACTCTTCCCAAAAAGTGTAAACTATTTGTTTTCACTTCTGTCTGAAGTCTACAAAAAATAAAAAAAGATCAATTTCTTATAAAAAAATCATAAAGGCAACAGTTGAATATTTTTATATTATCCAAAGTTATTAGTCACTTTAAAGAATCTATTGTCTTCAGCTTTTTGCATACATGTACTGCAAGACAGTCTGTCAAAATGCTTCAACTATAAAACTACCTAGAAAAGAAGTACAAGGTACGCCAAACAAAAACTGAACAGCCTATACACCCCCAAAATTGAAATGTTGTCCAGAACCTTTGAAAACACTTTCTTCTAGAAGATAACTACTTTGTATGTTTTATGTCATGCTTATTTTAGAAATTTACACTTTCTTTTATAATTGTATATCCTCCTAATCTATTAATTGCTGTTATCCATATTCTCCTACAGCTTTAGCATAAAGAAAATCAAGCTTCTTTAGTTTCCTTTAATTTAAATAGATCTGCATTCTTCTTACTTTCCATCTTTGCATCTGTTTAATTTCAGATAACTGTTTCTGCACCTACATGATCTGAGTGGTTTATGGAAATAAAGTCTTACTATGGTTCAGAAACCACTATTCACTTTCTCTATTGGATATACTTCAGCTGAATCTTTCTATAGTCACATTTATTTCCAAATCTGATTTCTATTGGTGACACATTGTGCTATTAATAATGTGCCCTACATGCTCCCTTCATTATTTGCCTTCAGAGATAAGTTGCCATCTTATAGCTGAAATTCATTTTGTATTTGATCTTGACATTGTATCCCTGCGTATTGCTCTACTTCAGTATCATCAAGGTCAGTTGTTATTTCCCATGTGATATTCCAGTTCCATGTTAACATTACCTCCCAGCTTTGTGACAGTGTTTCTTCACATGGACTTGCTTTTTTACAACAGTATGAGAGATCTGAGCCCCCACCTGTTGAATTCCCTTGCAATTTTGAAAATCAAAACTGTCAGTACTTTAGGTATAAAACCTTATCTCATTATAAGCTAGAAAGTTTATTTCTGAAATGCACAGCATCTGACATATGTAATTAAAAATACTAAACATTTCAAAGCAATCCTGGTATGACTAGTCAAAGAGATCAGAAATCTTGTAAATTAATTTTTCACTATGATCATCTACATTTATTTGATGATTTTTCATTTTTAAACCCAGCAAGAAGTCTGAAACATAATATACTTGAGATTCCTTTTGCAACTGTTTTTTCAAATGCAATAGCATCTGGACATGTTTTAACAAACATTTCTTAAGTCCTTGATTAAGCCTTTCCTTCATAAGTTCAAAGACTTGAAGCATACAAAAAGAGAACTCCATGTAAATATTATTCAGTCAGCCATATTCTTTTTACTCCCCTGTGACAGCTATGAAATGAAATTCCTATTACATTTTTCAGCTGAGATCTGGGTTGTATATTGAGGAATCCCAAAAGACTGAAGCAAACACACATTTTACAGTGTATGCATGATAAGCATTTTGCCTCTGGGATAGCTGTCATTCGACTACAAAATGTATTAGATTTACATTCTGAATATATAATCGCTATTATAATGTTTCATATCAATAAATTAAAAGATAATGGTGATGATAGGAAAGCAGCAAAATAACATTTCAAAGTCAGTTTATTTTCATATTTCCCTTACCAAGAAGCACTCAATCATGAATATTGAGAAAAAACCCTAAAGGCAAATAAATATGTAGACAGGGTTATGTGGTCAGTTTGGGGTTTGGGGTTTTTTTTTTATTTTTTTCATAAAATACTTACTTGGTGATATGCTTCCCCACCATGTGATAGTTTCCCATATTAGTTGTGGATAAAATGTAAAATTGATGTTTAGATTAATGTATGCTGTATTGATATTACCAGTTTCCATAAGAGAATTCATGTCTTTGCTAAAATCCTGTTTGGACAATTAAATTTCTGGATTGTCTAAGCAGTTTTATTTCAAGTATTTACTTCCTTTATTTTTGACAGGAGTTTAACATCCTTTTCTAAACACTAAGTAATCTTGGCTACAAAAGAGTTTAATTTAATTCAGATGTTGCTGAGATTCAGTGATAAGCTAGAGATATTTTGATGTGCCATTCCATTGGAGATGATCAAAAAGGAAACATAACTCCTAGCTCTTGGCTGTTACCCAATGGCAAATGCCTCTCAATTGCTTCTACTAATTTAAAATGCTCTGCTTTCTGAAATGCATTCTGGAGAATTTTCCTATTAAAAATTCAGTTACAAAAACCAGTTCAGTATCACCAGCCAGTTCTAAGGAGAAACATTTTAAAAGGAAAGACTTAGTTACTCTTTTTTTTTTTTTTTTTTGGTAAATAAATCCATTTGTCCTGGTTCCAGCTGGGATAGAGTTAGCTTTCTTCTTAGTAGCTGTAGGTCGTGCAGTGCTGTGTTTTGACTATGATGTGAGAACAATTTTGATAGCACACTGATGGTTTTGGTTGGTGCTGGGTGATGTTTATACTAAATCAAAGACTTTGCAGTTCCTTGGGCCCTGCCAGCAAGAAGGCTGGAGGGGCACGGGGAACTGGGAGGGGACACAGCCAGGACAGGTGACCTGAACTAGCCAAAGTGATATTCCATACCATGGGATGTCATGCTGAGTATATAAACTGGGGGAAGAAGAAGGAAGAGGGGAACATCCAGCATTACGGCATTTGTCTTCCCATGTAACTGTTGCGCGTGATGGAGCCCTGCTTTCCTGGGGAAGGCTGAACACCTGCCTGCCCATGGGAAGCGGTGAATGAATTCCTTGCTTTGCTTTGCTTGCACGTGTGGCTTTTGCTTTACCTATTAAACTGTTCTTATCTCAACCCTCGAGCTCAACATTCCTTTCCGATTCTCCTCCCCATCCCTCTGGGTGAGGGGGAATGAGTGAGTGGCTGCGTCGGGCTTGGTTGCTGGCCGGGGTTAAACCACAACACCATTAAAGTGAGTTGGTGATTTGCAGCCAAGATGGAACTGAATATTTTTAAAATATTTGGTTTGGTAGTTTCTTTCAATATATATATGCAAGCTTTAAGTACATAGTACATCTGTTTACTGTGCAGACCTGTCCATTTAGAAATAAAAGACTTCATAAAATATAGCAAATCTGATTTTTTATAATGGAAAGTGAAACATTCAGTGAGACAGGTTCTGACTGCACACCTCCAGAAAGGAAATTTCATGTTTATTGTATTTATGATAGTTTAAAGGAAATTAAAGAGGTGAAGTACAATAATGACAAAAGTTGAGACAAAGTATGACATCCTTCTGTCTCACTGTAGACTCCTCCCAGACAATTTCTGATATGTTGCTTAGCTACTTCTTACTGTCTGCATTTCGAGCTGCTACAATCTACCAGTTCAAACAGCAAACTGCCTCCTAGAAGACTGTGGCCTTGACACAGACAGTCCTCCAGAGGATAACTGCCATCACCCAGGTCTTATATTGGTGGCATTATCCATGTGAGTTGGCCTGTGGTCCAGGCTTCATCACCAGGTGAAGGAGCTAGGCGAGGAGATGAGCAGCCTGTGAGGCAACAGGAGGTTGACAATGTCTTCACAGAGACCCTACAAACACAAAAGCCTGAACAGCACAGTGCAAGGAAGTAAGAATATCAAGAGGCTATGCTTGAACAAGTGGAGGATTGAGGCTGCAAAGATGAAAGTACTTGGAAGCTTGCGACTTCTGGCATCAGGAGAAAGCCTCCATTTTCAGATCTGAACTTACAGAATTAGTGCAGTGCTCTAATCACCAAAGAGGGGGATCAGGATCCATTAAGGAAAGCTTTGGAGCTAGCTGAAGTGAAAACAGATAGTCTTCTCTTCTTTCCCACAGGTGGAGAGGAAATGGCCGGGTGGGACTGGATGCATCCTGTAAATCGACAAGTGCAGCTGGTGATGCAGGTAGTACTTCAGGTTTTATGACCATGGATCCCTCTTTGAAGAATAAGGACTGCTAGTGAAAGACAGGTTCTATTTGTCAAATTGAGGTAAAGGCAATCTTGCTAACCAGGTGAGGAAAGCTTTAAACTAAGTATGTCACAGGATATTGATCTGAGGGAGAACAGTGAGGAACACACAGTGGGGAGAGCTTGTTACAGAAAGCCAGCCAAGACCAGGAACTATGGACAGACTCATCTTAAAATAACTTGATGAAATCTCTGTACGGGAGACCCTGGTTCTTAGAGTGTTGAACTTCCCTGCTAAGTTGCTGAAAGGGCAGTACAGCAGGATGCAAACAGCATGGGAAGTTTCTGGAGGAATTTAAGTAATGCAATCAGCAAAACCAGAGAACCCTGAACTGTCTACTGGTAAGACCAACAAAGGAGCACAACTGGGTCATTGTCCCCACTGCAAAACTTAACAAGATGACTCAGCAGAGAAACTAAATTTCCAGAATGCCTTGCAGGATGTTCTGGGATGAAGCAGAGAGAATTTTGGGACTGTGCAAACGTTGTTATAGGATATTTTAAAGGAACTATTTGAAACCTACTGTGAGATGTATAGGGTAAAGACCAAAGGAGGGGAATGGAAAGGATGCAGATGGATAGGGGAGGAGGAGTATGGGAAAATAGAGGGAAAGAGTTCTGCTTCTTTGAGAACATGTTGTTTTCAGGATACATACATTAACTGAATCTGTTTTACACACAGAATGTTACATCATGAAACATAAGTAGTTGTTACCATGGTCCTGAAATTAAAATACAACTAATTAAATTAGTAGCACAATTAATGTTTTCTGGTTTTCTCTTTAAGAAAGGATGACATTTAAATAGTTTTCTTAGCTACTTCTGAGATGACAGGAAAAAAATCATAACTCAATAAAGTTTTTATTTACCTTATACAGTATATTAAATATTTTCTAAGTATCAAAATAGTTCTCAAGATATGGTATTAAAATATCTTTAAACCAGAATGTGCCTTAAATGTTTTCTGGTCCTTGTATGAGGATCATAAATCTATGGAATACTAGAAAGACATAGATAAGCATAACCTTTAGGTATTACTTTGAAGCCTTCCACACTTTATTAAAATGTTGATGTATTCTACATATACATGACTGAGCATCCAAGATCTTCCTACACAATCTGAATGAGCTTTACTGTAAAAATGAACATAATGTGTTTTAATTTAGAAGGATCATGCTGATCACACATGGAAATGGCTGAACTTTCTTGGGATTGGAACTAAAAATCTCTTGGAAGGGATTAAGCTAGGAAAGTTCTACCCAAATAAGTAAAAAAATTAGAAGTTGCAGTTGGCAGATAATACAAAAGAAAAGATAAAACAACTGGTACATTAAAATTTTAATCTTTACTATAATCCCAGTTATAGAAATATTACTGGAATATTAATTCCTTCTTTACTATTCTATTGAATTTCAGTAGCACCAATGAATCTTAACTGTAAAATACCATAAATAACAAGAGATGCTTGTTATGTTTCCATGTATTCTTACATTTTTGTGCTTCATATCTCATTTGGGCTCTCATAGTGTCTCGCAGTCACTCTAGCCACATTAGATAATCAGTCAAAAACATCCCTACTAGCAGACCCATCCCTGTGTAGGTAAGTTTTTACTTGTGTGTTTCTGCAGACTATCGGCTTTACTGTTAAGGATTACCACATCTCATTTCCATTAATTAATTAATTAATTAATTAATTAATTAATGCTATGATGTATTTCATTTTACATAGCTTTGTGGAGCCCAGTTTCATTTCCACATAGCAGATCTCTTCTTTTCTTGAAGCTATTTTCCTTGTTCAAACTATCCTTATAGCTTGTTGACCTATTTTTTAAGCTCTTATTGAATTATCATGACAGTTTTGTTACTATCACCATTAATGTCAAGAAGCAGAGAATATAAATTTTAGATTAAAAAAGAAAAATTTGGGTTGTATTTATCAAACCCACAGAGGAGAAGTGACTCTTGAGTTAGTCATGCAATGAGTGGGACTCGGTATTCAATACACACTATGAGGGTAATGCACTGAAATTCAATACTTTTGAACAAGAAAAGGAAAAACTCTAACTTTCATTTTAAAATTACTACGTACATAAAATTGGGGAATACAGTTAAAAGGAATATCTGAAAGATTAACATTAGCTTAGACACAAAATGAAGGTAGTGTAAAGATGAAATAGTAGATATTCAGAGTAGATGCACGCTACCTATCAAAAGCCATTCTAAAGCCAATACACTTTAAAAGGAGAGAAAAGACAGCCACTTTAAGTAAGGAGTGGAAGCGTTATCCAAATTAGAAAAATAGACAGGGGCATAAACTCTAGTGTAGGAAAATAACAGAAGTTTGGCAAGGATGACTGTAAACAAAAAAAGTGGAAGTTTTTACTCTGGAGGGAATTTACCATTGTGGTTATCTGGAAACTGTGCTGCTCAATATATTTCTAAATGTTTTAGAAAACAATGAATAATAAGACTAGAAAGTTTGCTGGTAATGTTTAATTATTCAAGATATATGGTCAGAGAGATCTGTAAACAAGAAACCTTCTATAATGACACAGTACACAATGAAAATGGAATTCCACATCAATAAATGCGAAGAAGCTAATGGAGAAAAATGTCTTAACTACACATGAAATACTGGCTGCCAAATGAATTGTTATCACTTTAGGAAAGAGGTAAATTAATTTATCTGGTGTCTAAATTAAATAATAAAGGATGTGAAGGCCTTTCTTCACACTTGACATAATTAAATTGTGGAATTTGCCATAGTGTATATATAAGCCAAAAATATAATGGAATTGAAACAGTACCAGAAGTCACAGAAGAAAGATTTATTAGTGGCCATCAAGAACAATAAGTCTAAATATGATCTATATTTGGAAAGTCCTTAGGACACTTAGTACCAAATGTAATGACAGTAGAAAGGTTATTCCTCACTTACTGTTATACTGTTTTCCCTAAGTATATGCTAATAACTTGTATTGTAGCCATTTTGCACTACAAGAGTAATAATACATTTTAACTTTTCATTGTATCCGCTAGCTTTCACATAACAATCTTGAGTGATATTTTTGTATTTTTATTAATATGCATAAAAGTATTCTGCCCTTTCTGAGCTTGTCTAAGAATTACTCAGTATCTAAAAATTACTTTATAAAGGATTAGCATTGAAATCTAGCTTAAAAAGAAAGTCCAGAACTATAATTCAGCATATTTTAAATCATTCTTTGAAGTTTAAGACTATTTTTTTGTTAATTTTCATTATCTTTTCATCAGACAGCAACAGAAATTTAATTTTTAATCTTGGTCTCAGACTACCTGCTATTACAGCATATATGTGTGTTATTCCAACTTTGCATAAATTATCTTCATGTATGTATGATGGGAAATAATTTATTTCAATAAATATTTACAATATTCTGCTTTAAATGGTAAATATATCTTAGAGTCCACACACTGAAACACTAGAAGTTGCTTCTGTGCATGCTGTTCAGAATGCCTTGTTAATAGTTTACCTCTTTAAGTCAACAAGAAGCAAAACTTGTAGCCTATAAACAAAGCAAAACTGATTTGTATCATGCCTACTTTTAAAACAAACTGAATTTTGAGGTGAAGATTTCTAAGACAGCTATTCAGAACCACTCAATCACATGGGAACATCCAAAGGTATTGAACTCAACTCATCATTCTATGTGAAACTCCGACTCTAAATTCTGTTTTATATAACTCATTCTTTTTAGATGAAAAAGAAATTATACTTCTCTATAATGTTCATCATTAACTGCCTGAATCCTGTACTGGAATTTCAGGATTTTTTTCCTGTAGACTTTTAATTTATTTTGCCAGTAGGAACAAAAGCATCGAGAAAAGTACAAATTAATGCATTGATAAATCTCATAATGATTCCAGTTTATGGCATTTCATACTGTACTGCACATAATCATACAAACTCTTTCTGCCTCCACAGGTCGGTATTAATTTAGCTATGCTGTAAAGTACTCAGAGATTATTCTGTAAGAAAATCACACATAAATATCACTTACCATCAAAAACAAATTAACTGCTATTCCAGATCATGTAACTGAGTGTCGAGGTTTTTTTGACAGGTAGATTTAGATATCTTTAAATGGATTGCATGAAAAGGTTCATGTATGAAATCTGGTTTAAAGAAAAGCAGCAGTTCCCACTCACCCCCATCCCCACCCCACCTCTCTACAGATTAACATTCTTTCAAGACTTAGGTTTAGTACATTTTTGGTCATGGCTATGTTAAAACTTTAGGAATTATGACTCCTCTGGAAATTCAAGTAACCTAGCAGTGGGTATATGAATACACTGCATCATTCTACTATAGACTCTCCTGATAAGGCTCAGGAAGATCTGAAGATAAACCTTGCCAGAGAACACTGAGGTACAGAAGGCACTCTGTTACTTTATCTTTTCCATGTCCTTTGTCAGTAGGTCCCTTGCCCCATTGAACAGAAGGTCCACACCTTTCTTAGCCTTTCTTTAGCTGCTGTTGTACTTACAGTAGCTCTTCTTGCACTTCACAACTGTTCCTAGTTTTGGCTTAGCTTTTGTGTGATATCTCTTACATCTGATATAAAAGGTAATAATGTCAAAAAGCTATTTTATGTATACATAGATCTTTCCACAGCACATTTAAACGCAGAATGTCTTGGAAGTATATCAAATTAAGCTACTATTGTGCTCTGCAATTTACTTACTTATTTATTTATTTTGAGGCTTTGTTTGGGTTTTAGCACTTAATTTACTCACATTGTACTCTACCTTATTCTTCTGTGGAAGATTCAGTCTTCTTATGATTAAGTCCCAGAAAAAATTATGCACACTAGTCTAGATTGTTCATCACTGCTTAAATGGAAAGGGAGACCACTGGGAAAAACAGGGCTTGCTCACTTGAGAACTTTAAAATATTAAAGGTGATACAAAGCCAGCTTCTACTGATGAAATTGGTGGGGGTTTTGTTTTGTTTTGTTTTGTTTTGTTTTGTTTTGCTTTGCTTTGCTTTGCTTTGTTTTGTTTTGTTTTGTTTTGTTTTTAAAAGTTACTTTATCTGATACACATTTTTCAAGGCAAGAAACACTTGGCAATATTACTTCTGTAACTTTGTTTCATGCTTAGCCTAGACTTCAATTATGCTGTTTGTACAAAAGGGGTATCTTTAACAATGTCATTCTGTAAATGTGTTAATAATACATGTGTTTCCACAACAAAGGAATACAAGTCCTAATGACCTTCAAATATTTCTAAAATAGCATCAGTGATGTATAAAATTAATAGATTTGCAATCTGACTGCTGTTTACATTTATATGTGGAGAGTATATGAGATCTTACAGCAAAAGCTGAATTTGAAATCTCTTCTGTAAAAGACTGGATTTTTCCTCTTAGAAAGAAATTTCTTATGTTCCTAGAATATTCATGTCAGGTTGCATATAAACACATATCCTCTAAGTGCAAAACTTCAGCTTGATATACTTGCAACCTTTATTTTGAAAGAGAAACCCAAATACGCATGTAATTACTAAATCATTTTTAATGAAGTGTTGATCATCATGAATAATGCAAACTACTGAAGATGATCAATGCCCTTGACAGACATGCAGTTGTGTATTCAAGTGAATGTATAAAGTTAATAAATTCTGAACCTTTTCACTAATACGCTAGTGTTGAAGTGAATTTTTTAAAATAAATAATAATTTAAAAAGCACAGAGAGATATATACAAAAACTAATCATGTCTGTAATTACTTTGTAGGAACATGATGAAAAGCAAATGCAAACTTTGATTAAAAAGCTAATTTTTTATATTTTTTCTTTTCCCAGGGGCTATCATGTCTCTTTTAAAGCAAAGAGAGAACCCACATATCTTAAAACCTAAGATTTATCAATGTGACCAGACATTACATGCTTCCACAATTCTCTGGCTAGCCTTCTGCTTGATAAGCACAGAAGGAGCAGAAACAATAGGCATTTTGTAAGACAGACAGCCATGAAGTTTGAATATTAGGAGTTTAATAGAAGAAAAGCTAAGAGTGATCTGTTGGAGAGTAGAGTTGGACCAAATGTATGCACTGCTCTGGACCTGACTATCCTGCAAAAGCTGTTGATGAAACCAAGGTCTGCTTCAGGATTCTTTTCTTTGCATAGAACAAGTATCATGTAATTGCAACTCAGTCTCCTAATTGCCAGCATTTGATTGTTATTTACAGTGAAAATTAAACTCACACTGTTATTTCCACTGTAACAGATTGATCATTTTCATCCCAACTCATAATCTCTCTCCCTGTTTTTTTTTCATCCTCTCATAGAGTTTAGGAAATGGTAACAAAAAACTTAATAGAAATGGAGACATCAGCTTTTCCAGTGATATGTCTTAGGTTTAATTTGCTTGCAATACCTTTTAAACCATATCTTATAAATTTTTGTTAAAGCTGTCTTTAGTATTTCTTATTTTGGGGGTAAATAACTTCTGTTTTTAGGAAGCTGAAGAAGGAACTGTTGAGTAGAGTAGATTGGTTAGAAGCTGGTGTCTTTTTTGTATTAACTGTCTTATTTTGCATCACTTCTGTTTCTAATCCCAAACATCTACTTATCTACACCATTTCTTTATCAGAATGCTTTCTTAAAAGGGAAAACCGTGAAATGTAACATGTTGAAAAAAATTTAGAAAAGCTAACTGTGGGAAATTATCTGGGGAGGCTTTAATAGCATGACAGTGAATATACTTGCATACAGCACAGATGGTCAGAACTTACTCTGATGTCTTCATTGCCCACTCATTCACTTTGCTTCATTTGCAAATCAGAAGATAGAATGCAAAGTTATGTTTTGCAGCAAAGAACAGTTATTGCAGTAACAGTGTGACAGTGTTTACCTTTATGCTAACCATCTGCATCTTCTGTACCATATATTCCACTATGCTTTTAAATAGAAAAAAAATCTCAAAATAGGCACCAAATTTCTGGGTGGAAGATGTGTGTATACACACATATAGAATATATACATACATATAGAATACATACACATTTATATATTCATATTATGTGTGTGTGTATACCCATACCCACTCACACACACATGGCAGGAGGGTTTTTTAAGAAGCGGTCATTTAAATTGTCACACAATTTAACCCATTTAGGCTTCAGCCACAAGGAATATGGTCCTTAAAAAGTGAAACTCATGTCTCCTATTCCTTCTGGAGTCTGTCAATGCTAATGGGAGCTAGGTGAATTGCTTCCAATAACTCAAAAACATAGAAAATGAAGAGGAGCTATGTGGGTCTTTCTAGTAACTTCTTTAATTCATTAAAGAATCTGACTTCCGTATTATACTGAAATTTCCATAAACACACACACAAAAATCAGATTCTTTTAAGCTATGTTCTTGAAAAGGATTTAACACAGGGACAATAAATATTTTAGATTGTTACACATATTGGTTTAGAAAGATTCTTCCACCAGGGCCACATCACATATCAGATCATTGTCCTTTTAGAGAAAATATTTTCTTATCTTTGTTAAGTTAAACGAAAAAAGTTCAAACTTTTTGGCTCCAAACTGCCATTTGTCACAAAGGATCTGAATGTTGAATGCTAGAGAAATCCAATTACTCTGTATTTCTCAGAAGCAGTAATCAAGTTGCTTCCTGGTTCTTCTAATATCTGCTTTTCTTCCCAAGGTACAGGTGGATGTGTACAAATATTATAAAACCTTTTGTCAGGTATGTTGTGTGTTTTCTGGAAGGTCCTCTATGTTATTCATGGTTTATCTCAAGTGATCAAATTCACACACAGAACAAACACACACAGTGGCATATATACCTGTGTGCATGTTTATTTACCCTTGATCAATGTAACTATACATATAATAAAAATTTTTGAAGAAAATATTATAAAATGACTAACATAGGCTCCTTACAGACTCTGGGATAGAATGAGGATTTGATTATCAAAGAATTTTCTAAATTTGTAGTTGATATTCATCTCCATTGAGGTATCATCAGTGTAAACCTTCGTTGTCAACAAAGAGAAACACTTTCAAAACAGAAGCAAACAGGCCTTTATATCTACATTAAGTTGAGAAGACTCACTCTCTGAAAGTATCTTTCAAAATAACTAGGGGTGACCTGGTGACTACCTTGGATGAAGATGCCTGCCCTGTAAATACCTGTGTTGTGCCATATGAATTCCATCCCATTTCTCCTCAGGACATATGTAGTATTTACAAAGGCCACTTAACTAATTAGATTTCCTACCTTATTCATAACAATTGTGTGCAGAAAAGTTTATTTGAGTGGTGTATCTTAATGTAAGATTACACTGTCATAAGTCATTGAGTATTACAGGGAATTGCCAATAATAGATTATTTTTCAGATGACCTATAGATTCAATAGAAAATTATTGTCATTGAATTTTACTCATTCAGCTGGCACACATTAAGAAAAAGAATAGCATGGATAACTGCATCTTTATAGTGTAAAGGTTTTCTCTTCTTCTCTAGTTGCCTTAATTTCTTCTTTTTTTTTTTCTTTTTTTTTCTTTTTCTTTCTGGTTGCTTATTCATTTAAGTAAGATTCCCTTCACCAGATCAGAGAATAGAAGATGGCTGGCAGAAGGTTGCTCAGATTTGATGTATGAGGTGAAAGCAGTGTTATGGGAAAAGTGATTTCCCAAGTCACTCAATTATAATCCTGTAATGAAGCAAAATTACTCCTAGTGAAACACCTTTTTTGAGGAAATATAGTCAACATGATCTCAAGAACAGAGTTAGATCCCCTGCACAACTAAACGAGTTACAACGTTATGTTTACATGCAGTCTTAATGTTTCATAGTGGCTTGGATTTATTCCACCCTCATTTTAGCAACTGAATTGAGGGTAGAAAGCTAATTTCTCAGTTATCCTCATTTTCTGAGTCTTTGAAGGGCAAAGCCAGATTCTTCCGAGATGAAACTATACAGGAAAATGCAGTCTATTAATCTGTTATTTCATAACAGGAAGAAGAGCACCTAACGTATTACAACTCCTAGGCAGAATTTAGCCCATGGGAGCAGCCTAAAATTAGCATACCTTACAATGCCTAAAATGAAAATAGCATGGGCTTTTGGTCCCCACACCAACTATTTCACTCTGTAGGTCCACTCAAGCTGTGCTGCACTAATTGCTAATGTAGACACAGCCTCTGGCATCAGTTTGAAGGATAGCCTTATTAACTTTCCACTGGAGTCAGCTGGAAAGAGTGGGTACCTTCAGAGTGCTTTTCATTTCCACAAAATCTCTTACTCTTCAAAATACTGCACTCTCTGCACTAGTTATGGGCAGCTAAGCTAATGTTATGTGTCATTTATAAGTGCTTGAAGTGAAAGGTCTTGATGCTATGTCTGTGTCTGCACTTAGACTTATTCCTTCCTGCAAAACCTTTATCTTAAAATGAAATCACCTACTCACATCCTTTGAGCTCCAAGTTCCATAAGCACATTCTGCAAAGTTGCTGCAAACCATCCAGGTTACATGGTACTAACAAACTTGTAATTAGATGCAGGGAAATGTGCTATTCTAGCAAGTGGAAAACCTACATAAACTAACCATCACAATTATAATCTACAAAGTAATCTAATTTTCATATTTATTGGAGAATAAATGGTTCTACATAGCAAGACTGGAAGTAATTTTCTTTGAGAAATTTATTGAAAGCTGAAGCAAAATCCTTGGCAAGAAACTGAATTATTCTGCAACCAAGATGTTCCATGAACATTAAAAGAAGACATGTCAAAATTATCAGTGATGTTAAAAAAAAACAGAAGGAAAATTAAGAGAATCTTTCTGTGAGATCAACCTTTAACATAAACAGAAATGATCAGAACTGAGCAATAAATGAGCCTGCTCTGTTTATTCAATTTTCTATGATAATACTTCCTGTAATGCTTAAGGTGCAAGTCTCAAGAAGTGTAATATAAGTCACAAGAAATTTGCAGATAGAGGGTTGGATTTTTTCAGTCTGAAAGGAGATGTTTTATCTTTTAGACGGTCCAGTTGAAGAAGTTAGAACAGAAAACCTGGGGTATGTAACTGTCAAGACCTTAAACAGATAGTATACGTTCATGTATTAAAATAACAAATTCATAGACAAAGGCTCATATATTTTTCTGTTATGATTTATTATTCTGTGCATGAATATCACTTGAACATTTATTTTTGCCAGTCATAATAGTTTCTTATTGCAACTGGCCTTCCAAATACTATATTTTCAACTGGGAATGCCTCTGAAAGTACAATCTTCATAGTCTCTATGGCTAATATGATCTTTACTACTTTCCTCTCTTTTCTTTTTTATCTGTAACTCATTAATTCATGAAGGTCAGAAGTCCTTCAACTAGTATGAAAAAACTCAACAGTTTAAAATCCCATAGCAGAAAAAAGTAAAAATAAAAAAACACTTAAAGATCTTTAACTTTCCACTCTTTCTGCCTTTTGGAAACTCGATCAGTGCCTATGTGACAGTAATATTAATGATGATTTTTTGAAGAGTAGGTGTCCTCAATTATGCAGTATAAATTGAAGGTAAAAACAAAACTCTATTAGTATGCATCCTTACACTTCTTTGCCCCTCCACAGTTTCCTCATAACAATGTACTTTCTCTTCTACTTATTGCAAAGAACTATTCCCTTAACTCCTCCAGAGACTTTGTAATAGTAATACATTAAGCTCAATACCACCTGGATTATGGTGTTTGAATAGCTGAAGGGATTTTTTTTAATTTCCCTTTAGTTTTTTTCTCTTAAACAGAAGAGGAATATTAAATTAAATATTTGAATGTCACAAGTATTGAAAAATTATTCAAAAACATCACCTGTAGAAAATAAAAAAATTACTATCTCTATCCAATTTGAAAAACTTTTTTGTCATAATATATTTGGGTATTTAATTTAGATATTTCTAATTAATTAATATTATTCATTGTAATTAATGAGTATCGCTGAGTTTCTGGACACAGCCATACAGTGATCTCATTCCTACTTTTTGTTCAATGATGTTCCTATGTAAAATGTGAAATCAATCTGACATGGGAGAATTTGGGTGCTGCAGCCATAAGAACAGAACCACAGCATCCAGTGTCACATGGTCTCAAATTTATTTACTAAGCAGTACCAGGACAGCCGCTGGTTAGTGATTTCTACGCTACAGTGTTCACACACTACACACTTGTAAAAATTAAGGCTCCAGCCTCTCCAGTCCATTTCAGATGTCCACGTGGATCCAGGGTATCCCCATACGTAGCGATAATTAGCATATTTTACATAAGTCATAAGCTCAGCCCCCAAATGTGTGATGCAAATGTAAAGTTCTTAACAGTTACACGACAACTTGTGTTATCTTTGCTTCTTTCTTTCTTTCCCATATGTACCAGAGTAACCCAAACAGGCAGAGCTGCGTAGGTGTCCTCTGGGTCTCATTCACTTGAGCAGTGGTGCCAGGGGTAGGCCTTACCCCATTGCAATAGCAAAATTATGACTGATCTAGGTTAAAATTCAGTACATAAGGCTTGCAAGAGAAGTTAACAATGATGAAAATCTAGGAAAAGGGACTTAGTGGAGTGAGTCCAGTGAAAGGCCACTAAGAGTATTAAGGGCATGGAGCATCTTGCATATGAGATGAAATGGAGAGGGCTGGGACTGTTCAGCCTGCAGAAGAGAGACTCGGGAAAATGAAGAGAAACAGACCCTTGTCATTGGTGCCAAGAAGCAATATGCATAAATTGAAACACATGTTATTTTGTCTGAACATTAGAGAACAGTTGTTTACTTTGAGGGTGGTTGAACACTACAACAGGTTTCCCAGGGAAGTTGTGGTGTCTCCATCTGTGGAGATATTCAAAACCTGACTGAACACAGTCCTGGGCAACCTGCTGTAGGTGACCATACTCTGATTTAGGCAGGGGCTGGCTGAAACAGTCTCCAGAGGTGTTTTCTGACTTCAGCCATTCTGTGATTCAGTGATTCAGCTCCTCAGCCTTCCTCTCCACCCATCCCTGTATTTTTGATAGTCTTTGTCATCTCTCAGGAAGGTACCATAAGTTTAGCAGACACTTGCTTGCATGTCACCTATAAATAATTCACACTTGTCAGTGATACCCTAATAAAAAATGCACTGGGGACATCAAGTCACTGTTTTATGGTCTGCATCATCCCCTGGAGTTTTGCAACTGTGTAGTGGCTCAACTTCAAAAAGAGGGGTGGTGAATGCCCCTTCTGGAGTGCTAGAATGATCCCTGCTCCTACATTCCTCTTCTGACCACATACAATGTAGTGTCAGATGCCTTAAGAACTTCCTGCTTAGCTATGGACACATGAGTGAAAAGATTCATCTTTCCTTAAACATAAACTTATTAAAGTTAGATAATCAATTTTGTGCTGGTTTCCATTGGCTCATTTTAAAGTGAATGAATGCAAACAGTTCTAGAGGGTTAGAATTTCAGAAACTCAGGATTATATATCAAGATAACAGCTTTGAGTTGACTTTACAAACAAGCTATAAATTATTATCTTGTATTGCATTTTTAACTGTGTTAATAAATTATTCTGATTCCACACCAAAGAGGCTGCATAATTACAAAAAGGGAATTAATGCTAAATAATATTTAAACAAAATTTGCATTTCTTTGCAGAGTTAAAAATCTGAATTCATCTATAAGTGTCAGCCATTATTTGGTTTTCATTTCACAAATAACTTTCTTATCTGAGTCACCTTGAGACTTTATTTACAATTCTGTTTCGGTTGGTTTTTTTTCAAGACATGCTGAAATACCACTACATCTGGCTGAGAAATCCAGGGCTTGTTTTAGCAAATTCTTGCTTATGCAGCCAGCCTCATTGGTTTTAGATTATATGGGTTCTGAAAAAAATAATTATATAGGCAAGGAGTTCAAGATATGTAATGGAACAGGGATGATATGAAGTGAATGCTAAAAATAAGTAGCAATATTCATTGTTGTTTGCTATGTAGTAGTAGTAAAGCAATTAAGACCTAGAATCAGATTGCCTTACCTAGGCCTTACTTGAGATCTTATTTGATATTTACTCATAGATTAAATATGAAACATTGCTTTTTGAAGAGTAAACAAAACAAAATCCGTTTAAGTTAATAAGTGTAATACTTTTGTTATCAGGAAATCTTATAAAAGAAACATATCTGAAGAATAGTGTGTCACTGTTAAAAAGCATAAAAAACAAGCAAAAAAGAACACTGTTAGAATAATTGAATCTATCTATAAATAATGTTAGTCTGTTACGTTATTTAACACTTTTTGCTATATATGAAGCTAAAGAAAGTTCCACATTAAACACTGGTACACATTGACAAGGTTTGGGTCATCAACTCATTCTCACTACACCCTCAACCACAAATACTTTATACTTCTAAATTAACCAGATATAATTTAATTCACCATGATATAATTCATCATAGCATGAAGTCCAAAATTCAGACTTAAGCAGTGCTTAGCTGCTTCAAAATATGAAACATAAAATTCCCTTTATTAGACAAAGAACTACCTGTAACTAGCCAATTGTAATGTTATTTTTATATTCACATATAGGTGGCTAAATATAGATATGTAGATACAGATCATTGCCAGAAGCTGACATGCTCATTCAGAAAGTTAAATACTTGGGGTTTTTTTGCTTTCTTCAGACTGAAGATACAGGAATATTACTAATATCCAAAACAGACATGAACTTCCACAACTGCAACACTTTGGACAAATTCTACTTTCTGTCCAGTGGTGTTTGACTACAATATGTATTAAACAAACAGGCAAAAGAGAAATAAGAGTTCCATTTCTCACAAGAGCTTCCTTACTGCAAAGTTGTTCTTTTTTTTTTTTTTTTAAATGAGTCTTTCATCCTTTTATACATGTGACCTCACTTCAGCAGAAATTCAAAAAGATGATACAATGGCTTCTAGCTTTTAAACACCCACCCGTATCTACCACAATGAATGAAAAATTTTATAAGAAAGTGGAAAGACAGAGTAAAAAAAGAACAACTAAATGATTGCAAAAAAAGCCATTGCTAGATTAAGTAATGTCTAAAGGTAGATTATGATCAGATTCAACAGTATATACAGTGGCAAATGTGAAAGGTATGCAGGGAACTGCTTCTTTGCTTCACTTTCTCACCTGTCCAGTTCTTCTCCTATAACAGCTTCATTAACAGACATGCGCTACCAGGGAAATCAAACATGTAAAAGAATTACCAGGTCACCTCATCTGCAGAGAGTGTATGCATCTCAAACAATGCACAAGCAGGGCCTGATTCATTCTAGTACCTGTATTTTCTGTTTCTTTTGTTGCATTTTACAAAAATTAGTAAGCAGTACATATGTGCTTTATTAAAGAAAAAAAGATATTCTGGTCTTTATCGTGTCTTCTGTTTGTTTATCTTCTATCGCAATAGCAAACTTTTTTTTTTTTAAGATTTTGGCTCTTCTGAGAACAACTGTGAAAGGACTTCCTTTTTCTTTTTAAATGTACTGTGGTTTGGCTAAAACTTTTGCAAGTCTCCTGCCCTCTCTCTATTTTTATCACTTTCATGAAGAATTAGAATAATCAGTTTAATTTCAAAAGTGTTAAATGTTCCCATTTGAAATCTAATTGCAGTCCATCTGGCCTTAGTTAAAGCAACAGCTAAATAGAAGATATTAAGTAGAGCATAATTACATATTACGTTTCAAAATTTGAAAATTAGAAAGTAACTTGATTGAACAAACTGTGGTGCAACAGTACATACCACATAGAATATGCATTCATTCCCAAACTAACTGCTAACTAGGATAATTTATATAACCATTATCATGTGCTTCCTCTTTTTGAATTTTTCTCTTTGACATTTTTGCATTAAGAAATCATTAAGTTTTGTATTTTAATGTAATTTTTCCATTTAAATTACCAAGCAGTTACTCATGATGGTTATGACTGTGCATGGCTTTTGGCACTAATATATCTCTGAAAACATATTGTTTATAATTCCAAATCCTCAGCTTTATCATTTTAAATTTTAACTCCTCTCTGAAGCTGGAGTAATATCGTTCCTTTGTGTTCAGCAAAGGGAAGCTAGGGAATTTGCTCTTTTTTATTGCACCTTTCTTTCTTGTAAGCTTTAATTCAGAAAATAGTTAAATATGCTCCTAGACTAAGAAATCTGTATGTGCTATACCTGCTCTAGAACTTCCCATTTTTCTTTCCAGCTGTGAATGCATACGGACTGTTCTAATCACAACATGTGTTATGATGTTGGTACTGCATCCTCTTCCTTTTCACTGCTATTAACACTACATTTTCCCTTCTGCACCCTTTCAGCTGCCCTTTAATCCTTTAGTGCCTCTTGTCTGCTCAGGTTGTTCCTTGGTTTAATATCCCCCTTTCTCATCATTAACTACTGTAATTTTTCTTTTCTTCAGCCCCTTTTGCATGCAAGCCTGCATACTTGGCCCTTGCCTATCCTTCTGCTGGTCACCCACCTTCCCATTTTCAAACAATAGAAACATGAGAGGAGTCAGTGGGACTTGTCTGGGCTTCTCTCAAGCAAAAAGCTACAACCACTTTAGATGCTAATCACAACAGATTAGTAATAGTAGGCTATGGCTACACCTGGCATACTGTGTTACTTACACATAACAGAAAAAAGTACCAGTGAAGTGCATGTCAAAAGTCTCATCAACTTTAGTAACATTAGGAATTAATTCTAGCACACATGTCTACAGTTTGCAATTTAAGTTAATGCTCAACTGTGTCTGCAGCAATCTGTGTACCAAACAGCAAAAGAAAAGGGAATATGGGGGGACACAAATGTGTTGCTGACTTATCACTTTAAATTCCTGAAGCAAAGACACCTGACAAACCACCATTCCCTGAATGTGTTGCCTTAAATATGTCCCATAAAACTGGGGGGGGGGAAAGAAGGGGAAAAAAAAAAGAAAGAAAGAAAAAAACCAAACAACTGGGAACTCTTCCCACTGCATCAAGTTTATTAAACTATGTGCTTACCAAGGAAAGATCTAGAAGACATGGTAATTCACAGACATGTTTCATATAAGCTAGTAAACAGGTAAACTGCTTAGTAGTAGGTGCTCTTCATTTTATTTTCTCCAGCAAAGGAGCTCACTAGAGCAAGTGTATGCAATGTTTTAATATTCACAGAATGCTAGGAATGTCTGTATCGTTTTGTGTAAAATGATTTTACTCCTTTTTTAAAAAAGAAAACATTATGTTCATCATTCAACTTTGCATAAGGCATTAACTTCTAATCTGGTAACGTACATAAAAGTCAAGTGTTGTTAAAGTATCTCTTAAACCAAGCATATGAATTTCAGCAACATGAAAGAAGTGTATATAATATGTTTTCCTCAGAATTCATAGAAAGTCTACTAAACCCTGAAGTGACTCATGACATGAAATAAGGGCATGTAAAGCATCAGGAGTATAAATACCTGGCCTCGGTGGACTGTTGATGAGCTGAATATTATGCTTCTGCTGTGAAAAGACAGAAAATCCCTAAAGCCTGTTTGGATCTGCATAATGATCTGCTTTTGATTGCAACTTTTGCCTGTTGCTGAAGAAATCTGTGGTGGGTGAATTACATTTAAATATGGGTTTTATCATTTTGATATAAAAAAGGGGGATGGTCTTCAAAGGAACATGACCATTTCAGCCAAGTTGTGCATACAGAGGGTTTGTCCCAGGGGTTTTACTTTTGTCAAAGTAGCAATGTGGCTATCCTTGCACAATTTTTGCAGTGTTTCATCACACAAATTGTTCCATTTGTTTCCACAGAATGACATGCACAGTCTAATTACATCCAGCAAAGTTTTGAAGTGCTTAGCTTTAGGCACATGAATGACATAAGTGGCGTATGAATAAACTCACCTGTAGGCCAAGACTGATTTAGGTATATGTCTAACTGCTTTGTTGAACTAGTAACTCCAGTGCCACTCCATGGGAGTAAGAAAACAGGATTCAATAAAAGTTTGAGACACCTAAAAATATATGTTTCTTTATGTAGCATCATAGGTTAGAAGCAATCTTGTGGTCAGGTAAGTGTCTACATGAGTTTGGTGTTGAAAATCCAATTCCTCAAAGAGATCAGCAGCTCAATTACTTGCCTAAAGATGGGTGTCTTGTGCTGCATGAGATGTTAGAGTGTTCCTAAGACAGACATGTTTCAGGACTGATCATGCCCCCCTGGAATGACCATTAGGAGCTGAGCAGGTCCATAGCCCCCACAGGTGACACATACATTTTGGCAATTGATTCAAACACAGACTGCCAAACTGGGCAAAATAAGTGTTTTATTTAGAACCTTTAAAAAGTCTGGGAAAACAGCCAACAGCTGCAAACCAGTCAGTTTCTTAACCAAACTCAGAACTGAAATACAGAGGTTTAATCCAATCTTTATTTTCCTACCTCAGGAAAACAAAAACAAAAAACACCCAAACCAAAAAAACCTGCAGGTTCAGTGATACCAAATATAAAGATGTATCATAAGACAAAAGAATGAGTTCTCAGCAAGTGACTTGCTTTTATTTTTTTTTTTTTTTTAAAGGACAAAAAATAAATCACACAGAAATTATGCAGTAGAACATCTCCACTATTTCGTTCAAGCAGGACTGTAGGCAGGAGACAAATGGGTACACCTGACTAGACATCTGAATATCATGGTAAAACCAAGGCAACTAGGCAATGTGGAATAAGAATTTATGACAAGAATAACTCATGGGATGGATTAAATTACTTCCAAACCTCTGTAATTACAAGAAATAGCATGTATTAGAGATGAAAAAGCCATTCCTATTTCATGGTTATGGTGTGAATGGGGTGAACTGCCACTCCATCTATGGATATTCTTTTTTCTTTAGCTTTCTGAATATAGCATACATTTAGCCGAAAAAAATGTGTAGGTTTTAAAAATTTAAATACTGCTATGATATTTTACAAGTGGAACTAAGATACAGAATTTGCTAATACTTTCCTTGGTCTATGCTTTTTTACATTCTTACTGAAGAAGTCACGCTCTGAATTAAACTTTGTGTGGGAGAGGAAGGCATTTAGCCTGCATTACCATGTAGTCAGTTCAGTTAGAAGGAAAACAAACATAATGATTTGAGTTGTTAGTATTTTTCTCCTCTGTAGTTAATACAAATGTGTTTTTCAAAAATCTGGAATGCTTAAAGCATTAAGATCAGCATTAGTGTTAGTCAAAATTATATAATGCAACTTGAAAATTGAAGACAGAAAACACAGAATGAAGTAACACAGCTTGTTCATGAAGAGCATTAGAAAGATTATGGAATTTATGGCACATGCAACAGAAGGAAAATTATGGCATGATAGATGCATTGTCCAAATTTTCCAAAGGTAGCTTTTAGTTCTTGTACTTACTCCACTGTAACACCATAGACTGCATTTTTTTCTAGTGCTTATTCTTTATGAAGTGATTCAGATTTACTGGCCAAAATCCTCAACTGAATTGTAACTCACAACAGGTTAAGTCCCCTAAGGCAAACAAAGCTAACCATAGAGAAAGCACTCAAGAAAGAAGTCTTCTAGCAAGTAGCACAGAGGTGACATAAAGAACATTCAAGGGAAAAGGTATCTGGTGCATTTTCCTGCACTTACCTACCGATTCCAAATGCTCCATTTATCCCACTTCTGAAATGGTTAGAAATTATATGTCAGAACATATGGTTATCTGAAATAATAAGAAAAATATCTTAAGTTAACTCGAAAGTCAGCAAAATATTTGTGTGAACAAACTATAGCCTGAGTTGATGTAATAATAAGGTAATCAGTAGTTAACCTATGCATTCATTCTCTCCCGGATACTGCTTCTGATGAGGGGTATTAGATTCGCAGTAGTGTGAATGACTATGGAGTTTCCGTTAGAAGGCATATCAGCTAACAAAGTGAAAATCCAGGAACACTTCAAACTAGAAAAGGGATTTTGTTTATGGCTATAGAGAGAAGTATATTTCCTTGAATATCCATAGCCTGCATAGTTTGACAATGTGAGGTCAACAAAAGCCCACCCAGAAGTACTGTCCTGATGTAGATATCCACAACAAAATAGTGAACTAAGAACCACCAAAAAGAGAGGCATGCCAGTGACCTACTATCTAAGTAGAATCAGAATAAAAACCAAAATAAAATGAAAAGGACTTCATTAATTGTGAAAGGAAAGCTAAGAAAACTACTCACTAGAAGAAAACATTCTGATGGGAATGGGGGAAATGGATTCTCGTGTTGGTATTAAATAGTGCAATCAATAATAATTGTAATGGACACAGAAAAGGAAACATTCTTACAACCAAAACCTATAGATTTTTGAGGAGCTTGCAAGAAGTGATAATGGAGTTACAAATATACCATCAGCCATTTCTTCAGGACTGACTTTTACATAAGATAAAAGCTGAAATTGACATCTCAGAGATAAAAGTTATGGGTAAGAAAATGCTATATGAGGAGTTAGGAAATATGTAAAAGCCAGAGGACAGTCATGAAATTAAGCATGTAGAACTATGGCAAAAAATTAATTAACTCTTTCATAAAAGTTGCAATGAGTTTTTGCTATATAAGGAGTTTTAGTCAAACTTGACCCCAAACTTCAGAGCTACAGACAAAGACAATATGAAATAAGCTTTCTAAATTGCCACTTACTGAGATGGTGTTGAAGCACAGAATGTTCATTTTCAATGGACCAGGCAACAGAAACATAGGTATTTATTTTCTGTAAGAATAGGTAACATAAGAATGAAGTATAATCTGGAAAAAAAAAAAAAAAAGAAGCAGATTTCAATCAAATAGTATTTTCTTGAGAAAGTACAGATTTAATTTTTGTTATAAAAATTATGAGTTAAACTCCTCAGATGTGCCTAAAAAAAAAGTGGACAAGGAAGAATCAGTACGAATAACACATATTCTGAGTTATTTTTTAACTGAAGTATCTGACAGCATCATTCTGCTGTCCAGTCCTACTTGATGTGCCCACCACATTCTACATAGCATCCAATTGCTAGTCCAGAAAGCATAGGCTTTCCTCAAGTCCTGTCTTTTATCTCCCAGCTGTGTTCAAATGCCTTTGATATGCTACCAATGGCACTAGACACTGTTCAAGCAGGTGAATAAATCCCTGAGTGTTTTCTGTACCAATTAAATATAGAAAAGCATAAGAAGCAAGAATATTATGGCTGACATGCACAATCATTATCAAAATAAAAACACTTTCAGTGCTTCAGAAAGTAGAAACCTGACCTTTTCACATAGGTTAAGTGTCATTGCACAAGAGTTTCTATCATAGCAAAGAGTGCTGCTGTAAGTCAGCATTTTAATTACCTGACTGATTTACACTTCCAGTTTATTTACCTCTTCTCAACAGCCAGCTCATCTTTCATCTTCTGTGTGCAATCACAAGCAGTGTGAAATGTTATTAAAATGGTTAGGCATAATTGATAAAGAGGCAATTTCCCAGCATGCTTAAATGACTTTCAGCAGGACTTGTTTTCTTAAGTTGTTTTTAAGATCCTGCCCTAAAGGTTCTCTAAAGCCTGGCTTCCAAACTCAAGACAGCTGTGGTTTCATGCAGAAGACACTGCCTAATTCAGTGGATTAATGTATGAGACTAGTACAGCAAAAATCTCTCAGTACAGAGGCAGGGTATGCAATGCAAAAGATCCACCTGGGAGGGAGGAAAAAACCTGACATGCTTGCAAGAAAGTAAATACAGAATTAGAGTATTTTTCATTATCCCTGTTCACTTGCAATTAAGAAAACTGGCATAACTGCCTCCTTACTAGTGATTCCAGAAGGGTAGCCTTGCTTGACCCTTTGCATAGATGTCCATTTTCAGTTAAATGTGGTCCATAGCCTTTCCTGATTACCTAAGGATGAAGGAAAAAAAACCCTTTGCTTATCTTACTTCAGCTACTTCAAAACCATTTTTCCACAATATTCATTAAAATTGATTTGTCTTCCAAGGTGATTCTTATTTTATAGACCCATAAAGTGGACATAGAAATAAAGGCTTTAATCTGCATGTCTCGTTTTGAGGAGCAATTTTCTTTTAGTCAAAACTAAGGTCCTATTCCAAACAGCCTAATTTCTGATTACTACAGCCTGAGTAAGAGGCTGTTTTATTCTTATCAGCAGAATTTTATTAAAAGGGAACCTACAGCCTTCAGCAGACAAGAAACATTATCTGAACTCTGCCTTCATCACCTCATCAAAGCAGATTTATCGAAAATTGTGCATGTCTAAGGGACTGAGTACTTTGTTGAAAAGACTGTATTGCAAAGAAATGACATCTACATTATCAAGGACAGAATGTTACTAGATTTATAAACTGCCAGGCATCATAAAAGAAATTGCTGGCTGAAGCTATATACTGTTTGCCATGTGATGTCACACTGGATATAATGTAACAGGATCTGGCATATCAGTGGTACGATTAAAGGATAATATTAGTACTGTGCCTTTCTAACTAAGGAATAATTCAGTTCCTAGGGGATAAACGGGAAGACTGAAGAGCTAGGAGCTTATGACTTGAGATTACTGCAAAGAAAAATAATTCATTACTATATCTTCAACTCCTATTTTATGAATGTGCATCAAAAGTTGGTTTGATAATTGGTATTTGCAACTAGTCCTGAGTTTTAATAATGTATTTAGAATTTGCTTTTTGATTAGCTTAAGACAGTAATTTCATTAAACCTTAAAACATTCATTTTAGAAGAATCTGTGTTTAGAATGTCACTTGAAGAGATGGCATTTCAGTCTCTATTCACTAAAGAAGTCCAGTTATAAAGGGATCAGATTATCCATCTGCTTCAGCTCTCCAAGTCAAATCTCTTCTCAATTTTTTCTAACAGCCACAGTTTTCTTGAAATGAGTTACGCTAGCAGCGTGATGCTTCTCATCAGTAATTGCCTACTTCATATATTGATACATTAAACCTTACACCATAAAGACTGATTCTCTGTCTCTTTGGTCTCTGCATACATTTTACTGAATGTATCGTTTCTAGCATGTGTTCTATGCTTACAGCTGTAGAGACAGTACATGATGTACTAATAATACAGATAATAATACAGATTTTGAAAGCTTTGTTGAAAACAGCTTCTACATTTTACTGAGAAAATAATCTCCTTGGTCTCTACTGCCAGTATCTCTGGTTCCAGAAATTATTCTATCAGGGGAAAACAAACTGAAGTCCTAGTGCTCTCAGTAGCAAAACTGTAACTGCAGTGAATCTAGGAATTTATTTTTTATCTTTTTTGTCTGCAAATGGTATCTACCAACAATCACACCACTGTTAAGAAGAGCTATGTACAGAATTGATTTGCAAAACTAAATGTGTATCAGCAATAATGCATTTTTGCATTCTGCTAGGAATCAAAACAACTATCCCATGATACATTGAAGCAGATAGTTAGGTACTAGCCCATTGACAATGGAGACAGGACTCTCAGGGGGATTTGTGCTGGTTCCAGTCAAGGCCAGCACCTTATTTTCCTCAACACACTCCCAGAATCAAGCCATGGAAAGACAGCAGCTGCCACCAACAAGCAACAGAAATACAAGGAGAAAGGATTCACCCTAAAACAGCAGGTGAGTGAGGAGCTGAACCCAGTATTTCATAAATGACCTAGCTGTCAAATGACTGAGAGTGACTGGCATATGGAAGATACAGTGCTGTGATGGGGTTTAAGGGACCATCACACTGATTCTTCTTTAGGATGCCACTACTGGTCTTGGAAGCTGACTTATACCAAGGAATCTACAAAGCACCAGAAAATGTGCTCATGCTCAGACATGAATCCAGTGTTATGATTAACTGGCATGATTTTGTCTTGAAGTAGTAGCCTGCTCTCAGACAACTCTGGGGCACAGTTCAAGGAACAGCATGTACAAGGGACTGTTCCTAATAATAGGCAACCAACCTAATGGGATCATCCTGGCTGTGGGGTGGGAGGTATGGGATAGAGCCTGGGATGTAAGCTGTGCATGCTGTTTGGCCCTAGAAACAGTGAAATGTTCCTGGACTGTTTATTTACCAGTAGAGATATAGCCTGGAACTAGCTTTAGTTAGCTTCAGTTCTCCAGCTTTAAGGTAACACTACCAACATCTTTTGCAAAGCATTTTGTCATCTATTTAGAAAAAATATTGGTTAAAATGAGACTTGGTTATTACGTTCTCTCAGCCCAACTAAAGTTCTATTAAGAAAAGAATCACTCTTTCACTATGTTCAGGTCTTCTCATTTTCAAAACCTTTCCCATCTTAGCTCCCCACTACTTAATGATTTTCATCTCTTACCACATTACCATCAATGCACTCCCTCTTTTCTGCAGATGATGCCAGCCCTAGTTGTTTGCTTGCCTTACTTCTGCCCAAAATATCTCTGTGCTTCCTACTGAGACAGTGTACTGGTGCTGGCTGATTAATTTACTACATTCCTACCTTCAGTTGCCTCTGAGGGCCTACTTCTATGTAACTTTTACAGCAAGTCAGTCAATATATAACTTAGAAGTGAACAGCTCAATAAAACTAAAGTTTATTATACAGTCACTAAAAAAAAAATAAGCAGAGGTATGTGGTTTTTTCCTCTGTTAAGTCCTTTGTTGTTTTTTTTTACTGAAAAAAAAAACAAAACAAACCATTGAGACAAGTATCATACCTATCTCTTTAAGTTTACAAGCTTATAAACTTATAGGTTCCAAGCAGAATGGTATAAAAGTATCATAAATTACAACATAATTAGTATTGCATCAAACTTGGTAGTACACTACCACACCAGCACGACCCAGCTCTAGACATAATATATATCCTGGTTGTGTTGTTGCTTGCCAGAACAGGTATAGTTACGAACCCAAACCTGCAATATTGTGGGTTTAGGTGTATTTCAGAATTTTTTTGTAACTAGAAACTGAACATGTTTATAACAAACTTGTAATCACTAATCCCTTTTACCAGTTGAGAATAACAACAGGTGTCATTTTGTCATAATTTTCAAACCACTTGCCACTGCTTTGTTTCCAAGTTGCATGAAACGTTATTATAATTTATGTGTGCAGCCTGGCTCTTAGCACTACTCAATCTTTAATGTCCCCGTTATGTTGCTCTAATGGGTATTCTTTCATACAACTGTTTTTCTCCCTTCTCAAACATAATGAATCTCTAAGTCCAAGACCTGTATTTCTGTTTCTTCTAACATTTTCTTCTCATCTACATCATTGTTCTACTGTGAAGCTTCTCTGACATTAAGGCAGAAACAAAAGGGTTTATTTCTGGGTCTAAACATTTTCCTGCAACTTTCTTGGTAATCTAAAAGTTCCTCTATTACATGGATTTTTCATAATTTGATCACAACTAGCCAAGTCCAGTAGTCACTCTGAGCAAAAGTCCTATAATTGCGTATCAGCTGCATATGTTACGGATTATATAGAATTCTAAAGCATTACTGTTGGCCTCAAAGCATTGTTATTAAAGGTAGTTTACAAAAGTAACTGAAATAAATACGCAGTCATTACACTAGTATATGTAACCTGCCATATAAGTTCTCCTTTCTTAAAATTATCAGAGTAAAGTTGTATGCTCCCGGAGTAGAGCTGAAAGCAAGGAGGAATACCCAAGAATAGCTCAACTGTCATGGGATGTTTATTTCAGGATACTTGAATCCAGCCTCTTTTTTCCTCCCACTTTGGACAGGAGAGGGTACTTTCTGAGATTAAGACACCAGAATCTAATTAACTACCTGTGCGCCAGGGATCTTTTCCTTTGAAAAAACAAATAAACAAACCCCAAAACAAAAAACAGACAAAACACAAAACAAAACCAAAACAAGAAGAAAGAAAGGAAAAAAAAAGCTGTTTCTACTCTCATGGAAGAAATACGAGGTTTACTAGAAGAGCACTTCTCAGCATCTAAAGCTATGAGAAAAAATGGAGTCACAGCAATATTCAATACCTAATACTGCTGCCAAGCATTAGGCAACCTCCTACTGTGTGACCATTGTGTCTAATAATTTTCCTAGTTTAGCTGTATGAATCAAGAATATATTTCTTAAAAGAAAGTTTCCTTTGTTCTTTTGAGAATGTAGGTTATATATCTTGTTTCATAATGAATAATATGAATAATTATGTATTCAGAAACAAGCATGGCTCTAATATTTTAAAGTAAAAAAGGAGCTTTGCTTAACTGCTTAACTGCTACTTTGCAGATCCCTGTTTTAGGTCAGAGACGTTGCAGTCAATGCATAAATACATTAAAAGCTCAGGTACCCATATATAATTAAAACAGCATAGCAGCAATAATTCTTACATGTATATTTGCCATTGCTGTACATAATCAGGTGTTCTAGCCCTCTTAGTCAAAGCAGATAACAGTAAGAAGGAAGTAATGTGCTTTTAATTTATCCAGTGGCTGGCTGCTTAAAGATCTCACAGAGGATAGAGATGAAGTAATTCTCTTTACTCTTGGTGAAGGGACGTGAACCTGTTACCATCACTGAAAACACATGAAAAAGAGGATGCTATGGGATGACACAGGTAAGAAGACTTAATCCCCTGCAGCTAAACAGGAATCTTTGTATTCTGCTTTGCAGGAATAACTCACTATACCCTATACAACTGCACCTAGAATAGAATGCTGAGTTACAAGGTCTATTCCATTACTTTTTAAATTACAAAATTTATAAAAATTTGGTAATGCAGGAAATGGAAGCTGGAAAGTTCCCTAATGTCAAGCCCACAGAGGGACACTAGATGCCTTAGTTGCTAAGCAGAGGTAAATTGAAAGCTACTGTAGCCTTCTAGCCCAGTAATACTGTATTGCCATTGCTAGGAACAGGCCACTGAGTTTGCAAGTCCTCAAAGCAGAGTCTTGTCAGACTTGTCTTGTCTGAACCTGTCTTGAATGCTTACATATTTATTTTTATTTGCTTTAGCTGTGACAACAATTGGTCTAATTTATTTTTTCTAAAAAAAATGATAATCATATTTTTCTTTTCTAATGGCTGTGTTTGAGTTAGCTTACATTTGATTATTTCTATGTTAGGCTTACAGTTTTTGTACAAATAGTAGTAGTAAGCAGTTACTCCTTTTATAACGAGGTATTTATGACTGATGTAGTGATGTTGTGTAGAGAAATACAGTCCTGGTCTGATAGTGGAAGCCCTGAGAACTGGGAACATGGGATGTAGAAGAAGGAGCACAGGCACAGGATGATCAGAGACAGGGTCCAGGCTGATAATGGAGATCCAATGGCTCTAATAAACACACCCACAGCTGGTTCAAGAAATGCAGACCAGGAACTGAACAACTAGTTTTAGGCATGACAGAACAACAAACAAGGCTCTGACAGACATAAAATGCACCACATCATACACTAAATTTGAATGTAACTTGCAGACTAAGAGCAAGATTTAAAAGCATGTTATCAAGTATAGGAGCATTGACATTATGCTCCTTTCAGCAAAGGGCTTGAATGCCCCCACACATACACACCAAACTACAGCCATTGAAGTTAGGATACAGACAGGCAGTGGAAGGGTGAACACAGCATGAAGGGAAGGAGAGGAGATTAGGAGTTGTGTGTGTAACACAACCCTGTGTTTGTTTACTGCATTTGGTAAAGACACTGTCCATGTTTGCTGTTCTTTAAGATGTGCAGACAATGTAGCAGCTGGATTAATCTGCAACCAGCATGTTGAAAAAGGGCAATATTCATTCCAAAATCAGTAAGCACATTGCTGATTTTTCATTTTTAACTTTTGCTATTAAGTGGCAAAATATTGGGAAAAGATACTCAGATACACATAATACCTAACAAAGGAAAGACATGGCATTTAAAAAGAAACACACTCCCCTTTCATTTATATGATGTTTTTTACAGGATTGTGTTTCTCTTGAAACTAGATTGATTGCATAGACTCCAAACATTAAAGCTTCTGTTTAAAGCAAATGAACAAACAATTTATCTTTGCCACGTACAGAAAACAGTTTTGAACGTTTTTAGAAATTATATGCTCAGAGTGATAAAGTAATCACTAGGAAAAGCAAGTGGGTCTATCCCATGTACAAATTTATACTATTAAAAAGACTATTTATCATTCTTGTCTAAAAACCATAGTTCATTTAGAAAAAGTACCCTTTCCATCACCACAGTTAGAGTCCGGAATTTAAAGAACTCTCACATAGCTCTCTTGGTTTTGGGTGTGGATTAGGCACTGTATGATTTTTCTTTAAATGAGCACATTCTGAAGAATTTTGTTTTCTCCTGACAAACTAATATAGAGTCTGACACGTTAGGGAAGTAAGTACAAAAGGTGTTCAAATAAATAATTTCAGTCATTCACCTTTCTGTGTAGATAACATTTCAGTTAATACTGGAAAATTATGGAATGCTGCAAAGTATTAAACCTCACAGAATGTAAGAATACAAGCTGGGAGTTACTTCCAGCAGAGCCTGATACCTTAATCATACTGAAGAGTATTTGGTTTTGAGGATAACATCACTAGAAGAAAAATAACTAGTTATTTGTGCTAACTGCTGCTCAGCATGTGTAAAGCTTCCACAACTTGGTCCTAAATATTTATTCAGAACTCAAAGAATGTATCAATTCTAGAAAGATTTAATTAAATTTACCACATTAGTAACAAAATATTTTGAGAACTGAAAAGTTAACTTAGGGAACTGAACTTCTGAAATTAAAGTATTACGCTTTTCTATGTCATGTTCATGCCTTCATCTTTCAGGAAAAATGGAATAGTAGGATTCTTAAAGGTTGGTTTTGATCACCCTGACAAAGTAAGTAGGCTATTTGCACACATCACTTGGATTAATTCTGCAAGTACATATCTGTGGGAAGGAGTTAGTTCACAGCAGTGACAATATGGGTTTTTTGGACAGAAGTGTTTGAGGCAGAGTGGAATCCGTGTTGATTAGGCCTTTGAAAGTTTTTCTGTATGTCTTGGCAGTATGTGAGGAGCAGGAACGATGATTTTCTACATAGTCTAAGACTAGTTCTGTATAAATCTTTTCAATTTCAACCTGTTTGCCTCATCTAGAGTGTTCTGTCATTGAGTGCTCCAGTTTCCATCCTCCCCAGCTCCATCCACTGTTAGAAGCAAGAAATCTCTGGCCACTCTAAGAATGTAGAGGAAGTAGCAATTTAAGAGGTAGTGTATAAATATGAATCGCCAATGTGTGGCAATGAAGACTCACCATGTTTTCTACCATGGGTCTTTTCAAACAGCATTTAAATGACAGGCATGGCATAAAATTATAGACCACATTTATTTGATTTCTTTAGTTGTATCTATGCTATAAATTAATAAAGTAAAACAAAAGCTGAGAAGTTGGGGCTTTTTTGTTCCTGGAAGAGAATGGCTTGCATCCATGGCTCCTAAAACATCCCCCCAAAACAGAGGGGTCATGTCTCTATCTATTAACATGCCTTTAGCAAAAATAACTTCCTTTCTACCACATGTAGTTCAGAGAAGAACAAACATGTCTGAGGTCTAATGAAATCAGTGTTGGATGAAAAAGAAGTCATGTATACAAGACACACTTTTATAAGTGTCACCATGCATGAAGAAATACTAGCCCTTCTTCTATGTCCCAACAAAGCATGCAAAAACAGAAGTCCAGTAGCAGTGACAAGCTTCTCCTACCATGCAAAAAAGTTTATTATAAAAGCTTACTGAGTGTAAATACAGTCTCAGAAGCCACAAGCGCACTGAAGCCACTGTGAAGCAAAGGCTCATTTATGGGATCACCTTCACAGCTCTATGATTACACTAGTGCTCTACTGTTTTATACAAGAGGACGGTGTCCTCTAACCTATCTGGTGAGAATAATTTTTTGGGAATTACCCTGATCTCTACCTTCACTGCAGCACTTTTGTTTAACTATTACTTTTTTTTTTACCGGAAAATGCTGTAGACAGAAGATAATCTGGATATAAAGCTTTACAGCTGCATAAAACTGGTGTTGAAAAGAGCAAGACCTCAAGTTTTCTTCACGACTATGTAAGTTATGCTCCTTTACACTTCATGTGATACGTTTGGTATTCTAGAACAAGATTTTAGCTAAACACCTTAGAGTACGCTGGTTAATGTATTTTATACAAAGCTTTTGAGTTTCTTTTAGTAAACAACAGGATAAAACAAGTCTTTTATTACATTTAAAATGCTGATCTCTGAGCTGTTATTAATTGTAGGGTAGGATGGAGGGAAATAAAGACTGAAATTGCAAAATACTCTGGCACAGGAACACCTACAGTAAAAGCATTTTAAAACTTCTATATCAAACATTTCTGCATGTCATGGGTGTACTTTCTTATGCTTATCTGCAAGTACCTCATCACAATCTGATGAGTCAGAGAGAAACAATTTTTGACCAAAGCCGTTAAGTTTCATAAGGGAAACACTCATCCTAGTAAATCTGGCATAAGCATAATCTTCTGTGGTTTCTTTTCTCTTTAAGACACAAATACCCTCTAATGAGAAAAAATCTTCAGCATGTTGCAGTTCTTCAAAATTTCTAACATTAGAAGTTGTCTTTGGCAATGGCATATTACAGCAGTAAAGGTATGTGTACTTTTCATAAATGCAAAATAACTTGGAATATTGGGTAAAAATTGACATATTTCTGTTTTATCAAGGGGTTTGGGATTCTGAATTGAACCTTATGATATTTAACTAACTTCAGGGCATATGTTTTTTGGAAAAAATTCTACGGATTCTGAAAAAAAAGCAATCAAAAATTTGGGTTTTACTTCCAATACTACCTCAGTTAACATTTACAAAGGTTTAGCCACTAGATATT
Source organism: Falco naumanni (assembly GCF_017639655.2). Classification (NCBI taxonomy): domain Eukaryota; kingdom Metazoa; phylum Chordata; class Aves; order Falconiformes; family Falconidae; genus Falco; species Falco naumanni. The sequence goes on from NC_054055.1 coordinate 54,360,154, forward strand.
ATTTAGCACATTATTTAGTATAAATAGTTTTGTTATCTCCGTTCAGAATCATAAGTTGCATTTTTGAACATTCAGGCCTTAATTCACTGTTTGTTTAATGTCAACTACAGTAATTCTTTCAGACATCTCTCATGCTTGAATGTAAGTATCCTGCTAAATATTTACTGAATTACACAAACACTTCAACATTCAGCCACATCAAGCAATCATAAGAGTAAATTCCATTTATGATTTTTTGTCTCTTTTTTATTCTTTGAAAAGAAGGATTTCTGCTTATTTCTCTTATTAAAAAAATAAGTTTTGTTGAACACAACATAAAGTCTTTTACAGATGCCTGCTGACATGTTTATTAAGCATTTTAAGTGCTTAATAACCATTATTTTCCCCTCCCTTTATTGAAGAAGGGAACTATACAGTACATAGCTCAACACACAGGTCTTTTAAAAGAGCAGTTCTAGTTTTTTCTTCTCTATGGCAGTTATTATCCATTCCTTTGATGTCATTTTTTTCTACCTGTGTAAGCCATTTTAAACGCCTCTGCTGTATTTCTGAGTTGCGATTGCTCTAATGAATATTCACAATCACGTTTTTATGTGAAATCATTCCCTCCTTTGGCTATTCTAGGACGAATTTACTTCATAATAATGGCATTAAACACAGAATAAATTAAATGTGTTTTTTTATTGATCTATCCTGTGTTTTCAAGTCAATTTTCTATACTGTATTGTTACAACAACTGAAGAAGAAATAATTTACATAACTCAGTATTGCTAATATTATACAACAAACTATAAAAGATTTCATGTAATTATGAAACAAAGAAATGTAGTTATTGAGTTAGTTTACAGTTAATTTTCCCACAATCAGTGGCGTAACATTTAAGGAAACAACAAAATGAGTATATAATCAATATTCTTTGGTATTGCAGATCTACCTAATGTAAGCTTTAAATATATCTGGAAAGCCAGATAATTTGTAAAGCAAAGCCTTGAAAGATATGGAATGATAAATTAAGGTAATCTGTGTGAATATTTTGAAACTGTGATAATTCATACAATGACTACATTGTAGTGATGGTACATTCAAAAACCTCACACACCTAGTAAAATGAGGTTGTCCAGTTTTGAACTCTGTCTAATGCAAATGTTGTTAGTGTAAACCCTATGGACAGATTAAGATGAGATTGTATGCCAGATTTGAATGTGCAATCCCTACGTTCATATTACAGTAAGTAAAAGACACCCTTGAGCTTTGGATCTTCATTGTGTCATCGTAATGGCACAAAAAGACAAGTCAAGGAAAGGGCACTTGACATCATACATGTAAGTAACAGACAGAACCTGATAAAAATGTTTAGCAAAAACATTCATTTGAAATAAACTGCTTTTAACTGGAACGCCATAAATTTCACTTAAGGAAACTACCATTCCTGTGGTTGTGGGAACTTCTATAGACTTTACTGAATTATACAATGCAATGTGATACAATGCAGTAACAGAGGTCTAGAATTAAAGCAGTAGATAAATGGAAGAAAACTGACACATGTGGACTCAGGAAGAGAAGAGAGGGGAGAAGATGACAATGGAGATAGGTGTGATTGCACAGCTGACTGCTCTAAGGGTCTCAGAATTATTGATAACAGTTAATGGCAAAACAGAGAGGATACTCAACAAAATTAATTAGGGAAAAGAAAAAGCACATGTGTGGCATCTGGCATTTTTACACAGCTGCTGTAAGGTCCTCTTGCCGATTAGAAGAAAAACACAGCAGGTAGGTTGCTTTGTCTTTGACTACAGTGCCACTGAAAAAAGGGAACATGCTTTTTTCTCCTGCCTTGTATCATTTATAGTTTGCCTCCACAGCTGGTGGCTGAGATGTATTACTGTACCGTTTCTCAAAGCTTCCCTCTGACCTTTGTTGATCTGTATTCTATTAACTACCTTGCTCTCTTAGATGCATCAACTGAATTGCCTGACTGAAACAAGGGACAAAACTAATACTAATAAGGTTAGTACTATCACTAGTTCACTGAGACTTGGAAATATTTTCCTTGCATCCACTCTTCCTTGACTTCACTGTATGGTTTTGACAAAAATGATCAAATTTTTTTCCACAGTACAGAATGTCTCATTACATACCAGGCACACTTTTCTGCCTTTGAGTTCTACATGGATGAATGGCTTTCTAAGTCTGCCTGATAGTTGCTGGTAAACTAAAAATCCAAATTATCAATGCTGTGCTTTAAAACTGGTTTCTTTCCTTATATGGGCTCCTGGTTACTCACAAATAACATGGTTTTCCAGAACCGGAACTTTTGTCTGGCTCATGAACAATTCCAGTATATGTCAGATAATCACAACAAATTCACTAGATGCACAATTTAGTTGTAACTCATGTTAAATGGGAAAAACTATAGAAATTAAATAAGCAAAATTGTTTAATTCTAATTCTTTCTTATTGGTGACCTGTGTAGTCATCAAATAGCTGAGCAAGATGATACAATATGTAAGTGTACCCAACAAGTACTGACTTGTTAAGAGTTTTTTGACCATTTTTGTACAAGTATAAGCAGCAACACAAACTAAAAAGACAAGTTTATTGTAATATACTGGCTTGGCTTGAGTATTACAATGGTAATTACACACAGAAACACATGTATTGTACATATGTTTCAATAGCTTACTAAGTTCAAGATTTGCACATGATAAAATGGAAAGGGAAGTCATGGGCTTAGTCTCTTCACCCTAAAAACGTAACGGTAATGGAGTTACTTTGAGGATACTGCCTCACTGAGGATTAAGGCAGCTATAATTCTGCTTTTCCCAGTATTTATAACGTTTAACAGCATCTCTGTTTGCCGATTTGCTTTTATGATGAAAGCTGCATAGAAGGATTATTTATTGCCTCTGAGTTCTGTGCTGTTATCCTTTTTGCTCTTCAAACCTTGCTAGGCCAATTAATATTCCTTATCTCTAAGAAGGGTAGTTCTTCTTATCCCCAAACACATGTGGTTTTACAGCAGCTCCCAACACACCAATTATTCTAGAATACCAGTATGATTTCATTATATTATGGATAAGTGCAGACTTTGTTCTACCTATGAAACTAAAAAAAATGCAGAACATAATACTTCAACATTTTGCTTTTTGCATTCTGCTTCAATTTTTCTATCTTATCCTTTTATAGAAAAATGGGTACTCAACACAGCTGAAAGCAAAAATCTAACATTTAAATATCTAGTGAAACTATAATGAATATATTTATTTTTTTCAAAAGGAATATTGTCATTTTCTGTTCACAGTTGAAGCCAAATCAATGAGAATTTACTCAGGTAACTGAGTAGTAGTGAAAGGGGGACGTAAAGAGTTCAAATCATGCACAAGAACTGATACTCAGCTTCACACAGATGCTGCTCAACCCAGTGACCTGGATTTTCAGCAGATGTCACATGGGCCTTCTAGACCTATTGTAAAATGGATCTGTATCAATAATTCATTACTGCCTTTCCTCTCTAAACACTACAGCCATTTATGTAATATTAAGAAACTCCAGTGTTGTGCTCTTTATGCCACCATCTTACATAAAGAAATGTACATCTACCTCACTTCTCCTTTCCCCAGGCTCTACAACTGCAATACATTATTTAATGATAAACAACATTATCTCCTGTCAGTACTGATTAGAAACGTGGTTGCTTAGCACCATCACACAATTGTAGTACTGAATATGGAATAAAACAAAAAAAAATTAATTAATTATATTTTGATGCCTTATAAAATTTGATAAAACAAAGTTTGTAAATTGATAGAAGATGAAGTGCCTCTCCTATATGGGCAGACCACTACATTTGGTAGAACCCATTCTGCATCTTTTTTTAAAGCACCCTTTTACAAGCTTCTTTTTTGTACTCTGCTCAGAAGGCTGCATTATGGCATTACTTACAAATTACAGTGGATTCACCCTGAAACATGAAAATCTCAACTGTAAGGCATATTTAGCTTACATGTAAAAACAGTCTGAACCACAAATTTCTCAATGTGAAAGGTCATAGAATTAACTCTATGTAATTAATTATTAATATTCACATTGTTTCAGAAATATTAGAAAGCATTTCATATTCATCAAAGTACAACTGTATTTAAGAGCTGCTGCTTATAGCACCAATCATTGCAAAAGGTCAGGATATAACATTCATTGCCCATTTTTCTAATTCCAAAATGTTTCAAAGTGATTTACAGTTGTGACATTTTGCATATGTTTAAGTTTTAGGTATAAGTAACAAACTAAAATATATATCAATAAACAGATAAATCCTTGTAAGTGATTTCCTAAATTTTTCCACTTAGAGTGACCAGGTAAGGGGATGATAGCCCTCACTCTGCAATAAAGTGCATTTAATTTTAAGAAGAAATGACATTGATATTTTATCCTATTTTTTATATAAAAGCTATTTAAGGCTACAACTATATATATTTAGAACAGTAGGTCAAAAAAACCAGAAAACACTGTCTTACCATAATTTCACCAATGTATTTTTTTTCCCGTCTTGATGGAAACTGCAGAAAGATTTCCCCATAAGAATCACAGAATGTATGATCCATCTCACTCAATTTTGACATATAAATTCAGACCACTACATTTACTGATTCATCAAGTTCAGTGGAGGGAGCTAGGTTCATTCATTTACAGAATAAAACAGATTTCTCTTGAATGTCTTTCTCACTCCATTTGCTGAAGTGGGGCTGGTTAATATTTCCTCATAAGAAGAACAACAATTTACCATTTTAAAAAATAAAACTTTAACATTTCCCTCTTAAAAGCATGTCTTTGTCATTAGGGCCTTTTTCTAAGAATTGCCTTCTAAAAACCAATTTGACAGCCTATCCTTGTCTATGTACATTTATATTTTGTGATCTGTTCTGAAAGTATTTCAAAAACACGGACAATATTCTCTGTCTTGAAGGACAAACTTATAAAGAAAATTAAAATTATTTTACTCATCTTCTGTATCTGTAGCTTATTTGATATATGATTACAGGCAAAAATACATGTGTGCAACATATGAACACTCTCAAAGATATATACTCCCTTTTTTTCCTATCTTTCTCCTGAAATGCTTTGTGTTCCATTCATTTGAAACCGTTCCAGAGATGAGTACAGGATGTCTGGTTTTACAGCCAAACCAGAGGCACTCCTTATAACTGTGATCTGGGAAATGGAGCCACTCATTTTACAGCCGAACACACCTCTGTCTTCCATAATGTCTCTATAATGTATTATATTATGTCTCTGTAATGTTTTATACTGTAATCTATAATGCATTTTTTTATTTTAATCTTTCAGTTCTTGTTCAAGACAGTAGATATCATATCCTAAGGTTCATGCTGCAGAATGCCAGCAACGCTGACATCTTTTTATGTAGAAGAAAGTCCAAATGTCACTTAAAAACTTGTGGGTGGCAGACTGGGAAAATTCTCCCTGTAGCCATAGGCAGGGTGTTAGTTACCTTGCTCTGCACGTTGCATCGCATGGTTAGAAAGAGAGGTTCATGGCGATGGCAGTGTAGGCTGGCATGAATAGGTTAACCAAAACAGAAGAAAACGGAATTTTAAACTTCCTTTAAAGAGCAGTTCTTCCAAGTTCAGGCTGGGACATAGAAAACTGACATAAGTAAAGACAAGACACTTTAAATGATCTATGGGGTTAGGGGGTTGCTTTTTGAATTTTGACGAGGATACTCTTTTTGGAGGCCTTGTTAAGTTCTGAGATTATGTGGGAAGGAAGGGAAGAGAGCTGACAGCGATCAACTGGGAAAACAAAGCTCTTCCAGTATTTTCTGTCAAAGAAGAGCTCAGCCATACTTTTATTTCAGTGTCATTGGCTGCTTTAAGTTGCCAGGTAGTATTTTACATTTTTTCTGTATTTTCAAAACTCTCATCATTGCCACTGCTGGATGGCTGGAATAGATGCCCAGTCACTGGCTGCCAAGACATCAGGAATATGCTCATCTGATGGCAAATATAGTATCACACGCACCATAGAGGGGACTTAAACAGTAAAAAGAATATAGACACTTGTGGGTTGATATATGACACATTATTCTAGAAATAGGTCATGTTCTTGCCAACAGACATTACACTACCACATCCAACTCTATCAAAGAGGTTTTAGAAGTGGTGGGAAGATGATTTTTTGAAATAAATCTATATTTTGACTCATCTACATCATATTAAGAAATAGAAGAATAAGGAAGGTACAGTTTTAATCAGTTCCATGTGTAAGCCATTCACTGCATAGGAAATGAGAGGGTTAGGGGAAGTTCAAGTATTTATTGTAATTACTTGTTTAGGAATCAAAATAAATAATAATAAAAAAAACAGGTTATGACTTTCATAACTAAGTGATGTGTTCTAAGGGCAAAAAAGGCAGTATGATCCAGTGAGCAAATTACAGGCTGAATCATGTTGTAGTTTATATTTTAATAGCAACCTGTAATGTTTCTGTGGGCGTTAAAGCCTAGGTTTTGGGGTTTTTACTTTTAAAGATTAACTGATATTTCAGAAAGAAAATTATTTATTTGGAGGATCTGTGGTAGATTCTTTCAATTTTTTGTTCTTTGAATATAAAGGTCATGATGTAAAGAAGGAATTTTAAGTAGATCTGGTTGTTCTTACAGAAAGACAAATACCTTCACTTTGGTTTGAGCCTTATTTCTGAGGAAAACAACATGGGATAAATCATAATTCTGTGAAGGCAGAGTGCATAAGGAGGACATTTTATGCAGTCCACTTTAGTTGTCTAACTTTACTAGTTGTACTGCCTTCTTAAATGTTGCAGGCTAGTTAGATCTTTATTCGGGGTTACACTTTCATTATTTTGAATTCTACCACCATATGCAGAGCCTGAACTACTCGTGGTGTTCAACTGTCATGCTTGTAATGACATATATATGGTCTGATTAAAGGAACTTGTAAGGAGGAGCACTTGTTGCAATGAATATTCTTTGTATGGTGAAAGAGTTAATCTTAACTGTCCCAAAGTCCAATAATTCAAGATTAGGTGATAATATATATATCACGTACACAATGCTTGATTTCACATATGTAGAGATAATTTCTCAAGGTTATGTATTTTTTATTTTGTTTAGTCTTGATGGGTGATATAAAGCTATAGTTCTTGAGTGCTAAGCTGTTACTAAAGGAAATAGCATCATGTTTGTAGGCATATATATCATTTATATATATAAAAATATATACAGTTTATATAAGCAGAACATATATAGCAGAGATTGCAATTCTTAAAATTAAGATAGTGTCTTGAAACTGAATTAGATATAAATTGCTGGAGAAGTTTGTTTCCATTGGAGAACACCTTCAAAATAATTATAAAAATATTCTAATTGCCTTTTAAATGTGTTTTCCAGCAGTCATGGTGATTTGCACACACTTTTTCCTTTTAATAGCAGCAGAATGACAGTCAGGCTATTTCATTAGAAAATGACATAATCATTAAGAATGTTTTCAGTACCAGGACATCTCATAAATTCTGGCATATGAAATCATATTCCAGATTATGAACTTATTTACAAGACTCTAATTTATTTTTTTAACAGTAGCAGTATCATTACTTTTCCTGTCTTTCATGCAGGTGTTCATAACTTAGACTAAATTCAAATTTCTTAGCAGTGTTGAAAGAAGGATATTTCAGAAATGTATTGACAAAAGAGGAAAAAAAGAAAATATGAACACACAGGAAAAATGTTTATGTCAAAAATTTTGCTATATGATCTGGACAAGATAATCAATTTTTATTCATTCACAGTAATTAGGCACAACCTGTAATAATAGGGAGTATTATTTATCAGAAACTGAAGTTGTCTGTTAATGATGAACTATTGGATGTTTTTATATTTCAGCAAAAGCTTTTACATTATCTTCAGTTTGCAAGACTAATGCTAATTACTGTACAGATTAATAGCTGTTAAGTATGTCCTACATTCAGTATAAGTGAATAGAAATTAGTCTTATATTTAGGATATAAATAAACATCATTGTTCATAGACTGATTTTAACTCCTAAATACCTACATAGTCCTGGCACTCAGAGCAGCCATTATAGTGTCCTTTGCATTTATAAGGTAACAAAATACATATAATATCATAAGGCAAAGTTAAGTGACCTTGGCTCAATGCATATAAAACCGTAAGTCCTGTAATAGGCAGTGGACAGGTTCTTGCTAGTTTGACTGTCAGCTGTTTGTATACTGTTTATACTCTCAGTAATTTAATTCTGACAAGTGCTATGATGGCAGATAGGCTAACTCTGGTAGTAAAAAATTTTGCTTATATGGAAAAAACTTAGTTATCATCCTTGCTATTCCTATGGCTTTTCTCTGTTTCACTATGAATCAGGATATTATTTTTACAGCATGCAAGTTCCCAGCTGTCATGCACAGGTAACTGTGGGCGTGTCCTATCATGTTCCAAAACCACCTCAAGTTCCTACAGAAACAAGTAATATAAACCAGCCTTCAACTTTCAGATAATTGACTGCAGCAGCAAGAATCATCCTTAAATACCATTTTTAAATCCATAATGTAACGGCCATGCTATGTGCTGGGAGCGAGAGGATGAGAGAAAAGAGGGAGTGTGAAGCCACAACTCTGGGAACTGATTGTAAACAAAAAAAAACCCCAAAAAACCAAAAAACAAACAAACAAACAAACAAAAAAAACCAACCAAAAAAATGGACAGTGTATTCACATCAGAGAGAATTTTTTTTTATACTTTTGCATCTGCAATGGAATATATATGACAAGTATCAGCTGATAGTAATTTCCCTGCTCTACACAGCAGCCCAAATTTTCATTTTAGGCTTTATTTTAGTCACTGTTGCCCATGCAGACAGGGAGGTTGTGAGAAGTAGGTTTTCACAAATAAAGTGAGTCCTCAGGTTCACTGAAGACTACAAATAAAAAATAATCATATGATTATTGCATAACATCATCCTGGGGCAAGGTTAAGTTGTACCCATAATTTCACTGTGCTTTTCTAGTGCCTTAATATTTTCAATATTCTTTAAGTACTCTTTTTTTACAGTTTAATTTGTAAATAATTATAATCTATTCCAATAATCATGTTGAAGGATAGAGTTTGGGCTTTTGTTGGGTTTTTTATAGAAGTTTACATTTTTTTGATACAGGCTCTTACACTTAAACCTTCTACCACAGAGGCTTTCTTTGTCGGGATTTTCTTCTTCCTGTCTGCTCTTCCTCTGAAAACACAGAGATTATTTTCTCCTCCAGAGCTGCTTTTTTTTGTTTCTCTTTTCCCATTATTGCCTGACTTGAACAAGGTTTTGCTCCTCTGGGCTTTTGTAACAACAAGCCTAGAGGCTTGCTGTAGAACACTTAGCCTCTGATTCTGACCTTTCACACACAGGATGAATTTCTTATAAGAACTCTCTCCTCTAACAGGGATTGTCAGTCAGGTACAGAGTTATAACTTATGTTGAAAATTTCAGTCTACAATTTTTCTTGATTAAAGCAGGCTGCTGTGTTTATCTCAGTAGGATTCAATACCAGTGGGGAGATTACAAGTCTTAACGTTTGTGCACCACATACAAATAGACTACTTGGGGAATAAAATTTAGAAAAAAAAAATAATAAAAGGTTGTATCTGGAATGTAATCAAAGGATGGTCTTATTTAAGAAAGAATTTGTAAGTCTTTTTCTTACTGGGCATGCATGATACAAACACATGGAAGCTACATGCAATCAGACTATTATGCACCCACTACTACAATAATGTCTTTTAAACATGTCTATACTGATTGTATGGTCTGTTCATGAAGTAAAATGTGGGGCTTTTGGGTTGAGTCTGGGAAGGGAATATTTCTTTTCTCTCAGCTGTAGAGAATAGAATCTATGTAAATAAAACAGAACATGTTTAATTCTGTGAGAAGTGTTAGGATTCACATTTTGTGCCTAAGGCTTTCTCCCAGCCCAAGGTGACCTCACCCAAACTACATATGGAGACAATCTCCAGCCTCTTCTGACCCCTGAAAATTACCTATGTGCTGGCAGACTGCTAGCTGGCACAAACCTAAACTGTGCTTCCTGACACTTAAATACACACCATCACAGACCCATGCTTAAGCAGAATGCTCTGACTTTTCTACGTTTTCCAATATAGGTATTGTTCCTCAGACTGTAAACAGACCCCACCCTTCAAACAAAGGCACAGCAGCTAGCGCTGGAGCACTGTCTCATGTTAATTTTATTTTTCAATGTCAAGGGAAAAAAAGTGTAAGCTGCAAGAAGACTCACACCAGTTCACGGGCAACGGAGCTGGTGAAGGGTATGGAGCACAGGTCTTACCAGGAGCAGCTGAGGGAACTGGGACTGTTTAGTCTGGAGAAGAGAAGGCTCAGGGGTGATCTTATCGCTCCATACAACTACCTGAAAGGAGGTTGTAGGCAGAGGGGTATCAGTCTCTTCTCACAGATAACTAGCAACAGGACAAGAGGAAATGCATGAAGCTATGGCAGGGGAGGTTTAGATTGGGTATTAGGAAAAAATTCTTCACTGAAAGGTGGTCAGGAATAGACTGCGCAGGGAAGTGGTTAGTCATCATCCCTGGAGGTGTTTAAAAAACATGTACATGTGGTGCTTAAGGACATGGTTTAGTGATGGGCAAACAGTGGGACTTGACAATCTCAAACATCTTTTCCAACCGAAATGATACTATGATTCCTACTATTTTGAAATGGGCACAGGTTTCTAAACAGACAATGGGGAAGACCTTCCAATTTCCTTACCCCTTTTTTAGTACATTCGAAAACTTGAACAATTCAAGAGTTTAAAAGAGTCAAAAACCCCAGTGAAAACCTTGAAAGGGATGTGTGTCCCAATCATACCTGCAACTAATAAGAACAACATGGAGATTATTCTCAACAGCCATGCTAAGAACGTTTAACACAGTTTAACGCTAGTTATCAGACAGGTATTTCTGACATGACTCTATGACTCATTTCGTAATGCAGTCCCCAAGGCTGTGCAATTAGATCCTCAGGTGGCAACAGCAGTATGCTCCAATGACATGAAAATACTTGCTGCTAATGTATGTTAGTTTAATATCTGACAGTCAACCAAAATACAAAATCTCTTCAAGGAGGTTGAGACTGAAAGAGAAGATTTTGTGTGCAAGACAGATCGGAGTTCTGAAGCCTTCCTTAAAGCAAATAAATACTTTTCTTTTTTTTTTTTTTTTAATGGAAATGTGGATAGTGTTTGTACAATTTGCTTTTTTTTCTGCATGCGTGGATTAAGATTCCCAAGAACATTTGATAAGAAAAATAAATAATGAGGTTGTTTCTACATAATGATAGAAAGCAAAACACACAAAAAGACATTGGTACTTTGCCAATTAGAAAACTAGAACATTTAAGGACATATAAACTTTAAGAAAGGGACATACTTAAAGGTACCATGAAAGACTCTCCATTTAGGATAAAATCTCCACAATTACAAATTAAGATTTAATATAGTTCTTACTTAATAAGACAAACAATCCACATTATCCATGTCCCAGGTGATCATACTTTATATGATCACCAGGTGATCATTCCCAGGTGATCATTCCCTTATAACCAGCCTACAGGGTATAAAATCAGCACCTCCTTCAGTTTTGTATATTATTATATATTAAAATTATGTTTGATCTTAAATCATTTACTATTACAGCTCCCATAGATAAGATTTAAGCTGTTGACTAGACAGAGACTTAGGAAACTCGCCATCACCTTAAACATTGAACAACAGTTGAGTGAGATTTTGAAAATCAACATTTTTGATTTTTCCCCTACAGTGACAACTAGGTGCATTATCTCCTTTTGGAGGTCTCGCTCCTTATACTTATCCATTAACATGTATAGGAATCTTTTTTAATTTCATAGTCAAATCACATACTGTGAATACATTATCCGTGTTTAAATATGTATATGGATTGATTTCTTCTCTAAGAGATGCTGATTGCTAATACTGCTTTTCCAATCATAGCATAAGGAGCACTAAATATCTCTGGTCCATAAGGTAACTGCAATAAGCAAAAGTCTTATGCTGTCTCCGGACATCACAGTCTCTGTTGTTGTATTTCTCAGCCTTTTTCAGTCTTTATCTGTAAGTCTGTTTCTTCATGTATACAATTTTCTTTTTTCCACAGTCTAATGCCACTTTGTGATGGCTGCATAACAATGTGCTAAAGTGCAGTACAGATTCTGATTTATTTAAATAAACTCAAGATCACTTTATCAAGCTATTGCAGTGACTTCGCTGTTCCTGCTCTGCCTTAAAATTATTCAAGAGATAATCTGTGGTCACTTATGCCAAATCAATAGCTTTAAAAATGTGATACAATCCATACACCGTAATTTTTTTCTCCAAGACAGAATACCCAAATATCCCTTCACAGACCATTTCAGATTCCCACAGACTAACATTATTATTCACCATCTCTTGTTTTAAACTGCTTAGTAGAATTGCTCTTACCATGCTTAGCTTGAGGGAATGATGAATTTCCATACTGGGTGAAGCCTTGCTGTATACCATTTGAACAGAATTTTTCTTGTAAGAAATATGATTTTGGGGGGGTTGACTTTGATGAAATGCAGAAAATAAATATATTATAAAAGTTTGCTTTTTAGAAGTTTGGAGTCAGGGGAGTAAGTACCTATGAAGTCAGTTGCATGCTTGGTATCACTACTATATGCCATTCATTACCCCAGCTTCTTATTCTATTTTATTAGATTACAAGATTTTTCACCTAATAGTAGAGATAATAAGCATTTTATTAGCAATATGAAAGAGAAAAAAACTTTAGCATCTGCATTATGTTAAACTCATTCTTTTCATTGATTGAACTTCCAATAATTTCACCACAGACAAAATCTAAATATTTTTAAATTCTCCCAGAACATCCAATGGAAAAAAAAAAATTTGTCACTACTGGGGGGAGAGGGGAAAATTAAGTAAGTGCATCCAAATAAGACTTTCTGAGAAATTTCTGAGTCAGAATCAATCACCTAAATCCATATTCAATCAGTCACCTAAATGTATATTCTAGACCAAGCAGTGGTATAACACTTTGCTTCAACTAAATATTGATGTGGAGCAGAAAAACTGACCTGGGATTCTTATTAGCAGGACCTGTCATTATTATTATTTGTCCTTCCGGGGTGCATATGGAAGTGGAATATTCTGCTTGAAATAAGGAAATTGAGAAATCACATATGCTTCAAGGGTGACCGAGACTTCATAACATAAATAATCTAAACTAATATGCCAATATAAGTTATATCTCCCTATCAAAATACAGGATATGAAATGTACATTTGGTCACAAATATAATTTAAGCAGAATTAAATTTTATGCATAATAATGTTCTCATATCACTATATATTTGAAAATCTTAAAAAAATTACAGAATGTACAATGAGTGCATGTTTAAGATTTTGAATCTGCAATATATCCTAGTCAGCTGGCTAGACATCAATCGCCACTGAAGTGCATTATCTATAAAAAAACAAGTTGTTAGGCAAACTTTTAATTGGCATGTATATTTTAAAAGAAAACTGAAATAAATCCTACTTTCACTTGACATAGAAACTTCGATGTGACCTTTCTTTCTGGGTTAAGTTTGATAGTGCATTCTAAAATACCATTATCTTCCAGATGGCCAGAATAATATCAAAGATATAGGGTGTGAAGCTGTTTAGAGAGTTCTTTATTGCACCTGAGAAGATGAGAGAGCAGGCAGCTGACATTTCCAATGCCTTGATAACATCTGTTTTTTCCACAGTATCACTTCACAAGACTTTCATTATTTATCTTTTTTTACTGCACTGCTACCAATTTCTCAATTCTTTAAAAAGAATCTGTGATATGCATTTTCTGCCCAGACTGTCTGATGTTATACTGTTCCTGCAGTTATTTTCCACTAGTCCCTGACATTTATTAACTTCCTGTTACTGATGCATTTGTTTAGTTTCTAGAAAATAGTTTTCACTACTTTCAGTCTTCTACAGGGATGACAGTATCGCTTTTGTTCCTTAAACTACCTTGTTTCAAGATTTCTTACTGTAAATCATCAGTTTATGGAATAAAGGGCAATATAGTATGAACCCCTTGGTTTGACAGAGAGCAAGGCAGTGAAACAAAGTATTACATTTCAAATTCATGTTCATTTTAACTTTTTTTTCTATACAGCCTTTCACCATCTTCATACTTAGTAAATCAGCTAATCAAACTCCCCTAGGTTTTCTGCTGCAGCTCAAGCACTTTGACAATTACAGACACTTATGAGATGATTTTTCTCACCTGACTTTAGACACCTAAAACCTAGATAGCTTAAGAGAAATATGTTGAACTGTTCAAGTCGCTTTAGGATCTCTATTTAATCTACTAAGAAGAAAAAGGATTTGGTGCAGAAGGGACATCCTGGACACTTATTTTGGGATGAAAAAAATTAACTATTTCTAGAGGTATGCCTTTATTCTACTTCCTGAAAAGGAAAAGGGAATGTAGTATTTGTAGCTCAGAAGCAAATGGTTGACTTGGGATATCTAAAACAGCTGAATTCTTTCTCAAGTAATTTCACTTGATGCTTGATGTTTTGGCCTATTATTTTTTTTTTTTTAATTTCTGATAAATCGTTTGTAGCTGTAGCTGATACATATTATGTGAAGCTGGTGTTTCCATATGTAACTTTAAGAGGAAAACTTGTTAAAAAAACATGAGAACACCTTCATTGCTAGTTTGATTTTTAAAAGCCTGTTCAGGAGGAAAAAAATTGAATTATTGTTATATTTCTATTTTTTCTTCAGTGAATTATTTTATCTGTTATTAGCAAAGGCTAATTAATATCCAGGTGGGTTTTTATTTGTTTGTTTGTTCTAACTTTTATTCATTTAAGTTTTACTTACTGTGTTTTACTACACACATGTAATAAGTGAGATAATGTATGTAGTTTGATAACAGCATAACCTGAGTGAATGACTAATGAAATTCAAGTTGTTAATCTGATACAAGTCTGAAAGAAGTTTTCATACACTCATGTATTTAGAACACTTGAAATCCTACCACCAAGCAATATGAATGTTAAGCACAAGAATTTAGGTAGAATTTATATGAGCTGAATTTCAGGAGTTTATCCTAGCTAAATTTATATTGCTTATTCTTGTATCTACTCTGGGACCTTGTCACCTCTCCACTACCTGTTTGCAATAGGGTAGCATGGTACAATTCTGTAAACTGCTTATTTTCTTTGCTGCCTTTTTCCTAAAATGTCTTAAGCAGAAAGCTAGTCCCAGTCAGAATTGTGTTTTCTTTTAAAAAAATAGGAGATTTCTCTAAACCAGCTCCTTTCTTTCTGGCTTTGTGTTTCAGAACTGTGTAAAAAAAAGCAAGGTCAAGTGGACTGGTAATTAACAGAAGTCAAGAATTGCTGAGTTACTGGAGACAGAGAGGTGGAGGAAAAAATAAGGGACCAAGAAAAGAAGTTTAGGATTATTCATGATTTTACCACCTAAACAGTTGACTACAGATCAGAAATGAATAAAATTACTAGACAATGAATAAAGATTTATTTACTTTTGTATGGCTTGATCTAGATGTTTCATTAGTAGATATAATTAATTGACATCAGCTTGTGTGAGATTCTTTTTCTATGCCATAAGGGAAGTAATTCAGACATACATGTTGGATGTCATTTTTTCCTAGTGTATGGTTTGGAGAGGTGAGTCGTCTCCTCTTTTTTTAAGAGGAGCTGATTTATTTTTATTTTTTACAGAGGGAAGAAACAGATAGTGAGGCTTTAGAGAAATACTGAATGTGTGGGTGGAAGAACAGGAATGAAGGACCCAAAATCAGCTCATTAATCAATAACTTAGGCCTAATATTTTGAGTTAAAGTGATGTCTGTTGAATCACTGTCTCACCGGTAATATTAAAACTCATTCAATCCAGAAAGAAAACAGAATATAAATCATAGAATCATATCATAGAATGGTTTGTGTTGGAAGGGTCCTTAAACAGCAGCCAGTTCCAATTCCCCTGCCATGGGCAGGGGCACCTTCCACTATTTGAGATGTTGCTCAAAGCTCCATCCAACCTGACCTTGAACACTTCCGGGGATGGGGCACCCAGAGCTTCTCTGGGCAACCTGCTCCAGTGCCTCACCACTCTCATAGTGAAGAATTTCTTCCTTATATCTAATCTAAATCCACCCTCTTTTAAAGCCATTACCTAAGGTGTTTTCATTTATATGTCATAAATAATTTGAGTAAGTCTCTTATTTGTTTGTTCCATTTTTTTCAGAGCCAAGATGGAGAAATTTTTCATCTATGTCCCTTTAAACCATAAGAAAACAGCAAGAACTCACTGTGCTTGCTTCAGTAGCTGCACTGGCTTGATGATGTGATATAAGGAAGTAAAAAGACCCAGCAAATTTTAAGAGCTAAACTCTCTAACCAATTCACCAGAGACAACCAATCTGTATCATGTCAAGAAGAAACAGAGTGGAAATGCAAGCTAATGAATAGCTAGTGCAAAAATTTTAGATGTTATGATGTGACATAACGGGTAAGCACCTACCTGTAAATCAAAAGAGATTTAAAATGCAGATTCAATTTTTCTCTTTTGTTATGAAAAATGCCTCTGTCTCTTTACATCTGAGTATAAATAAATTGTTAAAATGAGAACAATTCTACATTACTTTGCAACTGAAAATATGTGTATGTATACACACATAGAAAAAAACTGATTGCTGTGGTGAGAATCCTTAGTATACAGGTAAGTCAGATTGCCCTTAAACTTTAAAATAAATTTCTGCTAAATTCACTCCTTAACAGCACTTTTCATGCTAATGCTGAGTTCTTAAACATTAAAAATCATCAATATTGATACAAAATGTGTCAAAGCGCCTTCAACAAAGTGTCAGTACAAACAAAGTGTATCAAAGTGTATTCAACAGTTTATATTCCAAATTAGCTGGGTGTATACAACACCACATCACTGGTGACTATGGTTCATGGCAGTCTTTGGTGAGATCAAGGTGATCAGGCTTCAGAGATCTTTGAAGTCAGAAGTGCAGTGTCATGTCTTGTTCTACAATTTTCTTCCCTTGTGCCTGATCTTTTTTCTGCTATTTGCCACTCACCTCCTACCCTCAAGGGGGATATCATTTCCTCCTGATAATGATTATTTGCGGGTGAGGGGTGTCTTTCAAGTTATCCTGGTGTACGTGGTAGGAAGCCCTGTGAATTTGAAGCCCTATGTGATTGTATTGTCCTCTGCAACTTTTTATAGCTTGGTTGCCTCCTGCATGCAACCTGCCTTTTCCCTCTTGGTGGTCACATTATTCTTATATTATGTAAAATGCTTAAGGATTGTGTCTGGCTATGCCTTCACACTGTTAGAAAATGCTTGCATACTCTTGTTGTTGTTTACATTATTTCAGAATGGTTATATTCGGGTTTGTATTAACTATACCCTAGTCAATACATTTCTAATTTCTAGATGTCACAGGGCTCTGGTTTGGCTACAATTAGTTGTGATATGCTGTCCCTATGCCTCCTGTGGAACATACAGGCTTCCCAAAATGAAACAAAAGCCTCTTCATTTTAGCTACCCAAACTGCATAAAGCCTTCCTGGCAAAGGAGTTTCGGACAGTATCTCTCTGAACAGGGACTGTAGAAACCTTCAGCTTGTGGCCATCTATCTTTTCATAATTCATACAGTTTAGAAAGTGCTATTTATATGTATTTCCTCTTTGCAAAGATTTTTTCTAGAACTTTGTCCATACCAGAGGGTAAATTGTGAGGAACAAACAAGCATCTGAATTGGAGGTATACAGTTAAGATACACTGAGTTCTTTGTGCCTTGAGGGGTTTTCTTCTTGCCAGAAAACCTTCAGTCTTGCTAGCTTGCTAAAATAAATCATCTCTGCCTATGCTACTGTGACTTGCCTCCCATTCCTCCTAAATAAAAAGCAGATTATAACATCAGTGGCACTTCAACGTCAAAAGCCAAGGAGATTAATGTCTGCAGTGAAGAGCCTTGGCTGAGCAAAGGTGAGTGCTGAATAAAAGGGAGGTGGCTATTTGCAAATGGAAGGACACTGAAATAGAACGTGGAAGTACGAGTGGAAGTACAAACTAAACATGATATTTGGAATTCTATTGACATTAATTTCCTTTCAGATCTTGATACTGAACCTGCACATAAAAATCCTAAATCCAATTCAGTACCTGTAGAGATGCCACATTCTGTTGGTTGTCCAACCACAGTAATTAGGTGCAAAATGGTGACATCAGCTATGCTCCTTCTCTTGTAATTTAAGGGAAAAAACCATGAAATTCCATCCCACAGGTCATGAGCAGAGTTGTTTATATAAACAACTGAGCTTTGTTCCAATCATCCATTACAAGTAAATCAAGCATTCTCTTTTTTTTTTTCTCATTTAATAAAGGGCTGCAAAATTATTCTGGTTCCTCCACACGTGTTGGAGAATTATTTTTCAAAATTATTCACTAAATAGTATGGGTAAAGCACATTAATCTCTGGAATTCTTCACAAATTATGCACGTTAAGTATTTGCAGTCACTGTTACACGTTTTTGGTACCTGATGACCAATTACATTTAATTGTTTCTGCTTCTGGCTACTTTGTCTTATTTAGGTGAGAAGTAAATAATAAACAGTGCACGAAAAATACTATGTCCGCATTAGAAAGCTATTTTGTACCATAGGAGATGCTCTCTAGATCAGAATACCAACGGTAAAGTGACTATGTTGACAATGTTTTATATGCAATATGGCTTTTTCTTCCTCCAGACTAAATTTAGTCTGTTCCCCAGGATGAATGATCCCAGCATTCTTATGATTTGAAGACATCCAAAAGGGCAAATCTTTGGTTCAAACACTTAGATCTGCATCAGCAGTTTGAGTGCACCTGATGCATATCTGAGAGCAGAGCTTCTGCTGTGGTTATCTCCAAAAACAATCAAGTTCTTGTGAATGAATATCACTTTCAAACTGAATCAATGCTCAGGGACGGCCAGAAGATTCACTTTGAAACCTCACTGCTGCTCTTACCAAGCATGCTAATGTGGACACAAATAACAGATTTTTCCTTCTTTTATGTTAATAATTTTTGCCTATAAATATAAGCTATTACATTTAGAAATGTAGTACAAACCATATTAACAAATGTAATAAAATATAACCATTCCTCCAAAAGCATGTTATTTTTAGGAATCTTATTCTTAGGGATTAAAAGGGGTGTGATACAGATTGAAGAGAAAAACCATACGCAATTCACACAAATAATCACAAATAATCTATTTTTGCAGCTTTCTTTTTTTTAAAAAATTTGTTTGGTTTCATGGTGTGTATTGCTGTTGGGTTTTTTTTAATAAATATAATGTTATTACTTGTGGCTTACCACTATCTAATGTAACTTCTGCTTTTCCAAGGCAAAATCACATCTTGACAGACGTTTTGTATTTTTTAATTCATAATTCCACTTAAGTTTCTTTTAACTTTGAAATAACTGGAGCTGTCTTAAGTCTTGTTTAACTTTGTCTATATAATACTTTAACCTTTCATGACTTGTATGTGTAGCAGTCATTTAGTCAAAAATTGTAACTATGTCCTGAAAGATTAAATGAAATACCATCGTAGAATAATTTCTTTTCAACTAGGCCCATGATTTATTGAGCTAGACAGAAATGCATGCTTCTTTATGCAGCTTCTCAACCCTACCAATGAAATGACATTAGTAAAGCATCACTTAACTGTAGCTCAGAACATACAGAGTACATCTATAACAGAATTAATTTTGCTTTTTCTATCTAAATCAGCTTATTATGTAAGTAGCACTCTAGTAGCATTGTTCCAGTAATAATCTATAAATCAATATATCACATTGCAGCACTGAAGAAACCTGTAAATTCAAAATCTTCATCAATAAAATGATAAAAGTTTGTTTGCGTGTTTTTTCCAAAAAATCAGTATAAAATATAATGTGTATTATAGTGATAGGGCTAATGTAACTGTTAAAGATATAGATACACTTGAGAATCTAGTCAATATGGAAGCTTCCTGAAAGTGTGTATATTGTTTTCCTGTATGAAGTTGTTCTTTTCTTTTTTTCACTTATGTTTATGGGTTTGATCCTTTTACGATTTTTCATTTTCTATCCACAAAATTTATATTAATGGAATGCTCTGATAAATAATACTACATTTATGAGGTGTTTAAACTTAAAGCTAGAAACAATTGAGTTGGTAGTGATTTTAATGCCTGTGAAAATAATGCTGTTTTAATTTAAAAACAAGTATTTTAGAAGCATGAAATACCTCAGACTTTAGAAATATTTGTATCTATGCTTCCTCCTATGGTGAACTGTGTTATGGTTCAAGCTTTCCCAGTGACCTTTCCATGTGCTACCACCACTAACTTGCTGCCTCTAGAAGCAAGGGGAAAAGTGTTAATTCACCTCTATCTACTAAACTGTTTCACTCAAGATTTGGGTGTAAAATACATGATATAAAAAGGAAGAAGATGTTTAATGGGAAAATCTATTTATTTTCTCTGAAACAAAATGAGATCAAATAAATGTACTCATGTCTTCCTCTGTGCAGTGCAAGGCTGTTTACAGATTACGAAATTAACATGTAGCTATTACAATTCTGTAATAAATCCACTGAAGGCTTTTTTTTTTTTTTTTTTTTTTAATTTAACTCTCCCACAAGTGATGCAGAGGAATCATTCTTCCATTGTTTTTTGCCAGTTTCATGCTAGGTTTAAGCTTGTTTAGCCTTAGTTCTATGTCATACTTTGTTGCATCGCTCTAGGTGCTCCTGTCTGCCAGGCCATACTGCTGTAGGTATAAAACCATCTTGATACAGTTATGGAAACGTTTACCTCCTAACTGAAGGCATGTAAAAGTTTGACAGTCAGTTTAAACTCTCATCATAGTCATTGCAGAAAGAGAGAGAGAGGACAAAGCATCTCTGAGAGAAGACATAAACCAGCCTTTGGAAGAGCTCACTCCACAGACTATCAAGGAAACCTAGATTACATTAGATTAAATTCCTACCTTTTACAAGGTTAAAGTAAATGAGCTAGAATTCATTCTTTATACCAAAGCTATTATAACTTTCTCTATTCCTTATCCTAACTCCTTCCACGCCTCTTTGATATTTATTGGTTTCATTCTTAAAACTCTGCCCTTTAGCTGTCTCACTCTCTCTCCTTCGTCAACTTTCTCCATTCTCCCCTTCACCAAACAGGTGAGTAACAAATTCTGATTTTTGTTCTTAACAAAATGCCTTCTTCCTCTGCTCCTTGAAAAGTTTTCCAACTACTGTAACAGCTAGTCTATTTCTTCCCTGCAATTTCACAATCGGAAATAATTTTTATATTCTATTTATTGCAATTCTATAAGTCTTCCTTCTTTAATTCACTTAATTCTTCAATACACTGCTATTGAAACTGGAAAACATTGTGTCTTTCTGGTCTCAGGAGCTCCTCAGTTTTCCTCACTGACCTGAATATCATTTTAATACACTGACGATAAGCATGCAAAAACTATATATTTATTGAGTAGCATTTTCCATGCAACATTTTCAGAATAAATGATGGCATAAATGCATTGACAGCAACTACTCTCAGAGGATGAGGTATGCATCCCTAATAAGCTCTTTATTCACCTTAAAGGAGAGTAAATGACAGGGAGCACAAGATCTTATCTAAAAGGCAAAATACATTACAGCACATAATGCACATAACAGGTCTGCTCAGATATGAGCTATGGAAAAATGCAAGAAATCACTACAATAATATGCCTGAAGACAGAACCCTTATTCTAGTTATGGGTGAGTGTGCTGTTCAGATCAATTAGATCACGTAACTCCTACAGACAGTAAGAACAGCAGTAATAAAACCTAAAGCAAAGAACATATTGCACAGTGTGTTGACAAGGTCAAATTGATAGTAACGATGTGTGATGGCAGCACTGCAATAAGGTCTAATACTGTATGCATCTGATATTGGCTTTCATTACCTATACCCTGGAGTACCGTCAGAAGCTCACTAAAATGATAGTGATTACCCAAAGGGCAAAGGCAAGTAAGACAGGCAGTTTGGTACTTGCGCATCCTGCAAACTGCATGAAGGCAGACAAAATTGTACCTGAAGCTAGATCTACAAGGCTTACTACCACTGGGATCAAGTTGAGTTTATACTGCCTTTTATTCATTTTTAAATTGATGCGGTGCTTTAAAGTGTATGCTTAGTGACTTTATTAAGACAGTCCATCAGAGACTGTGATAGCTCTCTTCAGAAGTCTACAATCTACATTATAACTATGTACTCTAAATCAGACTGTAATGCATACCAGACACAGGGTGTACTGCTGCTCTGGAAGCTCATGTTTCAAGTCAATACTGGGTGACACTTAAAATCTTGGGGCTGTCCCTAGTATGAATAAAGCTCAAATGTTTGAATGAGTGTCCAGTAGTTTTGTAATACAGCTTCTCTTTCATTCTTTAAAAACCAAAACAAAGTCAGTCGTATGCCTTACTTTCAATAAAATACCTCCTGCTACTTCCTGATATTCTTCAGTATCTTTTCTTTACTTCTTTCTTACAAAAGAGGTGATTTAAATATAAGTAGCTTTAGTCTCTACTGAGTAAGACATGCTCACACAGAGAAAGGTTAATGAAAAGTAAGGAGTGTCCTTTGGAAGGGTATATAAACATTGCAAAGAAATGCATCTGGGAAGTTACTTCTGGCCTTCTTTAATGTCCTCACAGCTCATGCAGAATGTGAATAGTTGAATAGAATTAAGCGGAGAATTTTTCTGTGGGGTACTTCTCTGGATCATTTAGGCATTTATACAAATAGTGGATTTTGTAATGTCATCATGTACAATGCTCCCCTTGCCACCCCCGTCCAGAAAAAAAAAAAAATAATAATCTGAAGCCTGAAAATTTGGGGGTGACAATCAAAGCAGAGGTGAACGTTCAGAAAATGGGAACTTAGGAAGATGGCTGCTCTTGGCTTTCCTCTTCTTTCCAATATTGACATGAACACCTGCTCTTTCCCCAACTACATGACATTTCCTGGGTGTTGTGACCCCTTTGTTTTGCAATGTTAAATATCCAAGGAATCAAGGCTGGCATAACAAGACTTCAACAAACTTTGTTAATCAGCTATGTGCACATACTCTGAATCTTCCTGCCTTTGCACATCACACTGCTCTGAATTTTTGTCTAGCTTCTCCGACACAGTTTGGAGGATATTTGTGGCTGTAACTTCTTGTACAGTCCTGAAAAGATGGGGGGAAGGGGTGTCACGTTGGGGAAAAGGAGCCCTGTGAGGAAGGGGCTGGGTGCTGACACCAATTCAAACACAGTAGAGATGGGTGGTGACAACAGAGATGTGGTGTCCATGGCATTTCGATCACTCAGATGAGCTACCTCAGGTATTCAGTTGTTGCAGAAGGAAAATATAGCAGTCTGGCACCTGCATGTTTCAAACCCTAATGTAATGTTTTAAATAAAGGCCTCTTTGTATCAGATGCATGAAGCATACAGACTGGAGGCTTCTGGAGAGTTGGTCTTTAAACCAAGGCAAGCCTATTTTCTTCTCTCTGCTCAATGGCCCCATTTCTGCCCCTCAACAATTTCTTACTATGCAGCAGTACCATGGCTGCAGCTGTAATGCTATGTCCTACCACTACATTCATAACTCCTTCAGAAACTTAAGTGTGTGGACTCTCTCTCTCTTTATTCATTACCTAATTGGGAAGTTATATTCTGTTTGGAGAATCACTACTGGATATACACATTCAGGAAATCCAGTCTCATTGGCATTATGTTGCATATTCTTGGCAATGCTCTCTGAATATTGTTTAAGTTTGTATTTGTCTGGTTATACCCTTTTTCCTCCCAAAGGCCTGGGTTTCTCACAGAACTTGTTGGGGAGTAACAAAAAAATCTTAGAAAAACCCAGACTAACTTGTCCCTGTAAGTAAGAGCCTAAGAATTCACTTTCACATCTGCAAATATTCAGAAGTTAATAACCCTTCTTAAAGTGTCCAAACTCCTAAGTGTAAAAAAGTCTTTAAAAAATCTTAGCACAAATTTGTCAACATTATGTTTTAACCTACGCATGATTCCTGTAGAAAACTGTACATACTGCACTTTTATTACTAAGCATAACTTTTTTTTCCCTAGGTTTTCTTTCTCAGAAGAGAAAAGCCGCTTGCTTTATACATGCCTTCTATTATTTTACTCCTTTCCAGCTTAACTATAAAAAGCCAAAGTAATTATCTACGCAGATACATTATTTTGAGGTTTGCTAATATCAGTTTATTGTTGACAGAATACTATCCTAACACCTTCTCTTACATACATTATGCACTTTCAATCAAACAAAAAGCTTAAAGATTTGTCAGTGCTTCAATTATTCTATACACTCTTCTTGTAACAGCAGGTATGACTAACGTAGCCTGCATCAAGATGACTTCCCTAAAATACTTATATTAAAAAGGAGAAACAAACCCACATTAATTATGTTGCAGCTCAGAGTTTTGTGCTGAATAAGAAAACATATACATGTAAGCAGTATTACAATGGTTGTAATTAGTTCTGCAGTAAGAAACGTATTAAAATCTACTGTTCTTTATCAGCTGGGAAGCCCTTTTTTTCTGAAGCTTTGTACATGCTTCTGTGAAGAACAGAACAAGAGAGACTCCTGCTGGCTCAAACTCAAAAATTTAACACTCTTACCAACTTTATTTTTTCCATTCTTTGTGCACTTACAATTACTTGTTTGTTATATAATAATACCCAAAGGCTTGGAAAATGAGTGAATGCAGTAGACACACTCCCGCAGCTCAAAAGAGCTGACTATTGGATTTTTTTTTAAATTTCTGAGACAAGTAGAAGGAAGAAGGGCAGAAATTGAGGATACATACATACAATCACATAATTTATCACCTAGTAGCTTATGTGATCTGATGCTGTAGTGAACTTACGTCTGTAGTGAACTATGAGGCTACTTATTCACTGCATGCTGTTGTTAGTGTATAAAGTGATCATTTGGCATAAATATTTATATATATCCTATGCCAGAGTAAGCTAAACCAAATCATCAAGTGCACACTTCACAAAATTTTTGTTCAGCTTAATTCTAGTCTCAGGCTAAACTGCAACTTATTTGGACCAACTATTAAGAGTAACAATGACATTATCATATACTGTTTTCCTCACAGGACATTGGCTTTATTCTGTGCACAGGATGATGGCCACTGCTCAGAGAATAAAGCAACAATGCCTCAATATTCCTTTATACTCTGCCTGCAGTATGTCCCTACATACTATGCAAACCTGCACTGAATAAGGAATTATTCATCTCCCCTTGGGCTTTTTTTTATAGTGCTCACCTCTGTATCTGAGAGGTAGATCCTTAGAAGAATTTAAGGGGTGGACAGAAAAAGTTATTTAATATCCAAGTCCCAGTTAATGTAGTGGGAACTACACACTTTGAGAAGCACAGAACCACCAAGGCAGCTCAAAGACACCTATCAAGCCCCAAATGCAGGCTCATAATTTCTAAATAAAGGAGCAAACTGCTATGCAGACAGTAGCAGCACTCTATAAAATACTGAAAAAGGCAGTCCACCTGAGCCACCAATTCCTGGCTCTTGGAAGGACAAGTGATCTCAGTACCTCTTGCTTCTGGTGAAGTGTTTCTG
Organism: Falco naumanni; assembly: GCF_017639655.2. Taxonomy (NCBI): domain Eukaryota; kingdom Metazoa; phylum Chordata; class Aves; order Falconiformes; family Falconidae; genus Falco; species Falco naumanni. The sequence continues at coordinate 54,385,975 of NC_054055.1, forward strand.
CCTCTTGCTGGTTTTTGTACACTACAAGGAGATAACCCAATTCCAACATTAAGATTCTCAAACCATTTACTTGGCTGCCTTCCAACCCTAGAGGTGCCTAACCTCCACAGGTTAAGTTTCTCAGGGTGTGTATCTGCATCAAATTAATGTGTTTGTAAACAAACAGGCCTTGCCCACTACTCAGCCACCACTAGAACTTAGTATCAAGGATTTTACACACTATGTCACCTAGGCTGAGAAATGGGTTTTCTCAGAGATGGTAAACCTCACAGAACACAAAGCTGGCAGAAGAGTAACATTTTCTTTTATTGAATAAATTAGTAGTTATGAATTCTTCCGGGAAATGGAAGATTCGAATTAAAAAAACTTCTCTTTAAGGGGACTTGAATGCACATTTTCAGAGCCCTCCTGGCTCTTACTGGTTTAAGATTACACCTACCAGGATGAAACATTTCTGAAAATAAATGTTACGTACTTCAACTTGAAAAACACACCTTCACCACATTACAGCAAAAGGAGAAACATCTGATTTGCTCAGTATCACATCAGATACTTATAAAAGGTCTTACCACAGAATCCATTTTGCAGAATATTTCAAAAACTGAAGTTGTGAGTCTCCCTCTCTCAATCCTTCATCTTTAATGTCTTTCCCATCTCCTGGGAACAGGCCAGCGACTTCACTATCACGTACATGTTAAGGGCAAGAAGGCAGCGGCAAAAAAAGAAAGCTGATACAGTGCCACGAAATTGAAGTTGGCGTTAAAGTGCACAAGACCCCACGACCGCAAACGGCAGTCTCTGCGATCACAAGCGTTGCCTCACCGTGGCGCACCCCAGCCGGGGTCACAGAGCGCCTCCGGGCGCCGCTCCCGCGCTGGCTGCACACGGCCCGCTGCCAGGGTGCGCCCGGCCCTGCTGGGCCCTTCCCGCGCAGGCAGCTGCGCGCTGCGGGTCCGCAGGGAGCATGGCGGCGGGGGCCCAGCGCCCCGTCGGTGGCAGCCGGGCCCAGCACGGCCACCACGCAGAGCCCTGCAGCCAACGTGATCGGCTCTGCCATCAGGGGGGCTTACCAAATGGCGGAGGATAAACGGGAAGAGAGCCCAGAGCAAGGGTGGCATGGCAAGGTGTTCGGCTCTGGGGGAAGTTCTGCCTCCCCTGTAGCTCACTGGGCTGAGCTGACGGTGGAGGCAGCGGCCAGTTTTGTTTCAGGTTGCTGCTACTGATGGGAGGTTTTTTCCCCTTGTGGGAACCAGGTTAGTAATTTTGCTTTGTGGGTACAACGCTATGCCAATTTGCTACAATATATGCTCTCTGAATAATTATTGGCTGTTCTATTATTTAATGGCACCAGCTTTTTTAGCAGTCAGTTAAAGCTTTAACTCACTGCATCCATGGGCTCGGCTAATTTTCAGCAACTCAATAACAGTAAATTATTTAAAGCAATACAGAGGACCTGTGTTTTCTCACCACTTGACAACTTGTGAAGCAGGAGCCAAGGACTTAGTAAGGCTGGGAACTTCCATAGCAGAAGTGGGAGATCACAAACATTTTCCTCTGAAGCCTGAAACCACCATGAATAAGGGCACTTGTGATTGACAGCTGTCACCTATTGAAATTCATTTATGTTGCCTTCCCTGCTGACACTGGAGGTGCAAATGAGCTCAGAGAACTCAAGTCTGGTTATATGGTTTAATTTTGTGCTATTTAGAGATTCAGCTTAGCCTTCAAAGCATAGGCTGAAGCTAAATGTATGTTGCCACCTAAAAAGTTAAGCAGGACCTTGATGTGTTAAGTTGAAAACACATATTCAGGTGGGAAATGGAATTTGCCCTGCTCTAGGGAGTCAGGGACAGGGCACTGGCAAGGGAGAAGCTCTCCCTTGGTCCTTTACCATCATCAGAAGGGGAGATGGAAAGAGGTTCCCAGGTGTCCCCTCAGTTGTTCCACTCCTGGTTTCCCAGAAAAATCTGGGATTCATCTGGCAGATGAATCTATTCAACACTTAGAAGGAAAGGTTTTAGTGATATCAATATTGCCGTAAATACTTCAGAACTTGCAGCAGGCAATCGATGCTCCATGAACAAGGAGCATGCTTGACTTTGCTAAGCCAGGTGTAATAAAGAGCTAAGCAGAAATTACCTGTAAGTTAGAAATCATTAACCTCAAATTTCAAAAGCACTGCCTACCTCTTCTGAGTCTATGACATTTTCTGCTGTTGGGCGATGTAGGCAGGTTCATTAAATAAAGAAGTGATGGACTCTTTTATAAATGTAAATTGATGTACAAAGCTTATTAATGATGTATTATTTACAAGTACATCACCAGAGTTACAGCAGTGGTTTTTTACTTTGACATTAGTGCAGGTAGCAGCAAAAACTATTGTAGGTTGCTAAAGCTGTCAAAATGTAAAAATAAACCAGAGCTAAGTCTTATATAAATGGGAACTATCTTCTACTATCTGAAAACTTCTAAAAGAATACAAAAAAGTAAACATTTTTCTATTGCAACTGCTGGGCCTGATCCTGGTGCTGTTGATCAGAACAAAAAGATTTTGAGACACTTTTTCTCAACTCAGCCTGGATGTAGCCAGGAGCTTTGCTGTAATATGCTGCTGCATGTGTTTATGAATCTTTACATTGCCCTGCATCAGAACTTTAGACTTGTTAAAAGTAACAGTCTGGCTTTTAAATGGAGTGTGAAAGTTAGATAATAAATGTTATTGCTCAAGAAAATACAACAATGTGTTTATTTGTTTGACCCAGAGGGATTGGCACAAGCTTTCAAATTAATTTTTTTTAAATTATAGAATCCCTTAGGTCACCATAAATTCAGCACTCCCTTGTTTCTGCTGAGAATATGCTAATTTCAGATTTCCTGCTGATGAGCATCCTATTGTATAATAAATATGTGAAAAACTCAATGAAGCATCCTTTATTTTCAGCATCTTTGGATGCAGGGGACATTCCCCAAATATACAGATTCAACTTTACTAAGAAAGAAAAAATGCGTGTTCGTTATAACTACAAAGATATAATAATTTTGATTTACAATTTCTGACCAGAGATGCATGCCAAATATTCTTTTTAATGTGGTTCAAAACTATGTAATTAGTAAAAGAATTAGATGCTCCTGCCTCAGCTAGTTTGTCCACCAATGTATGACTGATATTGTTAGGACAACGGGCAGGGTACTGAAGATGACTAAGTGACAAGATCTAGTCCAAATGTATTGTATTTCAATGACCATCCTCAAGTATTTTAGGCTGAAGAAAACTTTCCAAGTTTTCCAACATTTTTAATCGTTTTCTCTCATCCGAGTTGCCAAGATGCTGCAAGTTCCATTCAAGCATGGAAATCTTGGTAAGATTGAAGTTTCTTATACTTAGACTGTACTTCCTTCTGCATCTGCACATTCACAGCTCATCTTCACAAACAAATAGGAAAACAAAAGATTGGTAGTGATCATTTCCATTACATTTGAAAAACAGCATCAGGTATTCTGATCTGGAAGCAGTAAGAGGAGGTGAAATATGTGATAGAAAGATGTTGATAAAACCTAGACTTCACAAAAGTGTAAATATGCTTGGTGTCATTTTTTGAAAAGTCAGCACAGACTTTTTAAATACAAGTTTTCAGTATGTGAGCATAAGAGCACACAAATCAAGAATTAACAGTTCTGGTTTCATACCAATTGTTTCCCTTTATGAACCTTTAGATTTTTGTTGCAGTATGGGGAGAAAAAAACAAAACTCCAAAATGAAACCAAAGCCACAGAACTGAAAAACAGATGATTCCATTATTATTTGCACCATTTGTATAGTGCAAGTTTTAGACCCAGGATATTAAAAAACAAACAAACAAACAACCACCAAACCCAAAACAATAGACAGAGTAAAGAAGTATACTTTCTTGCTACTTATTACACTTTATTGGTGTGTGTACAATTTTAAAAAGACTGCTTGCATCCTGTTTCAGGTAAAGTGTTGTTTGATAAATGAGTTTAATATACAGATGTCTGCCTCAGAGAAAACTCTCCCTAAATTTCAGAGAGGCATTTGTGCATAAAATCCGTTTATCACATTGTCTAAGCCAGGATGTGATCAGCTCTTGTACCATGGAAAAAGCAGACAGACTTCCCATTAGTCTTTACAACAAATTATTTGTGAGTTACAGAAACTGAAGTAAATATAACTAAAGACTTCATGCATTGAGAAACACCATGATACTTTTATTTATAGGTTGTTTCAGGAAACAGACATACATACCTACACAGAAGACAGTGCCTTCTTGGCAATCAACATACTAATCCAGCTCTCATTTCACAGGAGACCAGAGTAAGTGGGGTTTTGTTTCTTTTGGGGATTTTGTAGCTTGGTTTGTTGTGGGGTTTTTTATTAGTACAAGGCCCACATCCTTCAAAGAAAGAACTTCTTACTAGATAGAAGCTGTTTTTCTCTTGTGTGCACTTATCATTTCAAGGGTCACTGTGATGTCACTGTCATCTGAGATTGATTGAATAAATGAGAATACTTGGAATTTGCCCAGATCTCATTTTTTCCAGTATTACCTATCACCTCCAATAATAGTGCCATCCATTACTTTCTACTTGCATCTTCATAACAATTCAGAATACAGACGAGTTCCACAGAACTTGCATTTTGTGATTTTTCCCTTGTTAAAGACATGATGGTTTCATATAGTTCCTGCTCATATATTCTCAGTGTAACTACCTACATCCAAAAATCAATCAAGACTTACTGCATTTTTTCAGTTTTTCTGCAGCAATTCAGACATGGCTACGAAAATAAGGAAAATATTTTAGCAGTAGTTCTTACACAAAAAAAATGCATATTGCTACAAAATCAGAATATCATGTCTCTATTATTGCAAGATAATAGGTGACAGGCATTGTTTTTAAGATAAACAGTAAGAGGGCTACACAATCAGAGATTATAAAAAGAACCGGACATTACATCTCCTGATATACTTAAAATAAAACTCTACAACAAATTAACAAATCTGTTTGTAAATCATACATGAACTAGTGGACTTCTAGAACTCTGTATTAATATTTGAACAGCTATTGATTTCCATGCATGTCATAAAAGTCCATGCTCAATACTTTCTCAATAATGACAATTTGTCTTTAATTGCCAGTATTTTCAAAAATTGGTTGATGTAAGGCTGACCAGTCTAAGCAGTAATGGAGTCTGACAGCATTGTAAAGTAAAAGCTTTATTGTGGCAGCAAGAAAGGTGGGCAACAACATGCCCATAAAGTGTCTCACTCGGTCACCAACAGCAAACAGGATCACGAGCGATGCCATGGCTCCAGCGGATGGCCAGGGATGCTATGTGTCTGGATCACCTGGCAGCAACAGCCAATCACACAAATGGCTTCTGAAGGTGAGCAGGAGTCATACCACACCTTGGCTTCACCGATGACAGTGCGATTTGATAGCATAGCTTACATGGATAATGTGGGCAGCATCCTGCCCACACTGCTGATGTTGGTCAAAGGGCAGGGTATCGGGGGTAGGGTGTTGGCAGTCTGCCTATGCTGACTGCCAGCTAAGCAGCAGGGTGATAGGAGGCAGAGTGTCACTTCCACCTCTTGATTCTCTCAAATCATCACTTGACATGAAGTTACAGGCTACAGGTAGAAATATATATAATAACCTGGGTGAGTTTGGTGTTCTGAAACCTGCAGGGTACAAGTTACATGTCAGAAGTTGAAAGCTAGCACATCACAAGATGGATATCGGGGGTGTCACATTCCAAGTAGCTCAAAAGTCTGTGTCTGGCATAACTGTAAATCCCAATGGAGTATCTCTGAAAATGTATTTCCTGTGATTTTTTTATGTCTTAATGCCATCTCTGGAAACTGAAACTTTTGAAAAACTTTGTAGCATGTCTTACACATCTCAATACACAGCTATGTAATGTGATCTGATTAAACTGAAGTTAATTAACAAAATCCTGCTCACTTCAGTGAATTTTATATTGGTTCATATGATTGCATATCCTTTTGATGAACGGGAGAAAAATGCATCCAGTACAAATTACAGATATTTTACGATATTTAACTCTGAACTTCATGAAGAACAAGCAATTCATAATTTAGCTCTAAAATTTCAAATCTGGTAAACCCCTTCGATTTCTGTTTTTCACGATAATAATAAAATTTCAGTGCTCAAAAAGAAATAAAGGATGAGAATCTAACTGATTTAATGTTAATCAGTTGGGGTTTTACTGGAAATTAGTAATCACTGTTTCAAAATATTTTTCTCAATGGTCTTACATCAAATTCTCAGAAGATACAAGCACTTTTTAGCTCCTACTTTAACTTAGCACTGCCTAACTGTTTAGAGATGCAAACAAAATCGACTTTGAATATGAATAGTTTGTGAGTTACTACTGAAAATACCAATTAGAAATGAAAACTGTATTTCTGTCCACTGTTTTCATCTTACTTACGCACATGCTACTTATAGCTACTTTTCTTCAGAACTCTTAGGGATTCAGGGGAAAAAAATAAAGTCTGTTTTGGCTTTTTGCTACATTCTTTAAAGAATTCTTCAATGGAGTTCACCTTGCCTTACAGTCTTATCAACTGCTAGATGTCATAATTACTTCAGCTCTCCTGATGTGATTACCTTTAGTATTTCTCCTTCCTCTCCAGGGAAATTTATGTCTATTTCTTAGAGCTATCCTCTATCATCCTTTTTGAACACTGAAGCAAATCCATTTTCTTTTAAGTGATATCCGCCTCTTTTGACAATAAATTTGCCATCTTTCATAGGGTGTGGTGTTTCCCCTGCTGACCTTTTTTCCTTGTGTACTTGAAAATTGTCTTCTTAGTCATAGCCTGTGTGTGACCTTCCTTTACCTCCACACTTTTGATTTCTTTTACAATCAACTTCATTCTCTGGTCCTTTCTCTTCATCTTTTACATTTGGGGTTTTATACCACTTACATAGGTCTGGTTTACCCTTAGATACATTTGTCTGTATAAATACTCCTTCATTACTAGCATGGTTTCAAGTTTGTTTTTGTTAGTTTACTTGGTTTTGGTTTTAGCTCTAAATAAATTGCACCTATATTGTTTATATTCATTTTTTCCAAACTTTCTTTTTCCTCATGATAGTAAACTGTTCTCTTTCCGTGTTTATTCTGAAGCCTAGAAATCCACCCTAGGTTTTAGAGATGGTATTTTTACCTTTTATTTCAAATCAGAATCATTATTTTAGCAAAGGAGTAGCTTCATAGCTTAAGGTGCAATTGAGTTTCTGTCTTTTTAAGATCATATCTCTGAAAAAAGAAAAAGTTTAACAAATCGATTAGTTTTCTTAAGACAGAACAGTGTAGCACTGATAGATAATTCTGAAGTTTTCCACTAAAGACAAAACCAATACAGGCACCATTTCAAAGTCCTTAAAATAAAAACAGCTGTAGAAATACTAATACGACTGCTTTTAAAAAGTGAACCTTTCTAACTTAAGGTATGTTATTAAGCTGAAATTCTTCACTGAGGTAAGAATAGAGCTCAGTATGGGAATTTCTGCCACTTTGTCAAAATGTGTGCATTTGTGGGAGTCCCAGCTTTGCAGTGTCCTATGTTTTGGTTTCATATGACTACATAGCAGGATGCTTTCTGTATCAGTCTTGACGAGAAAAGTGCCAATAAAAGAGGCATGCAGCATTCAGTGGAATTAAAACACCAACACTCAAAATATGGTTACATAAGGATAAATGTATCTTTTAAAATTAACCAAGGCAGGTACAAGATACTACATTTTCTCTGTACTTATTAGACATTAAATAATGACTGAGGCTGGAGAAAGTCTATCCTTAAAACAATTAAAAAGCATTAACTCTATCATTCAATGGATAGATAAAAGTTTTCGTTTTGTCTAAAGCAAACCCATGTAACAAAAAGTTATTGTAATGCCAGAAATAGAAAACTGGTATTTCTTCTTATCACTACTGTCTAGGGACTTTCCCTCCCTTATAGACAGCAATGTGAATGGGAATTAAATGCATTCATTAATTTAGAGAATATATAATATTCTAATATATTTTAGATAATATTTTAATCTAAACTATAATAAATCTGTTAATTAGAATCAAAATATTCAGTTTATTTTGTTCTTTTGAAATGAAATAAACTGAATACCATAGTTCTGAACAAGATTGTGATTTAATGCAATCTAAATAACCTGGTTTATGAATTGTTATAGTGAATTTCTTTAAGTTTCCCACTTTCTTGGTAGCGATTTGATAATAAGAACAATGGGATTAAGTAAAAGACTTATGATTTGAAAGAGTGACTTTAGGGAATTACTCTTTTTTGGTATACCTTACATGACTTGTGACTACAGAGAATAAAACAGAGATGAGAGTAAAGTATCTAGATTTTCTAATCCGTAGTGATAACCAGAAAACTTTTATATTTGGAGAATGGACTGTTGACCAGGCTTTGTGCAGTTGTACTCTTGCTGTTGGTCTCTTGAGATTTGAAATCCTGTTAGAAGGAAAAGCATGTAAAACCAAGGATGTTTCCATAGATCCCACAGGCTCAGTCTGAGATTTCGCAAAAAATATGCAGCCTTATTTATATTATTTAACTTTATGCATAATACATAAAAGACCTCATCAGAGTGGAAATTCAGTTATGACATCACAAGAAAAGAATCAGAAAATCTCCCCTCTCACCTAAGCACACCAACATCAAGGCTAAGAACTGGTGCTGGCTTTGGCTGGGGTAGAGTCAATTTCCTTCACAGTAGCTAGTATGGGCCTGTGCTTTGGATTTGTGCTAGAAACAGTGTTGATAACACAGGGATGTTCTCCTTCCTGCTGAGCAGTGCTGACACAGGCAAGGCCTCTTCTGCTTCTCACCCCACCATACCAGCAAGGAGGAGCTGGGAGGGGGCATAGCCGGGACAGTTGACCCCAGCTGGCCAGAGGGATCTCCTATCCCATATGGCATCATGCTCAGCATACAAATCTGTGGGAAGAAGAAGACACATTCACCGTTATGGGACTTGTCTACCCCAGTAACTGTTACACATGATGGAGCCCTGATTTTCTGGGGATGGCTGAACACCTGCCTGCTGGTGCAAAGTAGTGGATGAATTCTTTGTTTTGCTTTGCTTGTGTACACAGCTTTTGCTTTACCTGTTAAACTGCCTTTGTCTCAACCCATGAGTTTTCTCACTTTCAACCTTTGATTTCCCATCCCACTGTGAGGGGAGTGAGTGAGTGGCTCTGTGGGGTTTAGTTGGCAGCTAGGTTAAGACCAAAGCACAACTATTACACTTTTCCTTGATTATGCTGTCCTTTAAATTCTTGCATTTCTGGCTCTGAAGCAGTTTGGAACCAAGAAAAAATCATGCTTTACAATTTTGGGGGATGTGGAAGAGGCAAGTTTAAATCAGGGAGCCCTACTGAAGCCAATCTAAATCAAAAGACAGTCTCAGCCTGATGTGTCATGCTAGAGACAGTAACGGTATGTTACCTCCCCAGCTGCAAGCAGACGCAGCTGTTAACAGACTGTGCCATCAGATGGGCTTAGGGAATGTGATTTACAAAAACTACTTACATATTTAGTGAAAATATTGAAACTGAAATCGTACCAGAGTTTTTCCTGAAGACAAGCCAGAATGAAATTAGAAAAATATATATGATTACAATTTCAGAATAATGTAAAAGACCTCTTATGGTACCTTCACTACATACATTAATATCTACTTTTTCCAGTCACATTGGCTCCTGATACCATTTGATATGACATTCCCTGCTTACAGCTAAGGAGCTAGCATTGTCCAAGCAAGGTGGCAATATATGGCTAGGACAGAAACACCAACCTGTAATGAAACCATAGCCTTAGATGTTCAGACTTGCTTCTCTTCCTGGAGCTTGCTGTTGGCTGGCTGAAGTTACCCGTTCACACATCCAGGTAGCTGGTCTGAGTCCCGTTCCCCACATGTTCTTCCGTATTCCTATTCATTGCAGAGGATTTCAGGGCTGAGCTTGGCACAGAGCGTTACAGAGCCTTACAGCTCAGGTGTGATGGCGCTGAATGTCTACCTCCTTGGTTTTGATAGGGAACACACTCTTATATGCCTTCAGAGAAAAAAAGAAGAAAAAGTTATTATTTAATCAGTATTCTCTTACTATGTTTAATAGTGGACTGGCTAAAGGGACAGAAAGCAACTACTGACCTAAAGTTTATGTTCTGGTAGGTTACAAAGACTAAAGTAAGAAAATACATTTTTCGCCTCAGTTTGAAATATAATAAAAAACAGACACAAGAAGAATAAAGCTAGCAGTGTTATCTTTGCATTACTGGTCTTATCTTGAATCCCAGAACTGTCAGCGTTACTTTTGAATATAAACACAGGAAGAACATGTTACCACAAAGGTGACTTTAGTTTCTTTGCCACTGAGTTCCCAATTGCATTATGACAGAAAATGCAACATTACTAAACCTGAAATGTATTATTTCTGATCCTTTTTCCAAAATAGAGTGACAAATGAGTAACACAAGACTTTCATCGTACATACAAATACTTTCACCATGTGAGTGTTGCTCAGAGTATCATGGCCAAAGATACTTTATGTCTACCATAACCTGGGTGCATGGTTGTGTGATAACATTGCAAGAGAATCATGTCCTTTAAAACATTGAGATTGAACAAAGTAAGAGATGAAAACTTTTATTTCATATATCCTCCCACTTAGCTCCAGACTGTAATAGATTCCACAGTTATATCCTACCTCTACATAAGAAAATGAAAATAGTTTTACTGGTGACATTGGGAGGGGGTCTGTATCCAAATATATGTTTCTTATTACAAACACATGGTCAGATAAAATCGTATTAAATGGAATATTGATATTCTGCAAATATTTCATTTTACGTCTATGGTCTATTTCAATTATTTCAGGAAGATTTATTCTAGTGTTTTTTTCTCCATATATGTAATTGTAATAGCATTTGTTTTCAAACCCACTGCAACACCCTGGCTGTGATTTAAAGTCCATGGAAACTATGGGGAGTCTTTCCAAGGAAATGTCCAGTTGCACTTCTCTTAAGCTAACTCTTCACAGTATGGCAAAAATTCCCAAGAGGTGAGGATGTGAAGTATAATACTTATTCTATTTATGTCTTATGCACATTTCTAACTGCCACAATTTCTACTCCCACAAAACATCATAGTGTCTTCCTTTGTGTACAGATTAAAATGAACAAATCATCAATTCAATAACCTTGTTGCATATGTGAAAGTCCTTGATTTTTATTTTGTAGAAATGTTTAACAGCAAATAATTGCCAGTTGCTTATGTAAGAAACACTTCAAGGAGAAAAAAAATAGCCAGTTTGCAACACTGGAAACTTTAACTAATTTTCTGATAACTGAAAAATCAAGCTGTGCCCAATTCAGAAACTACAAATCTGCAATACTGTTAGTAAATTATTGATAAAATTGTATTTTAAAATTCTTCTGTTTAGAATTAGGATTGCAAGCTGTTTATTTTCCTGTACTACATTTAATAGCTTGCTCCTGAAGATGCAGAATTCAGTACTTCCACTGAATGTAATAAGAATGCAAATGTAAATTAAGTTACTTGCCTGAATATGTTTGCTGAATTGGGTCCTAACATCTCAATTTTCAGGGTAGAGTGTGTACATTTAGATATGTGATATATTCTGATGGGAGTCATGCTACTAAATCTCTGTGAATCCCCTTGAAAATTAAGTCATGGAAGAAAAGGCATTTGAAGCTTTTATGCATAATAGTACCATAGTTATTATGATGGATAAATGGCTTATGCTGTTTGACCTTTTTTATGAAGAGGCCTAAATCTACTTTGTCCCTTAGCTATACAGGAAAAATGACCTTTTTTTTTTTTTTTTCCAAAGAATGGGCTGTTAAGTTTACCAGGAATATGCCTGTATAGTGCAAATTATGTTCATATTATATAATTCTATATAATATGTGTTTGGGATTCATACAGGTATTTAATAAAGTCTCTAATGTATGCATGGCTCAGAATCTAGCAGCTTGTTTAAATCAGTCCAGTGTTTTTCATTATAACTCTAACAACCTTCAAGACAAACATTGAGGTAATGGCAAACCAGTAGGCTTGCAAAGATACAAGAAAGCATTACTTTGTCTAGACTTCTCTCTAGATTTCTCCTCTTCAAATAATATTAGTCTTTGACTCCTGTTAAATAAATAATTAGTACAGAGGAAAGGTAGGGGGTCTGTCTTTTTTATGTTCGGAGCAGACTCTTACAATTCTTTGGCCTTCCAGGGTTTGTCTGCCAAGTAGCTCAGCTCAATTCAGCAAAGAATTTGCTGGATATTATTTTATCAAATTTTATCAAATTACTTTTCCTGGTATCAAATTCATTTACTATGAATAGTGTCAATAATATTTAATACATAGCAGCTGATGTATTTCTTTGGCATCAGTACTACCTGTTATTGAGCACTCGTGCTGACCTGGATGTTCTGGATATTGAGGCACAAGCCTCAATTGCAATGAGGCTACGGCCTTTTCTTCATGTATATCTGGTAACCTACAGATTACTTCAGCAGTATTGTCCATCTACGCCATTTCCTTAACTACCGCTCAGCTGATATTATCAGTCCCTTTATACCTACAACAACTCTGGCACTTCTTTAAACCACCATACGTTCAAAAGTAAATTACAACTATCCTTAAAGGTATAGAAAATGTAAGTGCAGTAGTCGCATTTTGAGATATATTGACCGTATTTCAACAACTTCTCCTTTTTCTATTTTTATTCTTTACCTTTGTCTAACACAGTCCTATTGCTGTTGCTGCAGATATCTCCTCCATAGTTTTCACTGTCTGAAGCAGATTACTTTTACTTCCCATTCATTTATGTGTCTTTATTCGTTTCTCATTTAAAATCTCCCATATATCTTTATCTTTTGCTAGAGTAACATGGGTCAAATTAAACTTACTCTAGAGATATTTATTTTCCTCCAATAGCAATAAATTGGGCCTTGGGTGAGTTGCTGAGACACAGGTTTCCAGACTGTAGTTCTATTAATTATGTAAAACTAACCTTACCATTAGGTGTCTTTCCAAATCCAAAACACAAATTCCAAGGCAGTAAGTCTTGATCAAGATGCACAGTAAAACAATGCTTCCTCATAACCTTCTCCTTTGCATCTCAAAATTTCAGCTTTATAAGGAAATTGCTTTAGCTGAGTTCATCTCTTAACACTAGTGTTTCAGTAAATGATTAGAGTACAAGAATGTTTTGGGGAATATTTGAAAATACTGCTAAATCATGGATTTTGAACTCAGTAACATGAATATTCAATACAGAAATACAGTCCCAAGAGTTTACTTCTTTAGTTAAGGAATTTGAAGCGTTGCATAACTGAAAACTTTCACTTAACATCAACTTATTTATTCTCCCTGGAAAAAAAAAAACAGAAAAAACAAAGGAAGCAAGTGCAATCCATGTGCTGACTATGTGATACTCATTGAGCCAGACAGAATCTGCCCTCATCACAAAGTGTGTGTGTGTGTGTGTATGTATATATATATATATACACACACATGCACTTACATATGCGAACACAGAAGGAAACACTTGATTTATGATTTTCCAGTGTATTTTGATCCTGAACTGAATTGCAAATAAATTGAAAACAGGACAAACAGAGTCTACATCTCTAACCATTGCAAAAGACTGATCACAGGCAGCTGGTCCATTCAGTTACAGAAAGCTTTTTTACATGCGCAAAGCCAAAGAAACCAAAGAATTTTTTTAAAGGCCTCATAGATCAGGGCTACAATGTGCTGCACATTTTTTGTATTTCCAGAAGACTGCAGGAAATTAGATATTTAAATTGGTATGTCATCATTCCTTGAGAGCATCATAAATTGGTTCTGTTTGATTTATTTGAATGTGTTTATGCAGTTCCATTTTCAGAGTCATCATTGATTGAAAATGTGCACTTATCTTTAAGATAGCTATTTCTGTTACTGCTGTTTAGTATTAATAATTTAATTATTACTTTATCACATGTCTACATTACATTCAGATACTGAAATTATGTAGCCACACAAAGACATGAATCACTTGTAAAAAAAATGTTCCTAGCAAAGCTAAAACACTAAAGAGCAGCTTTCAGAAACACAGATGTGAGGAGATATAAATGACAAATATATCTATTTCTTGTGTAACCTATTCTATTAAGCTTTGAAACACTATGGAAGGTCGTCTACACACTTGGCAAGTTATTCACATTCCAAAACTGACTGTGTTTTTTAAGCGCAAATATTCAACCTTCAAATATTGACTTTGCTAAACAAATTTGTCAGTAAGTCTTTTTTCTTTAACAATTAAAATTCTATTATGTTACAAAAAGACTATAACATTTTAGTAACCTTTTCCGCAAAATCTTTTGTGACAGGAAACTGACTATAGCACAAAACTTATATTGCAAGACCTAAGAGTAATTTTCATATGAAGTGAAGAATTAGAAACTATATATATATATATATATATATATATGCTGTTTCACCACCACACATCCCACGAACATATGGTGGGTTGAGGTGATATATGCTATTTTTAAGAACAAAGAAGGATTTACATGTGAAGAAGAAGCATAAACAGTGAAGAGAAGAAATGAGCACATGAAATGTATGAATTGGCAGCAAACTTAAATGCCTTGATTATTACTGTTAGTACTAGTGTGAGAAATATTACAACCAACACAATTCAAAAGCAGCAATATTATAAAAATTATAATATATTATAAGAATTTTTAGAGCATGGATTAGTTTTAACTGCCTCTTTGGCAGCACAAAGTGCTTTCAGTATATCCCTGGACACTTTCCACAGGCTCACTTCTGTTGGATTTGTTCTCCAGTATTACCTTGTAGATTGTCCCACTTAGAGGCTCTGTATTGAAACCAGGATTTTGCCCATTCCTCCCTTGTACTCTGACTACCCTCATCCATCATAAGTGTCCATGTGCCATTTTCAACTGTATCTTCCATCCACACTTCAATCCCAAGGCTGCAGCTGCCCCCACCCAGAAAAAAAAAATCCTTTAGAGGACGAAGAACTAAAAGGACAACATCCTATAATTTATGCTATTACAATCCAACTTCTGTTCTCTGTGCCATACCTACACCACTGAGAGGAAAGTGGAAATTCTCTGAAAAGAGCAAATCTGAATTCCTATACTGAAATACAAATCTTTAAATATTTTAATATAACCAAATAATTACTTAATACTTGGTACACTTTCACATAACCTGCATATTAATTCAGCCAAAAAAATTACCTAAAATATAGTCTGTATAAGTGTAACTCTTAAAAAAAAATTATTTAATGTTCATTATCTTTATTTGTTTTGCTTCTAAACTCCTGAGCCACTTGGTTCAGCATGCAATAAATCCTTGAAGCACAGTGAGGAAACAAAGTAGGAAGGCATTTTATTTAACAGTGGATAATTTAAAAAAAAAAATTATCTTGCTTGTTAAAGTAAGATGAGAAGTTTTCTATTAACTAGGCTGGGAAGCCTTAGGGGCCACTGAAAGCTTTTTAATTGCATATTTAATTAGAAATGTGCTAGAGAGCTGGTGTACAGCTTTTCTGAAGCTCATGGCTCCTGACAAAATGTCTGCTTTTAAGCCATTTTGTCTCTTGAAATGTTTTCTAAAAAGTGGGTTAAACAGAAGAAGCTTTAATTTGGCTATTTTCACTTCAAAGGGATTTTACTGTTTTATCAATCCTACCATAAAACCAAGGTGAAATGACATGTTCAAAAGTAAGCATTTTCAGGTAAAATAAGACCTCTAAAAAGAACAAACTTTAAAGATTCTTATAGTTTGTTGTTCTTACTTAGCTCACCAGCAACAGTGGAAGATGAAAGAAGGAAAGAAGAGAGGGAATACATCTGGCTACTACAGGTACAGAGTTTGCAAAAACACAAACTGTCAGCCAGTTTGTCCAGCAGCCAGTGGCTGAAGCTGAAGAGAAATAAATTAATGAATAATTTCTTTATATTCCAGGTAGAAGAATGTTGACAGCACTGCCTGCAGTTATCAGGGTTCCCAGCATTTGCTCTAAACCTGGACAAAACATGACAAGCCGAGTATGTCTTCTGCCAGTACTCAGTCACACCACTTTTACCCCAAAGTTATCTGACAGAAGTTTGCTTGAAATTTAGGTTGCCTCAGAAGTGCTAGCTTCTCCTGAGGTAATTTAACGGGTAAAGGAGGGCAGCCCCAACAAAAGCTGACAGCACTGCAACTCCTAGCATTGCAGGTATGAATACACATTAGTTATGGAGGGATAAAAATGCTTCTGAAACATAGGCTAAACTAGTAACATAAGCTGCTGATTTTTTAATCCGTATTTGAATAAACACAGTATATGAATAAGTAGTCTTCTAGAGGAAGAATGGAAAGCTTTTTTGTTGTTTTACATGACAAGCCCTATTTTCAATGTAGTTTGCATTAAAAAAAATGTTAGAAATACATGGAAAATAGTTAATTAAAAGTGTGATTTTGTACACTGAAAAATAAATACATTCTGAAAGACAATTAAATAATTAAATCACATATGAGAGAGCACAGCTAAATGGAGAGAATGTGCAAATGTCCTTTGATAACACACAAGAAATCCACCAAAATTGACATGATATATTAGCGGTCACAAATCTTTGTAAGAACATGTAAGTGCTAATGCACTGCTGTCCTTATTTCACCTTCACTCAGTAACACAGCCAGAGACTTGAAATTCCCTGGAGTATATCTACTTAGATAACTTCATCTATGCGTATCGTGACTAGTAAAATCCAGCAAGAGTGCCCAGACCTTGTATTAACACTGTAGGTTTTTTATTTTCTGAGTGAACCACATCCATTACTTTATGATACTCCATGTGTTTGATGATAGAACATGGCAAATATATTTGAAAGGGCAGGAAATAAAGTTTGTTAGAAATAACTTGATTTGAGGAAATAGGCTTGAATATCACCCAAACCCAACTCTTACGTGGCACACTCACTTAATTTCTGTCATCCACTATTAATTATCAACTTACCCAAAATGCAATCCTATTAAAAGTACTTGAACTTTACATTTGAATGCTCAAAGACAGGTCTTTGAGAGTAATAATATTTCTAATTATCCTCTGCTCTGCAACTTTACCATTTCGTTATTTATTTATAAATGGAGATTATCTTTAGTATGTGTGTTTACAAGCTAACTCCAACAGTAGAGGCTGAGAAAAAGCCTGAGAATTGGCTTTGGAAAAGTGGTAACTGACTGTGGTTGGTAGATACATTCACACAATAGCCAGAAATGACATCTCTATTAATATTAGGTGCAAGAACAGCATTCATGTATTTAATCATGACTTACACAAGCTGAAGTTACAGATCTGACAGTTTTATGCAGAGGAGGTTGACTTAATTCATACCTCTCCTTATGGAATTAGAGTTGTATACATTCATTCATTGTTCTCCCATTCTTAAGATGAATAGAAGTAGCATTGTGCAGGGTCCAGTCTTGTCACTTGTTACACAAACCTGTAAAACACAGGTGTCAGGTGAGACAAGCTCTACCATCATCAGTACAGCAGTGATGTTCAGTTCTGTGCTTCCACATCAAAAGCGAACAGAGCTGATTCTCTAGTAATTCTGTGTTTGGCATAGGTGGAGTCCTGAGGGAAAGCTGGCTGGTTTAGGCCAAATCCTTTTAAAAAGACATGATGTGGCCTGGCAAGAAAAATTCTTTAAAGTAGTAGCTGGTAGCTATGACCGAACCTTCTGCTGAAAGCACTAGCCAGTGGAGTTCCAAGGTTATGGACAGTCCTAAACTCTTACAAAATTACTGTTGATCTTTGATGCACAAATAGCCACAATGGCTGAAAAAAACCTGAACTCCAAGTGGCCAAGAGTGACTCAGTTTTTGCTGTAATATCTCTCCTTCCTCTCTCATGTTCCCAGGCAAAGTAAAGCTTCTCTAACACTGTCTGCGTAGGATGACCTGGGTAGGCCGTAGGATTACATGTTTGCATATATGGGGATCATTATATACTAGATATTACAGAAAGAAATTGAAGGAAAGCAAAAATGATTATGTTTGTCTTAGACTAAAATGAACTTAGTAGCCCTCCAATTAAAGAGACATCCAGCAGATCTACTAAAAACCCATTTGCAAAAATCCCCAAAGACTAGTGCAGTATCCACTGAAAAGGCACATACAATAAAGCTGAAGCTATCATCTGTCCCTATCCTTTTCAGTAAAAGCTATAGTGAAAGAGTTATCCTGCAAAAATAAGATTCACTGGGTATTTTGTTGCACCACAGCAGCTAATTTAAGAATCAGACTCACTGTATTTATCTCAAATATTTTTAATCTAGATTGACATTTTAGAGATGAACAATGGAGAATGAGGTACAGTTGAAAGCACTATGAATAAATGATAATGTTTTACTCATTTCTTATTAATTCCACATTCTTAAGCTTTTTAGCAACCAAATTAGTTAACACATCTCTGCAGATACACTTGCTTCATAAAACTTAAAATAAGAAATGGCTTAAATTGAGCAGGAATGAAAAGTGGGCTGGCCACTTGCCATACTGTCTTAAGACTACTGACATATTTTACCCAGCACTACGACATTCAGTTTTACCAGTTACAGATGGACAAAACACTGTCCTTAATAAAAACCACGCTGCTTTCAAATAAGACCTTATTTATTTCCAAGATAAAACCCCGCAACTGGGAAAAACTACAGCTTACAGTATTTAATACAGCTCTTTTAAGGCTTCACAGATTAAGTCCTTCTCTTTAATTTAGAAATAAATATTGTCCTAACATTGGATGAGATCCTCAGGCAAAATCTCTGTAATATCTTCCATGCCTTGTTCATCAAATTTAAGAGTACCCTATTTACATGTGTTGCTTTTACAGTAGGAAAGGCATAACTCTTTCAACCTATTTAAACAGGCTGAGCACCACCAATGCTTCCTGTTTTCAGTTCTTCCAAAGCGTTCTGGATAAAAGCAGGTGATGCTATTTGCAATACCTTTTTCCTTCTGTTTTGAAGAGAGATGAAGCCTTGCATTTTTTCTGTTTCTTTCTATGGGCTGTGAGGTTGCTCCGGAGGCTTGTGGAGCACACTTCTAGTTTTAAGAGGCTTCAGGGGAGAGGTGGGTGCCTTTGAATGCCTGCTTATTGCTATGCCTGCTCATTGTTCAAGGAATCATGTCCTAATATCAGCAAATAAAAGACATTAAGGGCATAGCTTGTTTGTAGCTGGATGGAATCTACAGAGGGTTAGAGGACATAAAAAATAATGTTAAGACAAAACTGAAGAAGCATACTTCTATACAATATTTAGACATATGGAAAGAGATCTGAAGTTAGATACAGAAGCCAAGGAAAATCAGTAGTGATTCAGCATAGGAGGTGAAGCAGGGTGGTATGTCACTCTACTGCGTTTTCAGACATTTGGATTCTCAGTGCAATTTCTATATTTTTATTTTATTTTCTGACAGCACCTAGCTTTTGCCTCACAAAAAGAAAGGCAATCTGCTTCACAAAATCTGCAAGAAGTCAGCAAGAGTGAGAAGCTTTTACTTTTACAAGAATAGATGATAGTGTACACCTAACAAGGCACCTGCTCCTATCTAATGGTTACTATAAAGTTCTCATTTTGCAAACTGACAGCTTGTGGTAAGAAAGGCAGCAGTATTCTCACAGTCAAGAGCTCAGTAGGAGTTCTGGAAGGTAAGATACTATCAATTAGTTGATCACAACACCAGGGATGCTGATTTACACAGACCCCAGCATTATCTTTTTGCAAAACAGCAGATCTTGAGTCAACAGGAGCTCAGTGGCATACTCCCACTTCCCCCATTACCTAATCCATCAGAACTGCTAGAGAAATGATAGCAAGCTAAACACATATGTTTATATAAGCATGTGCATATCTTTGTATGTATGTGTGTAGGTGTCTCCATACATACACCTGTGCTTCAGGATACGTTGTAACTTTTCTTTTCCAGATTCACTTCCTTGATACCAAAGAGGCTGCTTGCAATCTAAAGTGATCTTGTTGTCTAATCATGCCCCTTATGTTAAAAAATCATATATGATTTCAGCAGGTTATCTCCAAGGAGAAACTCAGAGGAGCCAGCAATTTGCTTTTCTTCATCAGTGTTGAATTTTGTCAGTGCTGGATTCCTAGCATCTCTGAGACAGTGAGGTGCAATACTTGAGTTTTAACTCACTTTGCATCTTCCCTATTTAATTAAAAGAGAAACTACCTGTTGCAGCACAACAGACAATTTCTAAAGTGTTTATTAATGTTGGTTGCAACATTTGCAGTTGGAATAAAGGATTTCTGTTTTACAGTTCCCCATTCATTTATTCCTTCCTGCCCTCTGGAGGTCTCAGATTTTATCATGACATGTCTACATTTCAAATTTAGCTATCTTTTTCAGCTGTACAATCCCATTTTGGTGATCCAATCTCATGGAAAAGTAGTTACATTTTACTTTACACTCAGCAATTTTATTCTTTGCTTAGTGGATACTAGGTATCAATAGATTCCTTTAAATTATTGCATATATTTGTTGGTAGGAGATAGGACTTTCTAATAGATTTTTTTCCTAGTGTGTTATTATTTAAAAACAGGAAAATTAATTTTAAACCTTAAGAAAATGTTAGCTTAGTAGACAGAAACTGATACTTGTGGTAACATTCTTATGACTGTAATTTGTCCACTGTAGAGCCAAAATGAATTAGAGCTGCACTTATATATAATATGAAAGATAACTGTCATGTGCATTGATTGCTTTAATTAAAATCTGAATCATTTAAGATGTGAAACATTTAAGATTATTGTATTAGTCTTTCACTTGCTAATTCTCTCTCCTTGTTTCTCATGTCACACCATTCCAAAGAATCAAATCAAAACTATGTATGCATACTAATTTCCCCAAACAGTATATACTAATTATTTATCTGAGGGCAAAGCGTTTCTGGAGGGTTTCTTGATGAAGAACCAGATGCCTACCATGAAAAATAAATACTGTCTAATTTTGTATGAAATTCCAAAACAGCATCTAAAGCCTTGGAACACCATTTTTTTTCCTGAACAGCCAAGAACTGCCACAGACAATTTATGACTCCTTGACTGGCCTCAGTGAGCAAAAAGAGACCACACAAAGGAACTGTGACCCTCAAATGTATTAGCTGTGTGTTTGACCTCTGAAATACAGTTGAAAAGGAAACACCTTGCCCCTTTCCTGCTGTGACTGAAATTTATGGAGCAAATGATGCTCAAGCAGCTTAGCAAGACTAATTAAGAACTACATAAAAAAAAACATGGCAAATTAATAATCTGAATTCTAGTAGCACTACACAGCGTACTGAACCACACTATGAAATGTTACACTTCCGGGCTTTGATCCTGTCTGAGACTTCATACAGAGAGTAAAAAAAAAAAAAAAAAAAAAAAAATTGTATTTTGAGAAGGACTAAGAGTGATTGCTTATGCAAAACAAGCCTATAAAATTTGCCACTGTGACAAGTCAAGAAGCTGTGGTATATTTAGTAGCAAATTAGTAATGATATGGTCTTCAGACTCCTCTGAATGCACAGTAGGAAGCAACATCAATCACTTTTCCTGCTTCTTTCCACTCTTTCAGTTGACTTCCAAACATGTGTCTAATCCATTTATATCATAATTAATCCTGGTGTTCCCTTAACTTCCTCTTTTCTGCTTGACATCCTCTGACTCCCACAAACTTATATTAAGTTGCATCAGAGAACAATATTTTGATTGAAAATAGATCACATAAGTCTTCATATAATCTACATACAAACAAGTCTTTTGGAAATAGTATTTGTGATAAGTTGTTTATCTTAGGTAAATCACAGAATCATGGAATGATAGAATAGTTTGGGTTGGAAGGGACCTTAAAGATCATCTAGTTCCAACCCCCCTGCCATGGGCAGGGACACCTTCCACTAGACTACATTGCTTAAAGCCCCATCCAGCCTGGCCTTGAACACTTCCAGGGATGGGACATCCACAACTTCTCTGGGCAACTTGTTACAGTGCCTCACCACCCTCATAATAAAAAAATGTCTGTCTTCCTTATATCCAGTCTTAGTCTGCCTTCTTTCAGTTTAAAACCATTGCCTCTTGTCCTGTAAAAACTCTCTTTGTTTTATAAGCCTCCCATAGATATTGAAAGCTGCAATAAGGTCTCCCTGGAGCTTTCTCTTCTCCAGGTTGAACAACCCCAACTCCTTCAGCCTGTCTTCATAGGAGAGGCGCTGCAGCCCTCTGATCATCTTTGTGGCCCTCCTCTGGAATTGCTCCAACAGGTTATGTCTTTCTTGTACTGGAGACCCCAGAGCTGAACACAGTACTCCATATGGGGTCTCATGAAAGTGGAGTAGAGGGACAGAATCACCTCCCTTGACCTGCTGGCCATGCTTCTTTTTGTGCAGCCCAGAATACAGCTGGCTTCCTGGGCTGCCTGTGCACATTGCCTGCTTCTGTCAAATTTTTCATCCACCAGTATCCCTGAGTCTTTCTCCACAGAGCTGCTCTCAATCCTTTCATCCCCCAGCCTGTATTGATACTGGGGGTTGCCCTGACCCAGGTGCAAGACCTTGCACTTGGCCTTATTGAACATCATGAGGTTCACATGGGCCCACTCCTCAAGCATTTCAAGGTCCCATTGAATGGCATCCATTCCTTCAAGCAAATCAAATGCCCCACTCAGCTTGGTGTCATCTGCAAACTCCCTGAGGGCACACTCAATCCCATTATGTATGTCATTGATGAAGATATTAAACAGTAGTGGTCCCAGTACAGACTCTTGAAGAATACCATTCACAACCGGTTTACACTTGGACGTTGAGCCTCTGACTGTAACTCTTGGGACACAGCCATCCAGCCAATTCCTTATCATTCTAAGGATCCATCCATCAGAACCGTATGTCTCCAATTTAGAGGTAAGAAATTTGTGGGGGGACCATATCAAGGGCCTTTGAGAAGTCCACACATTGGTAGTTCTTCCTTTGTCTGATTCTGTGGACAAGGGAAAATTAAAAGGAACATAATTTCATTCCTAAAACTATTTCTATGTCATGTGGCAGATCTATAAATTAGAATTGGGTCATACCTGACAGCCAAGCAAAGAACTTAAACCCAATTAAAAGAGATAGTGAGTTTTTCAGGGATTTTTTCTTTTTCTTTTTCTTTTTTTTTTAAGCACATCAGCAAATGAATCGGAGAAGAAGCACAGCATGGAAATCTAAGCTTGCCCATCAAGGTCCATTAGATGCTGTCTACACTGTCATGGTTTTCCTCAATTATTGTTTTGCACAAACAGCTCTCTTACATTCCTGTCATAATAGCGGCCCCTTTCTAACCAAAAGACTGCAGTCTGATCAGATATTCCCTGTGAATGAAAAGACTACTCGGGGAATGAAAATGAAAATGTGTAGATTTTAATCCTATCAAGACGATTAGGAAAAACATAAATACTATCAACTGCTGTGTTTCTAAGTGGTATTTCTGAGCACAACCATATTTCAAAAACTTAGCACAAGAACCTTTACTTTGTGGATCCCAAACACCCTCACACACAAGGTATTTGTCAGATACCCATCTATCTTTCTCAAAGCTTTCAACAGAAGCCTTCTCAGATATTAGAAAAGGCTACGGGGGGTATGGGTAGGGGTGTGGGTGGGGTGTTGGCTCATCTAAAATCTTTCAGAATTTACATCTAGGTGTTCAATAACTATTTCGATCTTATAATAAGTGCAAAGGTGTTCTTAAGTCACTGAATTTTACTTACAAAAATAAAAGAAATTAAGTAATTGTGAATGTTTAGACTGGCCACCAGGTCCACTGATAAATCTGAGAAAGTAGCCCTAACTGGGAAACCATTACAGCCTTGTGGGATGTCTTCTTTAATAAATGTATGTATGAAAATCACCTGGTTTAAAATCCTGTTTAAAGAGCATTTAAATTCAGTATTTATTTATTTCTCTATCTATATATCTTCAATCTGTATTTGAAATCTTATATTTTCTGTGCTCTTTTTTTAAGATACGGAAAACGAAAGAATTTCTATTTACTGTATCATGCACAGGTTACAGGCTCCTGTGATGTTAATTCTGTGAGTAAAAAGTTATTGGGTTTATTGCCTCATTTTCTTTTTATTTAAAACTTAACACATACACTGATAATGATTTCACAATGTCATGAGCAATGTCAAAGCATTTTCTAAGCTGAAATGTGAATGTTATGTAAAGCCCACATTAGCCCCTATTAAAATTCAGCTATACTAACAGCACTTTTTGGCCGCTATCTAAGAATTTTATTTCTAATCAAGCCTTAATTTATCCAGAAGGACTAGTCTGCAATGCATGCATTCAGGACATTACATTATGAATTCAATTATCTGTTGTATGTCCAAAAGGGAAGAACCAAAATGTAATATAACAGGATACTGCTTCACTGATCTAGAACTCATTGCCATATATATATATATATATATATATATATAAAAGCTGATTAAAATGCATACTTAAATTGCACAAATCCCACAAATATTTTAAACGTAAATAAAGGAATATTTTTTCCTACAAATTTGATTCTACTGGAAAGCACTCAGTTTTGAAAGATGCTAGCTATTTGCAGCAAGAGTCTGAGAAACCTCACTCCCTTTCCTGAAGTTCAGCATGAACTGAAAGGTTCTCAGAACCTCCAAGAAGCAAGCCAAAAGCAATTACTTAATACAAAATTTGTCCAGGTGCCTACCAGGGATGATGGTGAGTGGGAAGATTTATTTTTATACTGTGGAAAGTGTGCTTTATGCTTTGCAGACAGAATCAAGAAAAACTGTTTGCCCTGAAGATCTCACAGGCTACTTACAAAAAGCTTTCAGTGTTGCACCTTCTGTGTAAGCCCTGAGGAGCAAAGATATTTGAACATCAGGGAAGACTCAGAAAATGTATAAACTATGTCATCAAAAAGGGCAAGAACAGGAGTTTATAGTGTAAATGCTAGAAACCCCTCCTGTTCCAGGCAGGGAAAGGAAATTGAACATGGGAGGCAAGAAATACAGAACCTGATATAAATCATGAAAAGATAAATAAAAACCTCTCATTGCTTTCCCTGAACTTTGCACACAGGTTACAGTTACGTGTTTAATCAGTGTGTTATTCCTTCTGTTAGACCTCTGGAGAACCGGGAGCAGCTTCACATCTATCAACAGATAACTTCAAGTTCCCTTGATTGATCACTATTTTTCTCAGTGAGCTGGAAATAAAAATAAATCCTTCTGTCATCTTTCTTTACAAAATAACATTTGGTACTTTTCTGATCCCTCCAGAAGAAAAAACGAAGGACTTAGAGAGATAAGAATATATGAGCTTTCACACAAATTATATTAATCTACATTACTAATGACTGGAAAGACAATTTCAACATTCCTGAACTCATGAAAACAGATTCACGTTTTGGCTATAATAGGAAAGGTTAGTGCCTGTGAAGCCAGCTGAGGATTTTACTTTGTTCTAGAAATCTCTATTTAAAAACTCTAACCTCCTTCTGAATTTGAAGTCTTAAATGCTCTTATTTTCCACAGCTATACCATAATAAAACAAAGAAACAAAAATACATCCATACTATACCATATTTTGAAAATACTATGGTATCTATCAGCATCTTCAATTTTTGGGTTGAGTAAAAGGTATCCAACATTTTACAAGATATGTCTGTCTGTGGTTTACTGTCATCACCATTGTGAAGAAAAAGTTGAGATAACACACACTATTTCAATCTGGATACACTTTTAATCAAAATAGTCTGAATAGTTAGACTTTTTTTTTCCTTTCTGAATCTGAAATTAAGGAATGTTTAAAAATGTCTAGTTTTCCCCTAAAAGAAAACTTGACAGGTGAGTTCTGTACAAAGATAATATCCTTGTAACTACCTCATATGATCAGTATTTTATTTTTTTTTTTTTGTTCAGTGAGGGATTGAAAAATAGTGCAGAACTTTAAAATTTATGAAATATTTTACATCTAGGTTTATATTGTCCTTCTAATAAACAGTGTTCTGAACAAAGAGGAAGACTAGTGTTTAATTTCTGTCTCAATGTATTTTATAATGTCAGCCCACTAGGCTTGTGGCATTGTCTTGTATCTCTTTTTTTGTTTGTTTAAACCTGTCAGAGTTGAAAAATTTAGATTCATCAACTTCATGTTTTAGAACAGAAGGAAAGTAA
The DNA here is from genome assembly GCF_017639655.2 of Falco naumanni. Taxonomy (NCBI): domain Eukaryota; kingdom Metazoa; phylum Chordata; class Aves; order Falconiformes; family Falconidae; genus Falco; species Falco naumanni. The sequence goes on from NC_054055.1 coordinate 54,412,321, forward strand.
CTGAAAACTGTTGACTCCAAAAACCTTGAATATTTTATCCCGCTACCAGGCAATGCTTGTGTTCATGATGATGGTAAGGAATTACCAATCAGTCAGGTAGAAGGAAAAAGATTTTCAAACCATAAGACCTTTCCTACAGGAGAGATTTAACATCATTATATTTGAAATATGACCTTCCCAGTAGCATTTGTAATTATACTTCCAAATTAGAACTAATACACTCAAAACCAGTCTCTCAGTTACTGAGCCTATCAATTCCAGTCCACGGAAAAAGTGAGCTTTCAAAATAATGTTGGAAACTTTATACTACAGAGAAATGCAGATATTCTTGAATCCTAAATAATAATAAGTATCATCAACTTTGTGAGGGACTAGCAATGAATATTAAATGCAGATTTTTCTTGCTGTCAGACTTGAAAGTAAGATGTAAAATGAAATAAAATAAGTTTACTAATATTGGGAACACTTTTTAGTCTTCTGCCTGCTTCTATATATTAATTTAACAATAGTGAAATACAAATATCTATACTGTTCATAACCTGGCACATACAGTTATTTGTTGCCAGATTTGTTTTTGCAGATAATTTAATTTATATTATTTATGGTGTATGAATGAATCCTAAACCATAAGTTAATTAAGACCTTATGATAAAAAAAGGTGGAAAACACAGTGGGAATACAGTGGGATATTCTAGATGTTGCTACTGAACATCTTATCTCCTGTGGTAGTGGATCTTCACAGGAGAAGAACAGTTCAGGTTAACAAAAAAAAAAATCTGCTTTCTGACACTGAAGTGATGGATTAACCCAGAGTGAGAAGGTAAACATTTCTAAGAGGTGTGCGAACCACTTTCCAGCTTTTTTATTTTTATTTCATATCATAAGATTTGGTTTCATTCCAGACTTCTAGGAAGCTAACTTCTCTAAATTTTCTCAAACATTAACACAATACAGATAGAGGTCAGAAGTAAGAGATTTCATCTTCTACCTCTGAGGACAACCTGATGCTCAGCTTGCAAAAAGGTACTCATCTGAGTACCAGGTACAGGTGTTACACACCTAGTGGCACACATGCAGCTTTCAGAACATTTATCTCACACATAAAGCCATACGCACTGTATACAATTACATTTTGAACAAGTTCATGTACACCTTTCACATGGGGCCCCCAGAGGCATAGTCTGTGACAGAGAGAGATACACCTGGAAGGAGGACTCAAAACCTCCCACTAGCTGTGCCTTAACTGCCAGCACTACAAATCAAGTATATCTGATCTGCTCTCATTTTCATCCTATTATTATTGTATTTGCACCCCTACAATTATTCACCACAGAAAAAAGGCAGGAGACTATTTTATAGTACACAAGGCTAGTCTTTTAACTGCCAAGGGGCTTTGTTGGAGGATGGCAACAAATCATGTTGGGGTAGAATCAAGCTGTTACTCTTCCCAGGAAAACATTTTTACCCAGTCACACAGCAGTATTTCATCTGTCTTTTGTTTTGCACTAACAGCGAATGCAGCTACTGTGCACTGAACTCACTGCTGCCTGCTGTGCATACATCTACATCTGAGGTTTAGTTCCCATCAGGATTATTTTGAAGCAAATCTCCCTGTGTACCCCACTTATTATACTTTTTTTCATATCACAGAAATTAGCTCTTTTTGGAAATCAAAGAAGAAAACACACTCCAGAAGGATACTGTTGTGGTTTAACCCCAGCCAGCAAACAAGTACCATGCAGCTGCTTACTCACTCCCCCTCATCCAGAGTGCTGGGGAGGAGGATCGGAAAGGAATGTAAAACTGATGGGTTGAGATAAGAACAATTTAATAGGTAAAGCAAAAGCTGTGCATGCAAGCAAAGCAAAGCTAAGCAAGGAATTCATTCACCACTTCCCATGGGCAGGCAGGTGTTCAGCCATCCCCAGGAAAGCCGGGCTCCGTCACACGTAATGGTTACTGGGGAAGACAAACGCCATAAATGCCAAATGTCCCCCCCTCCTCCTTCTTCCCCCAGTTTATATTCTCAACATGACATCCCATGGTATGGAATATCCCTTTGGCTAGTTCAGGTCACATGTCCTGGCTGTGTCCCCTCCCAATTCCCCATGCCCCTCCAGCCTTCTTGCTGGCAGGACCCAAGGAACTGAAAAGTCCTTGACTTAGTATAAACATCACCCAGCAACAACTAAAACCATCGGTGTGCTATCAACATTGTTCTCACATCATAGCCAAAACACAGCACTGCACCAGCTACTAAGAAGAAAGTTAACTACATCCCAGCTGAAACCAGGACAGATACCTAATGTGGTCTAGCTGCTAACAGACATGGTGTTCATGGGACCAAACAAGAGCTACTTAAAAATGAAATACCTGAACTGTGCAGTGGGGACACCAGGACCTCAGCACCAACTGGTTTACTTTGTGGATCTACACTGATTCCACCACAGACACAGCCTATATGCATTGACCAGTCAGAGCAAGACCAATTCATACTGCAATTTCAGAGACCAAGAAAAAATTGAGGTATTTTTTTAGAGACTTGTCATGACAGCATTGAAGTGGAGCCTAGGAGCTTGGCTAGGTGAACTGGTTAACTTTTGCACATGCTCAGATTCTTGGGTGATTAAAAATTTTTGAGTGGCTAGCATTTAGTGTTTAGCCTGGTTACATCTCTACAAGCAAATAAAACAGGGTAAGGGCATTGGTGCAAACACAGGTACAGTCATCTGTATGATGTCACCATCAGCATACTCAAAAGGTTTTGGTCTGGGCAGTTGTCATGGTTTAACCCTGGTTGGTAATTAAGTGCCATGCAGTTGCTCACTCACACGTAGTAGTTCTACTTACTCACTTAACATTCCACCAAGCCCAGGAGGTGTAAACCAGACTCAGTATTCCTAGCACCAGGGTCAGGACCTGCACTATGGTGCTGGCAGCAGACCAAAGATACTCAAGATCTCCCGAACCCCTAAATGTTTCACTAATTAGCCCTGTGGGGAAGGGGGAGGTGTGGCCCCCACCCACAGGCTGACTCTGGGAAAACAAAGCCCAAGGTGCAATTGGGTTGTTGGCGTTACCTCACAGGGGCCACCAGGCACACGGAGGTGACACCACCACCGAGTGCACAGACCAGATTCTTTTCATTCATATCACCAACCAGTGCTATATAGTACAACACTATAATAACTTTTACCCAGGTCCCAAAGTAAACAAAAAACACAATAGGGAACACATGCTGTAAGCAAACTAAACAATGCAACCCTGGGACCACGAGCAGCAACTTCAACAGCAGAGAAAACAGCACTGTAACCAATAAGTATTGGCCTAATGCAATAAGCACTGACAACAGTTTTGTTCTAACACAGTCTGATCAGGCCTGTCATTATCTCAACCCTTTGGGCACCAAAAAGGGCTGTTGTGGTGTAACCCAGCTGGTAACAAAGTGCCACGGAACCACCCACTCGCTGCCCCCCTCACCCAGAGGGGTGGGGAGGAGAATAGGGGAGGAATGTAAAACTCGAGGGCTGAGATAAGAACAATTTAATAGTTGAAACAAAATATAAATGAAAAAACAATAATAACAATGACGACAATAACAGTTACAACAACTAGGGGAAGGGAAAGAATAACATCCAGAGGGAAAGGAACACCTGGTGCACAATGCAGCTGCTCACCGCCGACCGATGCCCAGCCCTTCCCAGAGCAGTGACCTGCCCACCCCAGCCAGCCTGGCAGGTGTATATATATATATATATATATATATATATATATATATATACCGGGCATGATGCCCCATGGTATGGAATACCTCACTCCTAAGATAATTATCCCAGCTGAAAACAGGGCAGCAGGTTAAAACATTTCTTAGATGATGGGCACACACAGTACAAGGGAAAGTGAAGCCCAAAGACTCTTCCCAAAATTCCTGATACTGTATTCTGATGGAAAAGTTCATCTCTTCATAAAAGCTGTTAAAGAGACATAGTATCTTTCTCATGCGATGCTGTTGTGACACATGCTAATTCCTGCCCACATTAGCTGGGCTACTCCAGGGTAACAGGTGGTGAAAGAAGTGGGATAACTCTGTAAGCAGGAACCTCTAAAAAAACAGTTCATACAAACTGTATTCTTTACTAAATTCCAGTATTTTATTCCTTCTACCTGGAATTATCTGATCTCTACAGAGAAACTTCTATGATACTAAATACTTAGCAAGGAGAAGACTGAAAATGCAGTCATCCTCCCAATACTGGTCAACTTAGCAGTGACACAGAGTTATATCTGTCAAAAGTTGCTTTAAATGATAAATCCAAGAAAATAACAAAAAGTGTTCTGGTGTCAATGGTTTCACAAGGAAAATTATACTTGTATAAATTAAAACAAACAAAAGACACAAAAGGCAAGTTTCCAGTTAGGCAAGGACAAAAAGACAGTATGAAACCTAAAAAAAACCATGAATGTTTGGGAAAAAGGACATTCTTGAAAAACATAAGAAGCAGTACAATAAATGCAGTTTCCAGAGCATGGCATTTATTTGGGATTCATGAGACCCTAATAAGATCATCATTACCTAGTGCATACAATTTTCAAGTGCTTACCTTATTTAGGAAAAAAAAAATAATGTCTACTTTGGAAAAGGGTTCTATATTTTTTTTTTTGAAAAAACAGGTTCACAATATCTGCAGTTAATAACTGTAGAATTAGTACATATAATAATATGATACTTGAAGGGAGACTTTTAAGCATTGTTTGCTTTTGCTTGTAGCTTTCAAAACAGACCACAAACCCTTTGAGCTAAATTTTTCCATGCTTATTTTCAACTTAAAAGTGATTTTTTTGAAAGTGTAAGAAAATGTGAGTTAGCTATTATACCTGAGCATGAAAATGTGTTTTTCACACCTAAATATGACTTCTTTTTGCCCTTTGATGATTCAAAAGTAGTTTAATTTTCAAACTTGGCATATAGCATGTACTGTCACCTACAGCAACCATATGCTTTGAAACAGAGTAGAAATAAAAGATAAACACATCGAGAGAAAAAATAATTTTTATATGAACCATAGTCCGTTCCTGATTTTGTTACTGTTATTCTCCTTCTGCATGGCGGGAATCCTGCTAAAATGTTTGTAACTGTAAAATCCTATATTGGTGCAATTTTGCTGTTGACCGTGCACATATTTGGAAGTAAAGGAGGCAAAACAACTGCATCTGTTATTTCCTCTGTGCCAAAAGGCAATAATGTTAGCATATAAACAAAGACAAAACAATACATATAAGCCAACAAACTAAGCTGTAACTTTCAGTACCTTGCCTTCTTTATACTATATTACATTGAAGTATATTATTTTGTTGTGGGTGTGCTAGACTTTATAATTCATTTTAATTATGAGACATCTCACAACAAGCAAACCCTTATTTTGAAAAATGGATTCATTATATAAATTGTACAACTGATTTAATGCTTGGACTTGTTTATAATCAATAAGTCAAATTTTCATAAGAGGGTCAGTCAGAAACTGCAGCATCTAAATGTCATTGTGAAATTATTATGAACAATCTAAGGATAAATCCGTACTATACAATAAAGTACCCTGAGGGATGCTGAACCAGGCTGGGGTGAGTCTCTGACATCAGGTGGCACAATCAAATCTTGGCAGAGGTTTTGGGAGGTGAATTACCTGCATCACCTATGCTTGAGTCTCACCCAAGAACAGGATTGCGCTTGGCAGCCACATTATGCTCCCACATGTCGTGATGATTGCAGTCATAGAGCTAGTGCCATTGCTACCAGCTGAGAATGAAGGCTGTGGTCAAATGGGGCATGTACCATCACTCCATTATATAGATAAAACCATTGGTTGAAAGACAAGAAAACAGAGAATATGAGTAAAAGGCTAGTTTTCACAGTGTAGCAAAGTCACCTACAGAGCTTCAAGGTTATTTTGATATATGCATATAGATGCATGTTTATATTAAGATAGCTGTGTGTATATGTATTAAATAATAGCTGTATTTTATACATACATATAACATCTGGAAAGGTGAGTAAAGAGTGGAAATTTGGCTGATTATATGAAGTTATTCAAGGGAGTAAGGACACAGCAGATTATGAAGGATATTATGAGACATTATAAAGCAATAAAATGGAAGACAAAGTTGACTGTAGATTAATATAAAATGCAGCATACATGAAGAAACTATTCCAGCTTCATATATTAAAAGCTGAGCTGGACGATGACTGTTACTATTCAGAAGCATGACTGGGAGTTTCATAACATCGGGTCAGTGCTTGGCAGAAGTCAAAAGAAAACAAGTGAATTGTAAAGAATTATGTCTTGGTTTCAGCTGGGATAGAGTTAATTTTCCTCCTAGTACCTGCTAGTGTTGTGTTTTGGATTTAATATGAGAATAATGCTGATAAAACACTGATGGGTTTTGTTGTTGCTAAGTGGTGTTTATACTACTTTTCAGCTTCTCAGGCCCTGCCAGTGAGAGGGCTGGAGGAGCACAAAAAATTGGGAGGGGACAAAGCCAGGACAGCTGCCCCAAACTAACCAAAGGGATGTCCCATACCAAATTATATCATGCTCAGCATACAAAGCTGGGGGAAGAAAGAGGAAGGGGAAGGAGTTCAGAGTGGTGGTGTTTGTCTTCCCAAGTAACCATTATGTGTGATGGAGCCCTGCTGTCCTGGGGGTGGCTGAACACCTGCCTGCCCGTGGGAAGTGGGGAATGAATTCCTTGTTTTGCTTTGCTTGTGTGCATGGCTTCTGCTTTACCTATTAAACTGTCTTTATCTCAACCTCTGAGTTTTCTCACTTTTGTGCTTCCAATTCTCTCCCACATCCCACCAGGGGCAGGGTGGGGGGAAGTGAGCAGCTGTGTGGTGCTTAGTTGCTGGCTGGGGTTAAACCATGACAAATTACTAGGAAAGAAATAAAGAATATAACCAGAACAACATGCCAGTGTGCAAACTCAGGGCCTGCCCACAGTTGTGCAGTCTTGTCCCCTCAACTCTGAAAAGGATACAGGGGAACTTCAAGAGTTTCAAAGGGCTACAAGACCTAATGTAACCTAAAGGTAGATTATTAAAAAAAATGCAAAACAAGTGGGTTTAAGAGCATGGACAAGAACCAAATGTTCTCTGTCTTTTCCCATGTAAAATTTAGAACCATGAAATAAAGGGTGTAAACGCTATATAACACATAAAATTGGCTAGGTGTATCCTTCATAATTTAGTCTTTATTTTATTTTGGTGCTCTTACTGAACAGACACTTTAACCTTTCCTAGACTGACTTTCATCAACCTAGATAAAGCAGGTAGTTTACACATTGAAAATGTAAGTTAGGATTCTTTTTATCAAATGGATGTTTTAGAATAAAAGTGGAAAAAAAAATGAGAGAGCTGTTTATATTGCAAGTTTCTTTGGCAACCATCAAAGTTTAGTATGGTGATGGGTAGAGTTCCTGAGTATTGAAGGCAACATTATTTAAGTCCACAAACTGCAGGGCTCTGAAAGGAGCTGCATTGCCATCATGTCCTTCAAATGAACAAGGATATCAGTGCATATAGTCCTGAAATGTTGCAGAAAGTTTGGTAGACATTACTAGGTACTATTTCCGCTTGCCAGTTTTATCCCTATTTAATATTAATCATTTTGTTTGTATATCACACTATGGAAGAATACTGTTCTGTATCTGGTATCCAAAATAGTCTTCACATTCACATAGCAAGGGTAAATAAATAAAAAAAAAAAAATTAAGAAAAGAAGTAGCAGTATAATTTTCCGTGATGAAAAGGCCTCAGATTCATCTACATAGATATCCAAAAATATTTAGCCATGGCTTAATAAGGGCCCAAACAATTTGAAAAACAATGTTCAGAGACAAATTTAGGTAGAATATGGATGACTAAATCTGTATTGTGTTCCCCAAGCCCTCTTAAAAATATGAATCCTTGGGATGCTCAGATTCCTCAGTTGCTCAAAATTCTGCTTATCTTTTTGTCTAAAGGCACTTTGAACTTGACAGTAATGATTTACTGCCTTCTAGATCAAGCCTGTCTTCCAGAAGAATTCACAAGAACTTCTTCTTTTTATTTTTTTTTATTTTTTTTTTTTACTTTTTCACTTTCAAGGTCAGAGGTTTGAGAAAAGCACAGGCAAGAGGGTGTTCACAGAATACATTTATTGAATGAACACCATAAAGCAGATTTAACTATCATTTTCCTGAAGAAGGAGGCCAGAAGAGTTGTCAATGTCCTTTAGATAAGGATTTAGTGCTTAGAACATTCATCGAGGATATGAGATATTCTTGTTTTAATTTCTCCTTTGCGTGAGGAGACTTGAAACCAGAGTTTCTATTTATGCGCTTTACACTTCAAATACTTAATCAGCCCTTGGAGCTGAATCCAAACTCCAGATGTCCCAGAGGAAAGTCGTAAGCACTAAATTACAGCACTTGTTCGCTTACTTTTCCTTTATCCCTCCAACACAGTTAGTCCGGAATTGCTTTAGATCAAGTGGAAAAACTTAAGACGATGCAGATGGGACTCCTCACACATTCAACCCTCATTCCTCAGCCTAACGCACCGTTACCTGATTCGAGAGGTCCAGCCCACTGCTCTAGATGTAAAAAATCTGCAACCTCACTGGGCAGTGCAGTGGTTCAGTACTTGCCTGACTTGATTTAGGCTGAGAGATCTTTAGTCTGCCTATTGCCTAAAGTGTTTTAGCTTAACCTGTTTTAGATATGGTAAAACCCCAGTAGTCTGCGTAACAACCAAGAGCCCTGTTGTGCCAGGGGAGAACAGGGAAGGCTGTTCTGTAGCATTCACAATTTAGCCAGCAGTTAATGAGTAGGAAGCAGTCTGCTAATGAGAAGGAACAGGCTGTTTTAAGAAAATATACAAAAAGTCATTCAGGCAGACCCAAGACTGCAGTGGAACGGGCCCTCAGGACTAGTACTGGACTCCTCTAGGCAAATACCTTTGGACACTGATGACTTGCTGTGTCAGCCCACCTCTCTTCCAGATGAAGACAGTCACCACTGAGCTTAAGATCAAGGGGGAGCCTAGTCCCAGAGAGAAAAGAAGATACAGTAGGCTGTTCTGTGTAACACTTTTAACTGTTTGTAGCTCTTATATTAATTCATAGAATCATAAAATGGTTTGGGTTGGAAGGGACCTTAAAGACCACCTAGTTCCAACCCCCCTGCCATGGGCAGGGACACCTTCCACTAGACCATGTTGCTCAAAGTCCCATCCAACCTGGCCTTGACCACTTCCAGGGATGGGGCATCCACAACTTCTCTGGGCAACTTGTTCTGCTGTCTTGTCACCCTAACAGTGACAAATTTCTTACTAATATGTAACCTAAATCTACCTTCTTTCAGTTTAGACTATGACTGTTAGTGTTACTGTGCTTGGACTACTATAACTGTTGAAATTTTTATTAGACTACTAAAACATTAATGAGACTTACAATAAATTCTTGTCTACCTATACATGGGGTGTTCTCTTTTGTCCATGATAAGATTTTCTTTATAACAAAAAAAATTATTACTGTCCAATTTTTTAGGCTTTTGCTTTGGAAGAAGGTTACAAGCTATAATGCCAAATGTAAGGAGATGGTAAATATCCAGTGTGCAAAATGCTTAATCCAAAAAGGACAGGGTTTAAAACACACTCTTTCCTTATTACTTTGCCTTCCCACATGAAGTTCATGTTCAATTTCTGACCTTTTGCCAGTCTACCATTTCTTGTTCTTACCATGTTCTTGTGAGAAACCTGTTCCAGTGGTTAGGCAACTAATACTTAACATTGTGATGCTCAATATTACACTATTTACATTGCTCTTGGCTTTGGACCTTTCTTCCAAAAGTCACCTAAAGCTTACAAACCCATTCAAGTTAAACAGAATTTTAAATTAGGTTTTTCAAAAGAATTTTGATACATAAATGTTCACATATGGCACAAGATGGCCTTTATATTATAAGCTTATATACTAAGCAGTGGAAACATCTAAACTGCAATGAAAATAGTAAATAATCTAAATCTTGTAAACAAATTTGAATATTCCATTTGGTATGGATTATCATATATCATACACTTAAATGCATAAATACTCCACAAATTTGAAACAATCATTGGAAAACATAAATGCACAGATTGGTCTACTATGTCAAGTATCATTTCATTTGTGAATCAATAGATTTTACCCAGCTTGGAAAAATCAAGAAAGTATTTTGTGAATCAGAGCTCTGAGTTTCAAAGTCTAGACCCAAAAGAGTTGTGTTTGTTGACAAGTCACTGTTAATATTTACTTTTTTCTTTCAAATATTCTAGGTACTTAATCAGGAATCAGGCTGTACAAAAAAATACATAAGTGATCAAACAACATGCAAAACCAAAGAGGCAGCAAATCTAAATTATTAGTTTGCGTACCATCTGTATGTTAGAAATTTTTTATCTAGTCTACACAGTCAATATTGAACAGTGGATTCAGAAAAATATTTGAAAAAATTTGCAAGAGATGTATTGAGAAAATGGACAAAGTTTACTGTAAATGTTAAAAACTGTCCAAACAGCCTTTGTTATGATCTCCTTTTTTATGGAATGCAAGAACTACTGAAAAGTAGCTCTGGTTCAGGTTTGGTTTTGTTTTTTTTTAATTGACCTTTCAATACCCCAAAATCACACTGGAAAGTATGTGTGGTCTGAAAAATAAACATGGCTCCCGAATTCTTATCAGGTCCTCTGCTACACAAACAAATGCAATTTAATTACCTTATTTTGTAGTTTAAGATTAAAAGTTGGTGATAATAAATGTCAATAAAAAAAGAATGTTCAGATACTTAAGAAACATGTAAGTTAATTAACTATTAGTTCCCTTCTTAAGAAAATGCTTCTCAAAATCTGTTACTAGCAGTTAACAGCTGGTGTATTAGCTAATGGGCAGAAACAGTTCCAAGGACAAAGATAATGCTATAAAAAAGCAACTAACTTTAGTAAAGATGGATTTTTCAGAAGACTGCTGATATTGTACAGGGTAGCAAGTATTCTGTAAAATAAGAGCATTTTACAACAAGGGATACTGCAATATATCTACATAGCATCATTAAAGAATTCTGTTACAAAAAATAAAATTATTTTATTAAAGTTAAGAAGACTTCTTGATACAAATGTTACTATTTAAATTTATTGCATAATCTTAGGTATTAGTTTGATTCCAATAAGAATATTCAGCTCTTTTAAACACAAAAAGGTTGTTTTCTTGAATAGCAAATGGTAAAAGTATTAACACAGACATTGTCAAAAAGATGAACTTACTACCAGTGTAGTAATTTCAGCAGTGAGCTCACGGCATGTTTTATCAAATGAAAAGTGAAGTAAAATGAATTAAAACTTGGTATATTGAATTCACAGTTTGGCACACCTTTGCAATTACAAGAAAATGCATTTTGTTTATAATTAGTACACAGGAATGTATTTTCGAAGTTCACATGAAAAGAAGGGTAAGTCAAAGCAAACTTTAATGCTGTTTTTAAAATGTTTGGGATTTTGCTTTTTTATTTTGACTTTTTTATTTAAGAAAACCTGTAAACTGAGATATTTAAAAAGTTCTAAATCTATGACATTAAAGAAATACGATATAGGTTTTTTGTTTAAGAAAGTATACATTCATATAAAAAAAAATTAGTTTCAACTAATCTTCATCTTTAGAAAAGGGGCAAGGGAGAAGATTTTTGCAGATGCAAGAATTGTAAAAAGTAATTTCAAACTAATCCTTTTTTCCCCAAAGTTAACAACTACAGCTTTTCAGCCAGAGTGTCCCATTTTGTTTTGTGTATTTCTTTCTAGAGATTGAAACAAATAGCAGGTGATCACTGGAAACAATATGTCAGATTTATAATGCACTTGTATAATTTTGTTATCTTCAATAAACTGAATAGAGTTTCTACAACCAGGGAATTAGAAGTTTGCTTTCATGAAAATTTGGATTTTTCTGGCAAAAAAAAAAAAAAAAGACAGCAAAATCTGTTACGTTGTCTAATAAACCACTTGAACTGTAGAATTTTGGCTCATACATCTATATAATTTAAGTAGAATCCCAAACAGTTATTTGTGTGAACATGGAGTTTGCCTTACATAGTACTTTCTTTTATTTATTCTTTGGAGGTCTGGCTATGGAATCACAAAATTACATTTAACTTCCAGCAGAACTCTAAGTGGTTTACAGCTACTCTCTTTTTAAGTAATTGCAGTTAGCAGTTAGATTTCCTATTTTCATCTCCAGGATTAAAACCCTAATCCCTCAGACTCTCCTCCAACCTCCTGTACCCCAGGCAAAGGCCATCTTTGTGGCTCTGGTTTGTCTGTGCCTCTTTTGTTCTGGGTAGCTCTCTGGTTCCTCTCGTCCTATTGCTTGTCACTTAGGAGAAGAGGCCAACACCTACCTCACTACCACCTCCTTTCAGGTAGCTGTAGAAGGTCTCCCCTCAGCCTCATTTTCTCCAGGCTAAGCAACCCCAGTTCCCTCAGCTGCCTCTCATACGACTTTTGCTCCAGACCCTTCACCAGCTTCCTAGACCTTCTCTGGACACACTCCAGCACCCCAATGTCCTTCTTGGAGTGATGGGCCCGAAACCAGAGTAATCAAGGTGTCCCTCTTAATGTAAACTATTACCACATTATGTATCTATGCATAGCTTTACTCTTGTCTTTGGTAGAAGTGTGAAAGAGATCCTGATCAACATTTCTCATTAAAGACCTCACATTTTCACTCTCTGAAGCAGAAAGTTAATTAGTTTTCCTATGTGACCATAAATTCCAGCTGAATCACTTCTATTCACAACCCATCCTCCAACTTCAGAGCTGTTATTACATCTATAATATGTAATACCAACATTATCCTTGAATAAGTAATATTCATCTTAACCTATGTGTGGGAAAATTACTTCGGAGTGCGGGGAGGGGAGAATTAGAGAAAATTGGGACCTAATAGAAACATAGTATAACAGAAAGCTTTTTAGGGTAAAAGACAGCTGTGGCTTTCGGGATGGTTGGCATGCAGGGAATCTACTTTACCAGGGCTCCCTAAGCAACACACCCTGCCAGCTCAGCTCATGCTGGTAGGAGTAAGGGGATGGAGTGAAGTGGAGACCACTGAGCCGACCACTGTGGGCAAATTACTTTCCTCAGATGAAATAATCTCACTGTAATACCAACGCACACCTCCATCCCAAAGTTACCTGCCTCCAAGGTACCACCACACCTCAATGGGCACGTGATACCAATCCGTAACAACAGTATGTATGACTGGAGTCACTCAAGCTCCACCTAAATGTGAAGACAATGGACTGATCCTGGACTGAAATAAGTCCAAGAGGAGGGAACTGTTGTCTGAACTGCCAAATTACCACACACTGATTCAGTGTTTAACACAAATTTAGGTCAAGCTGACCCAGTCTCTACAAATGAAGGGACTTCTAATCAAGAGAGTCAGCCTTGGGAAGGATGAGTGACCAAGAACAGATGGTGAAAAGAACACGGTTCACTAAGAAAGGAGCATTCAAGTGAGGAGGAGACAAGCTGGTAAGGTGTTACAACCTCCATATATCAACAGAAAATTGGTCAAAAGTAGGACAAAGGAAATTGTGGTAGTGGGAGATCATGACCTCCAAATCAAACAGCCCCCCTGCAAGGGACCAAAACCCCGCTTGGGGAGCATGTGTAACTAAGTGAAAAACTTCAGCAGTGCTATCTGAGGATGTGCACTAATTTACACTAGAAGTGAGAAACTTGGAACCCGTCCTGTGTATGATAAATTAATATGAAAGTGCCATGAAGTATAAAAAGCGGGAAGAAGTTAAGGAAGACTCCATCGTAACTTGTGGGACCGGTGGACGGGCTGAACCCATCTTCTCCCCCACAGGGACACCTGTTGGGTAAGCACTTAATTCTATGACTAACTCATGATGGCTGTTATGAAGTGTTTGTTTGGGGCTTGTTTTGCAGTCAGTGTATTATCACTGGCAATCTTCAAACCTTATTCTGTCACAAACTTGCATTTTCTATAATGAAAGTCTTCAGCTAAAGTTCATTTTGTGTAAGTCTCTGGAGATTTGAGCAGTTGTTACAAGGGATCTGACTCAGTGACGCTGCCAACAGGGGTCCCTGAATAGGTCAGTGGAATCACCCCCCAATACAGTGGGCTGTCAAAATGCAGGTAGCGAGCAGGCTGGTCGGGCACAAGGGTCTCATCTTTCTTGGGAAACTGACAGGCTGATCAAATATACAAGGTTCAAGGAAACGCCCATCTTAACATGACACTATGTTAATGCATATGATGACACAGCTGACCATGCTGAGTAAAATAACTCCACTGTATCACTCACCTCTCAGGATGGGTATGCTTAATTCCTATTTAGAAAGGGTTTTGTAATTTTCAAAAGAGCTACAGATTTGTAACTACTGCTTTAAAAATAGTCAAACTTCTTGAAATGTAATACAGAAGAGGCTCAAAAAATGTATCATTTGAAAAAAGGAAAAAGCATGTGTATGATGACATGAATAAATCATAGGATTGACTGGGGAAAAAGTTCAGTAAGATTCGGCAAATTCACTCTCTGATTTGCTCATATTTGATATTGATGAATTAATTACCCAAGATTTGAGCTTCCAGATGAATTTTTTACCAGTCATTTAGGTACCAGCAAATACATTGGTGTTTTTTTATATCAAGGTCTGTTTTTCTTTTTTTTCAAGTGAAAATGATATTAAAGATATGATATTTATAGATTATATTAGAGAAAGTTTATTTATTATAAATAATTCAAAAATCTTCCCTGAAGTGATTTGTATATTTCCAATTTAATTAAGACAGGTGTTCAGCAATGTAAGCAAATGAGTTGTGTATCTCTTTTATCAGTTTCTGTAATTTTTTCTACCAACACGTTAGCCATGACTCATATAAAAAAAAGGTGGGTTTAGTCCTGTCTTGTCAGTAACATACATAGAAACAATTTATTTAATGTGAGCAAATAAGGCATTAAAGCAGGTCCCCAAGTTTCTTGTGGGATTGAGTCAAAGTTGAAAGTTCTTTCTAAGGTTGCTGTGCCAATTTTAAACATAGTGTAAATATGTCTTCTCCTGAATGCAAGTTACAGTTGCTACTATAGAATGACATTATCACCTTGTGCTAGCAGAACTTTGGCCCAGCTCCAGCTACTATATATGTTCATATCTGTGTTCAGAGAGTCAGAGAAGAAACAGACAGAGGTTATCATATCTTGATCATTCCCTTGAGTTGCCTTGAGATCAGCTAGGTGTCTCTCTCCAGATACTACTGGGCAAAATATGGTGAACAATCGGATTTGAAGATATTTTTTTTTTCTCTGACCAGGTGAAACCATATAAATAGAAAGTCTTCAAGATAAAGATATGAATGTTTTCAGTTCTAATAACGTTCTAGCTACATAAAAATAACTATTGAATTATTCAAATGCTGAAGTTACCATTTGGTTTAGTACTGGTCTTGGGTATCATTTGTTTTGCCTTCAAGAACACAGGCAAAAATATGGCAACCCTGAAAACTGAAGAAAAATAGAAGGGTAACCACATATGAAATCAAAATATTGAGAAGTGCAAACAATTCCAAATATAGCATGCCCAAATAAACCTCATCTCCAGATACTCCCAATACATTTTTTTCTCCTTATACAAGAGATTCAGTTATTAAACGGTAAAATCAACACACTTAATTCTAATAATAACATATTCATAATGAAAAAAAGGAAATGTTCATAGTTCTTAAACTTATGACTATTACTTTTGAGTCTTTGTTTTGAATATTTTTTTTTACATATGTCTTCTCTATTTTTTCACTGTAAGATTTATTTGAGAAGCATATGTTTCCAGATGGAAAGACAGTTTCCAATTTTTAGTTGTAATTAGCCTTATGTGGTTCAGTGCTACATGGTCCAACATCTTAAAACTGAGGCCAGATCTTGGAAACACACTTTAGCATCATAATAACCAGGTCTGCAAGGCCCAAAAGTTGCACTAATAGGTGCAAGATTATAAAGCAAGACCTAATAATTGATTATGCAAGACCTAAAAATTAGACAATTATGTACAAGGTACTGATATTTTACCAGTTTGAGTTGGACTGTAATTTCTCTAAACATAAAAGAGGCGATAGTCTACTAATTTGGGATTTGCAACCTCCACTGGGTGAGAACTGCAACAAAATCACAAGACCACAGAATGGGTGAGGTTGGAAGGGACTTCTGGCAGTCATCTGATCCAACCCCCACTGCTCAAGCAGGGCCATCTACAGCAAGTTTATCAGGACCATGTCCAGATGACTTTTGAGTATCTCCAAGGGTGGAGGGTCCACAACCCCTCTGGGTAGCCTGTGCCAGTGCTTGGTCACCCTTCAAGCGCAAGAGTGTTCCCTGATGTTCAGGCAGAACCTCCTGTGTTGCAGATTGTGCCCATTGCCTCTGGTCTTGTCATTGGACAGCACTGAAAAGAATCTTCTTTATACCCTTCCTTCAGATATTTGTACACATTGATGAGATTGCCCTTTAAGCCTTCTCCAGGCTAAGAAGTCCCAGCTCTCTATACTTTCATACACCCTCTATAATAATATATGACTTTCCCCCTTCCTTAAGCATAAATATTTATTATCAGTGTCAATGGTAGCATGTATACCTTGCTTTCTAAACACCAGGCTGCAAACACAAGTCCATTTCACATCTCCCAGGGGGAGCAGCTGGCTCACGAGGCACCCTCACTGTCAGATAAAACAGCTGCAACCTGTCCCTCTCTCAGGACTATGTTAGAAGGTGGCTTGTGTTCTTTTTAATTCAGGTAATGAGGGCTTGGCTGGTTGGTTCATTTTCTTCTGCCAAAAAACTATGTAGCTAAAAATAATTCCAAATTATGGGGAATTTCCATTTCTTTTCCTTTTGACAGTTACTAACCCAGATTTGGGTATTTCTTGCCTTGTATTCTTTAACTTCTAAAACCGGGGGGGGGGGGGGGGGGGGGGGGGGGGGGGCAGGCCAATCTTTCTCATTATGTAAGCCAAAAACCAAAACCTGCATAAGACTGACAAGTGCAAGACCTGTACTTTGGCTCTCTCTTAGTTGAAAAGTATGGAGGCTCAGAGGGGCTGGGCTATGTGTCCTGCTTGATCCCATGATAACTCCTTAGGTTAGGTTTTTGGTTATACCACAATAATTTGGAAAAAGTTTCATTATTTTAGTGAAAACCTTATGCTTTCAAGTTTTATATATTCTCTTCAGATATATTTTTTGTTGTTCTAACTATAAAAATGAAAACATTGTGGTATGGCTTGTTTTCTTAATCTTCCTAATGCAAAACATGGTCCTTACATCAGTAAATAGCCTGAAGCATTGCCAAATGTCTTTGTTATCGTTTCTTTTAGCACATACAAATGAAGTATATCTGTTGGGGGTAAAAAGTCAAATAATGGAGGGTGAAAGCTGTTGCAGGTGTATGTTTTACTGTGTTGTCAACTGAGAAGCAAGTAGAGAAAAACAGGTGTCACAAGTGGCATGCAGAAGGCTGTTACAGGTAAAAGAACGGTGTAAATATGGTGCATGGGCCCATTAAAAATTAAGGTGAGTTACATTTTTCTTCTCTTCTAAAAAAAATATAATCAAGAAGGCAGCTGCTATTCTTGAAGTCATTTAGGTTTTGTTTGTCTATATATATCAGCTTCAAATTTTTGCTTAATTTGGCTCAAACTAAGGAGGGGAGCCTTTTTTTGGTCCTCTTTTTGCATTGTAAATTAGTACTTATTGACAAATGGTGAGAAAACGTCACTTCATATAGTGGGTGGATTGAATACAAACATGCTGTTTCTAAGAGGTATTTAATAACTGATGTACAAGAGACAAGAAACAATTCCTCTGATGATAGAAAGGTAACAGAAAAGAATTAATGCAAACCAAAGGATATCTATGGGTGTAGAATTGGTGCTTAAAAGCTTTCTTTCAGCATCTCCTGATGCTATGTGCAATATGATGAGGTCAAATTGTCATGTTTCTTCCCTTGGTTTCCTAGTCAAGATGAGGGTCTGCAAATCCCCATGCTAGGCAACAATTTGCCACTGTGCTGAGCTGTGATCTTTGCCAGCTTGCTGCATTTCTGATTCCTTTCTCATTCTTTCGAGCACTATACTTTTTTAAAAATGAATGTAAGATCTTCAAGGAAACTAATTGTCTCATGTATTTCCATAGTTCTTTGCACTAACAAAATTGTATAGCATTAAGTGAAATGTAGTGGGGACTCGGATAAGAGGAAGAGAATTAAAATTTCAGATGTCTATCTGCTTTTTTCGTTAGTTTATTAGAGGGTTTAAAATAACAACCAAAAGAGCAGTTCAGGGATTTTAGTCTCAGTTCCCTAGATAGCTGGATCCAGGATCATTTATGTCTTCTTTCTCCCTTAACTGTTTTTTGGCTCCACAAGCTTCAACAGGAACAATGGGAAAAGTTCCCCTGGAAATAATGTATAGCCTTATCACTACAGCACTTGAGTGGGTAAAGATTTCCCTTTTCCTCTGTGAGTGATGTAACTGCTAGGCAATTTACACTTCTATTTTTTATGTTTTCAGTGGAACTTGGCTGACCTTCAGGTGGCCTGTCTACTTAAATTTGTTTCATAACAGAGCTAGAGGCAGGAAGATAAAAGCACCTATCCAACTATCTCCTTAGAATAAGTACTTCCAAACACATCTGGAGGACATGTAAATCATGTAGTCAGGAGCCAAAAGAAATATTTTTAACTTTTTTTGTATTACATTCAGTAACAACATCACTTGGGCTAAAAAAGTACTAAAACTTGCACTTCTTACAGATATCTTGTGGGGTTTTTTAATTATTTGCTCATAAATCTGAGTTGATAGAGTTGGCAAGAGTCCAGTTCACAAAAAAAAATAAGAAGAAATTAGTCATGAAGCACTGTAGTTGTAAAAGCTACGAAACTCACACATTCTCTTGTGTGGAGATTCACACAAGTAGCCTAATTGTTGCACCATAAACTTACACACCTTGAAATGTTAAACACAACCTAATCTGAGAAGTCCTAGTTTTATAGAACTAGGAAGCATGTGGAAAAGGTAGTGGTAAGAGCTTAGAGTAATTACAAAGGTCTTATTTTGTAGTTATTTTTTTCTATTCTATTTATTTGTTTGTTTTGTAACAGAAGGCACATGTAAACCACTGTGTTGTATTACACTGTTCATTATAATTTTGCTGCCTTTCTGCATCTTGTAAGCCTTCTCCCAAACTTCTTTCTTGACACTAAAGAGAGCTCTGAAACCTGGATGCATGTCATCTTTGTGAACTCTTACATAAGAACCAACTGATATAACAGTTTTAGGATGAGTTCCTTAGTGTCTGCCAAATGATGTATTCTAGAAATAACATGCAAGGTAAAAGCACTTGACATACATACTTAATCAAGAATTAGAGCCTTGACAAAATATTACTATGTTTCTATAAAATTATTCTAGTTCACGATGCAGAAGGATCATCCTACAGTGGCTAAAAAAAATTGTATTCGGTTAAGAGTGACTTCCAGCAATTCCCTGGTTTTCTCTCCCTCCATCCCTTATCAAAAACTATTAACTTTACATATTACATATTACAAAATATTTCATAAGATACATGTTAGAACACTGTTGTAAATGCTCAAAGTGTTAGATTCTAGCCTTTTCCTTGTATATTTTATAGTTTCCCAAAAGATCAGCTAACGCCACTCTGCTGCAAGTCTAGCCCGTTCTCCACAGGGAACTGGCTGGCCACATAGGTCTCAGACTTTCCCTTCTCATTGAACTAGGTTTGAGCCATAGAAAAACACATATATATTTCCTAATATACTTTTATATATATATATAAAAGTATATTATAAAATATATAAAATATATAAACTATTTAACTCTTCAATTTTAACTATGTCTTAATTATGAACCTATTTTCCTCATATACTTTTCCATATAATGCATATACCAATTGGTGCAATGGAAGTTTCCTGTAAATGCAAGTCTCCAAGTCCATATTTTTAACAAAATGCACTTGATGGTATGAAAAACAGCACTCTAATGGGCAGTACTGCCTAAAAGCATCATCCTTAGAATGACATGAAAAAGAGTGCACAGCTATGATTTTAATACATTTTAATACATATACTTGATCTTTTTTCTGTTTTTCATTAAGCTTAAAGAAAAGTTTAAGTTCCTTGTGCAGCCCTGTTGGCCTAATGAACTATAAAGCAGAGACAGTAGATTCAAATCTTCTTTGTAATATACAGTTAGTTTTTTTTTAATAAAATGGAGTATTTTCCTTGTTTGATCATGCAAGAGGCAGCATGCTTAAATGAGTAAATCTAGTCTTTATTGTGGCCCCAGTGGCCACTCTTCTGTTAAACTGGTGTCTGCTGTTAAACTTGTTATCTGTATCTGTGTCTTTGGACAAGTGTTCAGACATCCTACAGGTTCCTACCATAGGACTGGCTGCTTTTTTCACAGATGTTTTCACTGACAATATGACCTTGGGTAGAAGATGGTCTCAAGTATTCATTCTGCATTTTGACAGCATGCTAGCTACAGTGCTCCGGTTATGAACCTTCATCTTTATTTTTAAGACTGACTGAAACCAGAACATATCCTAAACTTTGACATTTCTCCTTCTGTTTATACTTTCAGTTGTTTTATTTTGGGTAAAGGATTGTCTTTCATCATGTGTGTATAAAACTGAGGCATAGTGGGACAGAAAATCTCAGTATAAGTATTTTTAATTATGGCAAGATTTCAAATTAGCTGACATTAGGGGATCACATCAGATGAATAACTGTTGGTATCCAGTCCCACTGAAGAGCTTTAAGATACACAGTTTGGTATCCAGGAATCTGTTTGGAAAGATTCGTGGTTCCCCTGGGTCCTTTGTTATAACTGCCAGACTGTGTGGATACTGTCACAGTTGGCAAAACTGGTAAATACAAGACTAGCCATCTAGAGCACTAGACAACTACTCTTACGCAACTGAATAAAAGCCCTTAGGTTCTCCCCTAAGCCAGATAGACATAGGCACTTCCATCTCAAGATTATTGTCTATATAGATCAATTTATCGACCTTTTAAAGATGGTGGTCTCTCTTCAGACACTATAGAAGACTAAAACATTTATATATTTTATGTGTGTTTGGGGTTTTTTCTGAACAGGTAAAGACAGTGAGATAAACGAACCATAACAGATTTTCTACTGATGAAAATTAAAAACCAAACTTAGAAGGAAGGTTAGGAAAATTAATTTAGAACTAATAAGCCTACCCCCCAGCTCCCTAACTAAATGTGAACACTAAAGAAACATGTGACTAAGATACCACTTTAAACTGTAGTTTTCCCACAGTGACATTTTCTCACGATCTACATAAATATTCAGATTTCACCTCTCAGTGCATGCTGGCATATAAGGCCTATTTGGTCACTGAGCTAGTAAAGCAGTTAATGGTTTCCAGAGAAGTGAAAATCACAACAGCCACTCATGTTCACAACAAGCACTCAAATAATATGCTGAATTTGATCTATTTTAAGGCTGAATATAATGCAAAGAAGGAAAGCCTGTACTATAGCAACAGCCACATGAATCCTGACACGTACATGCATGTTTCTAAAAATCATATACTGTGCAAACTCCACTATATAAGAGCTATTAGATGGCCTTCCAATGCTGGAGTCTACCTTTTTCATCTCTTAGTGCATTTCCCAAGGAAATTATTGTACATAAGATATACTTTTATAAGGCTCTAAATTCATTTATCAAAATTTGAATGTGAATAAAATGCAGTCAATTTCACATAATTCAGAATTACTTTTTAAAACAAACTTTATATGACTGCATTATAACAATGACTAACTTTTTAATTGCTAATAAGGGTGTCTTAAAGAGTTGTAAAATACAAGAACATAAATTGGCTGGTTCAGTAAAATCAGCTGCAGACTATTTTCCTACATTTGCTAACTAACAAATCAGGAAATATATTTAAGTCATGGTTCTGATAAAACTAGCAAATCCTCCTTCTCGATTGAAGAAACTTACTACTGTCAGCGGGGACACAGATCATCCAATCTGACATTGTTTTAGAAAGCATATTTTATTGATACTGTTTATTGGTATATGTAGGCAAACAACACACATCAGATTAGGTCCTCATAGTAATACACCTCTGTTACTCTTTGCAAATGGCAAAGACTGACTAAAGGAAAAGGTATTCAGTAATCCAGACACAGAAACCAATACTAAGCAGTAATTGAAAATTACGTGTTTGCTTGGAAACTGCTGAGAGTACTGCTTTGTTTCAATGGAATAAAAAAAATAAAGTAGGCATTAAAATAGTAAAACCTTTTCCTTCCTAGGTACAATTGATTTTAGTTTTTAGAAACACCAACAGAGAATACTGAGTGTGGTTCTTCAGCCTCAAAAATCTCTCAAGACCACCCACATGTTAGAAGACTTAGCCTAAGATTAGCTAGATCACATTGGACAATTCAGATGGAGTTATTAGGATATGGATGCATAGACTTTGACTCAGATTAACAATAATGAAATATGCCTACTAAGAATAATGACCCTTTCAGAAAAGAGCACATCTAATCAAGTCTGTTATGCACCATTGAGTTTTTGTTCAAGGGGCTTGCTGTTTAATAGCTGTTTGGTAGCATTTGGAACTGGATGCAGTTATTAAACAATGTAAAAAACCTAATTTGTTTCTTGGCAGGAGGAGTTAGCCCTTTTACTCTCACTCAGATTCAAATAAAATGACCCCTAAGTTAAATAACTACAGAGAAGGTAAAGCATATGCATGTGATAATGGAAAACCTGACAGCCGATTACTCGCAATCTTGCAATCTTCTGTTGGACAATTTCATTGGAAAACAAATTTAGATATATTTCGAAGTACTCTGAATCTGAAAGTACTCTGAATAAAATAAGGAGAATGGGCACAGTATCAAGAATATTGTCTGTAAAGATAATTGCGGTTTGATTATTTCTCATTGTCTAATTGTCTAATGAGAATATGCTGCATTATAGCTCATAATACATCATAAGGTATCACAACAGCATAAAAACTGTAAGATGCAAGATGTCCCTGGCCTGGCACCTTTATTCAAGAAAATAGAGGAACAGTATTCATAAAAAGTATTTAACTGTTTCACTAATAAATCCCTTCAGCAATTGTGAGACTTAAAAAAATCTATATGTAATTAAGTCAATTAAACAATTAACTTTAGCCAGAGATTCAGAAATAATGGATAATTCCCAGTAGCTACTTTATGAAATAATATTAATTTTAAAAAATTACCACAGATGTCTATGAAAATCTGGTCACTTTTACTCAAAGACAGTCTACAACAACAATTTAGAAAGTTAGGGTGGGCATTCCCTAACTGCCACACAGCAGTCATTTATTGCATCAATTTTTGTCATACCTGGGATTCATCTGACCAAACAGGTACAGCTAAACAGGTAATTGCAAACACATTTCATGCTAATACAGATTTGTGTCCAATGGCTAATTTAACATTCTGTTCTAAACAGATCACATTAATTTTGTGCAGGAAGGTCACATCCAGTTGCCTAACCTTAGGTTAGGCCAGTTGAGATAGTAAGATGTTCCCTGTCATCACCATCTGCTAATTCGAAAGGTTGCAGCTTGTAAAGGACTTCTTTAGACATATGCCAGCCCTATGCAGATAGATATCCTAAAGCTCTAAAAAAGCTCAAGATGTCTATGTTTAGATAGTCAAAGTGAGCCCGCAGTGCCTAATCATCTCTATCGTTTCATAAAGTTTAAAATGCCTAGCTCAGATTGTGCTATCCACATTTGGTTAGATGACTTCAAGCAACAGTGACTGAGTACATCTGATCCTCCTAGAAGCCAAATCAAAAATGGAAAATTTAAATTGCCTCTGAAAACTCACATATTTAATTTTGCCCTAAAACAGACTAAGAAAATTCACAGAAGCCTATATACCTTCTACCTAACTGTGTATACTTAACTAAGGTAGGTCCACCTGATCTCCCCGTGTACGCCAGCCTGTCTAAAGCCCAAACTGACAGGGGTAAGTCTGACCTCACTGTAGATGACCTCAAAGTACATGACTGAAATGGTGAGGGTTTAGTGCTCACTGTTGTGTAAATGTGAACCCTCATATAAGCTGCAGCTCAACTCAGAACAAGTCAATCATCCAACCATTAAAGTTGGACAGAACCAGCTCCTGGTTTCTATGGATGTATTTGTAAACTAGACAGAGACAGACCATTGCTTTTAGCAGTGGTATGCAGTTTCCATACTGTTGCATTCTTAGCATTGCTTTTCATCCAGTTTTAGCTTGTCCTAACTTGCATTCTTGCACCAGTGCCCCGGCAAGACAAAATCCACAAGTAACACATTATTCTCAATAGGTAGCTTGGTTATGACCACTATGTTCCATCAATATAGACGCAAGCTGTGCACTGCAACTTATGTTTTAAGGTCAGAGGACTGCCTCTGGTCTGTATCAATTTATACTCCCTCCATCCTCTGCAGTTCTCCAACACTATTCCAGCAGGCGCTGGGCTAAGGCACAGCTTCCCCTTACTGCAGACATTCCCAACTAACATGCACACACACCTGCGCTTATGCCTTAGGGTCATCAGATACACCCTGGAAGAAACCCATAGGTGAGTACCATGAAGACATTCAGACTTGGCCTCATAGAACAGTGACTGGCTCTATTTTACATAGCTGTCCATCCAAGTTTAATTATTCATCTACACTAAATTATGTTGTTTCAAAGGTTTGGACAGTCAGTGATTTTTTTTTCCATATTTCAGGATTAATATTTTGACATTACTTTTCCTCCAGAATTTAAATGAGAAGTCAAAATGTCAAGATTACACAAAATTAAAGGTCTCAGAAAAGTTCTATTGAACAATGTCATTCATTTACATTTCATTTTTTTAATCTAGGAAAAAAAATTGAAATTAGATAGGGAATTCTTCAGTCTTGAAGGAATTGCATGGAGGTATTTCATACACCCATTCTTTTTCTTGTGTCAAATACTTCAGTCACACTGTGTCTAAGATTACTGTAGCATTATGTGTCTATTATCATTTGCATAAATCCTTATGCACCCATGTGGAAAAAATATAGTATGGTAAACTGCTACTGCTGTTAGCCTGGTATTTTCTTCCAAAGTGTTTTAATGGATCTCTCCAAATAAAATTCTGTCTGAGATAGATGTGGCACAAAGGAAGTGATTCCACAAGATAGTTTCTAGTAATCACTACTTACGTCCTGGCAACAAAAAATGTCAGGAGTGCAGACTCAGAAGGCTCTAGATTAATTGCTGTCAAAGCCTCGGAGTTTCTTTTAAAGAAAAACCTGACATGGAAGAAATCGGTTGAATAATACGTGCTTATGGGATCTACAAGCATTCTTTTAGGGGCAGAAGACTGAAAGGACAGGCTAGTTTGAAAGGATACTTAGAACAATTCGTGTGTGTTAGAAGGAACCAAGGACACCATAGCATCCCCTCTATGGCACAGTAACATTTCACATATATGCTATTCATTTTCTTAGTCCTTTCCAATTTTGTATAATCCTTTAGCAAAACATTTAGAATATTGTAATAGTAAAGGGATAGAATCCTAAACAGTTTAGATGTTTTATTTGTACTAATCTTACGGGAAATACTATTTCTGTCCTTGCGAACTATTTACATCGTGAGGCACCGCCACGGCGCCACCCGGCGGTAGCGCAGCGCCTCGCAGCGCGGCTGCCCCGCACCCGGGGCGGGGGAGAGCGGGGGGTGAGGGTGGGAACGGGGGGGTGAGGGTGGGAACGCGGGGGTGGCGACCAGAGCAGTTTAAGCGATGAGATAAAATAAAAGCAAAAGCACAGCACTAATAACGACAGTAACAGTCACAACGAGGAGGGAAGGGGGAGAGGCGCCCCGTCCCAAGGGCAGGGAGCCGCGAGACCCGGTGACGCGCCACGACCGCCCCCCGCAGCGACCGGCAGCCCCGGGCAGCCCCCCGTTACACCCCGAGCACTTCGCCCCGTGGCACGGCCCGTCCCCATGGCCGGCTGGGGCCCGCTGGCCCGGCCCTGCCCCCGCCCTCCCCCCCCCCCCCCCCCCCGAAACCGGAGCGTCCCCGGCCGCGCGCCCGCACCGGGGAGGGAATTAACCCTGTCCCGGGCCGAGCCAGGGCAGGTGTACGTACAGTTTTTCCCGTGCAAAAAGCAAGGCATATCGAGGCTTAGCGCCTCCCTTTTAATACATAAAAGAATAAAATTCAGTTAACTCAGAAAATACATTTCTCACGTTTTCAGCACACCTTTACTGAAATATATTTTATGATTAACTCAAGAATTCCCATTCAAGTTCCTTCTCTTTCTGAAGTGCCAGCAGTGAATAAGCAAATTTAGCCACTTCAAATTCTTTGGAATATGGAATTAAGTATCACTTTACATAGAAAATCTGTTCTTTTTAAAAACATAAACCGATTTGGAAAATAGTTTCCAGTTCTTGAGGGAAGCAATCTCAATATGAAATCATCTGGATGGGTCCGAATACTTAGAATATTGAATTCCTTTTATAATTATTTCAAAATAACAAAAGAAACTTTGACAGTGAAATATGTTGTTTGTGAAACTGCTATTTATCACAACAAAGGAAGTCATATTTGGAAAAAATCAAACATAATCCTATTAGACTCATCAACTTGTCATTTTCTGTGGTACCTACCTCATTTGTATATAAGCTCTGTTCTGTGAATCCACATAATGTCTAAATTAAAATGTTAAGTGAGTTAGTGAATTTCAAGACTGTTGTGTTTAGTAGGAATTCAATGTCAGCAAAATATGGAAGAATTTCTAATAATTTTTAACTGTCGATTCTAATATTTTTATGTTTCCATTTAATGATATTACTGCCAAAGTACAATCTCAAATGCAAGAGAATATATTGTCTGATAAAAGTCACATTCATTTAACAGATTACTTTAGGAAGCAATCTGGTACCAAATATTAATGCTGACTGCTGGGTGAGCTCAGCAATCGCACTCTTAGGGATTTGATCCAATGTTGATCCCCATAAATGAAATAAATAAATGAGCTTTTGAAGAAATAATTAGAATCCACCTGAGAAGAAAGGTTTTTTTTCCTATAAAACATAATATTCCAGGCTATATATGAGGTGGCAGCTAATAACATGTCTTGTTAGAAATACTGGTCTTGACTCTGCTTCAGTCTGAATTATATTTTTGTACCTAGCACAGTCCAGTAGCAATCCTGTTATAACTCTATTTTTCTTTTCTAGGTCATGCCCAAAATTAACCACAGACGGGGCTTTTTAGGATGCCTACACTGAATCACTTACGCGTAGTATTTAACTGTCTGCTCACTGTCAGAATCATTTTGAACTATCCTAAACAGTTCTCTTCAAAACAAATATGCTACAGAAAAGCCCACTCCTCAGCAATGTGGGTGCAAGTCAGCTGCTTGTCCTTTGGCTTTGGACCAAGGACCAGACTGCAGCCCTCCTTCATTTAACAATATCATCATAACTATGGGATTCTGCTGTCTCTGAGACACGCACAGTGTCACTTTTTCAGCATGTGTCCCCCACACCCTAAAGGGACACTTAAGAATATTTCTTTCACTTGGTTTTCTTTCATCAATTATTTTCATTTTATATAGAGAATTGAAAATGTTTTTTTTTTCTGGTGGTGAGTTATAACCAGAACATAGTGCAATGTCTAGGTGGCTATGTCAAAAAGCTTAGATACTTGTTTTCATCTGGTCTTCAATCATTTCCTGCCGCTTTGCGAATACAGTGTGCTTTTTCAAAACTGATAATTATTGATGTTTTCTGTTTGCTTTTCAAGGTAAGTCTGCTTATCTTCTTAATGGCTATATTCCACAAGTATTCTCTTCTTCAACTTCAACTGAAATGAGTTGAAACTGTTAGCAAGGTAAAAAGACTGTCAGTTTTTTAAAAAAGTGATTGAATCTTCAATTTGACAGCTTGGCAGTCCTGGCATTTTTTGTTATCAGGACTTAAGTGGTGATTGCTAGAAGCCAAACTACTTGATTTAGAATAATAGAGAATAAGTAGTAATAGAAGTCAGGGATACAGAGAATGCTGTTTCAAATGAGCCAGCAGATTTCAAGGGCACCTAAGAAGTTGTTACTGCTAGATCCTTTTTTTTTTCCTACTGAAAACTACTTATACCTATCCACCACTCTTGTGATGACATGTCATATTTTGCTACTGTTCTTTTCCAAATGAATCTTGCCCTCATGTCTGTTGCCCTTTTATTCCAATGAAATCATCTTGGATATCGATTAATACAAGCCACCATGGAATTTAAAGTCTAAACAAAGGAGAGGTTTGTGGGAGTTTTTTGCCAAGACATAATGTTAAACCATTTTGAATTTTTCATACTCAAGGGATAACACCAAACACTATGCTCCATTTTAAGTGACTCTGGTCATATGATAAATGCCCTTTCACTGTAAGGAAACATTTTTAAGTTGTAGATCAAAACAATCTAATTGAGGATTTCACTTCTAGTCTGTGTTCATGATGCTGTGAATGACTACAATGGCATAAACTAATAAGTATGCAGGAGTAAGGATAATTTTTTGCTCAGGAATGTTATAGAACAGACAAAATTGCATGAACAATTCATTAGAACAGACATATAGGATTAAGGGGTTTTATTTCTATTGCATAAATATACTTTCTGTTGTATCTGGTCTACATTTAAAAAGATACCTGGGAAACTCACTACTCATGGAAGAGCCTCTTAACAGAAAAAATATTAATGACTAGTACAGTCAGCATTCACTGTTGTGCATTCCTATCCATCAGCCTCCTTTGCAACGGTGAAAATAAGTAAACTGGAGATTTTGCAGTATTTTTTTTTTCTCTTTAAGGCATTTCGCAACTTCTAGAAAGCTGTTTCAGGGAGCTGTCAATCTGACAGTGTTCGGCTTTTCTCATACTAAGCAGAAAAGCTTTATCCACACACAGACAAGATGCTAATAATATATGTTAAAGAGTCTGAAAAAGACTGTGGAAAAATTCTTGCAGATTATCAAGACAATTGTGACTTTGCAACTAAAAAGTGTATTAAATATTTCCAGTTGGTTGTTTTTCCTTGCTGTACAGTATTTGATATATACATGCACAGCTGAGTGAGTGCACTGATACAGACACATTATGTAAGTTTTGCTTTAAAGTATTTTTTTCTTTAGTAAAACTCCTATGTCCCAGCAGTGTAGTATCATACTATATTAATTTTATATCAATGGACATTTTTAATAAAAAATTGTTTCAGATTTCCTTAACATATTAGCTCATTTTGTCATTTTATTGAAGAGAATATTTCCTGCTTTTCTTTTTAAAAATAAAATATTATTAGGAGGAACTGGAAATACAGAAGTTTTTAATACCTACTGAAAAAACATAAAAAGAAAACCAGAATGTTTTAATCTATGATATTTCTTTCTAGACCCCTTCTTCCTACATGCAATTGCACATGCTAAGCAAAACAACCTCCATGCAGCATCAGTGTCCCATAGGAACACAGATGGGGATGAGAGGATTTTTGCCCTATTCATACACTGCAGTTAAAATTAATTAATTAAGAATTAAATTGAGGTTGTCCTATGACCTGATCACGGTGCTCCCTTCTGATTTGTTGGTTTAGGAGTACACAAATGCAGTGTAACAGATGTCCTACCTTTGCATAAAAGAAACTACCAACCACATATTTCTAATAGTGTCAAGAAAATCTGTAGGGAAATGTCTGGACCATATGCTTGATGTTACTTATCAGGCAAGAACTGACCTTCTAGACAGAAATGTTCAAGCCAAAAGCCTTAGCAGTGTCTTTTTCATTTGCTTTACTTACTTCATATTCAGCGTACAATAAGCACACTCGAGGATTGAAAGCTGATGGCTGTCACATCTGAGAGGTGGTAATAGCTCTCATTACATCTGCCACTGCAACTGAAAATGCAGATTCAGCTGATAAACCATCTAAATTTGGATAGAAAGCAACTTGGCAGATCAGAAATTAAAAATACTATGATCCTTCATTTTGTTACTCCAACTTTACACGAGCACTGGACTGAATTCAGCAAATGTACACTCGCTCATAAATAAAATCATAAAACAGCAAGTCAAGCCCATATATTTTATTATGGGAAAGGAAGTTCATTTCATAAAATATACCCATGTTCAAAGACAAGTGGATCTTTTGCAGAAATGTCAAACTTTTTTTTGAACACTACCTTCTCCACTGTAATGTTACGTGACCTGTAAAAGCAGTCTGTGGAAGTGAGGTTAAAAAGGCCTATACATTGCAAGTGGTCATAATCTTAAGGATCCTACTGGTGAGAATCAGCCTATTGGCC
The DNA here is from genome assembly GCF_017639655.2 of Falco naumanni. Classification (NCBI taxonomy): domain Eukaryota; kingdom Metazoa; phylum Chordata; class Aves; order Falconiformes; family Falconidae; genus Falco; species Falco naumanni. Next base: position 54,442,831 of record NC_054055.1, read on the forward strand.
AATAGTTGTAAAGACCCTTATTTGAGCTTGTGAAGAGGTAATTGCGTGCTTTCAAATGCTTCCAAAGAAACAAAATGGGCTCAGGTGAACTAAAATCACCTTCTTCTTTTAGAACAATATTACATCCATTTAAATGGAGACTGCTGATTTTTCTCAGAGAGATGTGCAGTCTATAGGCTTTCAACTATGCATCTACAATTTGGCCATCTCATATTCAGTAATTTGTTGTCATGAATGAGGGCTGCTTGAGGGGTTAGGGAATGACAGAGGTACTTCTCTGTCTCTGGGCAGAATATCTCTTAATGCATATGTGAAACATTAAATAGCCTTTTACTTCTGTCGGCCACTCTTTACATCTAGCAAATGGAACACATTAATCACAGAGCATTTCAATTTACAGATTTTATTATCTCAAACCACTGGAAACACTAACTACATGTAAACCTGGTGGCTGATGTTTAAACTATGCAAAATCCTCTTATCCTCCAAACTGATTTCAGAGAACTCCAGAGAAGAGGGCAACCCTAAAAAGGGAGTAGCTTGAGTGACACGTGTGGTTGTGGAAACCAAACAACTGTAAAGGCCAGTGGGTAGACCTTAGGCATGGTTGCTTTGATTGTATTGCATCTGTATGTTTGAAGGGAATTCCTGTTAAAAAGCCACCTATAGTGTAAGAGTGTTTCCAATGTTAACAGTGCATGGAAATCTAAGCCACCTAACTCTGCCTAAGCATAGTAAGGTGGGTTGTCATTCAGCCTAAAGAAATAGCTTATGACATTGGCATGCAGAAATCCAAGAGGCAAAGAAATCAGCAGCTTTTCTGTAAGTCTCCTTTGAACTAGGAGGAAATGGAAAAAGTTGTGCATATACTTCCTGTGTGATGGGAGATGACATTTATTTTCCAATTCTGTGCATATTCTTTTAAATATTATATAATATCACTTATGTGATAATAAAACTAACTAACAAAATGTTAGTTATTTCAGAGTTTTCTAGAGGTGCCGGAAGAGTGTAGAGTTGATAGAGCCATGGCTAGAAGACATAGGAACAGCACAAGGGATGGACAGTGGTAGCTACTAGTAGAACAAGGAACTTCTAGTAGAAGAGGCTTTGTGCATCAGTACAGCAAATAAAAGCAATACCCACTGGAAGGTTCTCAAAACCTTAAAAAGTAAAGGTTACTGCAGGAAGGGCACGTTAACTAGATGGTCTGTTGCTTGCCTTCACAGAAGAAAGACTATAAAGCTATTATGGTTATATACTAAGAATCAGTTATTATTACCCTACTTATTTATTTATACCTTTGTTACTGTTTCGTATATCCCTTGAATAAAAATATTATTTATTAAACTTTAATTCATGTCTGCACATGGGAGACTTAGTTACTTGAGTACCAAAAGCTTAATGCAATTATCCCAGGTTTGTTGATAGATCCTTGAGCTGGTGTTTTAGAAGTAAGCTCTTAAATTTTATTCTAGCTTTTCTTGCTCTCTGTCAGGTTTTGGTAGGAGGGTTACACAATCCCTTTTTTAGAAAAAAGGATTATATCAAATTACAAAGTGAATCCAATTATCAGATTGATGATTTCCTTTCTAAATTAATCCCTTAAGCTCCATAGGACAAAATTGGATTCAGTAGTTCTGCTTAGCTGTCAGTCCTCAGAATGACAAGGTATTATCAGTTCAGTGACATTTGATACAGGAAAGTTGCAGACATGTAGCTGATGCAGGATAAATAAAGTCATTCCCAGGTTAAAGTGAATGTTGCAATCATGGCTTAAAGATAGTCTGCCTGAATTATATTTAGATTACAGTCAGAGGATAACCTGATTTCCAACTTTCCTACATAGGACTTAGTATAGGTAATATTTGAAGTACAAATATAAATTAAATAATCATATGGTACAGATCAAAAATATGTGCTACTGAACATATAGAGACATTCTTGTATGTACATGTTGAACGTTTTTCAACAATTTCTGTTGAACCATCTCAGATGTTTGAAAATGCTCTGCTCAGCAAAAAGTCCATGCCAAACACAGTTAGAATTCATGTAGTCTGTCAAAAAAAGAAAAAAAAAAAAAAAAGCAATACATAATAATTAACTAGACAAATTTGTGTACTTACACTGAGAGGCGAGGGAATGTGCTGAAGAATCTCCTGATGGGCTAGCGGTTACTTGCTTGTCAGTGTCATAACCACAGATGCTGCTGAAGCCATCAAAGGCCTTTGACAATGCAGAAAAATCAGAAGTCTCTGTGTCAGGTATTTTGGTATTAAGAAGCTAGAGAGTAGAAACCATTACACAGAAGAACAGAAAGCAAAACTGTTTTCGAAAAAAAATTGTAATTCTTCTTGCATTTTTTAAAGACAATGATTTGATTCATTTCTTTCCTTAATAATTCTTCAAGAACTGTTTAAGGAACTAGTAGGCACTCTTCTCACCGTAATAATTTCCCAGAAGAATACCTCATTATTAAAAAAGGTCTTTCCATTTCATTAATTTGGGGTGAGAAACTATAGATATATACAAATACATATATGCACACACAAATACAGACTCAATGGGTCAATCAGCTGCCAGAGAGATGCTGGAAATGGGAAAGGTTAAGGCATTAGTTTTGTTTCCTTGAAAGCTCTACTTCAAAATTCAAGACTCAAAGTCCAAAACAATATTAAAAATACCAGTTAGCAAAAAAAAGATGGCAACCAGAGGAATACACAAGTTATGCATAATTCTGCTACAAATGAAGACAGATAGTCTTTACATATATATAAATATATATATATATATATATATATATATATAGTGCTTTCAGTTCTTTATTTTTGGAACTCAGTTTTTCAACTTTTAACAGTATGCTTGACATACAAAACTCAACAGAAATATTATATACTAAGTCAGTGTGAAAAGCTTTTTTCCCCTAAAATTATATTTTGTAAGCTTAAAATTTCTGCACTTAGAAGCCTTGGAGGGACAAGATTCATGTCTGCTATATCTCTTGTAAAAATTTATCTGCAGTCCTCACATGATGGTTCTGGTGAAGTTCTTTTTCATGTCTCAAAACCTTACTTAAAAATAAATCTTCAGATTTCTCATTCAGTATTTTTTATCAAACACCATTATGACTGTGATCCATGAAGCATAATAAATTTTTAATATTCCCAAAAGGGGAAATGCAAAATATGAATCTAAATTGCTAGTGTGATGAATATCTGTGAATACATAAACATTTAAAACCACAATGATGTTATACAGAAAAAGATATTTCCCCAGTGTGTATGTTCAAATAAGGAAGACTGGACAAAAGAGTTATCTCACAGAAAAGATGGGAATTGTGAGCGGCTTATGAATTAAATAGTTTCCCTAATCTGCAGCAGCCTAGTAAAGCCCCTTGATGAAGTCCATTACGAAGACAATGTCTTTTGTGCAAAGTCTGTAGGAAGTGATTTTAGGCTGGAAATAAGTGAAAGGATCTTCCTTCTTTTAGGAAGAAGCTCTGCCCTTTTCGTTCTGCTATCTTCTGTGCACATTTTAGTGGGCAGCTTTTGTCTTATCATTTTCTCCAGACCTCCACTTTAGAGGTCAAGCTGAAATACTTGTTAAATTAATTAGTACCACATAATGAAGTTGCAACCAGACTGAGAAATAGCATAACACTCAATATTTAACCTAGTATCTGGGAAGAAAAGGAAGGAGCAGCCTTCTCTCTATACCCCATCTCTGCTTCTAGTGCTTTGTTCTCATCCTTCTGTGCAGCAGCAATGTAGCTCTAGCTATAAGGATTTTATGCATATTTACCCCTCTTTTATAGATTCCTTTCACCCTACTTTTACCACCACATTTCTGTCTGAAGCTACCTGAGGTATTTGTTTTGTAACACATTTCAGTACAGAACAGTTCGGTCTCTATCACTACACCAAGTCCAAGATGTATTCTTATATAACTGGGAAATGGGCTTTGAGAATTTTTATCATGTTCCTCAAAAGCATGCTTGGTCCCACTTTATTGAAATGAAAAAAAAAAAACCAAAAAAACCCACCCAACTTTATTTGGAACTGCTACAATTTTGACACTACATAGATTTATTTACAATACATATTGTCAGAAATTATTTGCTTTACTGAAATTTATAAATAATTACTATGGTACTTGACTTTAAAGTTCTTTAACCAACTTGAAAAATTTTGCTGGTTCAACTAATATTTGCTATTGCTAGCTAATGTAGTCTTTGAGAAGTTTTTAGTTGTTTCTTTGGTACTACCTGCCACTGTATTATGCAGATACCTCATGGTGATTAAATAGCTTCAAAGTAAAATCAGAAATCATTAAATGTAAAAATAAAAAAGGTGGCTGATATGTCAAAACTGCTACAAGCTCTACTCATTAAAAATGCAAGTCAGCAAACATTTAGAGGCAATCTAATAATTTTATATTATTAAATTGTTTCTCATAATTATACATACATATAATTTGTACGCAAGATGAATGTGGAGTAAATACATATAGCAGAGATGTAGTTACTGGCACAGAGTGGGAATCAGTGAAGAGTGCTGTAGAGCTCCCTTTCTACTGCTAATTCTTCCCTGAAGGATGCCACACACTTCATTCCACGTGACGGGAATTGCTGTGACACTGCATGATCCCCACGAATGCCAGGCCTGTCTTCCTCTGGCTCTCGCCAATTTGTCACCAAAGTTCTTCATGAGGCTACCAGGAAATACTCTTCTAGATTTGATAACTATGAAGATTTTTTATTTTTCTTTTTGTCAAAGATTAAAAACTTAATATAAACTTCCCTAATTCCTGTAATAGAATTATGACTAGTTTTAAGGGTTTATAAAAAGAATAATGGAAGACAATTCGAAAAAAACGTGAAGTTATAAAGATCCTTATACAGGATATATTGGGCACTTCAATAATAATAGATAATAAGTACTGACAATTGTCATAAAAATTATGAAAAACTGATTTTTGCCTATCATTTTGCTTCTCAGATGCCTGTAAATGTAGCTGTATAATTGGTTAGTCAATTTGAGCTGGAGATTTTCTTTCATATGAATGTAACTCCATACAGTCTGCAGTGAAAGAAACCAGAACTTCTTTTTGCCTCTTAGACCAAACATAAATAATACATTATTCAATCAAGTGATGTATTAAAACAGTTGTGAAAAACTAAGATTATTGAACTGAATTGTGTGAAGTTAATAAGCCTTGAGATGGTTTCAAATATAAAAAGCATATATTGGGTAGTTATCCAAATTAACTTGTTTCAGCCATCAGAGAAGAGAACTACATACATAGTCATGCATACAATGTCAGACCTATCTGGGACTGATTACAGTAGGAGCTCCTAGCACTAAAGACCTCTTGTCATCTTTTTTATCTCTGTAGGTTACATTCATGATATTCTTCTCATTGATTTGTATATAGGTGAGAAGACTAGTAATTATTAGTTGTTAAGCATAGCGAGGCACAATCGGGCCTCAGCTTTGCTACATCTCTAGCCATTCAGTCAGGGCAGAGCATGGTCTGTATGTCTGGAGTTAAGTCTACAGTGATACTTCACACTTTGGATAACCATATTAATAAAAACATACAAAAAGGTAGATTAATAGGGTGGTTTATGAGTTTCCATATTGTGTAGTGGAGCAAGACTGATTTTACTAGGCTCAATAATTGCTTTGTTTAGGACTCTTTTCACTGTAAAACCCACTGTCTTCAATAAGCTGTGAGGTTCACAGTCATTTTTAACTAAAAACGTGTGTCTCATCATTTTTATCAATCTTGTCATTACCTTATCAGTCAAGCATAAACAGTCCTGCATAAATTACATTTAAAATTATTAGTTTTCTTTAGAGCAGTACTTTACATACTTCCATGTAATTTAAGGGCAACTAATTCTATTAAACTACAAATTCTTCACAAAAAGATGAGGATTTTGTTTAATATCCTTTCCAGGCAGTTTCTAAAGAAATTTTGTAGGACTTTTGCTGGGGTTTTTTAAATTGTTTGTTTTTCTTTTTTTTAACAAACAGGGTGCTTTCATTGTAGGAGACACCAAATAAGCCCTTGCTTATTACATTTGGTGTTGCATCTACATGGCAACAACAATTGCATTTGCTCAGGAGAGATGGAGAAAATTGCTGGACTATTTACTGTTAGGAAGAGTCATGTAACAGTTATCATAGTCAGGACAAAGTAACTTGTTACTGTCCTTAACTCAATTTTGGTTTTTAATACCAGCTATTCAATAGGACCAACAGACTGGGCCTTCAGGATATTATTTTCACTTGTGATATTTTTATTTCAGGTGATTTGTAGCAATCATTTAAACTCACATCTCTGACATCTGAAGGCACGTAAACACCAAGCACTTTATTATTTTCAGATTGGAATAGTTGCATTTCCTATTGATACAAGATCACCAATACAGTCAGTGTAGTCTAGCCTCATGATAAAGTAGACACCTCTCTAGACTCCATTAAATTAGATTCCCAGCCTCCAAAGCAGATACCTCTCAGATATTGTAGGCAGGACTAAATTATCTAAAAATTTATTTCTAATACCATTTCTGTACCTTATTACATCCTGTATGGTCTCCAGCTGCCACCAAGAAAGCCACAGGTCTTCCCTAAGTTCTGGTTTTATCTTTCAAACACCTGCAGGTGCCTCAGAAACTATTAGGGCTTCAATAAAGATACCAGACAGACATACTTGGGCAGGTGAATCCCTTATGAGGCCATCCAGATATGAAGTCCATTATTCTGGATTAAAATCTCATCCCCACGCTCATACTGTTTTAAATCAGATATTAGAGCATGAGTATTTCAGCCATAATTTTCAGAGCAGAGGCTGGCAAGACCTATGTTCTGATGACAGGTAGCAGTGAAAGCTTATAGAAAACTACAGGAAAAATCTATATGATGGAAAGGGTACTGCAGTACTGGTAGAGCTGATCTCAGTCTTCTTTACAAGACTTTTTTAAGGGGCAGATGAGTCAAATGTCTCTGACAGTGACTGTAGGGATGCAGAATTAATGCCTGGGCTTGGATAAGATTATTTCTTGAAGTGTATTCCTGTCTTTCAGCTGTATGTTACTCAAATGGTAGTTGAGTGGACAGCAGAAATTAAGTTTATGGATTTGGCTTTGTTTAGGTTTAGGTTTTTTTCTTTTTCTTTAGGCCAAAATAGAAAAGGCTTCATCAGACAGAATATTTAACACCCCTGAATAACAAAACAAATATTCTAATGCTCTGAATATTTGTAAAAATGTGAATGAAATTTATCAAATTTAAAAACATAAATACATAAATATGCATACAGAATTTTACCATGGTTCATTTATAAAATTATTATTAAAAATCCTTACCATTTTTGAGAATCAGTGGAGGCTGGTCTTAAAAAAAGAAAAAATCAGCAACAACAGATGTGGTGATAAGTTATTTATACTCACCACTCCTGAAAAAGGACAAGATATTCACTGAATACTGATAGGTGATGGGTTTTTTTCCCCCTTGTTTCAGATATTTAGGCCATTATTTATTTGCCCATGCAAAAGAATGTAAAAAGACTGTAGATAAGCCCTTATTTTCTTAAATTTATTTTTAATACAGGCTGGTATCAAGAGTGCACAAATTATGTAAGACTTACTTGGCCTCTTAGAGACTATATCAGCTAAATAAATTGATTTCTTGTCCTTGCCTCAGGGTGCCCGGCCCAGTTTTGAGCAAAATTACAGTAAACACCAGCTACAAAACACAATGTTCTGGTTTTAAATAGGCCTAAAATCAGCTCCATTTTTTTGTTTATTTGTTTGTTTCTGGTCTGGCAAGTAGAACAAAATTACTCTTTTCATCTCAAAAACCATTTATGGCTAAACATGGAAAATGCTTCTAAAGGACTACTTATGTTCTAATTTGAACATCGTTTCAGCATAAAAAAGAAAAGGATGAATTTTCATGGTAAGTGCTTACATAAATAGGAAATAATTAAGTAATTTTTAGCATCATTTTAGTCACAGACCAGTCTGAACTTCTGATCCAGTAATTGTGTCTGGGTTTCAAAATCTCAGTTGCAAGCTTTTCAATGACCATAGTATAGTGATCAAACCACCCTCATCCCAGCTGCTTAAAGAATTAGAAAGTAAACTCTTAGGAGTGTGCAAGTCAAGATTCCTGCAAGATTCTTTCTACCACTACTGATTTTCTATAGCTGGAAAGAAGCCAGCATAATTTCCTTCTCTCGTGGAGTTCCTCTCCTTTTTATGAAGTCAAAATGAAGTACTTCAATCTATTCTTGAAAAAAATGTTTCTGTATAGTCCTCTGATTTTCATTCAGAAACTGAAGGAATACTATCCTGCCTTCACCACTGTATGTTGGGGAGAGGGGTGTCATGTTCTTTAATCACTTCTAGCTCAAGGTGCTTGATAGAGATCCACTTTATCTTTACAGTCAGGCAGTATTAACTACTCTAACAGAACATATGCTTCTGCAGTATCCTTTCTTCAGTGCCTTCTCTCTGATAGGTAAAGTGTGTTTCCCAGTAACATAGATAGCACCAAATACCAAATAACTGTATATGCTGTTAAATTAATAAGTTCAAACAGATCCTTTGCTTTCATTTTGGTATTGGTTTTATAAGGGATACCTATCTAACCTGAAAGTGAATGAAGCAAATTTTTTTAATAATTACAGGAATGTCATTGATTTTGTCGCTTCTTGCAAATCTAATATGCCGGTTTCAAACCTGTCAATAAACAGAAAGAAACCAATTTGCAGAATTAGAAAAAAAACAGTGTTACCTTCAAAAATGATTATTTTTCATAAAATCTAGGTGAGGCAGTAGCCCTTTCTGATACTACATATATGGAAATTTGCATGGTTTCACATTTATGTCTATCTGGTGGATCTGGTATTTCTATTTGTGAATCAAAGAGATGAAGGTTGTCTTTACAGTTATTTAGGATAGTAAAGTTTTTACTTTAAAAACCAGACTTGGGAACACATGAAATTTCTTTTCTGTTCTGTCTTCCAATAGTGCATCCAAGAATCTCTGTGGACAAAAAGCACCGTCTATTTTTCAGTGAGAAACAGCAAAATTCATTGCCAGGATGTAGGAAGACAAGACATTCAGCTTCTGATTAACACTATAACCTTCTCTTCTCACCCTTTCTGTAAATTCTCCCAGCTTCCATTTCCCCTAGAAGTTTGGTTGCCTGTGTCCCAGACATCCAAGGCCCAGCACTAAACCAGTACAATTTTACCTTGACGTAGATTTCTGAGGAAATTTCTGTACTGTGTACAGGAAGATGTGTTAGAAAGTTTGTAGAGAGATAAGAAAGGTAAAATCGTAGACAGTAGGATGGTTGATATAGGAATAAATTCTATTTCAAGGGCTCAAGAGGGAAAACATCAACATGGAAGGATACAGAAAAGATACCTAAAGAAAAAAGACCAAACAAAACAAAACAGCAAAACAACAGAGCACTGTTCAGTCATCTATCAGTGTCATCAGTTTTATCAGTGCCAAAAGATTTAATGGAAGATGGCAAATCAGCAATGCTAAGCATCCATCCAGGGAGCAGTGGAAATTCTCTGGACTGATACCTGCCTTGCCAGCAGTTTCCTGGCTGCCTTATCAGAGGTGATGAGCACAGAAATGCATTAAGACCTATCTTTTTCTATGTGTTAATGAATAAATAATTGATTAACATTTTTAAGCTGTCTGCACCCTTTTGCAGTGTACAGACAAAGGTGCCCTCAGGGATAAAGGAGAAGAAGAAGCTGGCAGCTCTTTAATGACATTTTTCTTAGAGAGCTGAGCTCTAGAATCTGATGTGTCAGAAAGCAGGCAAGGAAGGCAGGAGACCAGACAGGCTCGGTAATCACAGTTCAATCTAAAGTGTAAGGAGGCAACACACAGGCAGTGGAACTAAGATGTGTATCCTGGGAAGATTGTAGGAATGCTGCCAAGATGCATAGGGATGGGATCAGGAAAGGTAAGGCACAGTTGGAGCTGAATTTGGCAAGGGATATAAGAATAAGAAGGGATTCTGCAAGTACATTGGCCATAAAAGGAAGACTAAAGAAAATTTACTCCTCCTAAATGAGACAGGGGAACAAGTGACAATGAACATGGAGAAGACTGAGGTGCTCAACAGTTTTTTGGCCTCGCTTTTCACTGGTAATCAGTCTTCCCATATCTCTCAAGTCCTCAAATCTCAAGGCAGGGACTGGGGAAACAAATACCCCACTATATTAAGGGAAGGTCGGGTTCGAGACCACCTGAAGAAACTGAACATACACAAGTCCATAGGACCCAACAAGATGTATCCAAGCGGCCTGAGGGATTTAGTTGATGTAGTTGCCGAGACACTCTCCATCATATTTGAAAAGTCATGGCAGTCAGGCAAAGTCCCCAGTGACTGGAAAAAGGGAAACAAGCCCACTTCTAAAAAGGATAAAATGAGGAACATGGGAACTACCAACCATCAAGCCTCATCTCTGTGCTCAGTAATATCACGGAGCAGGTCCTCCTGGAAGACATGTCAAAACACATTGAAGGCAGGGAGGTGATTAGAGACAGCCAACATACATTTACCAAGGGCAAATCATACTTGACTAATCTAGTGGCCTTCTACAATGGAGTAACTGCTTCAGTCGACAAGGGAAAAGCTACAGGAACCGTCTGCCTGGACTTCTGAAAGGCATTTGATATGCCCCCCCCCCCAACATTCTTGCTGCTAAATTGGAGACATATGGCTTTGATGGATGGACTGGCAGAATGATAAAGAATAGGCTGGATGGCCATCTCCAAAAAGTTACAGTCAATGTCCAAGTGGACAGGCTTAATGTCCAAGTAGAAACCAGTAATTAGAGGTGTTCTTCAAGGGTCCATATTGGGACCAATACTATCTAATATCTTAATAAATAGCATACATAGTAGGATTGAGTGCACCCTCAGCAAGTTTGCAGATGACAACAAGCTGAGTGGTGCAGTTGATACACTCAAGGGAAGGGATGCCATCCAGAGGGTCCTTGAGAGGCTTGAGCAGTAGGCCCATGAGAATCTCATGAAGTACAACACCAAGTGCAAGGCCCTGCACCTGGGTCAGAGCAACTCCCAGTATCAATACAGACTGGGCAATGAAAGAATTGAGAGCAGCCCTGTGGAGAAGGACTCAGGGATACTGGTGGATGAAAAATCGGACATGAGCCAGCAATGTGGACTTGCAGCCCAGGAAACCAGTTGTGCATAAAAAGAAGTTTGGCCATCAGTCCACTCTCCCTCCCTCCTCCTTTACTCTGCTGTCATGAGAGCCCACCTGGAGTATGGCATCCAGCTCTGGGGCCCTCAGTAGAAGACAGACATGGACCTGTTAGAGTAGGTCCAGAGAAGATCCATGAAAATGATCAAAGGGCTGAGATAGCTGGGGTTATTCAGCCTGGAGAAGGGTCTGGGGTCATTCTATTGTGACCTTTTAAAATGTAAAGGGGGTTTATAAAAAAAGGCAGAGAGAGACTTTTTACCAAAGCCTGCAGTGACAGGACAAGGAGCAACAGTTTCAAACTGTAAGGTGGTAGATTTAGATTGGATACAAGGAAGAAATCTTTTATAAGAGGCTGCTGAGACTCTGGAACAGGTTGCCCAGAGAAGTTGTGGATGCCCCATTACTGGAAGTTCAAGCTCAGCTTTGTTGGTTCTTTGAGCAATCTGAACTAGTGAAAGATGTCCCCACTCATGGCACGGGAGTTCTGCAAAGGTCATTGCCAAACCAAAGCATTCTATGATTCTATTCCCAAAAATGTATGACCTAAAAAAGGGTTGTGACAACACTAAGCCTTTTTATCTTATTCTCTAAGCAAAATTCCCAAAGGCACTATGTTATCATATTAAGGAAACACAAGAGAAACATTATCAGAAGGAGAAACAACTTTTCTTAAACACTTGTTGCACAGGCTTTGCTTTCTTACAGAGCTTCTGCCTGGACTCTTGTTCACTGCCATTCTCCTTTCCAGCTATGCATTTAAACAAGAGTGCCTCAAACTTCTGAAATCTCATCCCAGCCTATTTCTGAGAAGCAGTTTACAATAAAACTACTTTTTCTCAGCTTCCTTTTCTTGTTCTTTTGGAAAGGAGACAATGTGTCAAAATTCTTCTGAAGAAAAAGAAATCCTTTTTCTTCTTCTCTAGTTAAGTGACCTAAAGTCTTTGCAATTCCTTGACAAAAAGGAAGCTGTAGGATACTTTCTGGCTAGAGGAAGGAACTGTAGGTCTTAGAACAGAAAAGGAAACCATCAATCAGAGAAAAAACTTTTTTTTGAAAGAATTTTTTGATTTGTTATAGGATCAAAACTGACTGTTAACTAAATCTGAAAAATGGTCATCTCTAAGTAGAAACTGAAAGTAGGAAACAAAATTAACTGTAACAACTTTGAGTGAAATGTCTATGAACAAGCATTTACAAGAATGTAAGAACATCCTTTATGGTTTGTGGGTTTTTCAGGGAAGCTGGCATCCTCCCTGCAGCAAAAAAGTTTCATGAAAAAGAGAGAAAAATGAAGCCCTGTTTGCTGGATTGCTTACTGAAATGCTGGTTGCTGTATGCTGTAGTCATATCACATCTTAGGTAACCAGTCTGTTGATAGGTAGTATCACCCTTCGATCAGGCAATAATGTAAATGTTACTTTCATATTCAGTACTATCCAGACACTCATGCAAAATGTGTCTGCTAAAATAATACCCTTTTCATTTTATTCATTAAACTTCTTAACCCTTAGTGGAACAAGAATAATTATGCTTCAGCTTAATGAAGGGAAGAGAAAACAGTGCAGAAATATGAGAACAGAAAGAAACAAATTTCTTGGCAATAATAAGAAAGAAAGAAAGACAGACCTTGGCGTATTCATTATGTGACATTACCTGCAGTGTGGCATACACACAAAGGTAGCAAAAAGATTCTAGTGAGCCTAACAGTTATCTCCAGTCGTAGTGAAAATAACTTACCTTCCTGTGGGTGATACAAGAAGTAACTCACCAAAAGCACATCCTTAAAGGAAGAGTATGTGCCAGAACGAACAGTGAGGAACCATGGATCTTAAGCAGCATACCTTTCAGTATGACAATCTCAGCTGCCTTTCATGGAGCAAGGGAAGAGAGTCTCTGGGGACTGCAAATATTTCTTTCCTTCTCATGGCTACCTCATTATAAACTTAGAAGCGAAACCACCAATATCTTTTGAGCAAGGTCTTTTATCCTTGCCTTTATTCCATTTTATCCTCCTTGTATTTCTCCAGGGAATCTGTAGAAGAACTATTAGACTGTATATGAAAAATTTATGCTTCTTCTGGTAAGGCATTAGTGAGAAGAGTAGTACCGGAGAAGGCCATAAGAACCTCAAGGAAGTTAGACGGAGGGATATGAATCAATTCCTTTAGACTTATATCTTCTGGGAAGTTCCAATATAATGAGGAAACAAATGTTACGTTTTGTCATAGGGAAATTTATATATTGTTCACATATAAAAACACACGGAGTAAAGACTTTGAAAAGACTATGTTGCAAAAGACAACATAGTTTTTATATGGCAGACATTTTTTGACAGAAATTATTCTTGTAGAGTTGGATATTCAGTTTGAAACAAGAAAAAACCTGCCTTTTTACAGTTTTTGTATCTAAAAATCTTCCAGCAGTTGTTTATGTAAACAATTCTTCAGCAGCAGCAGTTTGCTAGGATAATGAAGCATCACCACATACTTTCTGTTAAAAGGCACTCAGTATAATAAAACTAAAATAATTATTTCACAGCCTTGGAAGTTTACCTTTTCATTCATGGAATTAAGTACTCTTTTAAGCAAACAGAGGACATGCTTCATCTATCTTTAGGCAATGCAAGGCAACAAGATTCAAACAAAATATTTCAATCTAATGGAACATCTGGTACTACATTACACTGGAATTCCTACAAAAATGTATTCTTGCAGTATCTACTTTTGCATCAAATGTGTTTTTCATGATCCATGTCTCTAGCAAATACCAATAGAAAGATTTACAGTAGCAGTGAAAGTCTCATGTCCAAAGTCATTACTCATTAGCACATTGAAAGGAATGTAAAGTTTAATCATTATCTGTTGCATTTGATACTATGCAAGTGACCTAGTAAAATATCTTTGTTCCAACTGCCCAAGTAACATTGGCAAAGCTGCAAAACATCCACACTCTCTACAGCTTTTTGTCCATTCAAGAGAACAGATCTCTAGTCAAGATGTGTGACATACTGGGAGGTGAAACAGTGGACATGGAAGGGGGGTTATTGTTAGTATGTGGGGGAAGGATTAGAAGACAAGCTAGGAACCCAAGGAATGTGATCATGGATCAACTGGACCAGTTGTCATAAAGATAGACTGAAAGAGTAGGCAGGAAGGAGTGAATAATTACAGACATTGAAGAAGGACTGTTGCAAATGAAGGAGCCTGAAGATACTAATATGTTTATTTCTAGAGAACAAAGAACAGGAATCTGTAGGAAACTAGGTACAGCGGATTATACTAATGATGAAATAATTTGCTTTCTGTTTAACACTGTACTGCCTTACCAGTTCTGAGGTGTTGCAGCAATTATTTTCTGATTTTTCTATGACAACACACTGTCCACTCATGGTAACTGGTACTTTTATCAAAGTAAATTCTTTGTTGTTTTTTAATATTTAAATTATAACTGACTGTATACATCTGGATATTTATTGCATCAATTGCTTCTATCCTGTACCCTTGATGAGTCATAGCTAATACTGAAGAGTATTTTATTTTGGAAAACATGTTACTGTAAACAGAGAGTAAGGTAGGAAAATCACAATCATTAGAGAGAAACATAAAAAAATACACTAAATGACCCAGTTCATTGCACTGCTAATGTACCACTGATCCCTGCAAGATCTGATAGCATTTTGTTCAGAGCAGCAATAACAGCCCTGAGCAAATCAGTTTCTGCAACTGCCTTAGAAAGTTTCTCTTGTCAGGAAATTTTATGCCTCTCACTCTAATTTTTGCTGCCCTTTGTTTCAGTTCGTTATTACTAATTAACCTTTGTTTATCATCCTAGATCATTCCACCCTCTTTGTGAAGTTTAGTCTCCTGAATATTTTTAGTAGCTATGAAATCTTACTCTTTTCTTAAAGTTAACTCTCAGAAGTCATTGTTTGTACTCTTCTGATAGTGATTGCTTTTTTGTACTCTGAACTCTGTCTAAATTGTCAGTATCATTCTGGAAAGTGGTCCTAATGACCAAAAAGAATATTTCAGCTGGAGGAGATAATTTTAGTTCTATGTTAGAAATAACCCAGAAAAAAGCCACCAGGATGACTAAGGGGCTGGAGCATCTCTCATGTGAAGAAAGGCTGAAAGAGCTGAGATAGCTTAAGAAGGGGTTGAACTAGATGACGTCAAAAGATCCCTTCCAACCTCAACCATTTTGTGATTCTGTGATTCTATACCCTTACAGAAGACCAAAAGCACACAGTCCTTTTCCTAATACAAATATGCACATTACTTGTACAGACATTGAAGATTTTTCGTGTTTCCTTATTCCAAATTTTTCATTCTTATTTTCATACTGAGTACCAGTGATTTAGAACAGATAACTATGTCCTGGTGTCTTGTTTTCTAGACAAATCTTATGTTTCTTTCAGTTCTAATCATCTGTATTTCTTTAAATTGTATTGCTGTTTCACTGACATTTGCAATGTTCCTTAAGTTACCATCAACAAATTTTTATGAGTATGTTCTTTTTCACATTTAAATACCGAACTCCATTTCTAAGCGGTGAATCAGGGGAGCTCTTACAATATCCTCCAAGAACTACCAGCTGAGACTAGAGAAAGGGCAGAAGACAATTAATTCCATGTCATCTTTTGCACATTCATGATCTTTAGTTGTTCCAGGACCTGAATACCAATGTGCACACAAAACAGCATTTACGCATTTTCTTTGGCAGCTACAAGAAAGATCATCTTAACAGGAGGTCCACAGCATGAGAGAAGAACATGCTTCTTAGCAGAGAGATTTGCTGCTTTCTTATTCTGTAAAATGTATATAGCTAGTCAACAGATCTGCCAGTTCTTTGTCTTCTCTCTCTCTAACCATTTTCTTGACATTTAGAATAGGGAAAATATCACATACACTGTTTACTGTGTATATATTTGAAAAACCGATAACTGCATGACATACAATGTTTTGCAAAGAGGCATTCATTCTTCTTTGAGATTTGGACCTAGATTCTATTTATATTTCTGTATTAATCTTCTCTACTAGCATATTATTTAATTTTTTTAAGAGTATGCAGCTTGATATTACTTTTTATGTTCCTGCTGATCTAAGCTGGCTTCTGTTCTCCTTTAATCTCTTCAGACTTCTCTGGGATACATTTCAGTTAAGGCCTTTCCAGCTATTTCTAGAATCAAAGCTGAAGCCTCTTGGAAAATTTTGTAATACTTTCTATTTAAAATCAGTGACAATGAAAATATTAATGTTTGGAGACTCTTACTTTATTAAAAGCATTTGGATAAAAAATATTTCCTTTCATTCTAGTATCCTGTTTTTCTTTCCCATATTCATTTGTCTGCTCTTTTCTTAGCTTGTAGAAATAAACATCTGTACCACCAGAAATAGGGGTGCTTTATAGTCATTCGTGTTTGTCCCATACAGATACTGACTCCACAATAGGAAAAGACACAGGTCCTTACAGGCTCCTTCTAGACCCTAGTTTCAACACAGGAAAACTTGGACACATTTTTCAGAGGGTAACAGTAATATGTTCCAAAAGACCTTTCATCTTCTTTTCAGGCTGGTCTGTAAGTTACCTGATATACACCATGACACATCATCATATATTTAATTGACACTGTGCCCGTGTCTTCTCCCTGGACAATATTTTACCCTTTCCTTTCTAGCTGACCATAAAAGATATCAGCTTAGCTTTCACCCATAGTTTGTTTCAGACCCAGCCTATCTTTACTGCCAGTTATTATTCTGTCTCACTGTCTCCTTTCCAATGATTTCTCTCTCATCTCTAATCATTTGTAGTATATATTTCTGGAGGGCTTCCCTTGACATTGCCTTCTTCAGAAGCATCCAAGGCAGCTTACTTAAACATAGATAAACTTGGCTTTTTAAAGGCATTGATAAAGCTTATTAGAATAGATTTACACTTATTTAAAACCTCAGAATAAGAGTGCAGTATTTACCATGTCAAGCTGATTTGAGAACTGACTGCCATGTCCCAGTCATCAGTGAGAAATCATGATCAATGGGTGGTTTCCCTGGGTTCCGGAGCAGTAAACACATTTTCAATGTTGTCCAGGAAGAAAATGCAGTAGCAAAGAATTTCCTGGTGCTAAAAGACTGATAGAAACAGAGAGAGCAAAGAGAACAGAAAAGTCACACTGAATGAATTTGAACAAATCTAGGTATTAAGACAAAATTAATTCTAGAAGATCAGGTACAAAGCAACATCTTAAGGACAACTAGTGCAACCTAATGGAGTATGTGTTCTGGAAATGTCTAATTTGCCATGCAATTGAATATGAATTGCTAGGGAAATGCCATAGTCATGTGACTAAATGCCATACTTATTTTAAAGCAGTGAGAAAGAGTACCAATTTTATCGTTATATATATCGCTGATGAGACAGTACAGAAAAAAATGTTCTGGAGTTGCCATTTTCAAAAAGATGTTAAGAAACAGGAGAAGGTGGAGGAAGAATGGAAAGAAAGGTTTTCGCTGATAAATGTATATCATTCGGTCTAGCATATTAAAAGGAAATTGATAAAGAATTGCATTTTCCAAATGCATCCATGACCAGAAAACTCTAATAGTAAAGAGTTTTGCTCAAAATGCAGAAAGTAATAGTGAATACAGCAAATAAAAGGGAAGGACAAGAAATCACTTTGGTAATAATAACGAACATGAGAAACCCTTGGGTTTCTTGTATCTGCAAAATCCTCAAGCTTTTTGTGTATATATATAAATTGTAAAGGAGAGTTTAATGACTCCGTGCTTCTAGGAAAGAGAGAGGTGTCTGGCTGTTCAGAGTCAGCTGCTCTCATACTGAATGTGATGAGAAAGCATAGACGTTTATCCTGAAGAATTAACAAAAGGGCAAAGCAGACAACACACAAAGTAATTTCCTGACAGCTCTTCACATCTGAGAGTATGGAATTAGACCATGTAGCTCCAAGTCACACCTTGATAGTAGTGTTTACTGTGAGTGATGATTTGATTGTGCTTTGCCTATGTTTAGTCTGAACTGCCAGGTGGAGGGAATGATAAGTATACAGGTATTTCAGTTCTGCTTGATTCTACTCATTCCATGACAAGTTTTCCATCTTCCCTCTATATTCACTTCCTCTGTCTGCAACACTATGTGTTCTACATACTTCTAATTTGAAGGTTCATATTGCTTTGATATTATTTTGATTTTTATCTTTCTTTCTCATTTACAGATTTCACTACCATTTTTACTCTTTGTTTTCCATATCTTTTCGAAAATCTAGTCTATCAGCCTGGATGACTTACATACTGGCTCCCATTCTTGTCACCTCCCATCTTTCAGCTGTCACTCTACCTTTCTCCATCTGGCTTACATTGATAGCTCTTGTTCCACACAAAACGAAACAGAGATTGTGTTATGTGGCTAGAAAGCATGTTAAGATATTTTTTCTCAAAGTAATTTTGCACAGAACTTCATTTTTTCTTCCAAACAGAAGAAACTACCATATTCCTAAAACAGGCAGCATATGATCATGTGAAAAGTTGTGTTTTTTTTAAAAAGAGCACTATCTCTAAAGATAGGTTTATCTTTAAATAAAAGTCTGCAGCCATGGTTATTGTTAGAGAATGGAACATGGAGAATGCACTTATTTCTCCAAGTCACATAACATTACTGGACCTAGCTGCCTGGTGTATGCGAAAAAAATGGGCATTAGCAGCCAGAAGTAGTAGCTAGCAGTTTAGTGCAAAAATGGCATTGTAAGAATAACAGTGATGAACAAAAATCACATTCATAATACTCACCTATCATTCACCTACATACAAGGTTGACTTATCATCCTTGTTAATATCCCAGTGCAGAAGCTGAGGCATTTGTTTCACCTTTTGTGTTGGGCACGTACTTAATCCCATGTGAAATCACCAGCACTTAGAATCGGTTGTTGCATTTTGCTTAGTAAAGATTAATTTAATATGCTTAAAAGATATGATTGAACTGAGGTCTAAGACATGATTCACAAGATTCTGCTAGTGTCTGGAAAGTCTCACTGGCTATTAAAAATGGTAGGCATTACCCTGATAATGGTAGACTCTCTGCATGTCTGAATTGTCTCTATGTATAACTCAAACAGAAAAAATTGTCTGAATGCTCTGAAGTGAAGAATTGTCAAAGCAGAAGATATTGCATAAAGGGAAGATAAGAAATTTTTATTGAAATAGAAGGAAAAGGGAGACTGTAAAAGCAAGGCTGCTACTACATAAATCAGTGGAGGCTGGCTGAGATCTAGGTCACAACCATGTCTAAGAAAAATATGGAATGGAACACTATCTTTCCATAAGACTATTTTTTTAAAAATTTTTTACTACACAGTTTTATATTAATCTCTTAGAGTGGGAAGTTTGGCTTACTCTCTGCCAAGACAATGAAAAAAAAAGGAAAGCTTTTATAACTTTCCATCTGAAACCATGTGAGATCTTCAGTAAGTTTGAACAGCACGCAAAACAGGGATTCCCAAGTTAAGCACATTTGGAAAGACATTGAAGTATTGTTCATGATTCCTAATGTGACTTTCCACACATCCCAGTATTTGTGAGTTTAAATTTGATACCCTGATTAAGTAGAATACCCATTTTGCATGTCTCAAATGAGTATGCTATACTATATTATTACCTTTACTTTCAAAAAGCACTAATAATTCTGTTAGATTCTTCAGACTATCTTCTTGCTGTAAATTAGAACTGGACAAATAAAAGGGGAAGGAAAACTTCCTTTAAAAAGAAAAAAAAAAACCAAAACAAAAACAAACCCACACTGATTTTTCTCTTTCCCTCCTATAGGATTGACTTCTGAAAATAACCTAATGACAAAATTTCACTAGTAAAAACGTTTAGAGAGAAGGAATTCTTATGGGAAGCTTTTTACAAGAATTCCATTTTAAATTAACATGATCAGTGTACATGTCAGAAATGGTTTATGCTTAACCAGCCATTGCACAAAACTATTTATCTGCTCAGTCATAGGTATGAAATAGAAATTAAGCTTTGCAATATTGCAATCAATGCAAAAAATGTAAAACAGAAAGTGGAGAGTAAGTCTCCAAAGTTATGTTCTGGCCTTAGATATGTTACATAAGGAGAAAGAACCTGAAAACTAATCGCATCTATTACTTCTTGTGAATTCTTAGTGCAGCTCTAGCATCTCTAAGCCTTTCCTCACATGCAGCCCCAGCTTTTTATCTGTTTTTTATTGTTTGGCTTTTTTCTAGTTAATTAACAAAGAGATCAGCTACTGAGTTCCATGTTGAGTGCATCAGCTAATTAGAAATGCCTGAGAATACAACCCAACTTAAGACAATGTGCACTGTGGGGCAAAAATGCCTGGTTTTACTGCCCTTCCAACTGTATGTTTAATATATTTGCAAAACTAGCTTACAACTGCAGCAGCATAGAATTCATGGTAATAAAAACTTTAGGGCTTACAAAATGTCATAAAAAGCTCATGGACTATTTCTAGAAAAATCATGAATTATTTATGAAGCAACTTCCAGAATTAGGTTTTCTGTCCTGGTTCCAGTTACATGTCTCAGGGTCATCAATTTCAGTTTATTTTAACTTATGAATGATAATCTTTCGCTTTTACACTAGAAAGTAATAAACTTTGGGCACAATGTCAAATAAAAGGAAGTCAACCATTTAAGATATGCTTATTAATTAAACATAGACATTTAAAAGGAGGAAAATTTTAAGTGTCCACAGCTTCAAGGCAGCCTAAAATTTATGAGAGCTTTAGTAAATGATTTATTCCAGTTTCATCTGGTAATTAAAGCTGCATAAACAATTTACAGCTAATCATTATTTTTCTTGTAAAATCATCCTCTTCTTCTGTTTGAAAATTGAGTGACAGTATGTGGGTTCTTGTGGTGAGTTGGCCTTGGCTGGATACCAGGTGCCCACCAAGCTGCTCTGTCACTCCCCCTACTCAGTAGGACAGAAGGGATAAAATAAGATGAAAAAAGCCTTGTTGATTGAGATAAAGGCAGTTTAATAAAGAAAAACAAAGGCCATGTGCAGAAGCAAAGGAAAACAAAAATATTTGTTCCCTACTTCCCATCAGCACGTGATGTCCAGCCACTTACTGGGAAGCAGGGCCTCAGTATGCGTAGTGGTTGCTCCAGAAAACAAGCACCTTAATAACAAATGCCCCCTACCCTCCTCCCTTCTCTTGGCTTTTATTAGTGAGCATGATGTCATATGGTATGAAGTATCCATTTGGTCAGCTTGAGTCTGCTGTTCTGGCCATGTCCCCTCCCAGTCTCTTGCTCTTCCCTAGCCTACTGGCCTTTTGAGGGCAGGTTTGTAGAGACAGCCTTGATGCTGTGTGAGCACTGCTCAACAGTAGCCAAAAGACTGATGTGTTACCAGCAACGCTGTAGCTACAAATACAAAGCACAGCACTATGAGGGCTGATATGAGAAAAATTAACTCCATCCCTGCAAGACCAAATACAGTTCCCTAATAAGAAAAATCAAAGCTTGTGTGCAAGCAACTTCCGTCACATCAGCACATAAATAGAAACAGAGTTTCTGTGGACTAAAATGCTAGTACCTCATATACTGTTGGACAGATCAACCATGGTCCATCCTTACAGCCTAGACATACACTTCCAAAGCTGTTGTACTCTAGCAGAGTTGTATCACCAACAAGTGCAGGAATATCCCCACCAGACACAGGGGGATAAAAACTCATCCAGAAGGCGTGTTCATCACTGAAATGTTAGCATCTCCATGTATGAGTGAGCTTTCAAGTTATGGTTTTGAACCATCTGAGGGAAGTCAGTGAAGGACTGGGGGATGAGGGGAGCCTCAAAGGGGGGGAGATAGTGAGTCTCTGTGAGCTGAAAGAACAAAGTCACCAGCTTTGCAGTGGGAGGGGAAGGCGGGTTTCTGTTTGCATTTTGGTTGTAGACGTGTATCTCAGATTGTCTGTCTAGACTCTCCTTACAGAAAATGGGGAACAGTTACAAATTCTGCAGTAGAACTCATCTCATTCTAAGCAGGATGACTACATTTGGTGAAATGAACTATGTAACAGGTGCACATACTTCTCTCAGTTGAACAGAAATGGAGCTTAGGGCAGTCATCCCAACTGTAGATGTTTAAAGCCAAGTGAGATGAATCCTGCCTGTTTGCCTTCAGAATATACATGAGCTCATAAGCTGTCTTTCAGGATCAGCTCAAAATTCTTTTCTAATGATCTCCAGCAATTGTACAAACTGTAGCATATGGTAATGAATCATCAATTGCTGACTTCTGTTGAGTCACTGCACATATAAACAACATATTATTTTGCACTTTTAGAAAGATCAGTGCTTAAGTTCTATTCAAATAATAAAACGTTTTGGTAACAAAAACCTGAAAATAAATCACTGAATAACATAAATTTTGCAGGATGTATATAAAACACTCCTGGTATGAGATGGCTAAGAACAAACCCAGATCTTCAGAATTCCATATAGTTTACCTAATATCACTGGTCAAAATACTCTTTTGGACTCAAAACGTTCTGACTTATCCATCTCAGTGAGAAAATATGTTATACAGAATTGAATATCAAGCAGAAGGAAGATGAATTGTCTAGTTTAAACATCAAATTCTCTGACTTCTAGTTAATGTTGCAGTAATTTACTTAAATCAAGCTGGGTATTGTAAAGGCACTAACAGGAATGAAAGGCGGGGGAAGCAGCCAGCAGTTAAAAACCTGTTATTAAGCTTAATGTAGTCACCTTTCCTGCTGAACACGGCACTGAGTTTCTCAAAGTAATACTACACAAGAAAAGCAAGCTGGACCTGGGAGGAATCATAGAATATCTCAAGTTGGAAGGGATTCATAAGGATCATCAAGTCCAACTCCCCGCTCCTCGGAGGACTAACTAAAATTAACCATATGACTAAGAGTGTCACCCAGACACTCCTTGAACTCTGATAGGCTTGATGCCATGACCACTTCCCTGGGGAGCCTGTTCCAGTGACCAACCACCCTCTCAGTGCAGAACCTTTTCCTAATGTCCTGTCTGAACTTCCTCTGTCACAGATTCATTCCATTTCCTCATGCCCCATCCACTGGTGACCAGAGATCAGCACTTCCCCCTCCGCCGCCCCCCTTCAGGAAGATACAGATTGCAATGAGGGCACCCCTCAGCCTTGTCTTCTCCAAGCTGAACAGACCAAGTGACCTCAGCCACTTCTGGTAAGTCTTGCCCTCGACCTTTCACCATCTTGTTTGTCCTCCTCTGGACACACTCTAATGTTTGATGTCCTTATATTGAGGCACTCCAAACTGCACACAGTACTGCAGGTGGGCCCACACCAGTGCAGTATAGAGTGGGACAGCCACCTCTCTTCACCAGCTAGCTGTGCTGGTCTTGATACACCCCGGGACATGGGTGGTTTTTTTGGCTGCCAGGGCGCACTGTTGACTCATATCCAACTTGCCATCAACCCAAACCCCCAGTTCTCTTTCCATGGGGATGCTCTCCAGCCTCTCATCCCCCAGTTTGCATGTATAACCAAGATTACCCTGTCCCAGGTGCAGAATCTGGCACTTGCTCTTGTTAAATTTCATACAGTAGGGGATTGCCCAGCTCTCTAACCTGTCCTGATCTGTCTGTAAGGCCTCTCTACCCTCCAGGGAGTCCACCACTCCTCCTAGTTTAGTATTATTGGCAAAATTACTCACTTAATGTACATTTTATTCC
The DNA here is from genome assembly GCF_017639655.2 of Falco naumanni. Classification (NCBI taxonomy): domain Eukaryota; kingdom Metazoa; phylum Chordata; class Aves; order Falconiformes; family Falconidae; genus Falco; species Falco naumanni. Next base: position 54,466,851 of record NC_054055.1, read on the forward strand.
TGTGTCCAAATCATTTATAAAGGAAAGGGAAATAAAAGGGGGATAAAAGGAATGGAAATAAAACTTTTTGCTTGATAAATATTATTTTAAATTGCCATGAAAAGTGAAAGTTTTGATCCTTTGGTTAGAGAAAACAAAAGAATGCAGTTAATTTATAAATGTAATTACTGGTGAAGTTAACTGCATTTAAAATAACATTGAATATAATTAATTTCTTCAGTTATTTCAGTATACATTTGCATGCAAACACTATTTCAAATCAAAAGTAAGTCTTTACTATGACCTTTTTTTACTACTATGAAGGATGAGACAATCAATGCCAAAAGTTCTGTTTCAAACTAAGGTTACATTTGTATATTTACATGTTTACTCCTGAAATGGGGCAACCAAATACCACATTGAGCAGGCAAGCCACTTCACAGGACTCAGGCCAACATGAGTATTCAGTTACCATGAAAAATATTGCAAAAATTGACTTGAACCAGACAGAAAAACTTCTTTCTTCTATTCTTTTCCATTAGTTTTTCATTTGGAAGCTTTTAGGTAACGAAAAATCTTTCCAGGAATAACATTATTCAAACTTTAATAACTTATTCATACACCCACTAAAAGAGTTAACTGTAATAGTGCTAAATGATGATGCCTGTTAGAACCATATATTCTGACTACAGCTTACCAAGAACATTTGAAATAATATTAAACTGCAGTGTCCTTTCAGTCTGATGCGTAAATATGGTTGTCTAGTCATAAAATGGAGGAGTACATGTATGGTATTCCATGGATCTGCATTAAAGTATCGATCCAGCTCCATTATAAAAACAGAACTATTCCCTAAATTTCATATGGAGATACAAACACTATAATCATGAACAAAGTTATATTTTCTTCTTATATCTCTCCTCAGAATTACAAATTATCTTTTTATCCTTCTGCATACTATATCAAGTACAAACTGAAAATTCTTACAATTTGATCTGTCTTGCTTTTCAAAAAAGTTTGGATTCCCTTCCAGCCCTGAATATTTCAGAGTATAGAGCCCAGAAAATCAGATGAGAAGTCTACACTATTTTGAAGTTCATATTAATGTAGGGTCTGTCAACTTTACTTTGCTCCAACACTCCATTTGATAACCACTGCAACTATGGAATCTGAAATCCGCAAACTGCACAAATTTACTCTGCAATTTTGCAGCACCCTGTAATTATTTTTGACTATGTAATCAATAACTGCAGATCAGCTTCCAAAATATTCCTGTTTTTAAATACTGGCAGGCACATGGAAGTTTGTTTGCAGTATAGCAGCTTAGGATTTAGGCAGGGTTCTCCAAAATCTACATATTCAATCACTGTTTCTTCACTCTCTGATATACTGCCAAAACTTCTCTAAGACATCACTAAAGAATTCTAATGACACTGTCAACCTGTTGCATATAACACAGTTTTGACTTTTACGTTTTGAGAAACATTCCATAGTTCTTCCCATACCACTTCCCAATAATATCTATTTTCGTGTTTCTGGATGATGTGTTTCAGCCAGTTTCATGCATGTCAGGCTATTCAAAGCTGCAATATAACTCACAGTTAAATGGAGAATTATATGACATAGATTTCACTATCTGGTATAGGATCTTGATCTTTTTCAGATGTTCTAAAATTATTTGTCAACCAAGAATATTTTATTAGATAGCTGTTATGCAGTCATGAATGTATGAAAGTATATAAAAATAGCAAAGAGCACTACAGTTCAGGCTGTACACTTTAGACACATCTGTACAATTGGATACAAAGACATTTGCAACGATTCCAAAATACCTAACATATGTGGCAACTTTTTCCTGTAAACACTGTTGCTACATTTGAATAGCAATGTGCTAAAGTCTGTAAGTAAAACCTAGAGGGAAATATTACAAGAGTACAGCACAACTTCATATTCACAATAAAGGTAAGTATATTGATTTCAGGTAAGAGTTGATCCAGACATTACTGTACAATGCCATTAACACATAGAAGCTCTTCGCTAACTCAGAAATTTTTCTACCATACTTCACTGTGTAGACATATCTTTGAACATCATTCCAAATTGAAAAAAAGAATTTAAAAGATGATATGGTCTGAAATGATTGTTAAGGTAAGGTCCTTGGGTCACATAAATTAAATAACCCCTTGAATTTCAACAAAGCTGTATTAATTGAGTTTTGTCATTCATTGACTGAAAGAGCATATCTATTTGAGGGTTTATTTTACTTTGCATTACTGTAAACAAGGGACGTTTTGCTTAGGAATCCAAAATTAGAAACGGGTCATGAGTGCTTTTTACTAGCAATATGTGCTTTACTGCAGTGTATGTTGTGGAATCACAGACTTTTTGAATACAATAAATTGCTGAAAAGCTTTTTTGTGTGATTTTAGTGATTTAAGATAGATTAATATAAAAGAAAAACAATGGCCTCTGGTAGCAAAGAATCCAGGGCCAGTTTTCAAAGAAATACAAATGCCTAAAGTCACAGAAAGATATCTGTTAGAATTGTTCAAGATAAACCTTGTAATTCCCAAGGACTCTACCAAAAACCTCAGTGGGCAGTCATCTGCTCTTATAGGTATCTTCATTTCTTTAAATCTGGCTGACATTTCTTAAAAACTCCTCTGATCATGCTTAAGCACATCATTCACAGACAAACTGTGACAATTTTTTTAAAAAGTAGATTTTTTAAAAAGCATACTTAGATGTATTCTCTTAATTCATGAAAATTTATTTCAGCTCTGCAGTAAAGAAAGTCAACAGATCAGTCAAGTATTCTGCTGCTCCAGTGTCCTGGTGCTGCCAGACTGGTGGTTCTTCTCAGTAACTATACCACAGTGACTCCTAGTTCTGAGTAATCAGAGAGGAGTCTGAAACAAAATAATAATTAAAAAAAACACCTGTATAATGGGGGAAGGATGGTAAGCTTCAGGCAAAACGATCTGACTGGGAAGCTGCTTTTGTTCCAGGAACCTGGCATTCTGATGAGCCATTGGTGCTTGAACAGCTCATGACTGATTGTGCACAGAAGACGCCAAGTTATTTGAACTATGAGTTGGTCGTCTAGGAAGAAAAGCTGAACACAGATACACCCAGCTGCTTGACTGCAGTGCAAGGGCTCCTGCAGCTCACCAAGTATGTACACTGTAAGCAAATGGTACTGAATGCAAACAAACCAATTCTTATTACCACCTCTAATCTAGCAAATTTATTCAGCTGGCAGATGGATTAATCCAATAAGTATATTTCACCTGAGCCTAAGATTGTGGAGACAAGAGCACAGTAAATGAATACATAAAATCAATCCTTACTGCAATTGTTAAATTATCAGGACAGTTACCTACACTGTCATCTCTGTGTCAGATTACATTGTAAGTAAGTAGCCAGGAAAAGTGAAGGCAGAAATGCTTCAATTTCATTCTTCTTTTACCAACATGCATATCTTATTTCTACTAAATCTTTTACAGAATACTTTCTAGTTGCCTACAGAAAGCTCAAGATATTTTTATGTATCATTGAAGAATCCACCTATATCCACATGTGATGGGAAAGTCCCATGGGCACAGTTAAAACTCATATTATTACCTACTTAATTCTACAAGGTACTTGAACTGACTCTGCTATGCTATTGCTTTTTTACCATCAGGCATTTGACCCGCTCAAGTTTATGAATGCAATCAGCTAAATGCCACTTATTTTTTGACAGTCATTCTCTGACAGGATATGAATAGTGTTTGCTGAACCGAAGAAAATACAGTTACAAGTCATAGACTGTGCTTTAAAAATAGCATAAGTATAGTTTTAGCTACACCATTTTAGCATAGACTAATTGTCTTTCTATGATCTGGAAACTTTAAAAGAAAGTTCCCAGTGTCCATGCTGAGGTAATTAACATGAAGTAAGGGTTTCAGCATTTGGTCCTCATTCGAGATTATATTTCAAATTCTGAATTTTTCCTAATGGACTTTTTAAAATCCATTTGATGCAGAAAAAAAGAAAACATTGTGCAGGAGACTGAACTCCTCCTTTTGGCAAAAAGCCTTATGAATCTAATGAAAATGTCTGAGTAAAAAATGCAGTGATGGATCTTTTCAGCTACATACAGCAGAAAAAAGTAATTCCTTTGAAGAATCTTATTGATAACATAAAAAAAAAAAAAAAGTCACAAAGATAGTATTCATAGCATGTCTACTTTCTATTGACAGAATTAATTTCATTTGGGCGGGGGGGGTGGGCGTGGGGGGGCAGGGCAAGCATGGATAACGCAATAGCCTACCTTTCCTTTTGTAAACAAGCCACACTGTTTAGAGCTTGTTTTCCTTCACTGAAACACGGCTTTGCCTAATAACTAATGTTACTAGACTATATTTTTTTTTCACTTTCAAGTATTTCATCCAGCTCACCACAAGCTTTAAGACCCCAGAGGGACCTAAAACTTCTAAGAGCTCTTGCAAAAATAGATGCCTCAAATGAAACAGCACCTCAACAACTAAAGTTATTTGAAGTTGGTTTCTCTCAAAAAGCACTTCATCTTTCAAGGTGAGCTAACATTTTAGAGACATGTTATGGGTTCCTCATCAAACTCAATTTCATAAATTCTCTAACATCTCTCTAAAACTGGGATAAATTCACACTTGGTTTTGATCTGAGAAACTTGCAAATATTTTTTTGATATTTATTTCATCTTTTTGCATCTTGCAAAATTATGTTCTTTTTTCTGCTTACATAATTCAATTATTTTCATTGCATAGGTTTCAGAAGCACTTCGCTATAACTGTACTTAGTTGCTTTCCTTCAACATCATTGAAAATGTCAGAATTTATCTGGGATAATATTAGTCAACTAATGCTTAAAGAGCCTAAAAGGGAAAACAAGTTACTTTTCTTGATGAGTTTTCTTCTTCCTGAGGAAGAGATTAAGTTGAATCATTTAGGGGGGAAATCTATTGTTTTTTCATGGTGATACAAGTACAAAGTAGTAAGACAAAAAAAAAAAGTGATCTATTCTGCCCTAAAAACAAGCACCAGAGAATCACGAGCTAGAAAGCAGCACTGAAGAACAATTCTTTTCTGCACAAGAGGTCAAAGAGACAAAGGGACTGCATGCTTAAAACAGATCTATGCAAGACACACACACCCCCCAGCTGATCCTCCTGTGAAGTCATTATCTTCAGTGTATATACGAGCGATCAGATGAAATACTGTAAGAATCTGGCTTTTTTTTGTCTGGCAAAATGTCTGTCATACACGAGCAATGGGTTTATTACTCTAAAATAAAAGACGAGTCAGTCTTGCCCAAGTAATCATGAAATGCTTTACTTTACCCGCTCTATTTATTTTGGTGAAAGCTGTTAGCATTTTCCAAATGTGGAATTCTTAAAAATAGGTCAAAGAAGGTACATACATCTAAGATAACGTTTGTAAAGGTTGGACTAACCTCATCCATCTGGTTAAAATGTATTTGTGAAATAAATGTCTTCATACATATCAGATTTAATATGTATTAGTTAACAGAATTTCATTTTTGTAATCATTTTGTGGCAAGCTTAATTTAGGAAAAATTATTTATTTTGAACAAAAAAAATAAATGATAACATGGCATTTTTCTCCTTCAGAGTAGAATAACCAACCCTTCAATCAACATTATAGGTTTTTTAAAAATGTCCTGAATAATTCCAAGGAAAACCATGTTTTGTAAGATATCAATAATGTACAAGAAAATACTGAAAAGTAAAGCAAGAGAGTCCCCTTGTGGCTTGATTCTCATCTAAGAAAACCGCCAGAGGTTCTGTTATTGCTTATAAAATACCGTGGAAATAATTATAGTTTCTATAAGCAAGTATGATAAATAGTACTCAAACAATCCTAAATGCTTCATAAAATCAATATATAGATTTTTGGCATAAATAAGCCTATCTTATTTTTATTCATGGAGTATATAGAAATATGTACTTCTCTTCAGTCTTTAAAAATGAGTGCTCACTCTCATGTCTAATTCATGGTCTACAAATTCATGTTGATGTTGTTAACTGAAAATGAAACGTAATTCCACTACCAGATTATTCTGATGACAAAAATAGTCATTTTTAGGTGGATTTTAAAATCAAACTGTCTTCTTGAGGCTGTAAGTTAAAACAGTGCTTGTTTAAAATAGCCAAATAAAACTTTCTGCCTGTGTATGAAATTTTGCTCAGATACCATAAGCGTGGTTGTTGACAAAACTACTTTTCACAATACTAAAAGGGGGGGCGGCGGAGCGGGGAAAGAAATAAGGAAAATAATTTGCCTGACAACTTGTCTGGTAAAGCAGACTGTCTACCAAATTTTTTTTTTTTTTTTTTTTAGTGTAACTGAAGAGAGTTTGCTGTACAGAAGCAGATAACGCAGAAGCATTTAGAGAACCTCAGGCAGAAAGCAAGACCTCTAGAAGAGAATGAAGGGAAAGAGAACGCAAAAAAGATTAGAAAAAGACTGTCAGGCCCTCAAGATGAATTCGTAAGAAATGGGGAAAAGGGAATCCATGACTTCACAAGATGAGGAAATATCTTATAGCTAAAGGAGTAACTATTATCTCAGTTAGAAGAAAAATTATAAAAGCATGGTGACAGAGATAAAAGCCTTAACAGTGCTAGTTAAAGCTACATCTGCTCTAAATTTCTGAGCAGTATGATCTTCTCATGGGGAAATGGGGGCACCAGAGGAATAAGCCACTCTGCTCTTAGCTAAAATGGTCAGTCTCCACATGTTTGTCTTCTGTGGTTTTGTTGTAGTTAATTCAATACAGACACAAGAACAGTAAGTCATAGGTGAGAGAGACCTTTTGCAAAGCACAGATCTGTTCTGACAAAGGCGCCACTCAGTGCATTAACATTCCCCTCAAACTTGAAGAATTCAGGGTATTTCCAAAAATGAAACACATTCATGGGGCACTAGTAAAACAAACAAACAAACAAACAAACATACACCCCATTACTTTGTTCCTAAAGCATTTGTGCTAACTCTTTGACTCTTTTTCTAAGTGTTCTGATGAGAAGCTTGTCTTTTGTTGCCACAAAGGCCTGCAAAAGAAATACATATAACTTAAACAGGCAAATTAGCTGCTGTTATTATGTCATCACCAAAGTACTTACATTGTACCCATAATTATGTCATGACTCAGTCACAACAGGAATAGACTGCTCGGAAGTGTAAGGCTACATGGACATGGAGATATTGGCTGCTAGATTAGTAGATAAGTTACTACACTGCAAAAACCAGGGCTCTTCTTCAAGACCGTCTTTATGAGACATTTATTCCATCATTATTAATGCCAGGGACCTACTCTAGTGTGGTGCTGCAGCCCCGGTAAGCACCCTGGCAGAGCCCAGCCGTGGGTCCTGTGGCACCAGGCCTGGGGCCGATTTGCAGCTCTAGCCACACTCAGAGCATTACAGGCAGGCAGGAACACATTGCACATATGAGCCAGGAATTTATCACTAGTCCAATTAATATTTTAACATTCTTAGAGTCCACATTACCTAATTATTACAGAAAGGCCCATTAATCATCCCCTTAAATCTGTTAAAGAGAAAATCATTTTTAGATTCTACACCTTTTTTTTTTTCCCCCTAGTGTTACGCTCCCCCATCCAGTGTTTCTGTGGGGCATTTTCTGTTGACCATTTCAGCCTTCCTCAGGAAGGCCGGGCCCTGGTCATGTCCCTGTTTATCTACTGGCAAGACATAATTAGCCTGTCCTCCTCAAACTCCAGACTTTTTAATGGATGAGTATGCATATCTTTCTCCGTAAGACTCATGCCTTCCTTGTTTTCATGTAACTCACCTGGTTAGGACTATAACTGCATTCATATACGCATGTCTGTACCAGATCAGCCCAATAATCTACCTCCAGAAGTAACTCCTCATGGACTTCTATGAAAAGTAGCAACTAGATAAACATGTGATGCAGTTCCCATCTTAGTCTGCCATCTTAGATTTTTTTCAGGTCTCAAACACAATCCATGGACTGAGGGTTGTCTTAGGCTTGTTAAGGCTTCTTTACAGTAATCTACATTTGATCAGTCCTTGAATACTTGTCCAGTCTTCTTGAATCTTGTAAACATGAAAATTTCCACAGGCACTATGCTTCAATCATTTTCTAGTTATTATCCTGGAAAAAACATCTTATCTTTTATCCACCATCTTCATGCTACTAATTTTGTACTTCTTTGCCACATTCTTGCAAAAGTGGATGAGATTTTAAAATATTTAAGTAGATAGAAACTTTCTAGGTATTTAGAAAACGTTGTGCATGTAAGTCATGCCACAGAAATCCCACTAAATGACTTGCTGTATCTTGATACGTCTAAACACTTCTAAAAAACTGCTCAAAATGGGTAGAATGATGAAAAGCAAATACATATCTCACTGCTATTAGTAGTTCAGATTACTTTAAGCTATTATACTGGAAAGGGTTTACATCTGCCTGGATGAATTTACAGTGTGGCCAAATGGTTGCTAGGATCAGAAAGACATTTATTCTCAGCCACATACTGATAGATACTACTTCTGATCTACCTTTCACTGTGGAGGCATGTTGGCTCTATATATCATTTATAAATTACATTGATTTGAAAATGAAACAGAGTCATGACCACTAGGTTCTGCCATGTCTTAGTTCTCATTGTTGCCTGGCCTGTCAATTTACGTGTTGTCTTTCAGACTTTATGAAGTGGACAAAAAGCACTAACAATATGAACATAAATAATCATATAGGACAGAACTAATGCAAGACACTCCTGAGACATAGACATGTATATATATAAACTAAAACTTTAAAAGCAAAATAAAAAATGCATATGTATCCCTGTGTTTTCTAGTCAATATTTCTTTGTCCTACTTATGCTTTTCTTTAATATGGGATCAACTCAATATGTTATGGAAAATGAACTTTTTACTTTCTGCATTTTCAGATCATCTGTGAAAAGGAGGTATCATCTTATTATCTTGAAATTTTAGGAAATGGCAAGGCAGAAACTCTAGGTTTGTGAACAAAACATGATTCCAAAAAGAGGAAGATGCAATTTTATTTCATAATGTAATATACTGAGAAAGCTGAAAAATTGTTCTGAGGAGAACAATGTTACAGACGAACAGAACTAGTTATGATATGCTGCCTAGGAATACTGATGACTGTGGTGCCATTATAAGTTATAATTGATAGTGTAATTTGGAGAGTGTTGTTTCCTTTTTTGAATTTAGTTTAGACAGATATTTAGATCTACACATTGCCAATGCTGAGCCAAGGCACTAAATTTAATACACCTTTCTTTTCAAGAGTTTTAATGGCTCTGCAGCCATCATGTAACTCTCCCTGGGGCATTGCATATCTAGAATCTGTCTTTTGTGCTTGTATGGCCCTTTGTATATCCTTTTTAGGGTGCTAAATTAAGAATGATCTCATATGACCATTCCTTATCCTGAGAGTATAATGTCCCAAGTGCCACATTTTAAAGCTCCATGCACATTACCTGTATCTCACTTACCTTTTTTCACTATAAGATTGTTGTTTCTTAGGTGTGGTTTTTTTTTTTTTGTTCACTGCTTTTAAGCCTTTAATACACACCAAAATACTAACATCATTCACAGTAACAGACTTTAGTAATTGCCACAAAAATCCAAATTACTTAGCTAATTACACACTGTGGTAGCCCATCTAAACCCTGTCATTTTCTCTATTATATATTTAGCTAAAACAATTTTTTAAAATCTCTTTCAAGGAAACAATATGTAATTAATGCCACTGGTTTTTTTCCTTAATTACACTACAGTTTGGAAAAAAAATTGCATACAAACTGTTAACACACATCAGTCAATTACAATGTTTAAAACCAAGCATATAGAACAACTCCAATGGTATTTTCTTTTATCAGAAAGTACATAAGACTTTTTTTTTTTAAGTCAGTAATTATGCATTAATAATATTTTCACTTTCCTCTTTTTTGTTAGCCTCATAAAGCAAGCAATATTTATGGCTCAAGGTATTTGATCATTATACATTATGACTTATCTGATGTACAGAAAACAACAAATTAAAACAGAAGCTGAAGAAATCTGCAATGGCTGAATGAACTGATGGATGGTTACATATGCAGAAAACCTTTTGGGCCCCTATGTGTAAAGAATGTGATCAATAGTGTAATGTCCAGATGACAGCCAGTGACAAGCAGAGTATCCAGGGATCAATACTGTGGCCTGGTTTTTTTCAACATCTTCATCACTGGACTGGACAATGATATGGAGTGCAACATCAGAAAGCTTTTAATGACATTAAACTTCGTGGAGTGGCTGACACAACAAATGGCAAAGTGACAATTCAGAGGGACCTGAGAAAGTAGAGGACTGGGCCAACAGAAACCTCATGAGGTTCAAGAATCACGGAATTGTTTAGGTTGGAAAGGACCCCTTGAAAATATCTAGCCCAACTCCCCCATTCAGGCAGTCAGCTAAAGTACATCTGCTGAGAAAAATCTGGCACCCTCATCTTCATTCCCTTTTGTCAGGTATTTATACACATTGATAAGATCTCCCATTGAGCCTTCCCTTCACCATGACAAACAGTTCCAGCAGTCCCTTACCCATCTTTGTGGTTTTGTGCTGGACTTGTTTCAGTAAGTTTTTATCTTTCTCATACTAAGGAGTCCAGAACTGGACACAGATGCAGTCTCACCAGTGCCGAGTAGAAAAGGATTACCTCCTGTGAACTGCTGGTACACTCTTCTTATTGCAGTCCAGGACACTTTTGGCCTGCTTTTCTATGAGAAAGGACTGCTGGCTTGTTCTCAGCTGCTGTCCACCTGAACCCCAAAGTTCTCAGCAGAGCTGCTTTCCAGAGACGGCACTCAGTGCATCCTGGTGTTTGGGGTTATTCACTCCAGGTACAGAACTTCACATTTCCCTTTGTTGAACTTCATGAGATTCATCTCAGCCTATTTCTTCAGCTTGTCTAAGTCCCTCTGAACAGCAGCACAACTATCTATCAGCGGCTCCTCCCAGTTTTGTATCATCTGTGAGAATTCACTGAGGGTGCACTCCGTCCCAGCATCCTAGTTGTTAATGAAGGTATTAAACAGTATTGGCCCCAGCATCAGCCCCTGGGTTATACATCACTAGTGACTTGCCTCCAGCTGGACTTTACACCACTGATCAAAATCAAGTGGGTCTGTTCATTCTGGCCACTCAGCCAGTTTTCAATCCACCTCACCGTGTACTGATATAATTCATAGTTTGTCATCTTATTTCTGAGGATGTTGTGGAAGACAGTGTCAAATGCTTTAGTGAAGTCGAGATAAACATCATCCACTCCTGAATGTGATCTATATTCAAGAGGCATTTCTTTTCAGAGGAAACATGTTCAGTACTCTTTAGAATGCTGGTTCTTTTACTGCCTTACACTTTCCAAAAGTGCATCCTGGTGTTTGGGGTTATTCACTCCAGGTACAGAACTTCACATTTCCCTTTGTTGAACTTCATGAGATTCATCACAGCCTATTTCTCCAGCTTGTCTAAGTCCCTCTGAACAGCAGCACAACTATCTATCAACGGCTCCTCCCAGTTTTGTATCATCTGTGAGAATTCACTCAATCAGTAGGTGATTGATAAACCTTTAAACAAGACATTCTTTTATCAGTGAAAGTGTATCATAATTTGAAAGTTAATATTATAATAATAGTAAAGTGTAAGCAGCACATTTAAAGAAAAAAATAGAACATTACTGTTCTGTATATACATGAATTTATCATTAGTTCAGGGTGCTTACAATCCCACCTATATTCAGTAAGAATACAAGTATATTTCTTTCTCTTCCTGTACATTGTTTATCCAGATATAGGTAATTTGTGAGAAGCCCAGCTCACTAAATTTTAGTGAAGACCACCAAATTCTGTCTCCAATACAGTAAGATACATGGGATAAGTTTTCTGTGCAGACAAAAGGAGCTAAATGCTGATTCCCACTGAAGCTGTATATAGTGTGTAATTCATGTAGAACTCACAGTTGCAGGACGTTGTGAACTCTAAAAGTTGTGAACACTAAAATTATAAGTTCAGGTAAGGAATGAGTAGACAAATTCATGAAAGAAAAATGTAAGTGGCTATTAGAAACAGTGGGCAAAATGCAACTTCTTGCTCAGGAAAACAAGAAACCTCTGACTTCCACAAGCTGGAAAGATATATGATAGGCAGGATCAGTCTGCACATCTTCTGTTGGTTACAATATTTTTCTAATCATCTGCTACCATCTCCAGTAACATCACAAGTAAAAGGTTGAGGTTTAATCTTACCAGCATTCTGATTCTATGTTCTCATGCTTAATAGAAATAAAAACAGCTTTGAGCAACAGGAGCATGAATAATCCTGCTGAATTCAGTAAGACTACTCAAATATTACAAGTTAAGAATGTGCTTAAATACTGTGCTGGGTTTGAGCTTTTTCTCGTGTTTGAAGTATTTCTTTTTTTCAAAAGCTAGTATAAGGTAAATATTTTATATCATCAAAACTCTATCGTAGCTAGACAGTGCTTCTGATTTTTTTTCACAGGGAAGTACTTCATTTGACTTGAAATGAATACAGTTTTAACTGCAGCTCAAATCACAAATTGATTAAATCATGTCTCTTGACAGTAAAAGTTTTTCAAGGTCTAGTACCACAGATGGCTCAACTCCAAGTAGTTTGTACTACTGTGTTGTAGGAATTCTGGAAACAGTCATTATTTCCTGTTAACATTCTGTGACAACATTTTAAGCTGCCTTCAAGGTAAAAACTTCAGTTCTCAAGAGGTGATATGAGTTCATTTACCAATTCATCTCAACATAATATTCCAATAGAAGAATCTGTTCTGAAAAAAGTCTCAATTTTATTACTGTAATGTGCAAGGCTGTATGTGTTATGGTCATATATTCTGTTGCTTAAAGAGAAAATTAAGAATGGTCAATGCCTTCTGTACTATCAGCCATTAATAGATAGCTGAAACCGTATATATGGATTGATAAAAGAAGCGAAATCTTTAAGTTACAAGCACTGCAAGTTTGCTTATAATCAGATTGAGAAATCGATGAATAATAAAACTTCAGTGTGAAAACATAAGGAAAAATACTGTAATTCTTTCCTGTCTTACCAGTGAAAGTGTTAGTAAATGTAATTAATATGTATGTTATTTACATTTAAGCCTACATATGTCACTTCAACTTGTTAATATACTGGCATTTTTAATATTCCTTACTGATGGTGGTACTTAGGCAGAAGGAATAATAGGTGTCTATTCAAACTTCAAGTCACAGAATAGCTGGTGTGAATTATTAGTGACAAATGTTAAGGCATAAGGCCTTTCTTGTCTTAATGATTTCTTTGTGCTTTGATGTAACAGTTACTTTCATCATCATTAATATTATTGCAAACTGTCATTATTCATAAATGATGAAATAATAAGGCGGCTTCATTACATGGGCAATTCCAAATTATTCACTTCAGTTACTAATACATGAATGAATCATTCTTGCAGATTTTTAACTTCATGATGGATTTTTATAAACAGAAGCTCAAAATCAAAGGACCATAAGCAGTGTCTTCTTTCTATTTCTATTTTGTTGAAAAATAGAAAACTGCAGGAATATTTTTGTAAATCAAAATGGAATTATATGTAATTCAGTGTGCTTTTTCATGTTTAATTTCAACAAGAAATGTAGTTCAGTATATAAAATTAATAAAGACAACTTAAGGAACACCTTTTCCACCAATCAATATGGTCACCTTAAGCTGATGGTTCATTACTAAGGAAAAGAAAAAAAGTAATTCTTACAAATACTACAGAAATTGTTAAGCTTTCTAACCCAATATGAGGGCCTCCATATCTAAACATACACATTAATGAACAAATTAGAATTACCTTGCAGATGAAAGGTAACTGGTCCAAGCTAGTATCTGGGCCATACTAGGCCATTTTCTTCCTGAAATCAGGTGCAGCTTGATTTTTTTTGATTTTTTTTTTTGGTGATATATCTAAACAGGCTTTATTCTGTCATTTTCTACAGTTCCAGAATAGCTGGAACAGTACATAAAGGAATATTTTAAGATTTAGAAGAAACAGAATAACTTATAAATCCTAAAAAAAATATTTAGTTTTGCAACTGTTTATAGACTAAGAAACAAAGGCTAGTTACTTTTTGTCCTAATATGGGGAAAAATCAAATCATAGATGAGAAAATCTACCCTTCACAAGTATCTCGTAGGTATATTTCTTTATTAACTCTGAAAAAGAGGTTTGCTCTTATTTTTTTCTATCTCCAATGCTCAGATGTATTCCAGTTGTATTATTTTTCAAAATTGCAATTATATCTTCTAAGCAGATCTGAGTTACAGGAACCTTCTGCAAGATTTGACACACAGCTTGCTAGCCTGGGCAGGACTGAGTGTTGTTTCTCAGTACAACCTTACAAAATAAAATTCTGTGACAGATATGCAAGAAATATGTAAGTGTTTATTTACACCTTTAAATGACTTTGCACTTTAATTGCCTTCTGCATACCTGCTTGTACCACTAATACATAGCTGTAAGTATTTGCTTACTGGTTTTGAACAGAATTAATTATTAACAGAAAATCCGATTGCTACTTTGCACTCTTCATGACAGGGACTGCTCTTACACAGTCCACTTACTTGGTCCTACACTTTTTACAATTCTTGCTTTCTTTAACCTTTTCAGGTCTAAATAAAGTTTTTGATTGAAAGTAAATGTATTTGGGCTCCTCTCCCCTAGATCTTTTTTTATTGTATCATCTCAAAAAAAAATGTAAATCCCAAAACAAAGCCTGCCAGAACTTTTAAGTCACTTCTCTAGCCAATAACTGTATGCTAGGATGTTGTTTACTATAAAACAAGTATGACTTCTACAGTTTTCCTTGGCCTAGTAGGTTACCTTTGTTTTTCTAGAAGTCAAAACATGAGAAAAAAATTTCAATGGTGTTATGAAATGTACTGTTACATGGGATTTTCATCTCAAGTATTTTTGTTCTGACCTCAGTGAGACACAGAAACTGCATTTCTTATTGTACAGATACTAAATTTAAAATTAAAAGAAAACTTATTGGAGCAAATATAAACACACCTGTTTCTCAGGTGAATTCCTTACCTACTACGTTATGCACAGGATTTTTTCGTGTGTTCTCTCTTCATGGACCCATCAATTTTGTATGCTCCTCTACAAAAGGAGAAGTATAGACAGTCCTCAGTCTGTTCTTAGTGATCTTCTCAGCCTAAACAGGGAGGCTATAAGCATAACCTTGGATTTTGCTTTTCCCAGTACACAGTAGAAAGAAGCAATTCAACCAGACCTTGCACTTCATGCTCACATTGATACTAAGGAACAAAAAGAATAGAGGTATGCATTGCCTATTTTGAAAACGGAAAGAAAACTGTTCCTTTCTCTGCAAGTGTTCATCTTAGTAAAAAAGATTAAAGATAGATTATCCCAAATAATTTAAATGCCTAACCTCTTAGAAGAGGTAGCATTTCAAACTGACTGCATCCTTAGCATTTCTTCTTGGCCACCTCTAATCCATCTAATGTCTAGCATGTCGTTTGGACAAGTCTGAGACAAACCCCTCCTCATGCACTGAATAAGGCATGTAGGCAGAAGCATTTAGATTCTGCATTGTATTTTTGAGGTGTAGAAAGTGAAGCCCTGATTCACTGACTTGGTGGCATTAACTTTCTGTTTTGCATGGAACCCATGGTCTATTATAACATTTTTTGCCAAATTTATTTAAATATGTTAAAGAAAACAAAGACTACAATAGCAGTGCACATTTTGATCAAATCATTGGATGTGATTGGGAAGACAAAACCAAAAAGGTACTTCATGTTCATTTTCATGATTTTTCCCTTCCAACTACATAACTGTTTAGTGGCAGTGGATTATGTAAATAACTTCCTCTGAAACAGAAATGCTGGTTTTCAATTTAAATTACATAGGGCAAATCAGGATTAGATTATTCCAAATCCTGATTTCACTTTTTCTTATTTATTTGGCATGTCATATTAGCTACAAATTACAGTGGTCTCTGTCTCACAATTTTTTATTTTGCTTTTGAGCATGTATCATTCCTTGCAGTTAATTAAGAAAAGCCAAAATTATTTATGGTTATGAGTCTCGTGTAGTCTATAATACAGTCTATAATACTCAGCAAACTGTTTTACAAACATGGAAATGTCTGCACTATTAATAATATAGGTCAAGGAGCAAGTTTGATCACTAGACCCCTTGCCATGCACATAGCTGTCAGTCCTTGGCTGTCTTAGGTCAGCTGTTTTGCCCTGTAACAATAACTGAACATGCCTTGTGGAGCTGTTCACCACAGGAACTGTTCCCAACAAGCAGTAAGGGTAAGACTCCACCAGGGCTGCTCTGAAACTGTCCACTCACACCGGCTTAGCGGGCTGCTCTTACATGCTTCTATGTAACACTCTAGCCCCAGGATACACAGCGCACATTCCTTTTTTCACACTGCAGTGGGCCACAGTGGAGTCCTCACATTTTTTTCAATACTTGTAACTGAAAAAATACTAATAGGAAATAATTAATAATTAAAAATATTGGGCCATTTGGCACCCAGAAAATACCTAAGGCTAGCTGTTACGAAGTGTGAGTAAAACTCATCTGCTACATAGGGACCTAGTATCCAGTTCAGACCTTTTTGGCTTTGATCTAAGTAATTGCTCCCTCTTCTATTTACCAGCATAGACGTAGCCTTCTGTGTAATATGGTACACTGAGGTTAGAATTAAGTTTTCAAGCTGAATACCAGCATATTTTTGTGTGTTTGGGAGCAAACATGAAAACACCATCTTCCTGACAGTTCTTTTGAGTAATTTTGTGGATTACCTGCTCATTTTAATCAAAAACAAAAGCATAGATGAAAGCTTAATGGAATTGATGGTTACACATGCACAGAAGCAACAGAACATCCGACAGCTCTCCAATGGACCAAAAGCAAGCAGTTTCAAATCTTCTGAATTTGGCATTAGTCACTTGGTAATCAATAACATTTTCAGTTAAAATGAAACCAACATGATCCAGTGAAATTCAGTATGAAAGCTGAAGCCTAAATCTTACAAGTTATATAAGCCATTTCAAACAGAATTTTAAGATGTTCCATTCTTCCTCTGGAAGTTCCTCAGGTCTAGCGAACTATGCCTGATGGATTTGCTGTTATGTTTTGCTTTTCCCTTTTTGACAACTTCTGGCATCCACTAG
Organism: Falco naumanni; assembly: GCF_017639655.2. NCBI lineage: Eukaryota > Metazoa > Chordata > Aves > Falconiformes > Falconidae > Falco > Falco naumanni. Next base: position 54,484,152 of record NC_054055.1, read on the forward strand.
CCAAGGTATTCCCACCAGGGCCCAGTGATTTATTTTTTTTCCACCACAACCTTCTAGATAAATTTACTATGTTTCTGAAAAGTACTCAGATATACAACAAGAACTCCATCAGTTTTTCTAGTGTACTGTTAGAGTAGTTGAACAATTCAAATTATATATTTGTATTTCTAAAATAATAAAAAATACATACTTTCACTTCAAATTGACCTGGTCCTTGAGAGGAAGAAGTTGAGAGGAAGAAAAACCAAACAAATGAAAACAAATGAAAAGACGTTTCTGCTGCATTATTTCTATAGAATAATTCAAAGAGATTTATCTTTTTCTTTAGTTGGCTTATATTATATTTGTTCTGTATGTATCCTTTTCAAAAGAGAAAATATTTTCTTCCCCATCTTCTTATTCTATTGGGTGAATAGCCAAAGTTTTTTTTCAAGTTTAACAGTGTAACTTAGACAGTCTTGGAAAAAGGCTTTGATTCTTTGTTTAATTGTCAGTTGTTTTCTGCACTGGTTAATGCCACTAGGAAAAGAGAGGAAACTTTAATCACAACCTGAGATAGGTTTCTATCCAGCTGGATCTCGGATTGACCGGAGACACTGCCTATCAAAGACAAGACACAAAATTTGTCCTGGAACTGTCAAAAATCTTCACATTTACAATCAGTCCTTAAGGGAGAAACCTTTTTTCTCTCTCTTTTTGAAATGTTTTCCTCTGGCCTTTCTTGTTAATATATGTTCTCTGATCATAGCTGACTTTGGAAACCAATTTGTAAAAAAAGGAAAACATTCCTTTTTGAGTAGGCTAGGAACAGTTTGCTGTAACCCAGTTAACACTTCTACCATTGAAGAAATGACTATGAGAAAAATCCGCCCAAAAGCTGGATAATTTGCTCCTGTGATAAGATCATATAGAAAGGAAGTTCATGGGGAGGGGTAGTACTAATACGAGTGGATACTGAACAAATAAAAAATTCTTGTTGGGTGGATACTATATGATGCGATGGAGACAAAAATAAAACAGACTACAGCACTGTCTTGACTCAGTGCTGGTGAGGCTGAATTACTGTGTCCTGTTCTGGGCTCCGCAGTACGAGAAGTATGGAGCTACCAGAGACAGACCAGTGAAGGGCCACAAAGATTATTAAGGGACTGGAGAAGCTCTCCAATGAGTAAAGGGTAAAAAAGCTGGGACTACTCAGCCTGGAGAAGAGAAGGATCAGGAAGAATCTCATCAATGTTTACAAATATTTGAAGACAGAGCTAAGCTCTTTCAAGTGGTGCTCAAAAGCAAGACCAGAGGGCGTGGGCACAGACTGAAACACAGAAGGTTCTGTCTGAACATCAGAAAACACTTTTTAACTGTGAGGGTGACCGAGCACTGGCACAGGATGCCCAGGGAGGTTGTTGAGTCTCCGTCCTTGGACATATTCAAAAGTTCTCTGGACATGGACCTGGGCAACCAGCTCTAGGTGACCCTGCTTGAGCAGGAGGAGGGACCAGATGACCTCCGAAAATCTCTTCCAACCTCAACCATTCTATGATTCTGTGATTCTGTTTATTTTTTATTTTTGCTATATTATTAGGTTTTGGTTTTTGGTTTTTTTTTTACATTTCCAGCAATTCAGACACACAAACTGAGCTGAAATGCTGTTTAAACCAGAGCAAACCAACTGTAATAGTTCAGAGGTCAGATACAGCCACTGAAGAAAATGTATACAGTCTCAACAAATGTGTATTTCTCAATTAGTACATGTACCATGTGCAATTCTAACTCCCAAAAATGGGAATATAGGATTCCAGTGTATTATTGTCTAAACAATACCTTTTATTTAAAATTATTATGCACAGAGATGCCAAAGAACTTACAGTCTCCAGAGCTAGGAGATATGTAAAAAATATATATATTTTCATTTACAATAAATATATAGAAAATTAGATATAGTTGTAAAATAATTATTCTGTTGTTGAACGTAAGTTGGAACAGGGTGCTGCAGCTGAATATATGTGTATATACACACACCAGTTAAGGGATTGGAGATCATTCTCATGGGAGTGTTTAGAAGACAAAGAATCAGGCAGGTTTTAAACTCTAAAACAAAACTTTACTAAATTCACTCATTAACAACACACTTTATGCTATTGGTTCGTTCTTACACATTATTAATTATCATCTCTACATATACAAAACTGTTAGCCTCTAACAGTCATAGTCCAAATTACCTGTGGGTATATAATATCACGGACCTGATATCATACTGTTAGCATTGGTAGCTATGGTCCATGGTGGGTTTTAGTAGTAGGAGTCAAGGTGATCAGACCTGAGAACTTTTCAGTGGGGTAATTTCAAAGTGAAACACACTTGGTTTTTTTCATTTCCATCTTCCCTGGCTCATCCTTAGTGTTTTACACTTCTCACCCTCCCTTCTTGAAAGGAGCAACTCAACTGCTTGTTGTACAGCTTGTCTTACTTTCAGTTTTGCTGCTAACCCTTCCTGTGTTTTCAGCCCAATGTCCTGAGTATTTGCAGTCACCAGTGTTTATGACATCTTCTGTGTTGCAGCTTTTGTTACTTGGATATCTCCCACATCTAACTACACACTTCATTGCCTCTTTTGTGGTCACATTGCTTACATACTTACATAAAATGCTTATAGATTTTGTCTCAGTATTGCAACATAGTGTTACAAAATGCATAGCATTGGTGGCTGCGCTATTTTAGTTTGCATATATTTGTATTCAACAGAAGATAAATTATATATTGATTAACGCATCTTTAATTTATAGTCGTCAGATGTATCTGGTTTGGCTACAAAGGGACTCATTAAAATTAAGACAACTCATCTTCTACATGACACAAAACAATGGGTTGAACAACAAACGATTCCTCCTTCCCACTGTGTCTTCTTGGGATGGGTTCTTCTCATCAGTACTCTCCTCAGTCCAACAGTATTCATGGTTTCTCTAAGGCTGCCTAAACTCCACATATTCATTTCCAGGTCACTATGTCTCTTTTTTTGTTTTGTTCAAGATGCATTTCTTAGCTCTAGGTTTACTTCCTAACACAAGCAGGCAAGTGGGCTTTTTCGTTCAAGAGATGGCTGACTGCTGCTTCTGTTGCAGTTTTCTTCCCTGATATCTTATTCATTACCTTTCAGCCTGTCCTGAACCCCCAGAGGTTCCTCAAGCCTCACATAGACAATTGCTTTCAGTTTAACCAGAAAGGGGTTCAGTTAGCCAAAAATGCAGTTTCATATTGAGCCAAATAAAATCTGTGCTTCTGTACTTTGCTAGCTACTTCCCTTACGTTGTCACCAGCACTTAAAAGTCATGAAATCTGGGAACGGACCCAGCTGAAACACAGCCCTTTGGGGGGTGGGGAAGTTAAAAAAATCTATTTCTTTTCAGCCATATCTGATTCATCTACCTTGCAGCCACAGAAGCATTAAAGCCCAAAGAAAGAGACCAAGGGCTAAAGGAGGAGAACCACTTCTTAGCAACATAGGTGTTAATCAACCATGAAACACCAACACAGCTAGTGTGATTGTAGCCACAGTGGGACAAAGCAGGCAGCCCTATTCTCTGCCACCTGGCTGTTCCTGTTGTAAGAAAATGTGCTGTACTGCAAGCATATAATAAGCCACAAGCAGACAATAAAACCATTTTTCACCATATGAAATACAATTTTACTACATTCCCAGACCCAAAAGAACTCTAGAGTCAGGTATAGAGACATCCCAATACATACAGTCAGCTTCATTTTAGCAAGGCTTCTTAGCTCTGCCTCAGTCCCAGCTTTGCAGGGCTCAGATAACTTCTTGCAGAGAAACTCAACTGTCTCTCCTCAGCTTCACAGAGTCAGAAGGGCTCATTACCTGGGACACTGGAAAAATACACAGATCCAGTTTTGCCTAGTACTGTGACTGACCTAATAGGCTTGCTCAGAACTTGGTGCTCTGGAGACCATGGACAAGCACAGCTAACATGGAACCAGAGCTAATCAGCTATGCAACTCTGAAACTGACAGTGCATTTGGATCTGTTTCTGCTATTCCTCTTCATGCTTCTTATTCTAGGCACATGGTGGAGTGGTATCAGTGGATTTTAGACCTGAGCTATCTCTGGAAGTAATAAACTAAGGCAGCACAATAAATGCATAATGTGTTGCAGCTCCCTTATTAAACAGGATAAGCACTCATTCCTGCCATTCCCAAATGCATACACATATAGTGAAAAATACTACAAGCTTTTTTAGTTTATACTCTTACTTGTTCTGTACCCCTGTACTGTACCCAGCAGCACTTGCAGTTGCAACAGCACAGTTCAGGGATACTCGAGCTGATTCTTCATTGTGAAGTTCAGGTAAGAGAGGAATTATGGGCTCTCTGCCATGGTATATACAATTCCAAATAACTACTGCTTCCACTGCTTTCCTTTCCCTTTTCCTTACCTACCAGAGAGTGTCTCATCCCATGTTAGCATCAGCTTACTCACGAAGAAGGACAGAGAGGCAGATGGATTAACTGTCAAAAGAAGAAACATAAGTTTCAAGAGATGGAAGGGGCGAGGGGGAATGTAACAGAAGAGGAAACTGACTGAGCTGCCAAATAATTGCATGCCGAGTGAGAAACCCTGAAATCAGCATTTAACACAAGCACAAATATGCTAAGACAACAGTATTGGATGAATGTGAGAGAGAAATTAATCCCATACAACACCAATATTTCAACTAATGTGAAAAGACCTAATTAAGGCAATAATGCAATTAACAGCTATTATTAATTGCATGGCTCATTTTTATTTTGTCTAAAATTTTTTAGAAGTTGCACTTACTTGTTGAACATAATCCTCTTTTCTTGGTTCTCAAAGATATTTTTTTTTACTTTAGTTTTCCCTAATCTTTCTTACTTCCTTTTAACCATCCTTGTTTTTATTTTAGAAATGATAATTTTAGAAATTTAGAAATGTGTCGATTTTAACTTTGGCTTTTTTTATTATTATTATTATTCCACATTTTCCTATACCAGTTTTTTTTTCTCTTCTTTCTCTCCAGTCTCTCCTGTTCATCTGTCACATCCTTTATCCTAGCCTTCCTTCAATCTGTTGCTTAGAACTTATTTTCCCCTACTTCTTTCCATATTGAAAAAGATTCAAGAATGAACTGGAATGCCTGGAGACAAAGGCTTAGCATTACAGATTAAAGAGCAAGGTGTTGATACTGACAGAGGCATCTAAAGTTGCAGACAGTTTGCCCTAAAACCAGGAGCCCAAAGTATGATATCTTAGTGTTCAGTATGCTCCACGAAAAAATATTCTACATGTGAATCCTCAGGACCTGAGAGGAGCAACCTATTTCAACTAGCCAGTAAGGGAGTGTAAATGAAAAGAAGTTACATGAAAGTGGCTGTGTTGTTGTTTTTGCTACCAGTCCTGAACCAGAGGAACATCCAGATTCCTTAGAGTATGTAAATATTCTGAGAATGTATCATCTCTTCTGCACTCATGGTTTGTCAGCACAGAAACCAGCTGATGTACACTAGCTTGTAGGCAGTGCAACTAACCAGCTAACTAAATTTCAAGGCTGACATTCAGAGACCTGTAACTTAATATAAACGTACATACCTAAATTAGCTGGAAAGTCTGGACATATGAACTAAGGTAGATAGGAGTGAACTTTACTTTCAAACATGTCAGCAGCATTTTTTAGGACCTAGAAGCTCGTCAAAAACTATAGATTTTAAGTCAAGCCTTATAAGAGTCACTTTACCAAATGTACAGAAAAAGGCTAGAAGGAAAAAGTTTATTCTCTAAAAATGTATGTGTAGGAAAAAGAAATATGGCGTTTGAGAGTTCTTTGATCTAGAAGACAAAAGCAGAGCCAAATCCTGTGGTCAGCTCTCATGATCAAACTTGTTTGTCCTTGACACGATTTATTTCCATCTTAATCAAACTTTGGAGATGGTTTTATCAGCAGGGTGGAAGCTGTTGGCAGGGGATGGGTTCACAGAACCATTTACTGAGAAAGGATGTGAAGAGCTAATGTAACATGAAGACTAAGTACGTGACCATGCACTAGAATACGCTATGTGAGCTCTGATTTCTGGAGTGACAGAAAATATCACTGAATAGGAACAGACCTGGGTCCAGAACTTGATGGACCCCTTGGAGAACCATTAAAGTCCAGGAAGATGCTTTTCTTTCAGAAATAACTCATAGATAGCATCAAATAGTACCCTGAAGTTTTCCCAGTAGGATACGTTGTCTTCCTTTAGGTTATTGTATGCTTCTTATTACACATAGCAAATAAAGAAGCCAGCCTAACTGAAAATTGCTAAATAGAAAATTCCATGTGATCTATAAACACCTGATAATGCTGCTGTTACATAATTTTCCATTTTCAAAAACAGTACAGTAAAACAATTAAGTTTAAGAAGAATCAACACTAAGTTCAGAAAACAGGTGTTTCTCATTTAGCATAGTATTAACCATAACAAAAATATGAGGAAGTAGGAATATATAGGTAACTGCAATTATAGTACACAGTCTAGATCCCAGTTCAAAAACAAGCTCGGGGGGGGGGGGGGGGGGGGGGGGGGGGGGGAAGGGGATGAGAAAAGTAAAAAGGAAAATAAAAATGAAAACAGAAAGAAAAAGAAAAAGAGAAAAAAAAAAAGGGAAAAGAAAAAGAAAAAGATGCCTGTAGTAATTAATTCACACTGTTATGGTCAAGTTAGATAAAAATACTAGCCAGGCTAAAACAGTGCCAGTGAGACTTACAAGGTGCTTAAGATGATGTAAAACGATGCCAGGGTCAACTGTATCTGGAGAAGATGTTAAATTGAGTAAAATGAACCATGAAAGGACAGTGTTAACAGCCTGAAGATGAAGAACACTGCAAATGTTTTCAAGGGCAACGCTGGCAGAGCATTCCCATTTTAAATTAGCACTATTATCAGGAGATAGTAAGTGTGGAAGTGAATCCCTAACTGTGTTGTAAAAACTTTTTTCCAGCACCCCTGTAGGAAAATTAATCAGTTCTGCTTACTGATAAGTCCTGAAATTATTAAATAGATTATAACAAATTTCAAAGTTTAACACAACTGTAATTATAAATCTATGAGGTATTACCCCGCTATAAGGAAAATAAATTTAACACATCACAAAGTAAAGATAGACAAAACAGAGAGCAAAGGATAACATTACATAGTAAAAATACAGAAAAAAATTTCTTCATCCATAAAGTGGCCTAAAATAAATACAGAGTGCTGTTGCAAGGGGAAAAAATAGATTTACATTAGAAATTTTAAAAATGTGATAGTAAATGAATGGTTTAGTATTGCTAACAGCTTTTTGTGGATGATAAAAAAATTATACAGGATATAATCTATTTCATAACAGTGAATGAAATAATAAAAACTGATTTGTATGTTTCAGTTATTACTATTTACAGCAACATGAATGAGATTCCACAAAAGCCACAATAACTACTGATGTTCTTGCACAGTAATATAAAAGAAGATTAAGTAGCTCCATGTTAAGGACATAACCTCAGACATATCTTGATTTTAGGTGAGTTAAATTCTCCCTGTGTTGTCTCTGTGAGCACTTACAATTAGGAGCTTCCACTGGCTTAGAGCCCTCCCAGTGGAAAGATGAGGCACCAGGGATTTTATCATAATTTAAGCCATCTGAGCCGACTACAGGGGACATAGTACTTGTGTACAATCTAGGCGCTTCAGTCAGGTGCTGACATCTGGTGTCACAAGCCTTATTTCAACTGCTCAATCTGAAAACAGTAATTCTACCAGGGACATGGTAGAGTCCCCACAGCTGGAGGTTTCCAAGATATGTTTGGAGAGTGTGCTAGGTAATCTCATCTAGGTTCTTTTTCCCACAAAAGGCTGGACCAGATGATCATTTGAGGTCCCTTTCAATCAGGTACTCAATCTGAATTTTTAAAAAGACTTTAATGAAAGGTTGATAGCTGGCTTCCAGAAATCAGTTCCCCCAGTGTTAATTGACACTAAAATTCAGTAGCGAGTTTGAAAATCTCAATATTATGCTTATTTGGAAAGCAGTTGGACATAAATGTCTAGCAAAAAGTCATCCAGAACTTAACCTACACACATAAGTCCGAGAATTGCACTCTTTTCTTGGTTACATATTCTTACCTGCAGTGTTTTGAAAAAAACATGGGCTTTGATTTTTGTTTTTCCTGAAACAAAGCAAATTACAGTTTCTAGAAAAAAATATTATCAGTGTCATAGTGTCCAAATCATAGCCAAAACTCTAGAATTAGAAAATCAGATAGAAGACAATTAATACTAGTAGAGCAAAAGTTAATTTTTAAGCATTCAAAACCACTAATCTGAAAAGGGTATTAAATACAGTATGTTGTTGTGGATTGACCTTGGCTGGCTGCCAGATCCCCACCCAGCTGCTCTCTCACTCTCCTTCCTCAACAGAAAAGGGAGATTAAATAGTATGGAAAAGCTAGAGCATGGAGATTAAAACAGGGGGATCACTTACCAATTACTGTCATGGGCAAAACAGGGGGAAAAAAGTTTATTGCTAATTAAAATATATTTGGACCATGAGAAACAAAGACAAATTAAAACACCACCTTGTCCCTATCCACCTTCTGCACCCCAGGCTCAACTTCACTCTCTCACTCCTGACTGCTCTACCTGCTCCCCACAAATGGCACAGGAGGGTGGGGAATGGGGGAGTTATGGTCAGGTCATAACAGTTTTTCCTTACCCCTCCTTCCCTCATGCTTTTCCCCTGCTCCAGCTTGGACTCTCCGCAAGCCACGGTTCCTTCAGGTTATGTCTGCTTGCTCCAGCCTGTGGTCCTCCACAGGCTGCAGTGTGAATATCTGATCCACTGTGTTCCTCTCCATGGGCTGCAGAGGCATACCTTATCCACAGGAGCCTCACCACAGGCTACAGCGAAATACCTGCTTCTCCACAGTCTTCTCCACTAGCTGCAGGAGAATCTCTGCTCTGGCACTCTCTCTGACTCTGGTGTTCACAGGGTTGTTTCTTTCACACTTTTTCCTCAATACTCACTGCCTGTGCAGCATTTTGCCCTTTTATAAGTGCATTTTCCCAGCAGTGCCACCATCTCGGCTGATGAGCTCAGCTGTGTTGCACGGTGGGTCTGCTTTGGAGCCGGCTGGAACCATCTGTGTCCGGTACGGGGCAACCCCTGGCCTCTTCGCACAGAGGTCACCCCTGCAGCCCCCTGTGACCAGCCCCTTGGCACCTACACCCAATGGAATTGTACAAACTGAACTAAATATAGGATGCTTTGTTTCTTGCCTTTTTTTGTGTGGTACTTTTGCATATGGGTATGGATACAATCATAGTATTTGCATCCTTCTTTTATGTTCTTATTTCACATCCATATGCAACTATTGAGGCTCTTTTTTTTTTTATAGTTCATGATTGGGTATAAAGATCCCATGCATATAAACCCAAAGCAAGAAGCATTGACATTCAAATGAAAATAATAAAATTTTCTCTTTATAACTGTGTGAATAGATATGAGGGCAAGACCCTGAAGAATTGATGACCTTCAGTTCCTGCTCCAGCAGTCTCTACAGACAATGCAAATAAAACCAGTAATCTTGGAAGTTTTGTCCAAAGAAATATTTACCATAATAACACATTTATATAATGTACTTTCACACGGAAGTGCTTTATATAACTCATAAATTGAGACAATAAATCTGCTTTTACCAGATAAACATCAGCAGGGTTGACTTTTCTTAATGATGAATGAGTTTACAAGGCATTCATACTTTGTTTAGACAGTAACAGCATTTAATATAGCTCTCTATCACTGAATTCTCAGTCTTGCAAACTTTTATTCAGGTACCTAATATTACTAGTGAAAACAACATTATTAGATAATAAAGATAAGCACACATTAAAGCGACTGCAAGACCAGGCCTGCCATACAGATTTTAACTTAGAGTAGGTAGAAGTCAATACAGAATACATACGGCAAGTTTCTGGCCCTTCTCTGAATCCATAATGGCTTACTTATGCTAGTTATAGTAACAAGTAACTGTGCGATTAGATCAAGTGTATGTTTCATCTCCACCAGCGTTGTTCTTTGTGAGAGAACTCAATGGTATTTTTGGTGAGTAAAGATTTAGTAATAATCATTTTGTAATTTTGTTATCTCTGACTCTTTAATGTCAGAATCAATTTACCAGTTGTCATGCTTTTTGTTCTGTCTCTAATAAACTACATCTCAGCTGATATTCTCAGTTCTTTGTATCAAGCCAACAGAATAAGAAAACCATCAAATACAGGGTTTATAACAGAAATGCTGACAAGCCATTACAGTGATGCTGTTGGGCGTCTGTTTTCCTTTTTGAGTTTCTCAGTAATAATTTGTCCTGTGACAAACAGTATTACGACAGAACATAAATCTATTCAATCTGAAATGTGTCCATTTTGATTTCAAAAGAGAATTTGATATCAAGACTGCAAATGAAGCAAAATAAACCAAAAGAATAAATCACATCAAGGCAACTGGTTTGCTATCCTTTCTATTTTTCTGCTATCTGATGTTATAGATAAGCCCAAAGCAATTATTATAAATAGGAACAAACGAAGAGCTTTGCAAGTATTTAGGCTCTGGAGTAAGTATGTCTCAACTGTCTCCAGTCATTTTATTTCATATTTTGAGATCCAAAAGACCTTTGGAGGCAGAAATTCATTATCCAAACCTTCCTTGAATCAGGCAGAGCCAGTAAAGATCTGGTACTGGAAGAGAATGAAAAGAAGCCAGGAAGGTCTGAACAATTTTGTTTATTTCCCCCTTGTCATAGTCTCTTCAGCTGTCACTTCCTAACTGATAGATTTTGTGTGTAATTCTGAACTTCTCTTCATAAAGTAACGATGTGCTACACCTTGTGTTGTGGTTCCACTTTTGCTATGCCAGCCACATTAATCTGTCATCTCTCCAGGTTTTCCTTGCCCTTTCCTGTTCACTACTATTATTTCCAGATACTGCTAAAGCTGGAGTTCCTCCAGTCTGTGCATGCTAAGCGCACAAAGCACAAAATTTTCCTGAGTCCCTGTACAGAAACACCAGGAGACAAAAAGACAAAGGAACAAACACTGAACTCCACCCCCCCCACCACCCCCCCCACCACCCCCCCCCGTCATGGAGCCATGAGTTAGTGTCAGGTTTTCCAATCTCTTAAACATGAAACACTAGTGACAGAAACACCCAAACCAGTATGCAAGCATTGTACTGAGACTCTAATTAATTCTACTGCATGTGTAAAGGGAAACCTTGAAAACCGTGTTGGCATGCCATTTAAAGGCATTGTTCCTATTACCAGAAAGCAGTTTATGACGATCTTTTTGACTCAGCCAGTAGCATTTCACTGACCTGAGGCACATTAATTCCATTCATCTGAAGAATGGTTTGAAAGAACATTTTTTTTAACAAGTGAATTTTTCTTCCTTCATAATGATGACAAAAAAGTGGCAATTTTACACATATGGGAACAGTATTACAGCTTATAGCTCGCTTGTGAACATGCATGCCCTTATCATGAATCACCCTACATAATATTTTTTAAAGTTCAAATTCATGGAACTTTAAGGAGATTAAAGCTTTTCTGCATAATGGAATAGGTGCAGAGGAAATGCTGTGGGGGGTGCAGTGCAGTGGGAGGGGAGATCTCTCATGCATCTCAAATATTAGCAATTACAAAAAATTAAAATCTCAGAAATTAGTCACTTAATATTCTTACTATTTGATATTTTCAATCATATAGTAAAATTCTTCTTAACTACAAAATCAAAATTTGGGAATATGTCTGGAAAGCGAAAAATATGGGTGTGAGTTAGCAAAATATTTTAAATTATTTTTTTTATTTAACATAGTTTGACATATGCAATATAAAAATTCATCTAAGTAATTTTCATATGTATTACTGGCCATTGTTAGGCTTATTCTCAAAATAATCTGTGTTTCTTCCTTAAAATATGTTAGAAATTAAAGATTTCTTGTGACTCTTTAATGAAGGTTTGATTTTAGTTATATTCACTTACTATGTAAATTGGTTCTAAATTGCTCAGTTTATTAATAACATATCTGGAGTTGTAAAGTAAATGCCATTTGAATTTCATTAAACATGCTTACAGTTTTGAGCTTTTACAGAATATGCATATTTAATGATGTCACAAATTAAGAGATTGTTCACTGGTTAAAATAATGTTTCTTGTTAGCTGCTTTAAAGATTTGCAAACATGGTACAAGACAGAGACACTTTTTTCCTCTCAGAGCTAATAAGAAAAAAATCAATAAAGTTCAATTTTGTTTCAAAATGCAAATTAGGCTACACTAATTTCCCCCTTGATTTTCAATCTGTAATCACATGAAATTAAAACTATGTTCCTTCATGCTTTTTTGAGCTACATCTTCTGATGCAAACTTGCTTCTATTGTGTGAATCAACAGTTTCTAACAATGTTGTGTATTATTTTGACTTTTAAGAATAATATATTTAGGATTTAATTTTTGCAGACCTTCAGAATGCTTGAGTTGCATTTCAAGACTTCAAAATGAGGACAAATTATATGTCAATGATGTAATACATACAATTCAAAATGAAAAGTTATGTGATCTTCAGCTTACTGTAATAGCAGAAAGAGGTAATAACAGTAATTCTACCTGTTTCTATTGTAGTTTCTTTTTTAAAATCTTAAAGTAATTCACAAAGAGTAAGTAAAACTTTTGATTATATTCCCATTTTCAAAAGCCAGAAAAGATACTAAGAGAGGTTAAGAAATTTGTTTAATGCTTCACAGCCAACTAGTAGCAGAACTGGCAATAACATTTCCAAGCACTTTAATTATTAGGTCATATAAATGTTCCCCCCAAAACAGAATAATTTCCCTCTGGTATATGCAGCCAAGGCTTCACTTTACATATTTGAATCTGTTCCAGTAATAAATCTAAATGTTTTGTATATTTTCTCTTAACCCTTATTCTGTCTGTAATGTGGAAGGTCTTAATCTTGTAAAGATTTTCACAAGGCTCTTCACATTATGAACTACTGTAGGGATGTTACTGGAGCAGCTCACAAAGAATAAAGCTCATCTTATGCAAATCTTTCATAAACAAAGACATAGTTTTAGTACCCCTACCTTCTACATGCTGCAAATGACTGCTGCTTTTTATAAACATGTTTTCAGGAAGGAGCTATATTATATTGAAATAGTAATTAACACTTAATCTCATTTAATTAGGAATTAAAGTGAAAAGGCTATTATACATATCTGCATTAAATCAAATGAGTTCATAATGATAAGTACTATTACAACACATGACTAATGAAGGCAAAATTAGAAGAAAGAACAAAATTCTGATGAAATTTTATTTCTACTTTCAAAGCAAATGGAAGAGGCCTTATGAAGTTTTGTATCCCCATTACTAATATTAGTGCAGAACTGATAAGAAGTATTCAGCTATTATTCTGGAGCAGAAAGGTGACGGAGTAAAGCAGCTTTTCTTCTCTCTCACAAAATATGTCCCAGTCTCCAAATCCTCCAGTTTCTAAAAACTCTCCAGTCCCCTGATGTATATATATGTGATTTTGTAGAGATAAAGTTCAGTCAGGGCATGTCTGCCTAAAGCTCACTTAGTGTTAAAGAGCTATTCAGTCTGTCTGCTTTTCCAGGTGAGCTAACACTGTTAATTCCCCCTTTTTAGCGAAAAGCTAATTGTGTCACCCAGGCGTGATCAGACCTGCTTGTTCTGAGGCAATGGATGCTTGCCTCTTGAAGAGAAAAGCACTGAAATGCAGGTTTAGGAAAGCAGACACCTACTATGTGGTACTGTTTTGGAAAAAATAGCGTCATGGTAAAAATGCTGTTCCACAAGGTGTTAAAACCTGAGTTTTCCCCCTAAGTTTGAGGATGTTTGAAGATACATAGCAGCATAGTGACCTGGAGCTCCCAACAGCACTCCTTTGAATGCAATTTACATTCGATGAATATTTAATAAAGAGCAAAAACATTCTCAGCTGTGAAACAGATTCTTAGACTGTTTTGACCACCCAAACATCTGACCAATGTGCTGCACAATACCTGCCATGTTCTTCTGTATTCGTTTTGCCTTTTCTTTGAGTTTATGATACTTGGTTACAGCAAAGGCTTTGATTCAGTGCCAGGTTAAAAACAGCACAGAACTGATTTTTTTCACTTTCAGGAGGAATGCCTTAAGGAACTAGACCATTATATGAAAGGTGGGCAGTGCTGCCACTGTGCTGCTTTATTATATTGCTCTATTTGACATCCCTCTTCAGAAGAGGACTTATCTTGTACATGCCTAAGGACCATTCTGACATATCTATGTTCTCAGTAGTCAATGGAGAGTGGATGCCCAAGTTACAATTACTCTCTGCTTTTAGAGATACCTTCTTCCTTTCTTGGACATTGCAGGGAATTTAGGTGGTTATTTTAGGTACAATGGATCACCCCTATTTGGGAACACATCTGACATTTTAGTTAGGCAATGAGCATAATGACTTCAACTAGTCAACCAAAACTGGGTTCCAAGACTTCTTGAAGTTAAAGTAATATAGATGTTATACTGTGTTTATGCCAAGAGGTATACATGTTTAAATAAAATTGCAATTTTAATAGAATCTCACTGTAATCACAGCTACAAAGTTACTGCTGCAAGATTTCAATGAAATAGAGAGAAAGTACTTAAACAAGCTAAAGAGCAATTGGGAGATCTATATACAGACAGGATGGAATCAGTAGAATTATTGAGCTATATTTGGAAAACCTTGAGTTTTCCAGGTTATCAACCTGTATTTCTGTCTGTGTGCCTGTTTGGTGTGGGTGATACTGTCACGCGTATTTTAGCTGCCAGGTGACAACACGCTCCGAAATGGCTGTTGTCCTTTTCGAAATGGAGGTTTACATTAATCTGTCTTTTCTAAGCATTTTGCTCTTTCAACCGTTGTTCCTGTCAGTTCTGTTTTCATTAGGGCAAGTTCAGATTAAATAAAGCCAATGTATCCATCTTAACAGTTGCAAAATTCTTTCATAAAAAGATCCTGGAAAAGATTCTGAAAGGAGATTAGGATTTTCTATTTAGATTTAACACATTTAGTTATTTTATATTTAACAATCAAATTGGTCAAACCATTTAAGAATTAAAAGAGCTGTGCTTGTTAATGTTAGTACAGCTTTAGGTTCTACTTCTAAAAGTATTTTTCAAGCCAGCAGCAGAAAACAGTGTTGTGGCACAGCACATTATTAATCACTCTTTCAGTTCCTAATACTGTTAGTTTGCTACGGATGCTACTTTTGAAATAAGTAATATTAGAGCTGATTTTTTTTAATATAATTACTGTTTTTTAAATGTGCAGTTGCTATTCCTGTGAATTTTACAGCATCAGTAATTTTCTCTTTGTGCTTTGGGCAGGTTATACTGTTTTACTTACTCCTTAAAGGTAAAAATAAAACAGAAGTATTTTAACTCATTCTGGATTAATTAATATAATTATGCACATGTGTAGAGGAATGAAGCTGGGTTAATTATCATTGATAATATAGAGCTGTGGGCTGGTTTCAGGGCGGCGGGTTGGCTGATGTAGATAAGGTGCAGGTGTGGCTGGCTCCTGTTAAGAGGCTGGGCAGCCGAGGGAAGAGAGAGGAGGAAGCAGCAGGGAGAGAGTGAGCGTGCGTGCCCTGGGTGAGGAGAGACCAGGAGAAGGCAGCGGAGGGGCTGGCACTAAGAGTGTGGTGGTATGATGTGGTAAAAGACCTTGTTGCAGCTTGATAGTTTTGCTGGTGCTGCGACACACATGCAAATACCAACTAAAAGCATTTGCAACCAAACGCTTCCTTGGCAAACTACTATGCCGTAGCCATCATAAATGGGCTTTCAAACTCACACGTATACCATTAGAGTACTATATTCAACAAGTGCCGAGCTACAGAGCTGTACGTACACCTGCCCTGGCTCGGCCCGGGACAGGGTTAATTCCCTCCCCGGTGCGGGCGCGCGCGGCCGGGGACGCTCCGCTTTCGGGGGGGGGGGGGGGGGACACACGGGCACGGGGCGGGGGCAGGGCCGGGCCAGCGGGCCCCAGCCGGCCACGGGGCGAAGTGCTCGGGGTGTAACGGGGGGCTGCCCGGGGCTGCCGGTCGCTGCGGGGGGGCGGTCGTGGCGCGTGTCACCGGGTCTCGCGGCTCCCTGCCCTTGGGACGGAGCGCCTCTCCCCCTTCCCTCCTTCTCGTTGTGACTGTTACTGTCATTAGTGCTGTGCTTTTGCTTTTATTTTATCTCATCGCTTAAACTGCTCTGGTCGCCACCCCCGCGTTCCCACCCTCACCCCCCCACACACCCACACCCCCCGCTCTCCCCCGCCCCGGGTGCGGGGCAGCCGCGCTGCGAGGCGCTGCGCTACCGCCGGGTGGCGCCGTGGCGGTGCCTCAGAGTGCATTTCTTTGACGGGCTATCAAAATAATTGTATTCCATTGGAAATCAATGATCAGAATCAACACAAGTAAAATGCCCTCTACAGAGTCAAAGACAGTTACTATTTTCACTTCTGAAATTCATCTTGCTCAGCGTTAGACTGCTTATGGCACGTGCCCTCAATCACTGACACGGAACCTCTGCACAGACTTACCGCTTGGAAGTGTTAGATGAGAAGCTGGATAAGAATAGCTTTCCTTGAACGGATGGCATAGCAGTGCCTTCTGAATATAAGCATATCAATTTTGAAAGGACAAAGCTGTGATCTAAAAATGGCATTGGTAAGAATCAGGGGAGAAAACTCACTTGCCATGTATTTCTCAAAATGGGCAACCACAAAGGGAAGGCTACAGAATGTGGATCTTCTTTGGCTTCTGTCACTTCATTCATTCAAAATAACTGTAACAATCACACATTAAGACACGGGAGAATTCCCTGTGCCTGTGAATTTCTAGATGATGTAGTTGCTCTTACACTAGTCCTGAAAATTATGGCATAAGGGACTAGCCAGATCCTGGACCAGGAGTTGAATGTCATTGATGCCAATCGGTCTACAGTGAGTGGGGTCAGTTTATAAAATGACCCTTAACTGATCCCTGAAAAGCATAAACATAATATAAAATGTATATTTAGGTGCTGGAGGGGGGGGGAGTGGTGCACTTGTTCTTATTTAAATCCAGTTCTGTCCTAGCTACTGTATAGACTTTAGCTCATTTAATACCTTTGTTGTAACTAGTCTGGTACAAAGATTAAGATGTTATTTAACATTTACACACATAGCTTCATAGCTTATTGGAAGTAATCACTCATTACTTCACCAGCACACATGCAGGTTTTAAAATCACAGCTGGGATACCATTCTCCAATATTACAGGTTATCCAAGCTATGTCCTTCATATCCTTTTAAACATTTCTTTCCACTCCTTAGTTTTCTCTCTTCATTCTAACACAAAAGCTCAGTTATCTCAAGGGACTGGTCCTGGAATATAGAATCATTTGTTTTCAAATGGCCTTCTTGCAGTTCAGTGATCTGTGTTAAACAAGCCAGTGGCTGAAATTCAATTCCTGCAGCACAATTGCTCCACAAAAAGTAAAACTATCATCAATTTCATTGGAGGGATTAGGCATATATTTACAGCCAGTGTTAGCACTGAGATATCTTTCTGTTAAGCAACTTGCAATGCTATTTCCTCTTTGTATTACTCTTTCAATACGTGGAGTACTACAGCCATGTATATTGCCAACCTGTCAACCTACAAAAGCATCACATTAGCTTTTTAGTTATTACATGTCAGATATTAATTATCAGACAGCCCCTGATCAACATTGGTATGCACAAAACCGAGAGAGAACATAAAGAATGCCATCAGGCTCATTGCTGTGTTTTTATTAACAAAACTACTTTTAGCGTTATCCCTCTATTCCAAAGACAACCCAGGTCCCTCCTTCAGAGCCAGCTCTAAGTCTTCAGGGGCGTTGTAACTGCTGCACCCCTTGCTGGAGTTTCCACAGGCTGTTCCTCTGGCATAGTCAAGGTTTACAGTCTTTTTTATGACCCTGGGCCCTAAGGACACTACTGGAGTGGTTCAGTCATCTCACCAGTTTTTTGATATCGCTGCCTTCATGCATTTGGCTGTCTAGCTAGCTGTCACTCCGGAAGAGTGTGGGGTCTCCTGCAAGGCCACGCCTTATCTGTCAGCTCCCTGTGGATTTCTTGGATACCTTAGACATTTAGAAAAGCATTCAAAATAACCACTTTAAGTAGTAGAATCTCATCTTATCTGACTCTTCGTTATCATTTGAAGTGTTTGAAAAAATGATTTTTAGTTGGTGCTTTCTTTGTTATCTCTCTGCTTTTATGTTAATCTTGAAGTGAGTTTTCTGCTGTGGGGTTCAGCTTGGTTTTGGTTTCTAAACAGCAAACAAAACCTCCTGAAAGCTGTAATAAAAAGGGATGGATACTGTGCTGGCATTATAATGTCAGAATTCCAGACATAATCACTGTCTTTACATTTTTCTTTCTGCTTAGTTTTAAGTTAGCTGGTCTGTACACTTCCTGAATGCTTGTGTTACGTAATCTAGGAATGTATCAACAGTTCAAAGTTTATTTGGCTTCAGTGATGAATTATATATCTTGAAGGCAATTTGTCATATATGGGCTTAAAGATGTCTAGGTTTTTTTGTTGACAGGATACAAAGCATAAAACATGCAATGAAAAATTGCTTCAATTTGACTTTTGAACTATTCTGTCAAAATACTTTATCACTCAGGTATTGGGACTAGCTTTGCTGCTGTGAATTAGCCCCTCCTTTCTCTCTTCTCCATCTTGAAGTCTTATAATGTGAAAGGGTGAATGTTTACATTCGCATTAGTCATCATCGAAGAAGGGATCAAAAGCTTAATATAATATACAGTGTGAGATCCATCAGGGTGCCAAGTGCTGTTTTAGGAATGTTAAAAGGAAATAATTTTCAATTGCTTAAGTGCAGGATAGAAGCAATTCAATAACTAAATAACACTAGGTAGCTGAAAGCACATTTGACTTGTGTTCTTGCCAGTTACTCAACTTAGTGGTTGTGTTTGACAGACACAAAATCATGTATATATCACTCATTAATATACATATCTATGTAACATGAGTTGGTTTTGTTGGTTGTTTTTTTTTTTTTTTCTGATGATTCACAGTGCAATTAACATAAGTAACACAGGCATTTTATTTTTCATACTTCTGTGAATATAATTGAAAGTCAGATATTGCAAACTATATTGCCCAAGGCCCAATTGTTTTAAATTTCTTTCTCAGTTATGTTACTGCAAACTAAATACTGATGAACTGCTGAATATAAAATCTTCTTGGTTTTATAGCAGAATTACAAAAAAAGTACTTGAGTTACTAGGGTTGGAGGAATAAAACAGGAGTGTAACAAGGCCTTCTGAGAATATCTGCATTCTGTGATTCCAATTTTTAGGAACTTTGAAGAACCCAGGAAAAGTGTAATAAGTTCACTGTGTGTAAAAGTCTAGGAGATCCAAATCTGTAATAATTGTCGTTGCAGAATTCTCATTGAAGTCAGTCTAGTTTTGAACTCTTATCAAAAGCAAAATTAAGCCTCAGTTCCTCTCTGTTTTCTACTCTATAGTTCCTTTTTCCTTATTCAACACAAGTACAAGTATTAAATTTAGACATTTTAAGGGAAAGGCAAGTTAAAAGGTTTAGCTCCTGCAGAGGTTTGTTACATGCAAATATCATTATATTTGAATATCAGGATCCTTATTTAGCAGTCTAGAAACAGAGGAGCTGTTCAGAATGCTTACTACAAACTGCAGCATTATGAGTGCTGCAGGATGACAGCGTAAGGGAGCACACATTCACACCACTTGTTAACAAGGACTGCCTGTCCCTAGGACTTAAGCTGGTCAGTGAAGAGAATCAGTCCCAATGTCAGCAAAGCAGATTTTTCTAACATAATTACTTTTATGTAAAGCAAAATATTTTAATGTGATTAAAATTACGGGGATGCTACACAACTCCAGCGTAACTTTCCTCAAATTGAAGGCAGTGTCTTAGAAACCCACTGCCCCCGGTGCTGTAGCATACCATTACATTACATCAAGAGGACATGTGTTGATGATAACTTGTGCAGTAACCTGGAAAAGGCAGGATATTGAGACTTTTTGTGGAAGGTCTGTAAATAAAATGCTCCATGAATTGAATAGTATTACTTTTTATCACCCTGTTAACTTGTTTGGCTATAGTGTTTGTTCCTTGCTTACTGTGGGATGCCGCACAACCTTCTTGTATTTAGGATTTGTCATCTTTTCCTCTTCTGGGAGGAGGAATTTTTTTACTGATTTTTTTAAAGCTTCTTAGGAAGGCTGAGTTTACACCAGTAAAATAAAAAAGACTCAGACATGGCCTTAGCAATGACACACAATTGTCCCCACTTTTGAGGATTAGCACAGGCCGTGGCATATTTTTAGCCCATGCAGACTATGATTTTCCAGATTAACACATGGGTGGGTTTGGGGCTATCTGTTAGAACTGATCCTAATAGGCAATTTGAATGCTCTCCCCTGTCTGGGGAGGGAAAGAAAATGTAAGCATGATGTATGTATATGAGCTGAATGGGTATGGGCACACCATGTCAGTTGGCCCCAGAAACACTTCCTAGACCATATTAATAACTAGAATAAAATTAAATTTTCAGCACCATGTTACACAGTATAAAGTATTATTTGTATTATATTGAAAATTAAAAGCAGTTGTTGCATAATCTATGATAAATTTCCATGTCAGCATTTTATTAATGTTTGCATAGTTAATTCTTTAAACTATTTAAAATCAGTTATAATAAAAGATAACGAATAAAAAGAACTACAGCTGCACCAGTGGTATTATTCCTGCAAGTAAGCCATGCAATTATTTAGTCTCCTTGTTCTCTTAGGAGTTTGTTTGCAGACAAATGCTGATTTCTATGAATATATACACAATACATTTACTGCACACAATACATTTACTGACTAGGTGAAGCCAAGTACGATTTATGTCTTCACTAGTGTGGTGTGCATTAGCACATAAAAATATGAGTAGTGGTTTGTATTAAAAATTATCAAGGATATATTGCAACAAAAAGAATTTCTGCATTGAAGAGCAGTGTCATTGTAGCAATGGTTTACTGCCCTTATGTTGTTCAACAGTATGCTGATACAAATGCACTGATGTGTGTTATGAAAGCCGTGTCCTTCTACCCTTCAGTTAAACCTGTGATCCTGTTTCCAGTTTATAAAGATAAATTTGTGGTATCGCTAATTTCAGAGTCTAGGGGTGGAATTTAAAATCTTACTTTAGAAGGAATAAACTGAAAGAGATGTTCTGTATGTATCCTTTTGCGATACTCTCTTTATACTTTAGTAGTCATGAAATGTTAAATTGAATTTAAAATGTGCGGGGTTGAACTCAAAAGCAGGAATTGAGCATGAAAGGATGGAAGTTTCTAATTTTTACTTGATAGAAGTGATATTTGGTGCCTCATTTGCTAAGGAGCTAATGTGCTACTCTGCATTTCCATCTTCAGTTAAAGTATTGATGACCATTAAAAAAAATGTTTTCTGATTCAGCTCTCCTAATTTCAATCCACTAATTGGGATAAATCAAAAGAGGGAGACTTTTTTTCGTAGGACAGCTCAACCAAAGGGCATTCTTAATAAACCTATTTATGTTGGATCTCCCCATTCTGAGAATATCGGAGAACGTGGAATAGAAACCAACAAAATTATGTATGATTTGGTAGTAGGAATATCCTTCTAATTCTATGGATACATTTAAAAACTGATGTAAAAGTGAAATGTCTATTATATTCTGTAATGGAGCAATCCTTATTCCAGCAAGTTCTAAGTAGCACGCTATTACATGATTTTATTTGCCATGTAAACAATAGTTATCCTTGTATTAATTTCTCAATATTGCAAATCATTTTCTGGGAGGGTTTTATAAAGTTGGAAAGTTTACAGGAAGGATTTCCTCCAGCCAATGTATCTAGCAAGAGAATCACTGTTTTCGGTGCCTGGATTTCATCATTTACACTTAAACTGATAAGCAACTTCAGTAGGGGTTTAGGACCTAGGGGATTAACTGTGACTAGAAACGCGCCTCTTCTTGCTTAAGTTTTTGTTTACTTTTCTATAAGGCTTGTTAAGGAGCTTGAATGCACACTAATCCTTCAGTATCTACTTTTGACAATTCCTGTCACGTAATTAGAAGGATGAATATAATAAGTGGTGTCACTGGCACCTCCCATAAATTACAATCTGTTCCTCCTCTGCTACTCTGAAAGAAAAATCCTGAAAAACTTAAATGAATTCATACTAAAGAAGTTAAATGCTTTATGACCTGAATCAATTTTCCTGTTTCAGGCACGAAGTGGTTCCCATTATTTTTCTGGTTTGATAAGATTCATAAATGTATGTACTTTTAATGAGACTGCAAACAAATTTGAGAAGAATTGGAGATTGTGACTTTAAAAAATATCATTTAGCCAGTCTTTGCTAACCAGAAGTTGTCATATAATCTTGTCCTTCCTTGTGCTATGTAGTACGCTACAGCAAACATTTAACAATATATACTTAACTTGAAGAAATTCATGTTTTGTACAGACAGTTTTAGGGCCCTAGTAATCAAGAAACTGCACAAATTGCATGATGGAACTATAGAGCAATTGCCTTTACAGCTAGTTTTGTTTTGTTGAAACTATGGCTGCTGCAGTTTCATAGATGTAACGGCATGTATGACAGCAAGTTGCCACACTTCAGTAAATATTCTCTGTATAAAACTGAGTAACAGATAAGTTACTTGACCTATCAAGTAAATACAGAAAAAACACATACAGTATAAAGGAGTTGCAAAGTATTTATAAAAATATGCACAGGCCATCGCCTGTGCCTCACAAGTTACACAGCAAATCATAAAGGCTGTTGACAAATGTACTTAATCTACCAGAGTATCAAAAAATGCAAAATTCATTCATTAGCAGATCCTAAGAGCAATTGACAGTTGTCCTTCTCTAAGTGATACTTCTGCCATTTCTTTCTGAGAGAACTGAAAGAATGTTCTTAGCTAATCACATGTTTTATCCATAGATCTCTTTTCCAGAATAAATGTGTTGGTTATTTAGGGGATTTACCTTGTGTCCATGGTGCTGCTCATACCCATCTTTTTTTTCTAGTCTGAGTAAAGTATGAAAGCAAATGATTAATACTTACAATGACTTGAGGCCTTAGTAAGATACTATTAGGAGAATTAAGATTTTGGTAATGGGAGGTGAGAGCTGGTTCAAGGACCTGTAAGAATTATGTACCTATCTTGTATCAAGGGTTCATTTCCCTTTTTTCTGTGGATTTTTATATTTTATTCTTTACTTTCTGGCATGTGTACCTCCAATTTTATTGCTTTGGATAATTAACAGTGGAGTACAACTTTGGAAAGATAGTCATGAGCTTACCAGTTCTTACATCACACTTACTTAGTTGCCTTCTATAAACATCTCACCTTGTAGTGGAAGTTTGTCTTCCCCAGCAAAGAAAATGTCAACATTCTCCATACATTCTTTACTACCATTCCCAGATTCTGCAATAAGCATGGAAAATGCATCATCAGTATCTTTTCTGTGTTCTCAGCAGCTCACCAAATCTTTTTGTGCAAGCCTCACCATTCTGTGTGCACTAAAATTGTGAAAAATAAACAGATAAACAGGTGTCTGTACTTTCAGGGGAAAAAAAAAAAAAAAACAGCAGAAATGGTATTCTTTAATAAGGAATTAAGTTCTCATTTTTAATAGGACAAATGATGCATACTAACCTGAAATATATGACGACCAGGTAACAACTAACCCTGTCAATCTGAGAGGAATATGTGGTGCATTTTAAAGCACAGCAAAAACTCTTACGCATCATCCATCAAAAGTTACTTCTAATTTATTCAGTAGGATGCCATGGTTAATAAAAACCAAATTATTTTTTAATATCGTACAGCTTTGAGAAGTGCCTAAAGCCTCAACAGAGATACTCGCCTGATAATACAAAGTTCATGGTTTATTCAACCACAGCAGCTGTTGTAAACCCTATCTTGTCATTTATTTTCCAGCTCTTGAAAAAGATTTATAATCTGATTTTAAATGCAACACATATTTAGCCCTCAGATCTGTAGCAAAAACAGTCACAGTGACACCTTACTAGACCCAGAAAAAGAAGGGGGAAAATGTCTTCATGGTAATAAAGAAACAAAGTGAAAATAACTGGATTTTATTTTTTCTTTTTAATTTTTAAATATGTCTTCTAAAATCTTCAGTAAAAAAATAAGAGGGAAAAAAATCCTCATGTCTTCCTTTTTCTCTAGTTAGAATTACTTTTTTTGGCAGTCTGGGGCAGGCAAATAACATCAGAAAAGTCTAGACCATGCAATGATGCAGTTATGCTTCTCATCGTTCAATCGGATTGAATAAGGATACCCTTTTCTCTAAATGGCATGGTTCTAAATTTTTAAGTTTTAGAAGCTGCCACCAGATTGTGCCTTTTGTCTAAAAGATCCACACCTCAATTACTACCAAACTATCTCTTGTTTTCTGAGAATTATATGCCATTTCCTGATGTTTTCCCAGGTGCAACCATTCCACAAATATATGAGAGGCAAATCCATGTCCATAACTCCATACTTAAGCTGCTTTTTGAACTATTTCTAGAGGTTTTCTGCCACTGTAACAGTTTCCTTGCTGTTAACAAGCCAGGTTTGTGTTATTGTTGAATATCTGACTCCAACCTAAATCCATCTGGTTCCTGCATATATATGAGAGTTCCACTTCTGCTATAGAATCAGTTTCATAGTGGCTTCTCCAGGATTTAAAGCATATTGAGATATTACCAAAATGGTTTATTTTACTTGTTGCTGTAAAGTGCTGAACAATATGTTTAACAAGGATTTTTTCGGTCGCTTAAAGGGACAGAAAGGGACAGATGTGTTCAAAATCGCAATGATTTGGAATGCATACTGGCATTCATTAGAAAAAACAGAGGAGGATTTCCGTATTTTAAATAGATGTTTTTCATCTTCTCTGATGCTTCTGGAAAATTTTAAAGGTGCTTTAAGGAGTAAAGAAACATCCTCTAAGACCGTTTTAAGAGGGCAGCCTTTCTTAAATCTAGAAGGAAAGATTTAGTTGGAGAACAAAGATGCCTTATCTGAAATAATAAATGTTTGTGCATGACTAATGTTATAGGTCAAAATTTGGAACCAGCAAAACAAGTAGTATACTATGAGCAGTCATTACAGTACTTATGCGTATCCATCACTGTGTACTGCATGATGCATAATTAATCATTCTTTGAAGTCTTGGCACTATGGTTTTAAAAGACCAGACACACCAATTTAAAAATAATAAACTTTTATATATTTATTGACTGATTTATTGCACTAAAACATTATGTTGAGTCTAAGTACATGAAAAAGCTAACGGGCATAAAGAAGCTCCTTTTTACAGGAAGCAGTATGTCCAACGTGTGGGAACAGCAGTGCTCTTTACAGATTGCTCTTCATGTAGAAGCCTCTGTCCCAGTGACACCTCAGCAGGCTGGTCCTCAGCTCCTCAGAGCCCTGCTCTGCCCATCCACCCACAGCCTATGTCCCAGCCTGGCCTTAGCCTCGCCCTGTCCCCATGGAGGTGACCAAAGCCCAGGGCTGGGACTGCCCCCGTGCCCCTTGGCTGCGCTGCTCCTGGCTGAGGTGGTGGGATAGGTCCTGGCTGCCAGCCTCTGCCCTAATACCCCATTGGGACCCCTCACTGCTTCCACCACTCAGCCAGCAGCCAGCACAAAAGGTGCCTGACAGAATAAGAATTACCCTGACAGAGGGTAATCTCTGTTTTAGACTACAGATTGTAATTAGAGGATTCATAAACCTGCAAAACAGAGCTAAATAAGTACAGAATTTTTATGTTTGTATTTAAAAATATAAATGTCTAGAAAATCATTATATCAAAACTTCCCCAAAACATGCTTTTTGCTAATGTAACTAGATACACTACTATAGAAAAGCTGCATGAATACTGACAAATTTAGCTTGGATTCAGTAACAAGAGACTTGCATAAAATAAAAGTATTTTTGAAAAGAATACAAACATTCTTAAATATCCTTTCCATGTCTACCCCAAGCTAAAAATGTATCATTTTCATCTCTGTCCCTAATCACTCACTCTAAGGCAAACCTCAGATCCATCCATGCAAGTGGCTCACCTCCTTCCTCAGGCTAACAAAAAGTTGATACACACCAAAACTTACTCTTTGTATATGCACAGTCACACTTCTGCATCTTCCTGTGCATCTCTAAAAGTGCTGTGGTTTAATTAATACTCATCATTTGAGCGTTTGGCTTCTGCGGAGCAGCCGCTCAATAAACAAATAAGTTACTGGGTTTTGTATTAATTTTCAAGAGTCAGAGGTTCAGTAGGTTGAAAGAGTAACACACAGCATACTTAATAATTGCTCACTATGATTCTGAATTGGATACTTGCATTGAAGCTTTAAAAAAGTTATTTAAGGCATCTAGGTAAATTGCCGACTTTCCCAAGTCGCTAGAGATTCTAGTTATGTTGCAATACTATGAAAATCAGATCACAACTTAGGAGCTCAGGTATGAATATACAAGCGAAAATCATAGATTGCACTCACAAAAAACTACTGTCGCCTTCCTTCACTGGTTTAAAATTAGAAATATTTTCAGAACGTTATTGAACTATTTTATCAACCATGACCAAATTAGACAATTAGGTGCTGGCTCCTCAGGTTATTCAATGGAGGAAGTTATGACCATTTTAGTTACAGTATTTTCTTCAGCCTATTAACAAATGTAAATCAAAGTTGCTGATTAAAATAAATATGTAACACCATAGATTGTCTTTCATTCATTGGCTTCAGCTACTTCACAAATATTTGTTGTCAAATTACTTTTTTATCCTGATTTGGACAAATTAAGCAGATTTACTGTCTGTCTATATGAAGCAGTTTTTCTTCTGTCTAGAAATTCTTACAATTCTTTTCTGAACCTACATATATTTTCAGTATTTTTCACTTGTGCAGCCAGAATACATTCACCAGGAGCAGAGAAAGCAACAATGGCACCTTCTTAGTGGTTTTTTCCTCCAATATTATGTTTGCACATTTATACGTTGCTTAAAGCACCTGAATAAGAACTTTCTGAAGTGTTTATTGACAATGTTCACAACCCAACAGAGTTTTCTATTTTGCAAATGTGATCGTCTTGCTTATTAGATCTTGCAGATCAATTTCTATGTTAAATCTTACCTTTAGAAGGTTAGATTAAGTAAGCATAATGCTTCTAGCTTTCCTCTGAACCTCTGAATGAAAACAACAGAGGAGTCACAGGGAATTAGGATGTGCTATCTATGTAGACAGCAAGAAGTAGTACACTTCTTTCTGTATGAAATAATTTAAATATGATACTTGGCTTCTACGGGAGATATTAATAAAACCTGTTCCAAAAATCACTTTGGCAAAGATTAGTCAGTATTAGGGTTCTAACACTAGGATTATAATGTGTGCAACACAGGATTAAAATTCTAATAATCTCAGTCCTTCAATTGACGATGTGTGGAAGCCTACTACCTCCGGTAGATTTCATTATATGCACAGTATCAGGACCTGAAATGTTAAAGTTAGCTGGAGCCATAATCAGTTGATGCTTCAGAGATGCAGTTACTCCCCAGATCCCTAAAGTGTCAAAGAAGTCTGTGTTTCACAGGTTTCTTATTCTCTTTCCTTCTGTACAGAATAATGAGGGAAGTAACAATGAAATCAGCCACACTCTTCAGTGAAAAAGAAAGATGCACTTTCTGATGGATTCTGCTCTTATCATCTTCCCAAAACAATTGTGGCCTTAGATGTTCTCCAATTTTGAAATCATTATCGAAGCTTAGGGCATGTAAGTATTAGTTCTTACCTCTTGCTTGTCCAGTTTTGATTATATGACAGTATCATACAAGACATCTTTTCCAGTGTCTTAATCAGCACACACATATAGCTGATTTCAGTGCTATCTTTCAGTTTTTTTCTCAGGAGAGCTATTCTGCATTTTTCACACTTTTTCCTAAGGCATTCTGGATTGTTATTCTATTGTATACATTATCTCCCTCATTATCTGATAAGTATTTTTTATATACATTTTATGTCACTTTTCTTCCTGTAAACTTTTTTTTTTATTTTTTATTACCAAGTAACATGTTTGTGTACTAGATCCTAACTCTTTTTTTTCCCTTCCTCTGAGGCCATTGATTCACTATGGTTGTTTTTTGGCTGAGTTTTTGTTGTTTGTTGGTTGGGGTTTTTTTGGGTGGGCAGGGGAAGAGAGAATTTTTTTCAAAATTATCAGTTCCTGGCTGGAAGTGATTAGTAAATGCAAAAGAGAAAATCAAAACTTAAGTCAGATTTTACATATCTACTATATTTTCCCCGGATGTATAGATGTATTTTTGCTGTATTGCTTTAAAAAGAATGAATCTCCATGTCATGTTCCATGTTAATCAGTATATAATTCCATTTCTGTCCTCACTAAATTCTCACCATCTTTTTTTCAGGATTGCTTTGCTTCATGAATATCACAGGATAATTTTCCCTATTTTAAAATTCTTTACTGTTATCAGCAGGCTTTCTTACTATTCAGCTTTTGATGTCCATGAATCCCACAAACTCTGAGGACCTAGGGGGCCCCCAGAATAAGGCCGTAAATTTATTGAGTTTAGGCCCACTTTTATAGCCAGTGGAGGGGGAAACAGGGAGAGAGAACTAAGACCAGTCCTGTTCATTTAAAACTGAAGAGCCTATGTGTGTCTGTGCCTCTTTCTGCTGGCTGTGTGTGGAAGGCTGGCCTTGGCTGGATTCCAGGCACCCACCAAGCCTCTCTGTCACTCCCCCTACTCAACTGGACAGGGAGACAAAAGTACAATTAAAGGCTCGTGGGTTGAGATAGTGACAGAGAAATCATTCACCAACTACTGTCATGGGCAAAGCATTCTCAAGTCAGGGAAATTAATGTAATTTATTTCCCATCAAATCAGAGTATGGTAATGAGAAATAAAACCCAAATCTTAAAAACATCTTCCCCCCACTCCTCTCTTCTTCCCAGGCTCAACCTCACTCCCAGTTTTCCTTACCTTCTCCCTCCGAGCAGCACAGGGGGACAGGGAATGGGGGCTGTGGTCAGTCCATCGCACATTGTCTCTGCTGCTCCTTCCTCCTCACACTCCTCCCCTGCCCCTGTGTGGGGTGCCTCCCACAGGAGAGAGTCCTCCATGAACTTCTCCAACATGAGGCCATCCCAGAGGCTGCAGTTCTTCAGGAACTGCTCCAGCGTCAGTCCTTTCCATAGCGTGCGGTCCATCAGGAACAGACTGCTCTAGTATGGGTCCCTCCCAGAGTCACAGGTCCTACCAGCAAACCTGCTCAAGCCTGGGCTCTCCATGGGGTCACAGCTTCCACCTGCTCCAGTGTGGGGTCCTCCATGGGCTGCAGATGGATGGGTACCTGCTCCACCACTAACCTCCATGGGACAGCCTGCCTCAACGCGGTCTTCACTGCAGCCTGCAAGGAACTCTGTTCTGGCACATCTGGAGCACCTCCTCCTCATCCTTCTTCACTGACTTTGGTGTCTGCAGAGTTTTTCCTCTCACATATTCTCACTCCTCTCTCCCTTCTGGCTGCTGTTGCACAGTAGTTTTTACGCTTTCTTAAATATGAAATCACAGAGGTGTTACCACCATCGCCAATGGGCTCAGCTTTTGCCAGCGGTGGGTCCGTCTTGGAGCCAGCTGGCATTGGCTCTGTCAGACATAGGGGAGGCTTCTGGCATCTTCTTACAGAAGCTGCCCTGTAACCCCTGCCGCTACCAAAACCTTGCCATGCAAACCCAATACACTATGGAGGAAAACCACACAGCTTAACTAGAATGTCAGGTTACATACATAATTTAAATGCCTGAATTTAGATAGGCTAAAGGCTGGTCAACACAATTACTTCTACATGAAAATTACACTGATAATAGAATTGCGAGTGGTAAAGCCAAAGAATATCAATATTTACTTCAAAATTTCATTAAAGAAAATAATTATTTCTCTTGCATAGAAATTCACTTTTCAGTCACTTTTATCAAAACATACCATTAGAATCATGATTCTCATAACCTTATCATTAAAATCTTCCTTGATCTTCTGCAATAAAAAATTCTTAAATGCCATTAGAAGTAGTATTTATAGTGAAATGTACACATATTACATTACTATGCCTGGGTACTGTTCCAGAAATTATAGGCCATGTAGGCAGGATCTATCCACAGTTATAATTATAAATGTGAGAGAGAGAACCAGTCAGGTTCTTTACCACAAGCAAGATTACTATTTTTTTCCCCTTTATAATCAGTGTAAAGCAGCTGGCTGACTTCCTTTCCTTTTAGATTGGTTGCTGTCTTACAATACCTGTTATCTTTATGCTGTACACATTTTCATAATGTTACCATGTAATATAGTCCATTTTAGCTTTGCAACCATATTGTTTCTTTCACTGTAATTTTATGCCAAGAGGGAAAGAGTTGTTTAAAACTTACAGTCACGGAAGAGACTGTTGTATAGGTAACTAATGAAACAAACTTGGATTCTCCTTGGGCTCTCTGTATAAGTGAAGTAAATTAAGGTTCAGTGACCGGTCATCTGTAAATATAGGGTCAACTGTTGTTTAAGACCCCTTTAGAAGACTCTGAGATACCTGTAAGGATCATGCACGATGCTTAATTAACATAGCCTGTTGAATGAATATGTATGATTTTTCCAACAAATGTAATCCATAAACATATCTGTGGACTATATAATTTTGTTTGATTGAAACATACTGAATGTACGTTAGGTGGAATGATCCCCCATGCATCCAGCACTGCAATAAAGAATGCCTGATTCCTAATGGTACATTGGTGTTGCGTTTTCTAGTCCTGATTTTGGTAACAACAACTTTGGTGAGGTTAAGGCTAGATAACACCTGTAGAAATGAGAACAAAATTAAGACATAAAGATGTAAAAGCCTTTCCTAGGATATTAGGGGTGGGAGAGATATTTTTTTTTTTTTTGATCATTGAGTCCTTAAAGCCAATGGTGATTTCAGTATTTAATTATTCATTTCATTTTAAAAAGAAACAAACACTGATCTCAGCAAGAAAGAAAAGTCCCCCTGCGGCTTTTCCAATTATTTGATACAATAATTTTACCATGACCCCTAATGATTCTCATTTCCAGTCTTTTAAATCATCTACCAAATAAAAAATGGCATGTGGTGGCCCAGGAAGAACAAGGAGAAACAAGTTCCTTTCTGTTGCCAAAGAGAACTGTACCATGAAAGTTTCAATTTTCATTCTAATCTTTTTTAACTAGAACAGCTGAAAAAAACCCCTATATTCCAGTTTCATATTATACAAACACAATTCTGATAAGCCAAAAGATAATTTTACATTATTTCAAGCACTTTTAACAGAAAAAACATAAACATGCAAGTTAATAATTATGACCTAAGGCCAGAATGGCACAACACAAGGCCCAAACAAAACCCAGGATCAAATGCTGCATTATGCAGATACGATGAATCTCTTCTAGACTGCATTAGCCCTGTAAAGCAAGTGGGTGAGCCACACCGAATCTGTCAGTTTCTGGTCATTAAAGTCAGAGTTGCCTCAAGTCATATCCAAGTTCCTTCTTCCATTAGGAAATCCAATTAATTTAATACTAAATGGCTAACAAGCTGACCAAGTGTTCCTGTCTGTTTTTATTATATTGAATGGAGCATCAATGACTTTCACAAAAGTTAAAAAATACTTACTGTGAGTAGTAAGTGAGAGAGAGGGTATGCACTCTTCCAGATGAGATGCAAAAGCAAAATTCTTGATATTAGTAAATTTAATTCCTTCAGACTTTGTGAATACAATTTAGTTCCAGATTATAGGCATCTTAAAATTGGGTTATGACCAATAGTCAGCTAAATACATCTTTAGATTTCATTCACCAGGTTGACTAGGGACTTGATGTACTTCCATTCACATGAGCATTTAGTGCCTGTTCATATACTCTGGGGAGCAAAAGACACATATGTACAGCTGGCAGATGCAACACAGATACAGAAGTCTGGAAAGTATCCTACTTTGCAACTGAATCCTGTTCTGGGCATCTACAGTCTGAAGTTGATCTGAAACCCTTAGTGCTTGTTCCATTTGCATAAACATAGGCATCTAGATTAATTTCATACATCTAAGGTATCCAAGACATCCACACAAGGCTGACAGGTACCCTTGTCCTAAGGGAGTGCAAAGCCTTTTTGGGCAAGCAGAGAAGCAGGGGTGAGTGGCACCAGGCACATGATTACATCCATTGGCAAAATGAGATCTTACAAAAGTGCCATGGGAACATTGCTAATAACAGCTGGCAGGATTCACCTAAATTTTAGGCAGCTTAAATTCAGTCAGTGAATATTATACCGGGTAACTCTCATAGATTCTGTAACATTTTCTATAGCAATGGCATTGTGCTAATTGAATTCTAATTCACTAAACTACAACCTATATGCCTCAAAAATCTCTGGGTGTTCTATTCAATACAACTGTTTTTCAGTTCCTTGCCTGAAGTGTTAAATATTTATCTTGCATACCTTACTTAGCTGCAGATATCACATTACTGTAGATTGAATTTCAGTAATTGACTACATTATTTCTATATAGCTTTTATATCTCAGAGGGATGCTGTGAAACATAATTAATGTGTTTGAAATATTTGGAAAAAATCAAATGGAAACCAATAGAGAAAACTAGAAAAAAATTAAAAAGCAGTTGAGAAAAATAGGTGGATAACAGGTATAAGACTGGCATAAGTACAAATAGTCTTACCATAAATAACTGTAACAAATGTCCAAACAGACACCTGTGAAATAAGAAGTTTTATTTTCATTCCTTTTGGATTAAATGCAGAAAAGACATTCTTAATTAAAATGATGTGTGTCCATAGTAAGCATTCCATGCTTTCCATCGGTGTAACTAAACTGGTTTAAAAACCATCTACAAGAAACCAGTATAAATTTCATTTGCAACAAAGGTCCCTGGTATAACACTTCTGAATTACAGTGTTACATTCTTTCCCAGCTTCTCCTCAATAATAACAAATAAAAAACCCTCTCAATAATAGCAAAGAATCACAGAATCATTTTTAAAATTCAAATTTAATTTATCGGATTTGAAGTTCAGTGGTATTTAATACAAATGGAAGAGTGGTTTGGCATTACTTAGGCAAAAATAAGATGTCAAAATCAATAGAAAATAGTGAGTGGTGAGGGATATATGTGCATAATTAGACATCCTCACTTCCTTGTGAGGTTTCAGAATATGTAAGGCTGTAAGAATAAGGGCAAAGGGAGACAGAAGCATTACTGTAATAAATTAAAGTATTTCCCTGACTATTCAAATGACAGTAAGGAATCCTTTCCCTTGTAATCCTTCGGATTTCAGAAGCCTATGGAATACTGAGGATAAGTTAATACAGAACACCAAAAAGACTCAAATATAGTATAGTACAGTGAAAAACAACAAGGGGTAAAAAGAGGTGAACTCTTAGCTTGATGGTCTACATCCAGCCCTTTTTCACTGTGGCCTTCCTTCTCTGTAAAACTGACTCTCCCTTGTTAGTGTGTTTTCCTCCCTAATGCCTGTACGAGTTTTCTCTCCTCACTTAGATTTTGTTCTGCACTCATTCTACCCAGGCTTTCTGCCTAGTCTATACCACACAGTTTCTTAAGGGTTTTGCTCCAATACCTAGATTTATTTCCATGGATTTCTTCTCTTTCTGTTGATCTCTGCAGAGAGACTGCTTTCATGCAGAACAAGTGGAAATAGCAGGAGGAAACAATAGAAAATTTCACAGGAAAAAATGAAACTGTCTCCTGTAACGTGATCTAATCCTGCTCTCTGTAGCCTCAGTCTATATAGAAAGAAGAAAAAAAATCTTACTGCTGCAAAATATCCAAGGGAAAATCAAGCACAACTTACACTTGATTATGTAACTCCTTTCATTAAGAATCTCGTGTACATTATGTATTCTAATTTAAGTGTATATATTTGCAAATAAATTAATCAACACAGAATAAAATTTTAAGGAGTAGAAAATAAAACTTGCACTACCATGGAGCCATGAGTAACACCAAGTATTTCCAAGACTCCATATCTCTGTGTTTAAAATGTACGTAAAAGGTTTAGGTTCATTTATTATTTTTAAAAAACCCAAACCCTCACTGATTTGAACTACATGATGCTCTCAAAAGGAAATTTACTTTTCAGTAATTATCTTGGAAGTATTTCATTATAATTGGCAAAGTTATTGCTAGAGTGTTGTATCTTGCTCCAAGACAACTTCTTTAACAGTCATCTTAAAAGTAGGTTTCCATGGCTCCCATTTCCCCAAAATAAAAGCAGCTAGTCAAATAGCATTCAAAGAGCACTCTGTCTCAAAGCTAATTGCTAACATGGAAAATTGCTTTGAATAGTTCTAAGCTTCATACTGTCAATCAGTTCACAAGTTTTCTCACATTTAAGTTTATATTTATTGCTTTTTTTTTCTGTAGGCTTAACACCAAATGTCAAGAAAAATCAATGGGACAAAATCAACTTGAAAATATAGATAGACAGTTTCCAGTGCAGTAAAAAGTAGTCATGTATGCATACCTGAGAGCAGAGCTTGGCTCACTGAAAAAAACACCAACATTATGAATTTGTACAGACAATAGAAAGTAAAGCAGAAGCTTTCATTCCTTTTCCATATTCCACTCATTAAGGTAATATTTTTAATAAGAGTACAGAACTGTGATGAAATTAACATTTTCAGTAAATATTGTATTGTTCTATGCTTTTCAAAGCATGTTTGTTGCTGGTCTGTGCTATAGATATATACAACCTAAACATTCGATCTGAAACAGTAAAGTAATTCTATTATTCTTATGGCTAAGTACTCAGGTGTCAAGAAGTGCAGTCTGTTTATTGTGCCACCGATTTCATATGAAAATGGTTGAAATGGAAGAGTGCATTGGCAGGTGTAATTATACAGGATTGATGAGGGAATTCGAGAGGAAAGTAAGGACCATTCAACTGCATTTAGAACATAGAACATTGCCTGTGAAGCTGGCCAGAATGGCTTAGATGAAAAAGCTGTCTGCTATGTATTATTTCTTCATAAAATAGATGAATTCTGCTATGACATGGAATTTTATTACTCCCAGACACAGACTATACAAAGAAAATAGGATTATTTTAAAATGTGCTTTAATTTCTGTAGGAGTCTCTGACATTTCATCTACCTGTTCCTTACATTCTGCAATATTTAAGTGCAGATCTGTTTACAAAGCTTTGGTGTACCTTTCCATAACATTATTCTCCTGCTCTATAATTAACCTTTTGTTTAGCAATAGCAATTATAATTAAATTAGCATGCTGAACTATATAATATTTCATGCTAAGCCTGCAACTGTTGACTTAATTTCAGTTTTAATATAGCCAAGGTACTGAAATAGATTTTCCCCCATATCATCTTATTAAAATAATTATAAGCGTCTTTTAAAAAGTACAATCTTAATGAACTTAAATTAAATTTTAATTTGAACAACTGATTTTGTCATTAATATTACAGATGTTGAGGCTCACCATGAAACATCAAACATTTAAGGAATTAAATGAAACACGATTTTAATTAATTCCTACATACTGAGATGATATGCAACTGATTCAGCTTTAAAACATCTGTTAAATAAACTTTATTTTTTGTTTAATCCCTTATAATTTCTTGTTGTTCTTTGCTTTTCCCTTGTAGCTTTCTTGACGCTTACCTTTTTCACAGAACTGTTCAAATGTCTGTTATTGTGTCCCATAAGTGTCCAGCAAGTTTATCTGCTAAATATTCTGTTCTGCTGCATTAGATAACAGTTCTTATTTCTTACAGGAGTCTTTAGTTCAAATCTGTTTTATTTTATATCATCTCAGTTGTCATTCACAACTTCTGTCCTCCAGAGTCACCTACTTCTACGTACATGTTTGTTCCCATTCCGATTTTGTGAATGCAATATCTGGTTTGAATGAGCCCATTAATTCATTTTCTTTTTTTTTTCTTTTTTTTAAATATAATTGTATATCCCACCCACAAGGTGACACTATAATCCCTTCAAGCATCGGTCTGGCTGTCACATAGCAGGAAACTAAGAAATATGCGGGCTTACTCTTAATTACTAATTATGTATTCCCAAAATGGAACCTTATTCTGGTGTGTAATAATGTTGTCAGCTTTCCAATTCTCGAAGCCAATCCAAGTCATCCCACAGCTACCTACTTTGTTCTTCCTGTCATGATAAATTTCTTACATTTAAGCTTCTCGTTTAGCTGAACCTTCGCTGAGACCAATTCTTGCTTACTGACATGAAGCATGGAATTCATCTGACTAAATAGCAAGAAACACATTTTGAGAGGGTGATTCATCTCATATTAGTGTAGAAATCTGGAATAGGTTAGATGACTCATATTCTGTTTCTCCCATTCAATACAAAGGGACAACACATGTTACTTGAATTACTTGAAAGTATCCTGCTTTGGCTAATTCCACAGTAATATTTATCTGCTGGAAACTTTTCCACTGTGTGATAGGTTGACCACAGCCAGCAGCTGAGCACCCAGACAGCCACTTGTTCACTTCTCCCACACCTCCAGCGGGATGGGAGAGGGATGGGAACCTACCTGTTCACCAATAGCCAAAACACCAACATATAACACTGTTTTAGTCAGAAATCCAAAACACAGCGCCATACTGGCTGCTCCAATGAAAGTTAACTTCACCTCAGCCAGACCCACTACACACAGCTATCGCCATAAAAAAACCCATAAAATGCTTTGGCCCTTATTTCCAGTCACAGTAGTTTAAACTGTAGTGAGATTGAAGGCAAATATCCTACAACTAAATTTCTTTTTCTATGGAGAAAGCAAGGAATGGCTTTTGCCCTGTCTATTTCATGTTGTATGCCCTCTCCCTTACAGACCTTGCTTATGCCCTTCCTTCTACTAGCAAAAACTGGTTTTAAGCAAAGTAACTACGATTGTCATCTCCTCTACCCTTCCCTGCATCAAACATCAAAGGCAGTAATGACCAGGCAGCTTTCATACTGAAAACCAAAGCAAACCTTTAGCACTTCAAATATAAACAGTCGTTACAGAGTTCTTTTTAACTGGGTATGTTTTCCAACTCATCTATAAACCAGGTACAAAATTAAAATTAAGTTATAAATCTTAGAAATTAAAAGCATACATAACATCTGCCTATAGATTAAACTTTTCAGACTTGTACTTTCTCTATTCACTGTGCACTGTTCTCTGAAGGCACTTACTAAAGGATCTCTGTGCCAGAAACAAACACAGCGCTCTAAAATGATATTGTGCTTTACAGCAATTTTTCAGTAAAAATGTAGCCTACTTTGGGGATAGTAGTCTAATTGTATAAAACCAAACTGAGCTCTGTAATTCCCTTTTCTAGCTCTTCAAATCTTCAGTGGACTCAATGATCAGCCTAAAATAAACAAACCAAAAATGTCTTTTCAGTAGTTTTTCCATCTCTCTGCGAAAGTTTCCCATCTAACTTCTTGGAATATAAATTATCCCCACACACACACCCCTTTTTTTTCTTTAAGATTTATTGGGCTATATTGCTACATGCCTTATTTTTAGACATCTAGTTGTCTAATGGAGTTTGTTTTGATACATCCAAACTAAACATTCAGGCTTTGTAGCCAGTGCATAAAAAGAGTGAATCAGTTAAGAAAGCAACAAGACCCTGCATGCTGCGAGACTCACCTAGATGGAATTCATCTGTTTATGCCCAAGCTATCCACACATTATAATCACTGGAGAGAAACAGTTATGTCCAGAGACTAATTCACCTGTCCTGTTGCAGCTTTCTGTCTTACGAGGAGATGAATCACCCCCTAAAGGTGACAGTTTCTCTCTTTTTAATATAAAGGTTGATGGGAATGACCAACTAGCTTTTAGACAGCGCATCAATACAAAAGACTCTCGGGCTTAAGACTAAACCTTACAGTATGTTCCATCTATAGTCAGAATTCACAGCTTTAAAAGCAGGAGAACAATTCATATCTCAATCACTTCTTCTAAAAGGTGACTTATTTCTTCTGAAATTTTGCAGGAGCAGCTAAAAGTAAGATTTTAATTCCATTCCTTATCCTTGCCTTTTCATTTATGTACACACACAAGCACACGTACACAGTGATCTTTGATTAAATATATAATCTACCATAAAAACAAGGGCTTGAACCTGGAAATCACACTCTAGTTGCTTCATGAAAATGCTTCATGAAAAGTAAAATAACCTTGCCAAGATGCATCACAATAGAATATATTATGATGTCATGGGGTGCTCTGCTGGATAAAGTAGGTTCAACCAATGATGGCTCAAACAGGAAATTGCACTCCAGGCTCTGCAATTTTACCTCCAAGTATTCCTTTAGCTGTGGCACATTTTGTACCAAACAGACGAGTAGCCCAGAACAAAGCACAAATCTGAATGTAAAAAAGACTGTGTTGGATGCTTCTTTATTTGTTCCTGTTACTGGAGTCTCCACTTGGCTCTTTTCACTGTCTCTCTTTCATCAAAAACCTGTTTTATTACCATCTGAGAACACAGAACAGACTTGGCAGACAAGATATGCAAAGGAGCAGGCTGTAGATATTACAGCAGAGGCACACCTATTCTGCAGTGTTAGAAGTAAAATGTTTCTGGCACACTGACATTCTGATATTAAAGGTCTCTCTGTTCTGTAACAATAAACATTTTCAGAATCAGTCAGCAGCTAATGGGATTTGGGATGCAGGATTTAGCAGTTTTGGATTAGGAAAACATGGAAAGATAGTTAGATACATAAATCCCATGCAAGTGCCCATGTAGATCTACCCAATAGGCATTTTTTTTAATATTTAACACACAGAGGCAATTGGCTTTGGTCTGTATTGAGTATCAGTTTATCCATTTCCATCAAAAATCCTCCACAAAAGGACTAATTCCTTTTGAAGACAAGCACAGTAACCATTCTGCCAAATGCTGACTGACAGCCAAGCTGCCCAGGGTCAGTTTCTGAGCACTCTTTCTAAAACATTTAAACAACTCAAGCCTCCACCTAGACACCCAGGAAATTACCAACATGAGCACAAAGTCATACTAACATAGAAAAATTCATTGAGACTTAGAGCATACATATCAAAGACAGACACTGGTTCAGTTCCTGGACCAGTACCATATTCTGCTCCAGACCAAAACTGGTTGTTGGAGAAGAACCACATTCCCCCTGCCTTGATTCTTTCCTTCCTCACCTAAGGTAGTCACTGGACCTGGAGTATGAGGGACTGTTCCTCTTTCCATTCAAAGACATCCGTGGCAAGCCTCCCCATCTCCAGCCAGGCCCACACTTTCCATACACCATAGGATTTACATATATCTCACTGAAAAATATCAACATATACTTTTGAATACTTCATGCTACCACTTTTGGTTGATCTATTCATCAATACATATTAAATGTCATCCTTAAATCAAACAGTTTGCTCCAGATATACTATTAAATATTATCTAGAATTGTACAGTGGTCCTGTAGCTCCAGTGACTTGATGCAATTCTTCTTGATTTACATCAGAATGACTAAAATTAAAGTCAGTGTAGGATACCAGAAGTTTTAAAGGCCAGGAGGACAAAATCCTGTTATGGGCAAGTTCTTCAAAAATTAAATGAGCAACATTGTTTAGAGGAAATTCCCTTACTAGCTACTATTAAGAATAACTATACAATATAGATAACTAGGACTGCTGCTTGTAGAAAAACTTGAATTTAAAATAAAATGTCACACTAATTTTCTACAGTTTGAGCTAAGAACCATTACAAAAAAGAAATTCTGCTTTTTAGCTAGTATAAGTCATCATGGTCCATTAATATCAGTACAGATAATTCTGTATAGATAGCCTGATCTATACCAGTTAAGAATTTTAATTTGTTTTTTTCTCTTTTCATTGGAGTGGATTGGTAGTTTGAGTGTATTTGAGGTCACTACCTAGCACCGCCTTGTTTTCTCTCTGAAGATGAGTTGTACTGTACAATGCAATTATGCTGATAAAAATGTGACATCAGATAGCCCTTTGGGGAAATTGCTTTGTCATGTCACCCAGATTTAATTAGGCAAAACTAGAAGAGAGGAGGGGGGGAAGTTTAGCTGACAATGAATGTCAGTTATGTATTTCTAAGATTAAGACTCCCTGTGACTTGGTACCAAAAAAATAAGTCATCTTACAATTGATTATGATTCACTTTTAAGAAAACTTCTCATTTTTTCAGTGTAATTAACTGAATAATGAAAAAGATATGAATCAATTCCATGATGAAAGTGTTTTTGCACCTCTCTCAGACTCTTTTTGTTATGCAGTATAGCTACCATTTCTGGGTTTTAGTTGCCTTCCCCTTCCCACACCCCCACCCCCCCTCCCCGGTTTGTTTCTTTAATAATGATTTAGATATTACACACAGCATCTACAAAGATAAGTGGTTAGTGTCCTTTTTTGCCGTCATGGAAAAAGGATACCACTGAGACCATTGCAGTTCAAAACAATAGTATATTTGCTTAACTTTGGTTTCACATAACAGCCTGATTGAATTAACTTATTAACACTGAGATTCAGTGTAGATAATTTTTTAGTGAGGATAGCTATAGTCAAAAGAAAGAAAAAAAAAAAGAATCCTTACACAATGATGTGCTCTGAGCTGACTACTGCAATTCAGGGACAGGATCCCAAATGTACAATGTGTGGTTCTCTGAAAAGATCAGTCTAGTGTTCAGTAGCAATCAAAAATTGAACTGAATTTTAGGAGTTTTTAGGAAAGATGACGGATAACAAAGAAAAAAAAAAGCCACTACAAAGTCATGCTGCATGTGGATCTTTAATACTTTGTACAGCTCTTGTCCATCCATTTCAAAAAGGATGTAATCAAATAATGTTCAGAGAGGAGCAAAGGGATCATCAAAGAAGAATTTGGAAGAACTTGGAACTAAGAATCTTTAGACTGGAAAAGGAAAAAACAGAGAGAGAAAGAGATGATGTTGATGATGATGAAATCTGTGAAGTCATGAATAGCACAAAGAAGGTGAACATTGAGTGACTGTTCATTGTATTGACTTTTCAAGAAGTAGAGGTACCTTTGACCTGGCTTTGCTATGTTGTGGTCTCATGCAGAATCTTGAGCCTTTCCACATGAGAAAGAAAAACAAAAACATGAACAACAAATCTCAAAGAAGGTGGTCTTAATTTCTAGGCAAAACTAATTTCACAGTAGAGCTACTGGCTCTAATAATTAAATTTTACTTATTTGAGAGCTGTACCTCTTGAGTTCATTCAAACACATGTGAAAATCTTACCTTTTCATATGAGCCTATCAAATCAAGATCAGAGATTTTAGATACTGCAGGAATATGAAGATCTAATCCATTAGAATTAAACTTTGGTAGAAATTATTTGCAAGATCTTTCCTCTCTACAATCTGTCCCTCCATTTCTGAAGGAAATAAAATTGTTCTCTTTAAGTCAAACATTGTGAGCATAACAGATTTTTGTATTACCTGATTTGGCATAAGGTGCCAAAAGTTAGAACATAGTAGAGGAACAGTAAGGGAAGAACACTCTGGAAGAACAAATTCTGGAAAATAAATAATAGGATAGTAAGTGTTTTGCCTGCAAAAACTGTTTTTTCTCTTACTATTTCTTTACAAGCAGTACTTAGTGTCATGATTATGCTTCCTAGCTCAGTCTTCCATGCCACTAGGCCAGATGCTGACAGAATTCAGGTTTACTTAAATCACAGTAATGTAACAGTTTCGTTTTCCAATATAAAATAGCTTTTCAAAACCATGTTTTATGTTTTATGACTGCTATATGAGCTGTGAGACCCTTTAAGAAATACTTCTTTTCACTGAAGCCTTTTCAATGTGGAAAAAATAATTAAATAAGACTTACTAATGTAAGTCATTAAACTGAATGGTTGCTGCCATAAGCTATGGTAGTTGCTAGATCGATAATGCAGCAACAGCCATTCTCTTGGCCTCAAAACTGCAAGATAAACGTTTTGCAGAGGGGCTGTATTACAGAAAGCCTCACC
Organism: Falco naumanni; assembly: GCF_017639655.2. Taxonomy (NCBI): domain Eukaryota; kingdom Metazoa; phylum Chordata; class Aves; order Falconiformes; family Falconidae; genus Falco; species Falco naumanni. The sequence continues at coordinate 54,526,487 of NC_054055.1, forward strand.
TCATATTAAAAGTCTTGTGGTTTTTTGTTTGTCAGAGCAATTTGCCTGTGCTGGGTACCCCATGGACTTCACATAAATAAAGTTCATAAAAAGTGAAGTGGATGTTTAACATACTATTTAAGAACATACCCTCATTTTGAAATATTATTTTTTTTTTAATTCCTATGGGAATCTATTCTTGTAACTAAGCTAGAGATGACCATTTTCATTAGCTATTTCCTTCATTATATTACAACTTTTTCTAGGGAATAGACAATAAATTATTATGAATTGTATGTAAACAATGTGTATATGACCATTTATAAAATGTGGTGCATCAACTGTTTTAAAAATGCTACCTGTATACCTACAGGAGTTTGCCCCTTTTCTGTCACCACCAATGTTATCTAGTGAATCATTTCTGTTACTTTTAAAACTTGTGTGAATTTATTAGCTTTGCATTTGGATAATACTGACGAGATTTTCTAAAGTAGTGGCTGTTTTGTAAGCTTTCCTTGCAAATCTCCCCAGCACTAGTCCATTCAGAGTGGCAGCTACAGAGACTTGTTCATGTGCTCAGCTTCCAGGGTGTCCTCTCTATTTAAAAATGAAAGCAAATCAGAGATTTAAACATCCGCATAGCAAAGAATCCTGTTGACTTGTAATTTTTGAAGCTAAATGCATAATTGGGAGGAATGAGCCATGTGACAGTTTAACTGAATTTTATTAATCAGTCTTGTAGGCTAACTTGTGTTATGCAGTTTTGACAAATAAGTTCTGCAAGTGTGTGAAGTTTCTTTGTGACTGAATGGAGGCATGCTGTTTCTCTGCTTTTCCCACGTTCTTCACAGGTTTAAATGGCTTAGGTTGATAACTTCAGGTTTGGGTAATCCAGGGGTCTGTCTTTTCTGCTAAATCAAATATGCTCAAGCCTGGAATGCTGATCAGATCCACACAGCATTTACAAACTAGGTCAGTCTTTGCTCTGTGCTGGGATGCTCCAGTGACTCTCCTGTCTCCAGGTAGGGCACATTCTGGAGAAAGTTCATCCCACACACAATGCTTCAAAAAGGGCAGCTTGGAGAAGACTGTCCAGTTTTGATTACCGTCAATAGCTCACCAATGCTGCTTCAAAAAGCTTTCTGCCTGCAGATTCCCTGTGTCCCTTAATGCCATACCATATGGTGATGTTTAGTAATTGAATCCAGCCCTTCTTAACTTCAGGAGTGGATTTCAGCTTACTTAAATGTAGGTGGCTATGTTTCTATTATACTCAGTATAATAAGTACATTAAGTACAGTAAGTAAAATTCAGGCAAATTTTTCATACCTTAATATAGACTTTCATTATCTGAATATTTTGTTATCTGAATATCCTTCTGGACTCATGATTGTATTGATGAGGGGCTCCATTTCCATTTCTTAAGCATGGGAATCTAACACTTTATGAAATACTTGAAGGTATCCAAAACATCTGCCCAGGGCTGACGGATGTAAGACAGGGCCTATAGGAAACTGATACCTGCAGGTGGGCCAAGCTCAGTAGGGCCCATGGTTGGGCAGGGCAGGGCTGTGGGAAGCTGGGGATCCGCTGTTATGGCATCACTGGGACAGGGGATGATGGCCCCTGGGGGTGACATGGGGTCCTGAGCCATGGGCAGGGTGGGGCATCCCCAGTGGGGGCTGGGCTAACACAGTGAAGCCTGGTGGTACCCTCCAAGTCCTGATAAACTGAATCTTCATCACCAAGTGATGGTGAATTGAATACCATGCTAGATGTTTCCAGTTAGGTAACAGCCAATGACAAGAACTTCTTAAGAATAAATTTTGGATGTGGTAAACACATTTGAATTTAGTTATTTATATTTTGCACAAATTTAAATAAGGAACCAGTTTAAGAGGAGATCTAATGGGAAAAACTACAGAATGAAAAAGAGATAATAGTTCAAGGTTGTAATAGTATGAGATTCCCATCAAAAACATGAGAGATGAATCAGGACATCTAATTCAAGAAAGACTGAGACTGCTAAAGATGACACAATCAAATAAACCAGGGGAACAACACTTTAGACAGCTAATTCTGAACAAAATGTCAAAGCACAAAACTTCTGATATTTGACCACACATAAATAACTGAAGCCTATATCTCAGTGTAAATTAGTTGTAAAATGTATGCATTTCAATTGGTAGAATTAAGGATATTTAAAAAAAAAGAATATCTAGAAAACAATTATATAATCTCCTTATTAATATAATACTCTATTAATATAACAGACTCACATAGACTGTTCATTGGAAAGTCAAAGAGATTTGCTGATGTGAGATTGCATATGCCTAGACCCAGATGATAAAATTTTCAGATGCATGTATCCAAGATTTCCTACACATTTATTTTTCAAAAACATTAAAATTACTAAAAATTTCAGAGGAACCAAAAAAGATAATTTCAGACAAATTACCTGGAAGCTCCCTTTTATGAGTAACTCTCTTACTCAATAACAGACCCACAGTGTTAGTAGTTTTCCATTAACACATTATTCAAAGTCTAAACACATTCTTGAGGTGCTATATGAGTTACTCTGTGACAGCCAAAAAACCTAGATCTTTTTCAGGCATCCACAGACATGACAGAGTTAAGCAAGAAGCAGCGAATTGCATATTTTACACAAATACTCACTGTGCATATCTGAAGATAATTTATGGTTCAGAGAATACATCAGATGAATTTGAAAGGATCTGGAAGCAATTTCTAAAACACACCATGAGGGGATTCACTTAATTCTAGATCCAACACTTAACTGCCAGCATACGGCTTAACAACTTGTGCAACCCATACAGGTGCTGACTGTCTGAGATAAAGCAATTTATTCTTCATTCATTTATGTCTTACTATTTCTTTTACCTTTCAATGTGTACATGGAGAAGTGTTTAGCATGATCCAAAAAAGATACCAGTAAGAATTACTGCCCTTATCATGCCAAGACTTATTTGTGGCAGTAGTGGGTTAGTTGCTGGCTAGACAAAATGAATACTAAGAAACATCACTGTATAAATTGGAAGTTTAAAAACGCTTACTTCAATATGAACTATTATGGCAGCTGTGGTTATTCTAGCTTATTTCTAGGTACAGTACCCTGACTTTTATGAGGACTCTTCATTTCTGAAAATATTAGTGTAAATTTTAAATTTGAGTGTTTTCTATGCTTCTTTCTGGTTGGGTTCATACAGTGTCTATTTAATTTACAATGTATGTTTTCCACTAATTCTAGTACACTTGAAATGGCTATAAAATTGTATGTATTATACATTTCTTTTTCATTCAGTAATATTCTTCCATGTTACCTGAAGTCATTGTGACCCTCGAAAACTCAGACTACAGATTCTGAAGAACTTATTTTCTTATAAGTAATGCTGTTGACATGGGGGGAAAAAAATCATGTCATTTTGGCAGAATCATATTCAGGTGTACTGTGTGCAGGAAAGCACTGTGTATTTCTGTTACTGTGTCACAGCAAGAGCACAGTCTCATCTCAGGGCTGATGGGAAGGGAACTGTAGTTTGCCTTAGTTTTGCTTGCTCTTCTGTTGATCTTTTCTGCATAGATGCTTAAACATGTAAGATTACTTGTGTCTGTGGGGATGAACCTTTGTAAAATACAGCTATAGAGCTTTCTTCAAGCCTTATTCAGTGAGCAGTGAACTTCAGTTAGGTAACTCCAGCTCTTTACAAGGTGCGGACAAGTAAAATGTGGGAGGTCTCAACTATTGGGTTATTATTCTCTATCAGAACCTGCTCTTTCACATATTAACTCTTTTAATTTCAGTGGAACCCATCAAACATAACATGTATTTTTCTTATAATTAATGTTAAACTATTAAATTGCACATTGATTTTTTTAAAGACAAAATAAAGGAAGTAACAACTTAGTTTTCCAGACCTTGGCTATGCCATGGAGATTTCATATTGTCAATATTTTTACTTACCATTCTCCTGTCTCCTTCATCAACCTGAATATATTCTCTTCTGATTTTATCAGATTACCAAGTGACAGATTTTTATACCCCAGAAAATTTCTTCTCAGAAACAGCATGAAGTTTAGCTGGGAGCAGAAGTTCAAGCTCTGTTATCTCTTTGATAAAGCCTTCCTTGATCTGCTTAAAGTCACTCCTCCAAGTCTCTGCCCTGAGGTTAAGATCTACAAACTAAAAACCCCATTTTACTGAGATGATTTCTTTCACTTCTGACTCCCTATAAATCCTCTTGTGGCACTGGTATTGATTAGCTTGTCAATAAGTATTTTACCTGACTATTGTTTGCAGCCTAATTGCCAATAAATGCACGTGAAAAGATATTACACAACAAAATGGAATTCCTTTTATATTTAGACTTACGAGTATGAAGTTTCTCATCAACTTCAGCCTCAAAGGCCAAAAATATTAAACTAGCCAGTACAGTATGTCATTTTAGCAAAATTTTAATCAGGACAGATAAGTAATTGGGGGGGTGGGGGATAGATGTAGATACAGGATGCTAGCACAGAAACAAATAAATATGAATATTTTCTAGATGTAAAAACATTTAAAACCTTTTTTTCCCCTATAGAAATATGGATAAATATTACAGTGGTATCCCAAATCTGACATCTAGAATTGATTTTTGAAATCTGAGTGGAGCTTAACATAGATCTTGCTATGACAGCTTTTCTTTAGCAAGCTAATGATAATCAAAACATTAGGTTTTTTCCCAGGTTTTGCAGGATTTAAAGAATATTTCTTCCATCACTTTTACAAATTCCACATTTACTATGCATCATATTTCCAGGTGAGATTTTTCTTAAGTGATGAATTTTTAGGGATTTGAGGGTCTCTCAAAAACCAGACTAGAGTTGTAGACCAGAAACTGGCTGTCACAGAAACTGTGTGGTGATTGTCTCTAGTCTTTATCAACAGCTAATAAAGACATTTAAACTAATGTCTTTTATATCTTGTAACTATGTAATACAACTCATATCTAGATTTCAGTATATAAAGTATACAAACATGATAAACGGACAGCAGTCTTCTCCACCTTGGTAATACATAATGCTCATAATGTATTAGAAATTTGTTGTAGTCCAGTCAATTACCAGGACTATCAACAATTTTTATCTGTAATCAGGATGGGAGATAGATTTACTACTAATCCCTAACTGACATTTGCAGTAGAGTGATAATGTCACTTCTGAAAGATAAGAAGTGGTAGTGAATAATCTTTCAAGAAAGCTGTCAGAGATAATATTCAGGCTTAGTTATGAGAATCTGTAGGAAGGAGGTTTTAATCTGTGTATACCATGATACATGAATTTTCAAATCCAAATCTCTTTCAATGAAATACTACATAAGACAAATTTTATTTTATTTTAGTTTAGTTTATTTTTTAATAGAGACAAGGTACCAGACTCAAGAACTCTGTCACTGTTCTGACTACTTGCTAGTTGGATAAAATAAAATATGAAACTTGGAACTGATGTAAGGTAGCTATGAGCTTGATTCTAAACTGTTGGTGCATAAATGTAGAATAAACTATTCTCTTTCTACTCAAGTTTGACTGGTGCAAAGAGTAAATTCAGGCTAAAATAGCAAAAAGCGGTACCTTCCATTCCTCAATATAGAAAAAAAGAGTATCTTAAAAAAAGAAGTTGCAAACCATCTTTTCAGCAACCCCACAGCAATCATTGAGCATCACTGTTTTCTTCTACTCTTAATAATCACCATGGTCCATTATATGCAGAAGCAATGTAGCATGCTGCTCTTAAAGAGATGTTTCCCAGTGCCTGATCTTAAACATATGTTTTTGATCATGTAGCTGGACACTGGAGTATGTCTAAACATCAAGATATACCAGAAAATTTGTAACCCAAATGAAAAACAATCAGGGTTTTTTATTGTTTTCTTAAAGAAAATGAATATTTCTGGGGATTTCTTTTTTTCCCTTTAATCTGTCAGCTCTGGCAATTTATTCTAGTATATGAAGTTAAGATGGGTTAATTGTTTTATACATAACACTGTCATTATTTTTCCTCTTATACCATTAAACACTTTTATCAAATACATTCTAATGTAACTATGTTTGGTTTACTACCGCAAAATTGTGAAAGTATAGTTTTGACAAAATTGCTGAGAATAATAAATGTCTCAAATTTTTCCAGCACCTTCAACATTTCACTTAGATTTTCTTTTAGACTCAGAACCCAATTTCCCAGTCAGCATCAAAAGCCTACCTTAATAGTTCAGTTTGGTTTAGTTTAGTTCAGTTGTGAAAGCACTTCTGCTAACAGGTTCCTTTTTATGCAACATAATAAACACGGTTGACAATATCTTCAGGTTCAGCAATTTCTCTTTGAAGCTGATCCATGATCTTCTGCCTCCAATAGGTTTTAGTGTTTTCAGAAACATCATCACCACTGCAGAGTTATCCATGTTGTAGTCTGCCATTTGTTTGAGTCTACAAAAATAATTTTCCCATCCATTTAAATTTAAATGTTGTAGTATTCATTCTTTGGTGCAGTCTTGCAAGCAAAACTTCTTGAATATTTATGCAGTTAAAACTTGCAACACCACCCCTGCAACTGAGCTTATGCCATTGAGAGTCCCATGGCTGTAAGTTTTTCAACTTAGTAGTATGTATGATGATAAAAATAGTGGCTTTGAAGTCCCCAGTTGGAACATTTGTGGATAGCTGGTACCACAATATCAACATATGCCTTGAAACATGAAAAAGCTCAAGTTCAGGGAAACAAGACAATTTTACAGGAAGATATTTGTGAGAAGGTGTGTGATTTTTTTTTTTTTTTACAGTACTTCATGTGCTATTGCACATGTATGTATGTTCATAACAGTCTGTAGGTCCTTTATTTAAATTATTTTGGTGTACCTAATGGATCAGATAGGTGGTGCTTTATGATTTTATAAATTTTAAGTATAAAATGCTCTTTTTAGGCAAAGGGAGCAAAACTTACCCAACTGACTAAAAAGGTGCCGATAAATCATCATGGTCAGTGAAATGGATTATTCAGCCAACTGTGGCAAGTTACCTCAGAGTTTTGCTCTGTGTTGCAGCAAACGTTTTTCCAATACAGTGATATCCCATTAAAGTTCTCAATGTTAGGCAATTTTTTTTCTTTAATGAAGACCATCCAATCAATTGGCACATTTTTAAAAGGTTTGAAGAAAAACAAATCAAGATTTCAAGGCAGATTTAGTACTTCTGCTACTAGGTAAGCAACTTTTAATGTCTATACTACTGTGCTGCTGGCTTCACACTAGTCTTAAAAACTAATCTTTTAGATTTATTAGAAACTTATCTCTGAATTTCTTTCCTATGCATCCTGAAGAAAACATGCTTTTCATGGAAAGCTGCAACATGTTTCATATATGCTAAAGCACAGATGATTTGCAAAACAACACATTCATACATAATAGATTAAGTAAATTACTTGTGTACAAGACACAAAAAATAAAGAGCTTTAAAAAAGCTCTCACAAAAATTTTAGGTTTTTAAACTCTTTGTTAGAAACTGCAGTCTGGGATGTATTTCAGCTCCAGACTGAGAAACCACAGTCAGGATTTTAAAGGATGTAGCTGAATCCCACGCTTGGAGTCTTCACTCAAGGACAGCATTTGGGGGAGTTTCTTTAGATTATAGGTGTAGAATTTTGATTTGTACCCTTCTATATAGCTTTTCATAGGGTGTAACTATAGATCTGATTTTAGTACTATCTCTGTAAGTCTCCATCAAAAATTCCTGATGTCTGCAAGGAAGGGCTGATATGTATAAAATTGTGCAATAAGTACATAAATAAGCTTACATGTATGCCTTGGCTTTGCAAATTTATGTAAATTTTTGCAAATCTACTCTAAGCAAAGCTAAAGGTGATACTTGAAGGGAAACAAACTAATTTGGTTCCTTTAACATCTGCAAAAACATTCAAAAGTTTTTTCACCAACATACAGAATTTAGTGCTGCTTTACAACATAGTTTGAATCCAGCAAAGTAATTTAAGGAGATAGTGTTATTAGAGACAGAAACAGAATACTTACAGAAATGCTGTTCATCCACACCTACAACTACTTTGCACTACTGAAACAGATGATTCCATCCAACTTTACTACATCACACCAATATCCTTCCTTACCTTCCAAAAATATTATTAAAAGTGCCTGCCAGCAACTCCATCTCTTTCACAATGGAGCATCCTCAGTTTGAACCAGCCCACTGATTGATCATGGTAATCTACTACAGGCTGAGAGCAGTTAGTAAATCTCAAGTCATTACATCATATTTACCGTGTGGTTTTAATTTTATTTTTGCATTTCTTATTAGCCCTAAATTCATTTTTCAAGTTCACCACAACAAAAAAATAGAACATGGGTTAAAAAACATCTGTAGCTTTTCTATATGGAATACATGAAAGGAAACATATACATAGTATAATAGTAGTTGCAGTATTCTTGACTAGGCATTCATCAAATTCAAGGAACATCAAGCTTTTAGCTACCCAAATGATTACATCAAAAAGATGGAACATACAAACTGCAAATTAATCTTATAATTTATTAAACATACTGAAGTATAAAAGACGTACGTCAGCAGCCAGATGTGGGTGCCCTCATTTTTGTCACATATATCTTCACTCCACAGAAGGCACTTAGCAGTAGTGGTGTATTGACCTACCAGACAAAATTATTCAGAATGTACCTACTCAGCATTACCCATCCCTTGATAGGTGCAAACGTGCAGCAATGCAAACCCAAGTTTCATAGACGTAGAAAATGTGGGACAGAGACACTACACAATAGTATCAAACTTGTTTTGATCCCCTGTAGCTCTGCTACCTAGGTAACAAAAGATTATCAGCATCACTCTGCAGTCTCTTCACTCCACATTGCACTTGTAACGCACAGCCCGAGTATGTCCCAATATAATTGTTCCAGGGTGAGGTTTGGTGTTTGCAGTTGCAACACTGACAAAGCCTGATCACAATGAGACTTCAGAGTATTTGCAAGTAATAATAGAGAAACGTAGTTCACAAAAGATTTTGCTTTTTTTCTCCCTGTGTTTTAAATTATTTATATTAGATAAAATATGTTTCATTTCAGCAATATTCCCTTAGCCTAGGATAGACTGCCTTCTCCTTAATGTGCCAACTATTTTAGGTTATTGATTCTTTGTGTGTGTAGAACTCGGGTGAAATTTGCTAGAAATTACCTAAATTTAGATACCTTAATAAGAATGTCTACATATAGGCACTCACAGTAATCAGTGGAGATCCATGGTTCAATTCAGTTGTTTCGACATGGACCCTTAGTCCCATCTGGGATGCATTGAGGGGTCCAAGACGTCTGCACAAACCTGGCAGGTCAAGGAGAGTTTATGGGGGTTCCCAGTCTTCTGGGTGGCAGCTGGAGGCCAGCTGAGCTACTTGATGTGTCTCCAATGGCACCAAATGCCATGCGTAAGCAACTGAATCCCACCCTAAAAGCAGTAAAATGGAAACTGGTCGGGGTGACCATCTTGAGAGAAAGGGTCCCAAGGGAGCTGCATGAGCACAGGGCTTTAGCATCATCTGGATAGCTCACTACCAGTCACCCTTCCTGACTACTGGCTACTTCTGCAAATGAACACAAGCTACCCATAGAAAGTTTGTCACACAAAATCCCTTTCTAGATCTCAAAATTCTCAGCTATTGAGATAGCATGCAGATGCACCTTGCTTTCACAGGGAGGAAATCTGTGCAGGCAGGCCAGAGAGGACCCCAGCACCATCCTCGTGCTGGGGTGCCAGGGACAACGAGGGGTCTCGGAGCCTGTACTCACTCCAGCTGGCATGTGCAGCCTGGGTGCAAGTAAGGGAATGCACAGAACCTCCACTGTCATCATACACATCCTCTGCAGCACTTACAACAGTACATACTGGTAAATACAGTATGTTGTACAGATTATGAATACAACTTTTAGGAACTATTGTTACGACAACATTCACAACACAATTATAAAAGAATCACATATTTATTTGGGAGAAAAAAATGCATATTTATTGGCAATCAGAATGATACCTAAAGGATGATGCTGATCTCTAAACGTTTATATAACATGTATCACCTTTTTTTGTAAATCCGCAGGTGGACATTAAGAAATAACTGCAGTCCTCAACAATGCAGATAGAAGACTAAGCAGTATTGTTAAATTCCAGCTACGAAATGAAAGCGTATGTGTCATGTTAAGAAGGGCGTTTCCTTGAACCTTGTATATTTGATCAGCCTGTCAGTTTCCCAAGAAAGATGAGACCCTTGTGCCCCACCAGCCTGCCCGCTACCTGCATTTTGACAGCCCACTGTATTGGGGGGTGATTCAGGGACCCCCGCTGGCAGTGTCACTGAGTCACATCCCTTACAACAATTACTCAAATCTCCAGAGACTTATAAAAAATGAACTTCAGCTGAAGATTTTTATTATATAAAAAATACAAGTTTGTGACAGAGTGAGGTTCGAAGACTGCCAGTGACAGAGTAATACACTGACTGCAAAACAAGCCCCAAACAAACACTTCATAACAGCCATCATGAGTTAGTCATAGAATGAAGTGCTTACCCAACAGGTGTCCCTATGGGGGAGAAGATGGGTTCAGCCCGTCCACCGGTCCCACAAGTTATGATGGAGTCTTCCTTAACTTCTTCCCGCTTTTTATACTTCATGGCACTTTCATATTAATTTATCATACACAGGACAGGTTCCAAGTTTCTCACTTCTAGTGTAAATTAGTGCACATCCTCAGATAGCACTGCTGAAGTTTTCACTTAGTTACACATGCTCCCCAAGTGGGGTTTTGGTCCCTTGCAGGGGGGCTGTTTGAGTTGGAGGTCATGATCTCCCACTACCACAATTTCCTTTGTCCTAATTTTGACCAATTTTCTGTTGATATATGGGGGTTGTAACACCTTACCAGCTTGTCTCCTCCTCACTTGAATGCTCCTTTCTTAGTGAACCGTGTTCTTTTCACCATCTGTTCTTGGTCACTCATCCTTCCCAAGGCTGACTCTCTTGATTAGAAGTCCCTTCATTTGTAGAGACTGGGTCAGCTTGACCTAAATTTGTGTTAAACACTGAATCAGTGTGTGGTAATTTGGCAGTTCAGACAACAGTTCCCCCCTCTTGGACTTATTTCAGTCCAGGATCAGTCCATTGTCTTTACATTTAGGTGGAGCTTGAGTGACTCCAGTCATACATACTGTTGTTACGGATTGGTATCACGTGCCCAGTCAGGTGTGGTGGTACCTTGGAGGCAGGTAACTTTGGGATGGAGGTGTGCGTTGGTATTACAGTGAGATTTTTTCATCTGAGGAAAGTAATTTGCCCACAGTGGTCAGCTCAGCAGTGCGCATCTTCTCATATATTCTTCATGTGACAACTGCTATGCAGCTTATCAGACCATCAGGTTCCCATTCCTGCAGGGAGCCCAACAGAGCCTGGCCATGGGGTCTCCACTCCACCCCCTTACTCCTACCAGCATGAGCTGAGCTGGCAGGGTGTGTTGCTTAGGAAGCCCTGGTAAAGTAGATTCCCTGCATGCCAACCGTCCTGAAAGTGATAGCTGCATTTTACACTAAAAAGATTTCTGTAATACTATGCTTCTGTTAGGTCCCAGTTTTCTCTGATTCCCCCCACCCCCCCTCCCAAGTAATTTTCCCACAATATATGTAAGGAATCAAGTAGACTATAAGTAATATAGTCTACTATAATCAAGTAGACAATAAGTGGTGTTCAAAGTTGTTAATATTTTTATATACATGCAGGGGCATGCTGACGGTATGCTCAGGAACAATGAATTTTCTGTCAGACAAAGATATTTTAAAAGGTATATGTAATGGAAATATTGTTTTAAAAAAATCACTTACGAGTCTAAACGTATTAACTGCAAACGTAGTATAAACGTAGCAACAGAAGAGAGAAGACACGAAATAACAGACCACAGAATGTATTCAATAGATTTTAGTAAACATTTTTTTATTTAAATTTTACTTTGAGCCCTTTATGAATAATACAAGATTAACAAAAAGTAACATAAACAACTGGAACAACTGAAAAAACTGCAATTTTTGTTGACTACCTCTCAGCAAAACAGAATTTTTCTTCAGTATTTCTTTTTTTTTTTCCTTAGAGCAGCATACATCAATCACAGCATTCTTTATTGCCATTGAGAATGAATGGGATAAATCCATAATTTGGAAAAAAAAAAAAAACCAAAACAAAACAAATGTGCTGTTTAAGTTCTCTATATTTATTCTCTGCAAGATAGTGTCTTATTTTATAAAGACAAAATCTGCTTCACGGTTTCTAAGTTCCCAGCGTATACTTTAAAAACAACAGAAAAACCTACCCTGTTCTTTCCATATATTCTAGAAACTTTTCAGAGACACAATTCAAAATCTGTTGGGGTTTTTTTGGTAAATTTTAATTTGGCCTTGTAAATAAGAAAAGTTTTCAGGGATTTTTTGCTTCATAGTATTTTTTTTTTCATAGTATTTGTCCAAATAGAGGTGATCCTATGAAACTGCATGAAGCTTTGCAATACCATTTAAATTTCAAATTATTTTCAAGTTCCGTCTAATATTGAAAACTTTGGAGGTCTATATTAAACTATCTGCTGAGGAATTGACCTCAAAGAATACAACATAGAATTATGCAGTTGTCTTTCAATTTTTGTCATTGGTTCACACACAATGTTACACTTTACAAACCTCAATCAAATAGATCTGCAAAAGGAAGCTGTAGTGAATGGAAATCACTGTGAATCTAACAGTTTACACACTGACACAAAAGAAAGAGGGGAAAAACATACATGCACAGTTTTGTCTTTTTATTTGGGGACTTAATCCAGCTTTCATTGAAACCTTTAGGAACTTTTCCATAGTCTTCTGAGATTTTGGAAGAAGGTTCATTATATCTGCCTTTGGTATTTGTAGTATTCATAGCATGCTAGTATCCAGGACTCACATTTTCATAATTGCACAAAATCTAGTTTTTGAAACCGGGGGAAATACCCACAGATTTAGATGCAGTTTCTTATGAATGAGGATGTCAGAATTTTGTCCTTGGTATTTTACAAGCTAAAAGCCCTAGTGTGGAGGGGTTTTATTTCTTTCTATTATTATTCCTTAAATAAAATAGAAGAGCCTGTGACGGTCTCGTCAGTAGACAGACAAGGATAAATACTCTGTTCAAAGTCTAAGAATGAGAAAATAAAGTGTAAAGCTAAAATCTGTCTAAACTACCTATTACCTACAGCCAATGTGAGCTTGACAAGAACAAATCTCTGTTAGATGAGTAGAATCTTAAACACTAATTAATTCACAGTTATGAATTAAAAGATAAAATTTATTAACTTTTTTTGTTCTTTGATGCATATCCTATTGCACTACAGAAATAGCATTCTGCTAAAAATGCTATTTACCATTCAAGATCTGGGTATTTCAAATAATGAATTCTCAGAAGGAAATTGCATAGTCCTCTTATGTGTATTAACGTTCTAACATATGTGTAATCTCTCCTATTAGCACTACTTCTACCAAAGATGCAAAACAATGATTAGTAGTGGAGCATTTCCCAATAACGCAGGCATTAGAAAGGAGCTAAAACCAAGAAAGAAACCACTTTGGTATTTAAATGTCCCGTTGTGATTGAATGCATGGCTCAGAAAAGCTAGGCCACCAATTTGTTCATCCCACACACTTTTATTTCCTTGTTAACTAATTGCCCTGAACAGCTTTGCTGCTGGTAAATGTTAATTACATAGTGATGGCTCCATGACTTACTTCTAGCAGTATACACAAATTTAAAATCCCTGCTCTCTCAAGAATAGCTCCTGAATTCTTTTTTTTTTCCTTTTTCCATGGAAATGCATTGCCAGTCCAGTTCATTCTTCTTAACTCATAAATAAGTCTGCAGTCCTGGGATTTCTGTGTGCATTATTGAATTTTAGCCTAAATCAAATGCTCCACAAATATTATCTGGTTAATTTTCATAGTCTTTGCATTCTTTAGTATGAAACAACAATAGAGGTTTTCTTTGCTTGTCTTTTTGAATACCCTTTGAGCCTGTCATGTTATTGTCCATGCTTATAAAGGAACTTAGGTACCTACATTTTTTGTTGGCTTTAGCCCTTTAACCAGAATTTAAGCACAGTTATAATGTGATCATAATGTGATTTAAATCCTCAGACCCTTAGCTAAACCTTCAGGTATCTAATTCTATATTAAAGATGCTCAAACCCAGCCTTTTTTCTCTGTAAACCCGCAGTCTTCACATATATTTCTTTTGTAAGATTTGTTGTTCTCCATAAATTGAGTCTACTTCTAAATTTCCCCAAGAAGCTCAATCTGGAAGGTATTATACTCAATCCAGCATGCTGTAGACAGTGTTTAAATTGCTTTACCACTTCAAAGGATTGATGTTTCTGCCTCCCATTTCCTAGGAGCTTGCCTCAGCTGTCAGGCATTCAGGCTTAGTGGGATAGCTGATTGTACTGGTTTGGGCTGGGATAGAGTTAATTTTCTTCATAATAGCTTGTATGGTGCTATGTTTTGGATTTGTGATTGCAATAACGTTAATACCATACCAATGTTTTAGCTATTGCAGAACAGTACTTACACAACATCAAGACCTTTTCTGCTTCTCATGCTACCCCACCAGGGAGCAGGCTGGGGGTGCATAGGACATTGGGAGGGGACACAGCTGGGACAGCTGGCCCCAACTGATCAAAGGGATGTCCAATACCATATGGCATCATGCTCAGCAATAAAAACTGGGTGGGAAGAAGGAGGAAAGGGAGATCTGTCTTGTCAGGCAATGATTATGTGTGATGGAGCTCTGCTTTCCTAAGGGTGGCTGAACACCTGCCTGCCAATGGGAAGCAGTGAATGAGTTCTGTGTTTTGCCTTGCTTGCATGCACAGCTTTTGCTTTCTCTGTTCAATTGTCTTTATCTCAACCCACGTGCATTCACACTTTTACCCTTCTGTTTCTGTCCCCCATCACACTGGGGAAGAGTGGGTAAGCAGCTGTGTGGTGTTTAGTTGCTGGCTGGGGTTAAAGGACAACATCCATTTTGTGTACAAGTGATGATTTATTGAGCTAAAAGGCAACTGAAATTAAATACAAGACTGCTACTTTCACCAAGAATATGGACTATGGACTTGTGTGGAAAACTGCATCTAGATTTCTGTCCCCTCTCCCAAGACCTTTGAAGTATGTTTGGGAGTAGGGAATTCAGTTTGGTGCTTCTTGCTAAATGGGTAGCAGAGTGATAACAGAAAGCCTTGGAGCCTCCAGAAAAGATGGACCTCTCCATGAAACCAATTGATTGGATGTATCAGAATGCATACCAGCTCTGTTATAGTTTAAGATAAATGTTGTTAAACTGAAAACACCAATTATTTATGTTTGATAGTAAATTACATCAGGAGGGAAGGTAAGGTATTTGGCAGAAAAGATTACCCTACACAGTGCCAGAAACTGCACTGATATCTTATGGGTGCCAGAAAGGCAAATCAGAAAGGGCCAACACGAAATGCCTCTGTTTTGCAGACAGGAGTGAGCCGGGATCTTGCAGAACACTTTTTTCCACTTCAGAGAGCTGCATACAGCAAACATTCTTTTAGGTGCCCAACAGATCAGCAGACATTGGCACATAAATATTAAGTAAACTAAGCAGAACAAGGAACCATTCTCTGGCCCTTAGACCCGGTGGCATGGGATGACCACCTCCACACAGCATAAAACTTGACTACCGATATTTTCTAGGCCTCACACGGTGCATTGCTAGCAATGAGAGCTGGTTGTTACTTTTAATCTATTCTTATCAGTTAAAAATCTCGGGAAAAAATTCCACAGCTGACTCTGAGATTCCATAATACATACACTGAAGATCTGCAGCATAACGTAAAAATGTGGGTGGGAGCTTGCGCATTCAAAGCCTGCTGAGATAGTGCTAGAGAACTGAACAGAGCAGAGGGACCCAGCACAGAGCAGTGTTGTCCATAATGCCTTTTGGGAGTGTTCCTTGATACCTACTCTCTTCAGTTTGGGCTCAGACAAAATTTGAGAGAATGCTGTCTGGCACAGCCAAAACTGTACCAGTGGTGATACTGAGAATTAAGTAGACCACATGTTAGTGCTGAAGACCATCCTCTGGCCCCATTTGATTTTTTTAATATAGACATAGGCAGCAAGGGTTTGGTTAAAATCGCAGCAAGAAGCTAGTGAGAACTGCCCTATCTCAACTAGGAAAGACAATAAAGTTCTTCTGCCAAAGTTAATACAATTCTTGCCAATTCAGTGAAGTTTTCAGGCTAAACCAGAGGCTTGGTAGTATTCATGGGACATAGCCAGAAGATCAGATTGGGTACATAGAGGTAGCTAGTGTAGGCATCAGCATGCTAGCGTTTCCTTGCAGTGTGTAAGTGCATAGTTGTTTCAATGCAAAGAGGTCTCACAGGCCTAAGATATTCTCTTCCCCTCATTCTCATGATGGTATCCTCAACCTTGCAATCTTTTATGTATACTCTGTGTGTGAAAAGAGATTTGTCTGGATCAGAGACTCAGATCCACCCTCTGTAAGTGTGGTAAACTTATCCCATATAAATTCCTGCAGCAGTAAAACAAAAGTAAGGTGCAAAAGTTTTTCAGGGAGACTGTAAGCTCCATCTGCATTTAAAGTAACTGTGGGGATTAGCTGGATGTTCCCTTCACTGCAAACCAAATGGACAGAATTGAATATATCTCCTATGCAGGTTCTAACATGCAGTGTTTGAAAAGGCAATAGATCTTTTGAGCTTCCAAAGCTTTTAGGACTGACACAACAAATTCGTAAAGAGCTGATCTACAGCTCTAATATATGTTGATTCATCACATGCTAAACTGGCAGCTGCAGTAGAAATGGCCTTTGATTTTAGTTGCTCTGTTAGGTTTTTTGGGAGATGGGAGATCTGATGACATAGTATTATTACTAGTTTTTTACCCCTCTTAAAAGTTCATCCTTATTTTTCAAAGCTTAATGTACAGACTCTGCAGATCCTAAAAGCATTCTTTATCACTAATCATGTCTTTATCACCAAGTGCTTTTCCCTCTGCAGTAACTGTCCTTGTGATTTGAAAAATTAAGTCTTTGCATTAGCTCAGCTTTAAGTAGTATACAGCACTTTTTTCTCTTTATTTAGTGTTCCCAGAAGACTTCTCATTATTAACTTCTTAACTCAGACTTCTTAGAATGTCTTCCTTTAATATCTCTCTGCATTATCTCAGCTTGCTTTTTAACATTAGCAAATAACACATATTTCAGTAACAGTTTGGCCCTATTGACTAGAATGGCTTCCTTTTCAGATGAGCAACACACCTCTTTTGATTTATTCTTTAAATTTCTCTCATCCTCTTCCATAAGTTGTAACATTTACTTTCCTTTGTCCACATTCATACACAGTTCCCCTAGGCTGAGTGTTGTCTTCGTATTTTTCCCTCCTCTGTCAAGGAACTACCCATTTTGTTTTCATTTTCATTTACTTCTTTAAGCACAACTAGTGTTGGCATTTAAAGCACCATCATACAGCAACAATTAATTATGAACAGTCAATCTGCCTTGCCAAAGGACAGGAGATACTCAGTTAAACCAGAGGAATAGACTATGATGGCAACTAGTACTGCATAAGCAGGTCATCTGTACTATTGCTTGAGATCACTTGTGTTAAATCAAACTGATAGCATTTTGAAACAAGCTATTTGGCCTTCCACCTTTTCTGCTATAGCCTCAAAGAAGATGAAAACTATCTACTACCCAGCACTCCTACTATGCCTACCAATAGCTGAGTGCTTAGAAGCACATCACATGGCCCAAAAGTCAAAAAAGTCAATTCCATTTAATAAATACTGATAGGAGCTCTAGCTTTTCACAGAAGCCATACATACTTTCAAAACATCCCTCCATCTTCACCTTCTTCACTATCATTCCAGATTTCTCGTGACATTGAACCCTGATCTGGTCCCATTTCTTCTAACCATCTTTCCTGCTCATTGACAGCAGTGCCTTCTTAAGACTGCATGAGTAAACTAAATTCCTTCCAAGAAAAGCGGTTTTTGTGAATTTCACAACTGCATTGCCATTTGGCAGTAAGAATGTGAAAACCTTCACTTTATCTAGGAATAATCATTTGCTGTTTCTTGCTTCTCATGAACTGCCACTGCTTTGTTCCATTGGTCTTCAATGTTTAGATCTTGGGATCAATTTAGAACCTCTCCTGGGCCAAATGACAACTAAATCCAAAGTAATGAAGCACTAAATATAGAGAGCTAAACCCAGGACCTGGAAGGCAGCCACTGTATTGGACCCAGGTTCAACAATGTTCCTTATTTCTTTATTTTTCATCCAAACCTTGAAACCCAAGTATATGGATAGGTAGCCCTGCTTCAGCAGGAAGGTTGGACCAAGTTACCTCCAGAGATCCCTTCCAACTTCAACCATTCTGTGATTCTGTGATATACCGGTTTGTTAACTCTGGTTTTTGTGGCTTGACTATAAAAAAAAGCTGTCTTAAAGAAAAATCACTGAAAAAAAAAATGGTCTAGATGACATTGGATGACAAGAAATTGAGGGGTCTGGACTTTTAAAACAAACAATACTTCAGAATAAATTTCTGGAACAGAGATGGATTTTCCCCTAGTTTTCCTTCTGTTGACAATAAATAACTGGTGGGACAGAATTTTACTGGAGCTTTTGAGTGGGCTTTCTGGCCAGTACATAAGCTGCCTATTACAAGTGTCTTCTGTATTGGAAAGCTTTCTGAAAGTGACTGGATTATTTCAGATTCCTTTTTTAAGTTTTATGGGAATTTAAACTTACATCCATCTAGTACAATCAGTACCAGTGTGATGTCCCACAAAGCTTCCAAAATGTGTTATTCAGCTGTGGTAGATTCTATCAAGAAAACTGCAGCAGCAGGCTTTTAAATCAATGCTACTTTGGAAAAGCAGCAAGAGGTCAAAATGACACTTGACATAATATAAATTATGTGGATTTGTTAAACCATCTTTATGAGAGGACATTCCTCCAGCTGGTTCCTCTTCTATCTCTACAATCAAATTGTACCTAAACTGGAAATAAACTGTAATTTAGATTCATTGCTAGCCGAGAATAATCTGGAATATGTGTAAATGCTGTTAATTTCTGTGCCATTCCTACAAATTCTGTAAAATAAACCAGTAAAAACTGGAAAACTTTAAATGCCTTAGTAATGGGCCTTCTCATTTTGATCCAAACAAAATGTAGGAGTTTTAGGTTAAAATATTAGAATTGTGATTTTACTTTTTCAGATTCTTTTAACCACCCTGTTTCTCTAATACATAGAGATACACTGGTTTTTTCTTTCCTTCTTTTTTTAACCAGATTATTTCTTTTCATTGTTTCTTCAAACAAGGAAGATATAGCTGTTGGAGCAGCTATTGTGTATAGACGAAATACATTCAGCCTTTTCAGACAGGTAGCTTATATATAGAAAAAAAGCAAGATTAGAAAAAACCCAAGGACAAGGAAAGGGAACACATACTAAGTGGCCTTGCATCACACAGAAGAGAGAAATCTCCAAAGCCTGCAGAGTGATACTTCAGAGGAGTAATAAAGCAAACAAGAGTAGAGTGCACAATAATAGAGTGCACAAATGGCTCGAGTAGGTACAAATAAAGATAAATTAATGAAATGTTCTTCTAAAAGAGACTGAATTATAAGTTCTATTCGTATTTCTAGTTATCTCTAAAGAGAGCTTACTGGGAAGGAAAAGTAGCAGTAGGGAACACAGAGGATAATATAAGAACTCAGGCTGTTACAATAATGGTTCAGACAGTTAAGAGAAGTCTGTATGGGGGGGGAAGAGTGGAGCTGGCCTATTCTAGTGGTGGCAAAATTCTGAAAACAGCTGAAATTACTCTGAACCTACACAGGGCTACGATGTACTAGCACCAGAAAGTTACAGAGAAGACTTCTTAAATATTACAAAATGTTTTTGAAGTATTTACACTCACTTTTGAGCAAAAATATATGCACTGACAATTACAAAGGAATAAACCAAGATTGCAGTGTATAGGTAGATATGTACAACATATGTGCTCCTGCCTTCAGATGCACTGTGTTTCTAGGATTCCACTTTTAAAAGATACAGCTGCAATTTTGTGGGTAGCTGGGATGTAACATCTTAAAGAGAGGATGCAGAGAATAGGTCCATACAATACTACATGCATTTTCAGACTCATTTGACCTCAGGAATCAAGCATGCAATAAGGAAGAAGGTGGGTGACTGAATACTTGCCCTCACCCCACACACCTGATATCTTACCACTTGAAGAAGACAGACTTAGGTATGTCCATGCTCCCCAGGGGATTCTTCCACTTACTAATGTCTACTGCTCTGTCCTTGTATCATCTCATCAGTGCTGGGGAAGCAAGTCACCCAAGTTTTCATCTGGAAAAGTCTCCAGCATCATCAGATTTCTAAGAAGGGGTGCTTCATGTATGTGAGGACATATTGACTATCTACAGTGATAAAAGAACAAGACATGATCCCAAGCAAAGTGGAATCAACTGATTCGTATCCACATTGCTTAACTTTAGACCCCTGTAGACAAATTTTGTTTTGGATAGAGCCAGCCCAGAGCCAGGGAGCAAACTAGCATTTAAGCAACAAGGGTAGTCATGAGTGTACTCCCCGACCGCTCCTTATCTAGCAACACACATATACTCTGTGGAGGGTGGATCAGAGAGGTAACCACTTGCTTTATTAACAGTTCACGTAACTGAAGAAGACTTGTAAAACACGTCTTTAATGTTTCAGCTGTGCTGTATCACAATGACTTTCCTTTTAAAACCATAATCCCACAACAGCTGTTCTTTCTAGGATTAAACCATGTCTTTTTCCTTCCTTCAGTGTAAACCAGTTTACAACTCCATTTTTTTCAGACCTGTATCACTATGAACTAGTAGAAAAGGAAACCAAAGGTTCTGTATGTGAAGGTACTGAAAAATAAGTTGATTCAAACTAGAGGAACCTGAAGAACTACACTACCCCCAATCTGACCTGGGTAGTAAATTCTGAAACAGTATAGAATTGCAGTGGCTTTGAAACTTTAAAGTGTCAATGTGTAGCTGAAATATAAAACTCTTCCCCACTCAATCGAAGGAGAGAAAGTGTAAAAACAGGCTTTATTTTTTGAGCTTCATTAGGAATTTAAAATGGACAAAAAAGTTCTAACACAGGACTTGTTAGAAGTCATCTACAAGCAGAGCACTTGAAGGAATAAAGTTAACTATAAAGTTATAGAGTGTCAAGGTCAGTAAGTCAATGTGATCAATATTTAAAGAGACAGTTTGCTTTAGTTCCTTATTTATTCCTAGAAAAAGGCTTTTTAAATTTTATCTGCACTTCACTGATATCCTAGACAAAACTACAATTTGACCTCAGGTATTTAACCCAGCAAATTATTATTTCTGAGCTAGTATATATTTGTCTATGCAGTGCAAAGGGCAATTGTCTCCACTTTTTTCAGTTCCAGTTCTCTATAACACATGATTAATGATCTAAAGTACTGACCAAGATTCAGAATCTTGCTTTATAAATTCAACTTGAATGTTTTAACATAATATTTTTATATTCCAAGCACTCAATAAAATAGATTATTATCCATTATTATAAAGATAAGAGCTTACAGAATCATTTTTCATGAGGTAAAACTGAAACTGTAGCCACAGTTTATCACTTCACTGTAGATTGTAAGCAAACCTTCAATTTTATTTGCAGCAATGATCTCATGAACTTCAAAGAGATTATTTATATAAAAGTACGCATAAGTATTTTTAGGATTGAGGACTGAGTCTATGTTTTTTTCATAATTATTTTCCTTTTTGTTTTATTCTTTGCTTATTTGTGGCTACTAATCTGATGCTTTAATAGGTATCTTTGCTAATCTTTTTCATATTTGCTAACTGAAAAAATATATGTATGTATAAAAGCAAGGTTCTAACTTGACAAAAAAGTGGAATTTTGCAGTGTCTTAAAAATATCATGGATTTTATTACCTGTCCATGGAAAATATGAAAGAAAAACAATTCAATTACATCTCTAACCCAGATGAAAGCTGGGGAAGGGGAAAATAATGTCATACACATTATTAAACAGATTTCATCACTGCAGATTTAATGAAAGATGCACCACACTGAACCCTGGCATTTCATTACTTATAAAAAAACCCAAACATATGCTTAAAGAAAATTAATGAGACTGAGATAGCCAATAATGTTTCAGCTTTAAAAAGTCTAAAGGAATAAAATTACTTTTATTCACTTCAGTCATATGTATGTAATAATGGGTTTTAGCAATATTATTTTAATCTATGCTTAAAAAGAATTCATTTCCCAAAGTGATAAGGACAGTGATTGTTTTCTATCAAGAATGAAAACATAATAAAATGAGAGAGAAATACATAGACCAAAAAAGCAACAGAAACCTCAGCTAGTACTCAGAGAACATATTGCTGGAAAATATATATCAATTTGTTGGCTGCAAAGCAGCTTTCTTGAACAGAAAACTCAGTTAAGAATAGCTGTGAGATAAGGGATGGATTTGTTATACCTGTTGTGATGCATCAATCTGTCCTTTTTTTCTAAGGCAGTATGTAGAACACACAAGTAGAAACTGCTGTTCTATACTCTTAAACAGAGTATTTGGTAAAATTCCTGTTATTTTAAATAAAACAAAGCACTCTCCAACTGAGGACCTGAAATTTCTTTTATGCTCTGTGCTTTAGTTGGCTGCTTCTGTAGTAGATAAGTTCATAGTAAGTCCATAGAAGACAAGTTTTTAGGATGTTAGAAAAATACATTGAAAATTATACCAGATAAAAGTCAATGTACAACTGAAGTGTTGACACTTAACAAAAACAAAATGCATTTACCAAAAGCAAGTAAATCACAGATATTCAGAAAGATAACAAGGCTATCACTAATGTATAACAGTAATGGAGAGACAGTTAATTTCTTTGCTTCTGTGCATGAGATATCTGGTCTGAATATTCTCATTATAATACTATATCAAACTATATCAAACTTACTACAGGTACAAGACCAATAAAAAAATAAAACCAACTAAAAGATCTGAAATGGTGACAAGATGAAAACAAGATAGATGAAATGTTTCTATTTGGTGACTTTCCAAACAGCAACATACAAAACCATGGTATATTAGATTACGCTGGATTGAATTTGATTGCAGTTAAAAATTAAAACTTAAACATATATAAAGGAATGGTAAATGCATCATAATTTTATGTAATTATGGTATCATATTAATGTTTTTAAAATTCTGAATTTGCAGTTTTCCTGAAAGCACCTGGAAAGTTGTGATGTGGAAATCAAATATGCAGGGTAGTTCCTGTAATGGCCATTATGTAATGTAAAGTAACGTATGTAAATGCATTTCATATCTAGATAAATGTATCCTCACAAAACCTTTGTTCTATAACTTGAGAATTGTACAGTATAAGAAAATGAAATCTAGACAATTGGAAGGTAGACTTTCTTTTGAATAAACTGAAGAGAATGGCAAAGAGTTTCAGTGCTTTTAAATTTTATCTTTCTATCAATCAATCAATACTATCAGGGTTATTCTCACTGAAAGCTTTTTAAGAACCTTAAACGACTGAAAGTCTTAGCCTACAGTGCTGGCTCAAGTACAGGTTGTGTCAGAACAAGTACGTAAGATTGCATGACTTTTTGACAACTTTGTTCAGCCGCTGTGGTTTTGTCACTCTTCTGATTCAAATCCAAGATACATTTAAAAACTAACAATAAATTTTTTAGACATAGGATATATTTTTCCAGTGCTTTATTACAATTATTTAATTAATTTTTTTAATAAAACATGCTTATGTCTTGGTTGTTCAGTCACTGGTCTTTCCTGGATTTCTCTGGCTATTCATTCTCACACTTTATCTTGATCCTATAATAACTTCCCTTTATGTTCATGGAAGACTGTAATGATATGATAAATTATCATGACTGCCCACCCATTATGAAAAATAAATAATGGGAATAATTAATTGCTAATTGTATGGAAAATTTGGGTCCTTAATCATTGACACTTCACCTGGAACAGGCAGTTAATACATAGGCAGTCTTTCCACCTACCAGTAAAGTCTTTTTTTTTTAAAGTTTACCTGCTACTTCAAACATTAGACCAGCAATTTTTCTGCTTCTCTGTACTCAGGAATTAATAGTAATTTTCATTTTATTTGATCTTTTTCCTTGACTAAAGCTTTCTGCTTGTAAATTTTATCTGTATTTTCAGACCCTCTCGATTGTTTGTTACACTTGGTAATGTATCTGACTTCATAATCTGAAGAAAACTGCGGAAACTTGTCAGGACACTCCTTCCTCCTTTGGGAACGTGGGAGAACAACCATGCTCCCTTGAAATAATTCTATCAGAATTACACAGGGTGGTTTCCAGAGTAAATCAATTGTAAGTTAACAATCCTAAAGTTTCCTCCTAAACTACCAAGAGAAACCAGCATAGCCGTTTGCCCCCATTTGATCTGCAGTTTCTGTAGCCAGACAATCCACTACATTCCTGTTTCAGTATTTTATTCAATGAACTCATGACTTTTTCATCATTTTTGCCTGCTTACTTCTCTCCTTCCTTTTGAGCCTTACCAGTCTTGAATTCTGTTTTGCACAATGTTTCGTTTCAACTGAAGAGATGAAAAGCAGTTCCTTCCATACTAAATTATAATCTAGTACTGGATGTACTGTCAGTGAAGATGTCTTCGAATACTTTCATGCTGAGAGCATGCCGAATTCAACTCTCCAGTTCTCACCTTCTCCAAATTTTTCACTAAATTAAGTAATCAGGACTATTATATAAAAATAAATATAATAAACTAGTAAAAAGCTAAGAATACTATCAGAAACTTGTCTTAAAGGAGGAGACTGAAGTTATTGGTCAGATTAGAATATGTTCTTGAGTGCAGCAAAGAGTTCCAGACCTGAATCCAGTCTCACATGGCTCTTAATAGAGTGGTAGTCAGGTAACTCAGAGAGGAAGATGATTTTCAAACATGCCTTTATCTTCACAGTTTTATTGGCTGACATAGCAATCTGCTTTTTATAACATTTCTACCAAAAGGTTGCAAAGGATACAGCTGAATATTTATGTTCTTTATCAGCTCTGAGTCTTGAACTTTCTCTTTATGATGAAGATATCTATTCTTCCACCTTTATTTTTTTCTCATTTATATCAAAAAGTGCTTTGAGGCATAAGCAGTTTCTTTAAAAACCACAAAGCCTAGTGAGAACCACATCTGCCAGGGCTTATACATGCTGCTATACACCATTTACTTAACGTTAATTGTAACCAGCCCATGAGGCACGGCCACTGATTGATGAAATTAATGGTCAGTTGCTGACTGATGCTAAGTGAAGCAGTATGATTCATACATATCTATCCAACTACGATACTAATGAATTGCAGGTCAAAACTGCATTGCCTCTACATGCTTAACAAAAATCTATTGTTAACGAGGCAACAAGGGGATGTAAGGGATGGCTGCTTTTACTACCCACCCCTGCATGAGGAGCAGACAGGGTACCTGAAGAGCAGTAAATTGGTCTTTCTCCTCCTTCCAACAAATCTCATTTTTAGCAATGGTACTTGAAGGTAGCCTGCTGAACTAATTTTCTGACTCTGCATCTTCTCTCATCTCCTCCACTGGTCTCTGTACAGAGGACTGGCCATAATTTTGTGGGGGGCAGCTCTCTACTTCTACAGAGATAAGCAATGGCAGTGCAGTTTAAAACACTTACTTTTGCTTCAGTATTTTTAATGCTCAAGTCTGTTTCTTATGAAACAAATAGCATCGAGACATGCCTATAGAGAGCCTGACCACTGGGCTAGAAGGCTTCACTTGCTTATTTTCAAGGGTAAGTAGCAGTCCTATTTGATTCTCTCCCCCTTTAGCTTCCTTATTCCTTATGAGACGTTTCATGCTTGCCATCTTTAATAAGAAAATATTATTGCCATGTTTCATATTGTTGATTTCGTTTTTACCAATCTTAACTTATTCAAAAGTAGGCAAGTAGGCACTTTTATACCACTTTCACCCTTCAAGCCAGCCTTAAAGGAAGTGAGTTCCTGTGCCCCGGTATTGAAATCACATAATCCAGTTGCTGATTTACCATGATCATCTTAAAAGTAGTCAAGCTGCGGGCTCCTAGTACTTGTAGCTGGAGGCAGTTCTAGGTCTTCATTCTTCTCTTCTCATAGTTAGAATCTCCCTAGCCTCCACTCTAAATGTATTAAATGGCAATTTTCAACCGTGTTTCTGAGCCATTCTTTAAGTAGGTTTTTCCCCTTCCCCAGTATGCCTCAAATATAAACAGATAGCAGTCTTCTTTTCAATCTCCACTACACAGGATATGTTCTTTGAATGACTACTTCTTAGATGGCCTCTACATTCTCCTATACCATTCTAGCAGTCTTTCCCTACATGTTTTCCGGTAATGCTTCTTTCCTAAGGACTCGTGACCAGCCTCCTACAGATATAGTTGCATCCTGTATTCTACACTTCCTAAAAAATATCAGTAATACGTCAATTCCATCGCTAATATTTTGCCTGATGACATCTGTCTCTCCTACAAATGTTATCTCATTCATATCTGGTCTGGCTACTTCCAGACTGCAGTAGAGGTGAGCTCTGCATGCCCTGCAGTCTTGGATTCCCAACTACAGGGATCAAAGAATTATATGGAAAAACCTATGGTCCTAATCTGAACTTGGCAAGTAAACCAGTTAATGGTTGTGTAGTCAGTCTGATAATATATCAGAACGCATTTCAGCACATTGAAGGTTATGGTAAATAATCTTGGGAGCAATAACAAATATCAAATGGTAAACTTATTATTTTATTTTTTTCTGTTGAAAGCTGTGATCAAAAGATAAACCTGAAGCAAACGTTTAAGTACACATCTTTCTTGTACAAGACAAACCCCACTTCCAGAGAAGACCACACGGGATCACAGCATTATCTAGTCAACTTCAATCAGTCTCAACAATTGATACTGAAAGAGTTACAAGCATTATCAATTTAATTTTTATCAGATAATTCTGGAATTTCTATGTGGAAATTAAACCTATTCAGGAAAATGTGTCACTAAATATAAACAAGTTTCAAATACATTTTAAGATTTTGTTTTCAAACTCCAGTGAACACGGTTAAGGAAGTAATTATTTCTGCCTAACTATCTGTCTCCTGAGGATGAACAGTTGGTGGCATCAATTATTCAATGAATTTCACATTTTTTTCACCTGCAAAAAGATTCTCAGTCTTTCAAGAAGCAGTTTTGATGGACTGAGCAAGACACATGTACACTATAATTTTTCACTACATTATAATAAAGTGAATGTTTTCTAAATGTCACAGTTTAAATTTCATGGGGCATGAAATCTACTTTTGAAATGAAATCTAAAGCCCTTTTCCAAATAGGGAGTCTAATCTCATAGTCAAAAACACTTCATATTTTCTGACATTATTAACCTTGGAGGGCTGCCTGTAAGATGATAACGCTATCTGACATATTAAACCTGAATTTGCTTTATATAATTATGTTACAGAATATTTAAAATAGATAAGGTTGCAAGAAAAATATTAGTGTGCATTTAGAATTATTTTCATTTACTAATTATAAATCTAACTGCCCTTAATTTTGACATGTTAATGTTAACACAAATACTAACAGATAACTTCTAAAGAAATTATTTTTGGACTAATCATACTGCTTAATGTCAAAAAAGATAACACTTTGCAGTAATATCAAGGAAGCTGAACATTAAATATACTCACTTGTTATTGAATCTGTAGTACATGTTGCATTTTCTGTTTGCAAAGGAAAAAAGGACAAAGATTTTTATCACATTCTAAATAGTTGTAATAGCTCTCATATTTATATAGCAATCCATAATTAATTTATTCATTATTGTGACACCTAAAATGAGGCTTTTTTTACACTGATTTTAAAAGAAACATATAAACAGAACTGAAGATTTTCACAGGCTTCAACTCTGAGTATCTAAAACCCAGACTAGGAAAAAAATAATGAGAAACCCATAAAACACTTACAAAAAAAGCAATATGTCTTTGGAGGCTATCAGGTCTTGATAAGAATAAAAAAATATTTTGTCTTTGGTTTTGCTTTTGAACATTATACTTGGTGCTATTTCCATTTCAACAGTCTGTTGTATAAGCAGAACAGTAAGATAGATGTATAAAAACAAAGATTACTTTTTATGTCAGCATAGCATTCTCCCTTGATGCAGAACAAATAGTAAAGACTTTGATCCCATGTTATTTAATATCTTACTTTACCATAAAGCAGCCATATATTCAAGGATAAGACAACTTGAGAAAATAAGCATGAAATATCAATTGTGTTCACAGGGGTTTTTTTAGTGGAAAAGTACTGGAAAGTTACCAGCTTTTCTCATGGGTATCAATAAAATGTGCTGCCAGTTGCAGAAAACAGATGTTTAACTGGAAAGGAAGAATAAGCCTGGTAGTTTAGACACTAGGCTGAAATTTAGAAAACCTGGATGTAATTCCTTAATTCAGCACTCCTCTCTCTGCTCATATCCTTGCTAATTTGGTCATGATCTGGTGTCCAGTGACTTCTGCCAGAATGTCCGAAGATTTAGTCTTGGATCAGGTCCTTCGTATTCCAGCTGAAAGAACTGTGCTTTTGCTTGTCCTTTTAGTCTTGCAACCTTCGGTTTACTATTTTTTGCAGGTAACACACCTTCCACAGTTTTGTCTAGGATAAAGCTGCACTCAAATCATTGTGTTGGAAACAGGTGCAGCATTCAAAAAAGCTGCTACCATGGAATGGTTTGTATCTCAGGTGTATCTCTTACCATGGGTGTAGTGGGATCCATCCCCATCAGAAGAAGCTGGTAGCTCTCTGTAAAATCTTGTTGAGTTTTATTTCCCTCTTGGACTAAGGGCAGATGGCACATCCTAACACCAATACCAACACCATTACACATCACGGGTGGAAGTGCACCGCAGCACAGGGAGCCCAAATCTCAGCTGGGTTTCCCCTGGCTACCCCTGAAGGCACAGAGGTGAACATGCAATGTCATAGGCGGAGCAGGAAAAAGTGAGTCGCTTGGTCCTGCTACCCCATTTACTCTGTGATTTAATGCATGAGGTGATTTTTGAGACTTTATTCTGTAACTGTGGTCTTTGACCCTCCTTTTTATAATGAAATTGAATGACAGATTTTTGGTGCTGAAAAAACAAGGTCAGTGACAGCGCTACGGAGTTCCCACGCTTCCATGCACCCATGCTGCAGACCTGAGGGGCTGAGTATTGGCTGCCCCTGAGCTCATAGAAACAGGCATATGGCAGCATGGGCTGAGCTTGAACAGAGGCAAACAGGAGAAAGCAGCAATTCCTTTAACCTTGATCATGGTAATTTTGGGGCATTCCAACATGTAACCTTTAAATATCCTCCTTGAGTTAGTATTGTCATAACTTAAGTAATTTATACTGGTTTTATTTTGTATAATACTGTTCCCTTAAACTTCCAGTGTCTTACACATAAGCACTCATGCGCACAAAAACACCCCTACCACAAAACAGCCTTATGAGATCCCCACTAAATAACAAGTACTTGAACTTCTGCCACTTGCAGACACTCATTTGCAGTTACCAGCCATACAAGAGCAGTGCTGAGAGCCCTCTGTGACAACTCCTTACCCCACTTCAGAAAAAAAAAAAAAAAAGAAAAAAAATTAACCAAAGCATAAAAGCATTTTTATCAGCTGTTTAAACTCCACTGTATTTGACATGAAGTAGGCAAGGACTGTTCACATGATCCCTTGTACCATCTTCAGATATCGAAGTCTAGAAGCATGCAAGGACAGATTCAGAACAGCTAACTTCAGACTTGAAAAAGTTGCATTCATGTCTGATGCCAGAGACTCCCTTGCTGGAAGAAAGACACGCTTCTAGGCAATTCAAGGGATATACCTTAAACACACCTTAGGAATGGATTACCCTTAGGAAGTACATATCTATCTTACATGGCTGACAGAGGACTTTAGGCTGATTAGCTACATTTAAGCATCTGACTTTCAGATGCTTAAATAAGGACAGATTACGCCAATCCAATTCATCTACAGCTTTAATTGGTGCTATGAATTGCTACAATAGAAACACCTAAGTAGTGTGTTTCTAAGAAACGTTACTTTCCTGCCATTAAGAATCTTAGAGACAAAGGTGTTAACACCCATTAAAGAAAAATATTTTATCTAATATCATCCAAGGTTTATTATGTGAATCCCAGATTCAAAGTCCAGTTATACATGCTGACACAGGACATCCTTTTCCACTGCCAGATAAGGTAATAAAAGACAGCAAGGCACAGAGTAAGGCATAATATCTGCCTGAATGCTGTAAAACCTGCAGGAAATGTAAAGTTGTTGTGACTGTGATACATGCTAAAAATGCATGTGGCATGCCACAGGATATCTGTAAAGTACAGTAACCAAAAATGTTTTGAAGATGTCAGATCAAGGAAAGTACATTCCCATTTTATCGCAAGCATTTTCAAATTACATTGCTGTCTCACTGTCATGAATATAAAGCTCTGACTTCCTTTGGTTTTCTATATCACTTCATGCAGATTTTCTACAAAATGCTTGAGAGACATAAATGTTTACTGAGTTTAGCCCTATCACAGAAGCTCCAACTGAGCTTTCATGCAGGGTAAAAAAAAGTATTCATTTGAACAGCACTGGCTTTTATCACATTTATTATCTGTTGTCTTTGCTGCTGCAATCAATAAGGTGAATGTCTATGCAAATGAAACATTTTCAGTGCTGAGCTGAGACATATATCTTGCAGGAGGTCACCGTACAATCTTTACCCATCTGATACAGACTGCAGTATTTTGCTGTTGAAATGTAAGGTGTCTCTGAAACTCTTACTTTCATAGACCAGGTTGTTAAATGAAAAAGTAAAATTAAAGCAACCCATAATTTACCATAGTCCAGAAAATTATTTCAATTTAATCTTGGCATAATAGATAATTTCTAACCTGGCATACAAATAATTGCTAAAAACTGCAGTCGTTCAATTTCAAGGGCCTGGTGGAAATGAAAAGGGAAACAAAGGGAGACGGGCATTGCAAAGGAAACAAATAAAGCAAAGATCAAACTTGAGGTTTCTTTCAGCCTTCAGAGAGGACTTTCTAAGGAACAGAGAAAGGAAGCACTTCTTGATTTAGGTCTAATAGGATGTGGCTCTGATCCCTCTCTTATGTTATAAGGAGTCAGAAAAACAACTTATTTATATCTTTTATGACCAGACTCTGATGAGGGATCTTGCTTTCATTAGGTATGGTTTATATCTAAAATCCTAGGTTAGTACTGTTTCATACTGTGCTTCTCAATATAAGTTACTCTATAAGTATTAATATTACAGGTTACATAATTTTTATCTGTGTTCTTTGCAGACAAAAACAATCCCACAAATGTCACTAACTTGCCAACTAACCACACCAAGCTAGATCCTCTGCAGGCTCACTCCGTTCCAATGAATTCGTACTGTAACACTTGAGAATAAGATCAGAGCACTTCAAGGTGTTTTTTTCCCCAATATTTCTTGTTTTTCTCTATCATCTAATGGTAGCTTGACAGCTGAAAACTCTTAGATCTTGTACCAGTGGACCTTTATAGCTAGCCAAACTGAAGTAGTATTACTGAATTAATGTATTTTGAAGTGAGTAAAATAGAAAACAAGTTTATAATTATCCCCTATATTCCAGAACAATGCAAAAAAGACAGAATTAAAACTCTACTAAAAGCCAGAGTGCCTTGTATTTTTTATATCCTTGCCTTAGCCAACAACTATAAAGAATTAATTCTGTACTATCTAAAAGTCTCCCTCTCTTAACCAGATCAGGCCCGAAGCTTTGAATGCTTCACACCTGTTTGTACTGAGAGGGGCGCATAGTCTGTTGCTGCGTGGTTTTGCAGAGCCTGGCAAAATGAGACTGTGAGCTCAGCTGGGGACCCTGAATGTTCTTAAAAGGTTTTTCACCATGTCGTTGATCATAATCATTGATGACAATAATAACAGACAAAAAGTGATGGCAGTGGAATCTCTATACATACAGGAACTCAGCAAAGCATTACAACCCATTCTGGTAATTTGTAATCATTATAACAACGCTAATGATAATTAATAATAACAACAATAGTGATACTAACCAAAATGTTATGTCTAGATGCCACACTTAAAAAAGTTCTATTAATATATTTGCTGAGACTTTGTGCTGGTTTTGGCTGGGGTAGAGTTTATTTTCTTCATAGAATTCAGCAATAACTAAGTCATCCCTGCATTATCAACACTGTTTCCAGCACAAATCTAAAACACAGCCTGATTTCTGCTGGAAACAGTGTTGATAATGCAGGGATGATTTAGTTATTGCTGAATTCTATGAAGAAAACTAACTTTATCCCAGCAAAACCCAGCACAGACTTAAAATAAAATTCTTTTTAAACTCCAAATTGTTGGACTTGGTGCCTAAGAAGATTTGTGTGTGCTGAAGCCTGCAGCAGCTGCTTAACATTTAATGGATGCAAATATCAAGAATTTAAGGGTCCCCTTACTACTCTTATTATAATTTACATGGCAGTTGAGGGAGATAAGCTGTCACCTGAAAACCCTTATAGAGCACCATTACAGCTTCCAAACTGAAGAGTATTCTGCAGGCATGTGTATCTCTTCTAACTTGTATTTTGCAACCAATTACATCTCGTGCCAAAAGAAAGGGAAGGCAGCTTCTCTCCAATATTGTGATTTCACTTAAGCGTGTTCCTCCCTTCTTGAATAAAGCCTAGTATTTAGAATAAATACATCAAAATTGTACCTTTATACACCTGCCAAAAGCCCAGAAAGACTTTCAATTCCTAAGAGAGACTGCTGCTTCTCATAGTAATGATGATCTTGGTGTGAATGCATCAGATAAGAGCACTATGTAAAAATACTGGCTTCCCTTCTTTCCTTCATCATTCAAAAGGAGCGATGAAAAAAAAAAGTATTAATACATTTGACTCAGATTCCTTCCACCTCATTTCAGGCTCCTAAATGCAAGTGGGTAATTTTTCCATGCTGCTTCCGTTGCCAGCAGGGAGGAATTTCCAGAGGCCAATTCGGATTTCACTTGTGCTGAGTTGCCCTCTGGAAGTGTCTCTCTCTATTGACCACAGGGATCATGCACCCCAACACCCAAACTTGTCCAAATTCAGGACCAATCTGTGTCTTAGTGAGCATAGTTTATTGAATTAAAGCTTTAGTATGCCTACTTTCAAACAAATAAGTATTTAGAATAACAAATTTATATACAGACAAGGAAAACCAAAAGTTTTTTTTTTAAATATCCCCCTAAATCCTTTGTGAATCTTGTGTCATTTTGGTAATTAAGGCCTGACTTCTGAAGAGAGTGAAAACAATCAGAATCCCAGGATAGTCAACAGCAACTGGTGAAAAAAAGGACATATCCTCTTTCTAGCCCATATTCTGCACTCCTGTTTCAGTTCCTGCCCTGTATCCAATAACTAATTCTAAACATAGGGAGTGTTCCCAGAGCAATACCAGGGCTGGTATTACCTTTCCTAGCAGAAAGCTCTGACTGCAAGACCACAGTCCTTCTTGGGCTGTCTCTCAGTGGTCCATGGCCCACATTTTATCTCTGTCACTGGAACAGCTTCCATTGGGACAGGGAAAAAAATATGCCCATCTCATCCTTGCAGTATCTTATATTTTCTACAACAGTCTGAAGAATGTAAGAAGCTTACCAGTCTCTGCATCCCCTACTCCAATTTTAGAACAGCATTTTTCTCTCGGTGATTCTGAAAGTCTTCCCTGCCCTATCCCTGCCTCTTCCCAGTTCCTACACACACACACTTTTATTGCTCACATAGCATTGGAAAGAGTTATCTTCAAAGTTGATCTAAATTTTCCTTCTTGTTATTATACCTGTCTTTCGTTGTTTCAAACAACTTTTGGATGAGCATATTTTGGTTTTCTTTACAATTTAAAAAAATGTGTCTGTCTGAAAATACACAAGAAACAAGTATTATTCAGACTTACAGTGAGGTCCTGGGGCTTGGATTATATGTGACTTTCAGGTCATGTCTACTGTTGAATTCATGCCACATCCACAACATATAAGAGCAAGCCCACAGCCTACTGTGAATTGCAGAGGAAGCAGGGAGTTGGACGATTTGGGCTCACCCTACCCTTGAATGTAAGTCAAAGACTATTTCTAGCTGCAATTTAGACACATATACACAGTTTGCTGAAGTGACTATACTGACATCCACTCAGTGTAACTGTCCTGCCAGGCAAAACACCAATGCTAGTATGTCTCAACAAAGCAAAGCAAAGTAAAACAAAAGCAAAACAAAAAAAGCCCCAAACCACTATATAAACATCTAAAGCTCTTTCCAAGACCTAATTCAGTATAATAGCCCAGGATGTTCTCAGCTTCACCAGACAATTATCTTCTTGCTTGAAAGATGACCATGAACAAAATGCATTCAAGAATTTAAATACAGTGAGCAAAATTAAATTAGCATGACTGTGCAGAGTCAGTGCAGATGGACTAGATCTACAGGAATCTCAATGTTTAATTTTAAATAAATTGCATAATTGCAATTTATTTTCAAAATCTCAAATTAGTGCTGGCAGTAACATTTTAATATATGAATACAAATGGAGACACAGTTAAACATAGGGCCTAAATGGAATCAGGCAAATAAAAAATGAGAAACCACTGCACAGCAATCCAAAGCAAAAGAAGCAGAATGCAGATTTATATAATGCACCACAATATCTAAATGTATTTAAGCAAGACAAAATGCAGTCCAAGGACTAAATCAAATCCTTTCTCTTTGGGGACAAACATTAATGCACTTGTATTTGATTTGGTTGATTGTCAGAATTTTTTCCTATCTGGGAAACAACAAAAATCAGCAGACAGTTTTTTTAAATGTCATGAATTTTTCTGGCCCATATTTTGAATCATCATTACTGAAAAGTGCTAATGGCTGAAGACTACATTTTGTTAGCTTAGTAACAGGCTGGATGATGTCTGAGTTTTGTTGACACCTAGAATTCATAATTGATAAAGAAATAAGATGTTACTTCTGTGCTTTCTTAAGACAAGGTTCTTACAAGTCTCACAAAAGGTGCTGAAATTGAACACTAGACTACAATCACTATTTTATTTTCTTCTCAAGGCCATTTTATGGTTTACAGAAAGGATCAGCTATTCCACTATTGTTCATGGAAATGTTTGTCCTGTGAAATCCCCAGCACCCCAGTAGTCAGCAGAGTTGCCAATAAACAGAGATGAGGGACAACACCTCAGCCTAAGTGGCTCATGACAGAAGGTTTAGCATTATTATAGACATCATTTCCACTGTGTCGTTTTTGGTTGGTGGTTTTTTTTTCATTCTGTGAGTGAATGAAAAGCCAGGATTGCAATGCCTTCTTGTAATTAAATTTAAAATGTGCTTTAGGTGCTACAAATCCCTAATTCAGCCTTTACAGGACATAAAGACAACTTGACATTCAAAATGTAACCCTTATTTTTCTTTATACAAATTAATTCCTTGCTTCTTATTTTATATACTGATTGTAGGCTCTAAGAATGGTTTTTGTTTTGTCTTTACGGTAATGTGCAAAATGGGAATACTGGGACTGCAATTCTTAGATTCTATGATAATACAAATAATTAGCCATAAGAAAAACAGGAAACAAAAAAACTAATTCAGTTATTCCATTTTTCTTATGAGGGATGAACAGGAGATTTTCGTCTTTGTTCATTCGCTAAAGGAGCATAATTAGATGGAGATTCCAGACACTGTATGGCCCTCTAACGGGAATAACACATACAAATGATCACAGAATTTGCTATTCCTCTCTACTTGGCATTGCAAAACGCTGGTATTTGATGGACAAATACAAATTAAATAATATTAATTATTATCAATAATTAGATCAAATGGAACAATTTTTAATTTAGATAGAAGGTTTGGTGAAGAATGAAATCTGTAAAGAGAGGGATAATGTGCTTTTTTACATTTATTTTTAATGTTATTAGAGTAAAATACAAAACAGATTTGGATAGAATCCAGCGTCACTACTTTAACAGATTTTGCTCTCAGTTGCAGGAGAAGAGTTCTCACCCTTTCCATTCACAGTGGTAATTGCTATATAAAGTGGTCAGGCTGTTACCTAAACAAGAAGAATTTATCACGCGTACAAATTCCAGTACATATCCTTGATTCCCAGCAATATCAACCATACAAATGTGTATCGCCCTTGGCTAATCTGACAATACAACTATCTGATAAGCAAGGACAGAAGGAACGATGAAAGAAAAAAAAAAAAAAAGAAAGAAAATGGGATGTATTTTCCAGATAACATACTTGCTTCCTACAGTAGAATTCTAAAGAATTCTTTGAAGAATATTGGCACAGCAAGACTGCAATAATGAAATATAAATTGTATAGAGAACAGTATAGAAGTTCCTTCCAATTTCCATTGTAATTCTACTGATTCCATTGCAAGCCTATTAAATAAGCATCCACCATTTCTGTATTCAAACACAAAATTTATATATATGTGCTCTCATGAGAGAGTTGTGTGTCACCCTTTTGCAAAAGACCCAAATGTACAGAAAATACAGCTAACAAAATACTAGAAGTCCTACTACAGGAATTAAAAAATCATCAGATCACTCTAATTACAAGGTATATTTCTTGGAGTGTGCCCTCTCTACTACATATCCCTGCGTGTCTCTGCATTGCTTTAATTGCCAAAAGAAATTCTCTCACACACACACATGCTTGTCTCCTTGGGAGAAGCTGACAGTACAAATATGCAGTGGATGTTAATTATTCAATGCACTACCATAAGGCACTCAGGTATTATGATGATAAGCATAGTGTAAGAGCACATTTAAAAAAAACAGAACTGACACTGCAAGAGTCTGACAAACCTGGAATAAACCAAAAGCAGA
Source organism: Falco naumanni (assembly GCF_017639655.2). Lineage (NCBI taxonomy): Eukaryota > Metazoa > Chordata > Aves > Falconiformes > Falconidae > Falco > Falco naumanni. The sequence goes on from NC_054055.1 coordinate 54,563,675, forward strand.
AGCAGCAAGCAAAATTAATGTTTCTACTAGACAAGTGTTTTTTAACAGATTTTGAAAACCTAGTGTCCGTGCTTCTTTCCTGTCATTCATATTAGCACTAACCCTTATTGTTTTGCAGATTTATTCACTTTTTCTTGGTCTTTCAGGGTACATAACAATTATGTGCCTTTATGAGGTCATCCATGGCTCAACAAGACATACAGTGTCTGCCATGCCTCCATTAGCTGTCACTGAAAATACTTGGGTAATACTTTAATTTGTTCTTTAAAATTCTGCAACTGCAACTCTGTTCTAATCAACTGATGTTCTGTATTGTTGCATAAAGCTACCAGAATAAATTAAATCAGGTTCAGACAACATATTGCATGCTACCTCTAGCACAGTGCTTGTTGTATGTGAAAGCAACTATTCTTTTATCAAAACATTTTTGCTTTTACTTAATTCCAGGAAAATGAAAACATAAGAAACGAACAAGTTTGACTTCAAGGTTAATGCAACAGAAATCATTTAATTCTAATCCATTATCATTCTAACATGATTTTTTTTTCAGCATTGTAACAGTTTAGTTGTACTTAAAACATAATTGTTTAGGAAAAAATAAGATTTTTAACATGCAGATTCTTGTAAACACTAACCGATTTTTTAGAAAAAAAACCCCAAACCCTCCTGTTTAGATACTGACAAAAGTGCATTGCAAAGGAATATGTAGTCTACATCTGCCATCTAGTGTAAGAAAAAAAATACTGCAGCTTTTCTACCTGAACCAAAATTTAAACAAACAAAAAAATTATTAGATTGTCTTTACCATTTAGACCTATTGCTGAAATGAAATCACGATTTATTTACATACACGTTAATAGAAAACGGATGACAGCATAGATGTACTATAAAATACATTGTTTGGAAAAGACATTTTCAATTTGTTGTAAATTTTAAAATGGGGGCTCAAACAGCACAAAGAAAATGAGCTTATAGTTTTCGATCTTGGGGCAGCACTGAGAGACAGCATGTGAGTAACCATTATAAGCACCGTAAAGAAAGTATGAACTATTGGACTTTTTCTTCAATGCTTGCATACTTCTCTTACTATATAAACATAATTGCAGCTTTAAACCTCATTAATATATCCAGCTTCCAGAAATAGCGGGCAAAGATAACTGTAAGTTGTGTCACAGTCTGGTTAACTGGGCAGCCCCTACAGATATGTCCACATGCCAAGAAGTCGCCCAAGGAGAGGTTTCAAGCACTGATTTCCCTACCACATATACCATTTTTTAGCTTTCTCCCTGGACCCGTGCTGTATCAGTCCAACTACATATCTGTAGGTCTATAGGCTTTGAGGTCATGGCTCCTTCTCTGACTGTCCTATTTAGCAGCAGAGTCCATTTGTGTCAACTGACTGCAGTAGTGGATAGTCTTCTTTTACCTGGTAAAGCCAGTAATAACATTGCCTGGGGAAGGAGATGGTGTCAAAGAGGTATTACTGCTGTAATATTAGAGCTTTCTTTAGAGCACAGGCAAAAATTTAGTTTGGACAGGTTTGGGCGTGTTCCCTGTTGCATACCCATCAAGGGACCCAGATACTGAGCAGTGAAGAAGCTTCTCCAGTGGTCAGCTCTTCCTAATGACTTCTCACTGTCAGCTTTGGAGAAAACCAAGATGACTTTCTTGGGCTCCAAAGACCATTTTTGAGAATCCCATCTGAAGAAAAGCATTAAAATAAAATCACGTCTACCTGGAATAAGACTGTGACAATCCCTCACAGAGGTATTACTTCAGAGCCTCTTCTCTGCAGCATTCAAAAATAAACATCTTGATCTTACCACACAACAGAAATTTGAAAGCTACCCTTTGACAGACTAGCACCTGAAAAAGACTATCTTCTAGCTGAATTAAATTTACTCCACATTACAAATATCAGAATTATTTCTTTTTAAATCACAAAAAAAACTTCTAATGTGTTTCTACCTATGAATATAATATTTTGCATTTTGAAGCTATGTATCTATCTAGCTATAAATTTATAAGGTATTTCTTATCCACATATAGTTACAAAACTTTCATATCATTCTTTGTGTATGTGGATGTCTCCTAAATGAGCCCTTTACCTTGAAAAAGAGCAACTTTTACAGAATGTGTTTCATTTGAAAAATGTCAACTGTTTCAGGAATATATAGAGAATATATATTTTTTTTATATAAACATCTTAAGTTTTATGGTTTGGTTTGTTTTTGGTTTTTTTGTTTTGTGGGTTTGTTTTTTTTTTTTTTTTTTTTTTTTTTTTTTTTGAAAATATTGCTCAGAAGGGCTTTTAAAGTGTAGATATACAATGTATCAGTTAGGGGGACTACATCAAGCTAAATGTAACCTGTTCTTTCCCTCCTTTGCTCCTGGCTCCCACCCTCCACGTCCAACTATCATGCTGGTCTTTCTTCGGGAAGCAATAACATTTCCACTAAAATACCAGAACAAACAAAATTACTTTCATTATTTACTACAGTTTTCCTGGGAAGAAGAGACACCAAGGATTTTGCTTTTGTTAATACTATCAGCAACAAGACAGATCAATGTGACAGACTGTTTCCAGAGTTATCTGATGAGCACTTCATCCTCTGAGGTGCTTGTTTTCCACTCTTTTGGATCAGGGGGATGCTGCCACTTGTTCCTAGATCAGATACCCATCCTTTTTCTCTTTCATGGAGACTGGGGAAGAGGAAAGCAGAGGGTGGTGTACACTGCACATCATACTTTCATACAAAATCGGGCCATGGCAGAAGCAGTCATATAGACTCAAAAAGTAATCTCAGGGCTGGCAGCTTATTTCTGTCCCACTTGCTGCTGCTTCTCAGGTGATCAGTGAAAATCCCAACCCCTCTTACATCCTAGTGCACTCAATTCTGCTGAGAAAAAAAGATGTGAAGGAAAAAAAAAGATCATACTAATGTAAAAAGGTCTATCTTTTGCTTGAAACCCAATATGAGCAGAGTGTCTGAATTAATTCTGCATGACAAAAGTCCTCCCCTAAATATGACAGGAAACTACATTACCCAAATAATGAGGATTCCGGCTGAGGTAAGTCAGGGAAATGCATGGACTAGTGTAATCAAATACAATGTCTTGTTTAACATCTGAACATACAGACAAGTCCAATAAGGTTCAGTGTTAATCAAAGCACATTAGAAGATTTTGAGAATATTCAAAAATTAATCACGTTTTGCACAGAAATACCTGTCCTAAAAATTCAGTATAGTCTCTAGGGGATTTGCTGTATATTTCTGAGCAGCAGAGCAGGTGCAGCATGGTTTATAAAGATTTGCTACCATAAAAATGAAGAAGGCAGTGACCCATGTAACTGCATATATAAGGCTGCTACCTAAGCTTTGCATTAAGAGGAATTTCCTTCTCTCTCCCTGTCCCTCTCCCTCTGGGGAAAGGTATTTGAATTGCAGATAGCATCACTCATCATAATGAACACTGCTAACCACCTGAGTATTTCAGGTACTAGACATTAATTTCAACAGAAAACTACTCTAGCAGAAGATGTAATATCAAAGAAATACCCCCTCAGTTTTCCTTATTTAGAGTTTGTTTCTACCTGCTCTTTCCATTTCGGAAGAGCTCTTCCTTGAGCGCTGTGCTACACCAAGAGGCATTGGGAACTTCAGTACTCATGGAGAGGGTCGCTTTGAAAATCACAGTTGAATGCAGTCGAAATGCCCAGCCTCACGGTGCCGGGGGGTGCCTTGCTCTGTTCACAATTCAAGTGAAGCATGCATATGAGAGAAATTACATATGCCCAAACTTCTGCCTCCCTTCAGATACACAGAAACCGAAAAGGCATTTGCCTATTTAAAACAGGTTTTTCACTGCCAGTGTACTGAGAAGACTACGCATCTGGCTTTTTTCCCCTGAACAATTATTGCCCTCAAAACAGTTAAAATTATAAGAATATACAAGGTAACTTTTATTTTTATTTTCCACTATGAAGGACTGTTACAGCACATCTTGGTCTGAATACCACCTACCATTTGTTTTTCATAATTTTCAGTCTGCAGGGTGAGTGTACAAACACCCTTTCTAACATACAGTTGCAGTATCCCCCTAAGGCAGCCAACTAGCTGCAGTTACTTGCTCCCCAACTGCTAAGTTTCTTAATTGAAGGAGTTAAACACGAAAAGCAAGAACAAGTTGGTATATTTCTCCTTAAAAGGTGTGTGGTTTGCAGTTATTTCTACAACTGCCAAAGAGTTTGAAAGTATATAGTTATTTTTTTAAAATATTAAGAATGTTATCTGGTATATATTTAAGAAAGATGCATGTCATAGAGACGTAACCCTCATTGTAACCATGGTAGGAGGTAAAGAGTTGCTTCTATTTTTTATCTTCCAAATATTGATCCAAGGCTTCACTTCTCTATTTCTGACACAGAACTCAAATTTGTATCTTATGTGCATGTATAAACCTTGCTATTTTTGTCCCAGAGATCTATTCTTTATCACAACAGGGCTAAATTTGGCCCAGTACTTTGCTGAAAACCATGGCAAATAACTTTTAGAATAGCTGGTGAGCTTCCAGGCATTTTTGTCTTAGGGCCTCTTTCTTCAAAATTGAACATAAAACAAGCTAGCAATGAAAGACAGAAATAGATTATAAATAAATGATACTTTAAAAAAATTAATCAAGCTTCTGAAGCCTCTGTCTCAGACTGACTTGTGGTTTTCATATGTCACTTAAATTAACCTATAACTAAGGAAACTAAGAAAAATAGATCAACCCACTGAGTGTTGTGGCCTTCAAAAAGACAGGACCATGTTATAAAAGGACTCTCTGCTAATATATTACCAGGTCTCAGGGTTACCACTAGAAAACGTAACAAAGACACAGATCCTTTGAAAATAAAAATGTCCATTGTTACAATCACAAAGAATGGACTAATTCCCTCCACTCTCTTTTCTCTAATCCTTGGTCAGTGAAACATTCTTGCTCCTAGTTACAAGGGTAATATAGCTGAACTATTCACCTTACGTTGCACTATGAGGCTATAAAAAAAGAAAGTAAAAAGCTGGATGCCTTACTCTGTTTTCCACATCTATTGACAAAGCAAGCCGCACAGGTACTTTCTCACTTAGAATCCCTATGTGTATTTTTGTCATTCAGATTAAATGGATTATCCCAAGTAAAACATGCACACATACAGATCAGTTTCCTCCCTGCAAAATTATAAAGCTGCTCTGTGCTGCTCCTGTGTAGCAAAACAGTGATTGTATCAGTGAATCCGTCTCCTTTAGGATCCCCTCTTCCCCAGGGACCACATGGATGGCACACATCTACTGCAATTATTCCTATACTTCAAAACCATTCCCTTTTCCAGGGAGGATGGCACTATGGGGAGTACCCAGCTGATTATACACCCTTATTTTTGAACATGAAGACTTCCAATGAGAAAGTGAGTCTTCAAAGGACTGCTAGACTCATCATCTGTGATTTACTAGCTATGATACAAAAGGTCTGCATTGCTTTTAAATAAGAAATTTACCTAGAAAATTCACAGCATAGGAAAATCAAAATGGATTTTAAATACCATAGGACAGGTTCTCCTGAACTCCCCTGAAATTCATAGCACTCTCATACATAAAATATGGACTTCAGCTACCCACTGGGAACCAAGGCCATATAAAGAGTGATCCATCCTGAACTTATCAGCCAGCACAGGGGGCAGGACGAGCAAGAGACATTCAAACAGAGTTAAGGTAATTTGTCTGCACTTTTATTTTTAGGGACAGCACTGCAAAAGTTATTAGAATAAGTTTTGAAAAGTAATTAGTTCCTACAAATAGTGGTGTCTCCTCTGTATACAGTTCCGGTAAGTGTACAACTTCATGTCAGTAGCTCTGCACTAGTGTGTACACATCTTTCAATGGAAATGGAGACTAGATGTGATGGATTCCACAGCAGATCCATAAATCTGCCACAAAAATGATTCAACTTTGTAATGGCATATTAAAAAGAGATAAGTAGTCATACACAGCCCTTTACATGCATTAAAACCTTGAAGAATTCTATTTTACTTAAAGTGATCTTTTTCAGATGTTTCTACTTTAAAGATAAGAATTATGGCCTGATACGTTACTATTAGTACTAAAATGAACAGAAAGATGATGTCATTTGACAGGAAATACTATGTAAGTGCTTCTGTCTCAGAATTAGTACTTCTAAAAGCCTGCTCTCTGTTATTACTGTTTAAAAGTCAATGATGCAACACCTATGTGTTTTACTCCCCTACAAAGACTGTGGCCAGTGAGCATAGATGTAAAATGCTACACAAAAATTGTATTATTACTATCATTACCATCATCATCATCATTATTTTTATTATTATTAATTTACTGTGCAAATGCTTACACACAAAGCAAATCAACAAGGGGGAAAAAAAACCACATGCAGCCTACAGCAATGGCTAGATATCACAAACGAAATCATATTACTATTACATACAGTACTACAACAGTGTAGCCTTCCCCACAGACTGGAAACTGGTCCTAGTGTGCATTATGCTTTGCTGTACCAACACAAAGGACAGGGTTGGTCTCACCTAACCTGAGATGCTAAAAGCATGAGCTGTACACTGCAGGCTCTGTGTATAATCCAGGGAGAAAAACAGGCAATTCTACAGTACAATCCATCTGATTTATTTTGGACCTACAAATTAGAGTAAGAGGAACTACACCCTAGAAAGGGGCCTAGGGTGATTAGATCAGACGTAGAAGTCTGCGTTTGGCAGATGAACCCCACCCACGCTGTCTGCTCTGGAGGGCCCATCATCTCAACAGACTAAGCAGGCAAAGGGCAAAAGCTGAAGCACTGGGAAACTATAGCAGTGCTCTTATGGTTCACTGCTCTATACACTGAACACACTGGCTTGGGGGGGATTTTGGGTCCATAGTGTCCTTCTTATCTTTAATTAAAGGATTCTGACTTCTGTGAGTGAATTTGTCCTGAATCCAAAAGTAAAGAAATACAAAAACCTAATAAACCAGTATTATCTCCAAAACTGACCTATGCTATAAAGCTGTCTTCATGCTTCACAGAAGAGCCTGTGCCTAGAATTTTGCTCCAAGCTGGCTCATTTCCTGGTACAGCTGTAAAAAAAAGATTACAAATGTGGTCACAATTTGTACTGTCATTACTCCTCTACAACCAGCACATTAAGGTTGCAGTTTACCTGTTATTGTAAGACTCAGAACATTTTAGCTACTATTTTAGCAAAACTGCCTTAATCATGAAAGGGATGGATTGATAACAAATTTTAAAAGTCTGGGATTTGGGGATTCTGATGGTCATTTTGAACTCAGACTGAATCACAGCATGATAGGCAGGGTTAGAGTGGATGGAAGAATGGTATCTATTCCTGTGATTGCAAAATATAAGACTTGTATTCTATATTAAAGGGTTTTTTGAGGATGAAAAGTTATATTTGATGCTCATGTTGAGCTAATAATTTTGTGGGTTAAATCTCCCTGAGGCATTCCTGGTTTTTAATAGGGATTCTCTGAAGGGAATAGAATAGCAGTGAGCATCTTGCATAGTTTGCTGACTGCTTCATAATTTTTTTCCTACTGCTTCTAGAAGTTTATTACTTTTCAGACAGTTTATTCCTTTCTAATAAGGCTATTTCAAAAGTAGTGGCTAACGTACTTAGGAGAAGTAGGTGCTATTGCTGTAGGACAGCTTTTTTATGATAATATTAAGCAGAACAACATTCATCTGAGAGCAACGCATTACACTGTTGCTTTCTATACAATCTCCAACAGTAAAATCATTATTAGTATTTTTAACTACACAGAAAATAGGCGTCTCTGCATACAGTATTTCACATTTAGTGCTCCTAGGTTCATGACTTTGAGTATGCAGAGGATAGCATTTTGGTCCAATACTGAGAAAAGAGATCATGTTAGAGTTCTTGCTGACATGGCATATACCATATAGCAATCAAATTATTTCCACAGGGCGCATAATTCTACTACTGCATTTCAATAGCGTTCTAAAGTACAGTGGCATAAAAGAGGTTAACTAAATATCAAGTCTCTGCAAAAGCAACTCATAAGCTAATATTCTGTTCAACAGGGAATTTTAACGGGTAGCTAACTTCAGGCACACACTCGTTAATTTTAGTGGGCCTATTTGAGCATATTTGAAGTAATGTACTTCCTTTGGTACCCTAGTGAACTGGGGCTAAATGAATAAAAGGCTATTATGCAACTGAATATACAAAGGTTATTATGCATTCTTGTAGAATTGGTTTGGGTTTTGAAGAATATACAAAGGTTATTATGCGTTCTTGTAGAATTGGTTTGGGTTTTGAAGAAGGCAAATATTCTTCTCTCCCTAAGATCTGTTAAGTGGACGTTGCATCCACAGAGTATAAGTGGACTATTATAGCTTTTCTAGAAAATGTGAAATTGGAGTTTTGCTCTAAGGGTGACAAAATCCTTCTGCTGAATTTTCATGAATAAAATTAAATTTTCAAGATGCTATATTCTTAAGGTGGCATGTAAGGAGATTTTAGATTTAATGTACAGCACAGTCATATTTGTATGCATATCAGACAGATTTAACAGAAACAGCTACTCATTTGAATTAGGGCAGTTGTAATTAAGACACACATCTACAGACATGCCACCAGGGCTTTCCTCAGACAAAAGCTCAGTACTATGCAAGTTCCTCAGACAATGCACCATGCACGCTGAAATAGTATACTCATACAGTCCAGTAGTTCACATATGAGCTCTGGTTTTTGTGATACTAATCATCCCACTGTTAACATGGATTATTTTGGTGCTGGTTTAGTATCAGAAAATCCTCACTGTAAGCATCAAAGAGTTAAGTTGGGTATTCATGGCTTCAAAAACCTGTAATCTTATTGTTTGAACTCCTTACCCAGGTCCTACAAAAGCATGTCAAGCTGACCCATAGCAGTCAATTCTTATTGCCCTTATCTAAAAGGATTCCCTGCTGCAGAACAGTCCTGTGCTGCAATGGGAATGGCAGGAAACCGAAAACAGGCTCTTCTATAGCAACAGGAGCTTCATTTATAGTGCACACATACTGTAAAAGCAGTCCTGGGTTTCCTACCAGCATGCCTGAGCCTAATTACACCTGCTGTAGTCCTGAATCACCAGCCAAAGGCCTAGACTAGTACTTCAGTGCCTTGCTGAATTTAAAGAATAGCTGAGATGGAGCCTGCAGACAACTAATGTGCTCTAAGAACAATGGGACGGTCGTTTCATGGGGTGAACTAAAGGATTTCAAGGGAGCTGCCGCAGAGACTACACATTGTTGTGGAGCAAGAGGTACTGTTTTGTGTACTGCACTTCACTTTTAAGACTTACACTTGAAAAATAAGCCATGCAAACCCAAATAAAACACCAAGTCTCCTGGACTAATTTTTAATGTCAGGGTGTTTGGTTTTTTTCCAGCTGCTGCTTTTTTTTTCTCCTGTATTTAAATCTATCATTTTTCTACCTTGTAAAAAACAGACTGCCTTTCCAGTTTTCCTTCTTTCTCCAGTTTACTATGGTTTCTTCATCCCCTGTGTATTTGTTATGATTCCTAACACACTCACTAATCTCAGCCCCAGATGCTGCTGCATGGCACAAGTGACAACTGGGGGCAACATTCTGGTTTGCCCTCCATAGCCTGAAGCATGTGCTTCTTTTGCACTTCACCTTTCTCATAATGCAAGGGTAGAAAGACTGGCTCCTGGGAAAATTCTGTCTCGAGACATTCAAGTCACAAGACTTGCTACTGGCACAAGCAACATATCTTGCTTGTGAAGGCCAGCACCCCCTGTCAGGCCAGGATCCCCACCTGGTGTGGCTTTAGAGAGGGGAGGTTCCCTTTCTTCATGTAGTTCTTGCCATCTCTGGTGTCCTAACAGCTGCATTCAACATCTGGAATGTGTTTTAAGGCTTTCAACCAAATAAAAATATTTATCTAATTGTCAGGAAAGCTGCAAAATCCTAGTGTACTGTCACTTTCTTACAACTGCCTCTTAACCATGTTGTAACACAGGTATTTGTGTTAATCAGGTAAACGATTCATTTTGTCCACAGCTTCACTTACACGCTCTGTTAAACTTTTCAGTTCTTCGTTCTGATAGAAATTCAGTTTTGCATAAAACACAACTGTAACTGTTGACTGAAATCTCTCTTCCACTGAATAAAATAACTGTTGAAAATGTAATGGAATAGAAATACAGACCATAGTGAAAGTCACTGACAAGCTACACACAATTCCTAGTTTTGTAAGATATTGTAGACAAACTGCCGGGTACTCCAGCCAGTGCAGGACATTTTACATCTCCGTGGCACAGAAAACAAAGTAGATAGTATATTAAATTTTCAAGGGGTTTGTTGGGACAGCAGACTAATAAAAATAAATCTGTATATTCTAGAGAAGAAATAATGGAGTAAGGGGGATCCTCATATAAGGATTTAAAAAAATCAAGGGAAAAGAAAATCTCTGGTTAAATTACCCTAACCTGAAACAACTTCAAAATATAAACATGCCTTTATGAATAACAGAATGCTCCACCATGCTTGACCACACTTTAAAAGCTTATGCCAGGATTTCTCTTTGGATAAGAGGTAAATATCTCCCATTATTAAGTTACTTTGCCCAGAAACTCCAACAGAATCTATATTATAATCCCAGTGAGAAAGCAAGGTTTCATTTTGTCTCTGCATATGAAATACTGCTAAATAAAAACACTCAAAGCAAGGAGCTTGAACAGTGGTGCTCTCATCACCTGCATGGTTTAGCTCTTAGCCACTGAGGTTGGGTTTAGACTGTGCCACGTAGCAGCTGCTGGGGCACTGCCCGGGCATAGTTCAGGGGACAGTACATGCCGTCTGCCATTCCCAATATGTAGTCTGAACTAGACTGCACCCAGTTTGGCTCCCTTCACACTCCATATCTCAGCAGGATTTGCAGAACTTCAAGCATCCCTGCTGGCCCTCATGCCACATCGCAGAGCTTGCAAAAGATATTCTCAGATTTATGGTATGAAAATACTAACCCAGTGGGCTGCCCTCATATCATTTCAAACAGTTTGAACTTGGAAAAAAAAAATAAACCACCAACAGAAAGCCCACAAAATTATAACTATGTCTTAGGGACAAAAAAAGCATGGCATGAAGCCTAGAAGAGATCCAGAGCCAAGCGAAATTTGGTTGCAGCCAAGATGTAACATTTAGCCTCGAGGCTAGAGAAAGGTCCCTTACTATGTTTTATTTAGCAGCAGAGATGCAGTCATTGTATACATCTAGTTTATCATCTTCTCCTCAATGTTAGTTGAGATTTAAGGAGAAACGTGTATTAAAAACTTGCATAGTCACAGCTTTCCAAATTCTAGCAAGCCTCTGTTTTAGGATTCCCAGGTTCAAGTGTCAAATCCAGACTACTGTGCTTGATAGCTGAATTTGTTCGGTGCTCTTTTTGGACTAACACACACTTTTGGCTTCCAGGACATCTTGTCACTGAAGAACCCTACAATTTAATTTTTCTCTCTGGAGAAAAAAAAAAGTCTTTCTGCTTTTTTAAAATCTACTGTGCAATTATTCCATTGGGTAACACTTTGGATTTTCTTTTCACTAGAGAGACTTCATCTACGGAGCTGCTTCTCTCTGAAACTCTTTCATACTTTGGTCCATACCTCCTAATATTTCTTATCTTCCCTGATTCTATTGTGGGGGTTTTGTGTGGTTTTTTTTAGTCCTGTGGTCTTTAACTGTGTGCATTAATCAAGGTGTCGGTGCATTGTGCATGGATGCACTATAGCACAACAATGTTCTTTCCCAGTAAGTCTAATAATTCCAACATGGCACTGCATTTTGATTGCTATTGAGCATTGAGTTGATGTCAAAGAACTATCACAAGGTCTCCAAGATTTATGCTGGGAGGTAATAGATAAACTATGGCTTAATTTTGTACATATAGAAGGTATGTCAACAAACTATCATCTGCTTTTACTGTCCATTTTTTAATAACCTATAAAGCGCATACCCAGGAAACTAATTATTAACTTAAACATAATATCAAGGTACAAGAGGATTATACACTCTGAAATATATCTGAAAAATATTGATTTTCCTCACGCTACTAACTTCATTGAACAAATAATATTTATCTACAAGAATAAAATGTGCACTTTCATTAATGTTCATTAAATAGACTTCTCTCTCAAGTCTATGATCTTGTGTAATACTGATGCTGTAAAGCTGATTCTGACCACTCGCAAGTTACATAAACCAACAGCAGACTAACTTGATAGTTGATAGACAGTTGATGAGTGGTCAATACAATACACAAGCTTCTACTTACAAAATACAATAGTGGCTATGAGGAAGCACAATTCCCTATCATTAACAGTACAGCTGCAGCTGCATCTATTTATTTCTCCATATTACTCATAACAAAACAGTAGTGTTTTCTGTCCCCTTTGCACTCATGCAAATGACTTCACAAGCAACAAGGCAATGATGAAGCATTCTTTTTTTGATTCACTCTTGTTGTATGCTCCCTGGGACTGTACAAGACAAGCCTTTCATCCTACATAACCTACTTTTAAATGGAAAAAAAACAATTGTTAAAAAACAAAATATTACATATTAAAAAAGATTGTGTGAAACAAATATTTTCATTTTAAACAGGTAGGAACAAAGAAAGAACTTTCCTGTAAAAATAAATTCATGTAACAACATTAGTTCAACAGCAAAAAATAACAATGGAATTCCATGTTTCAGTGGTTTCCCAGAGGACCAAAGAAGTCCCTATGGACCTATACAGTGCATTCCTGACAGACAACAGCAATATGACATGCATTTAAAGCAACTGAACAGAGAAAGCATCCAACTTCTTTTCAAAACAAATTCATAATGTATTTAATTATACATTAAATCTTTTCCTTATCAAACTCTATAATTTCCTATTCTCAAACTATAATTCAAGTGTAAAATAAAAGGAAACTTTTTTTATGTCATAATTCAACTATCATTTTATTTCTTTTCTACTGAATTACATTTCATTGAGCAATAACTGTCTTTATCTGTACTTAATAACTCATTTTTCATATCTTACAAGTGCTTTCAGGGCTTTTGTATTGTGTTTCTGGGGGTTGATTTTATTCATTTCTAATATAACCTTTTTACAGAATCTCCAAAGAATAATTCAGGGAAGGAGTTGGCACAATAATGTGCCTCACGTTGAAAAGAGCTGATTTTTGGAGAGAGGGCCACTGTGAGATGTGAAAGTTATCATTATCCTTATAGGGTCAATTCAATTTAAAACTTCTGAAGTTAGTTATGCACTTTAAAAGGCATTCCAAAGAACAGAGGAGAGACTATTTGGAGCTTTCAGAAAAGGTATGAAAAATACCCACATCTTTTCTTATATTTGTTTCACATATTACCCTTGTGTAAATAGAAGTATTAATTTCTATTTAAGAGTAGGTAAATACTGAATAAAATCAGAAATTAGAGAAACAGCTGTCTATGATTTTCTAGGTGACTTCATTGGATCTCAAGATATGTAAAGGTGAAGCAACTTATGACGTGTCCAAACCTCAGAGCAGCACCTGAGGGACCATCAGCTCTCAGACTCTCATGGAGAAGGCGGCAAAATGGCGCTTTATTGAAAGACACAGGCACGTATATACTAGTAGCAGAGCCAGCCCTTTGTGGGTGGTTTTCTACTTAGTTCCTACGTTTCCATCACAACACGTGATCTTCCACATCGCCACATCCCTATGGTACTACATAAAGGATCTAGGCAAAAAGAGTTGCTTTTAGTTCAGTCTTTCCTCACTCTTGCTTGTGTTATACAGATGGGCTTATTGTCAGTTGGGACCACTACTTGCCAGTGCATAGACTCATCATGCATTTCTTAATGTTTAGAAGAGTCTTAATAAAAGACATCAAAGCATAGTGGAATTCAAGCACTGAGGTCAACCCAGATATGTCCAATAAACACTAGGTTTTCTTTTAGTTCACAGCCTAAGGAGAAACCCATTGCTTGTCCTCTTCTGAAGTCACTGCATACCTGCGTACACCATTCACAGTCCTGCAGGTGGAGCACAGCCTGGGCTCTCCCAGCTATGGACTACAGCGGGAGAGCTACAGGATCTCCACTTTCATTTCTGGATCAGAAGCTGTATCCCATTTGGTATACGCCATAGTTAGGTACTCACCATTTGAATTAGAATAGTTGCAAGTATTAAAATCCCATATTCTTATGGACCTTAAGGCATACTTTTTCTTACTGCTTAAAACACTATAAATCTAATTAAAGCAGATTCATGACAATTATTTCAAACTATGTGAAGCTTATAAGGTACATAAGAGGGTATTTTCAGTCCAATGATGCTTAAAAATATGACAACATAACACATGCCACTCTTTTCATTGCCACAACAAATTACAGGGCTTGGTTGGAAAACAAAGAATAAAATACTTCAGAGGAGTGGTCTTTTTGGTGGCTAGAGACCTGCCTAATCAGCGTGAAGCCCTCGTATCATGTTTGGCATGCCTGGAGCTTTTTGATCAGTGGAAAGTTAACAGTGAGTTTGTCACAATCTTGTGCTGTGTAGTTAAGTAATACTGAACCTTTAGCCTTATCAGACTAAATTAAAGGCCCTGCACCCATGTACATTTAAATGTGTCATAGAATAAAAGATACAATTTCTTCATAAGAGCAGAAAGATGTTTATTGCCACCGGCATTCACCTTCCTTTCCCTTCTAAGAACATGTATGCACAACCCTTTGGGATGGTAAATCATGTGCAGCCTGAGAGATGCAAGTTCAAATCTAAGACCAGGAAGAAATCAACTTTAGTTAGCTACTACTTGGTTATGTATAAACAGACATCATATTCTTCTCATCTGCTGAATCAGGCACTAACTTTCACAGTTTTTCCCCAAGTGAAATGGTTAAATTATCTGATCCCCAATATGAAAATTTAATATTTACATACTGGCAATAGGCTTTTCAAGGCATAGATTAATAGCAGAAAAAACCTGCCCAGACATAATTACTATATTAAAAGACAGCAGGTAGCAAGTTTTTGGAAGCATTTTTACTTAGAACTCAGCAGAGGGTAAAATTAATTTCTCAATTATCTTAAGCCAACCTGTTATTATAACACACTTCTGAGTCACAGGTACACTTATCAACAGCATCAATTTTTCACTAGATTTCTCCATTTTTTCAGTCTCAAAACTGTTAGATAGACCTACTGGTGAGCATTAATCACAGTTAGCATTGTACAATTTTTTTCAAAGTATACTTTTTTAAAGCCAAACCATATTACTTAGTAGTAGGAGTGAGAAAATGTATCAAGAGGAGTTTTTTGTTATTCACTTTTCTTACCTCCTTCTTGTTCTCCTCCCACTTCCCTCTCATCCTTACCCTTCTCTTCCTCCAGGAAAGAATCAGACACAAAATTCCACAATTTATTAATTAAATGGAACTGTGGTTTATCAGAAATTAATTAAAAATGTAATATTGGTGAAAACTTTCAAATAATGAAATACACCTACTAATGTATTTAGACATTTCTGAAGCCGATTAATTATTTCTTTCAGAACAAAATCCCACATCCCACAAGGCAAGATGACTGACAGTACTCAGTATGTTGCTGACTTACTCAGCATCTTGCTCACAGTAGCAGACCAATTTAGTATTCTTTACAAGTTCATGAGAGTACTCAAAGGAGTGAGCACTTGGCAAATTTACGTGTTGAGCCTTCCAGTAATCATCTTGCAATATCTAAAAAAGTAAAACATCGAACATCTGGATTTGTCACTTTCTGTTTTAGGCAAGCAGGGTGATGGAGCTAAATAGTGGTTTAAGTAATCTGGTTCTCACAATCTTTATCTACGGAGAACTCTCATTTGGTTCATTGGCAGCTATGTGACTAGTAAAAGCCACAAAATAAAATAAAAAAAGAAAAAAAAAGAAAAAGGAGGAAATAAACAAATCAAATTACTTTCAGAGACAGGCTACAACATTGTGATTTTGTCTAGGATTAAGATTTGCCAATGTTAGCTGTGGTAAAAATTCACCTTGCCTTGCATAATTATAACATTAAAGACTTTGCAATTTCCTGGTTATTAATAATGAAACTACCATTAACATCTTAAACAGAAAGACAGCAGAAGAGGAACAAATGCACCTCTGGAAGGAATTAACTGATTCTGAAGATGATTAAAGAAGTGGGTGGAAGCTTTTTATTAAAAAACCTGAGACTGAACTTTCAATTAATGAAGTATAGCTTATGGGTTTTGGCTTGATTAATAAAGGTTGTAACTGAACAAAAATGGTGGAAGTAATGAAGACAAAGTAGAGCTTGAGAACAGATTGCCAGTAGTAGAAAAGGTACAAACACTGTATATTCATTTTGAAATTTAGGGAAGCAGAATATCAATAAAAGCCCTGAAAGCAATTAGTACCTCCCATATTTTTCTTTTCCCTGATAACATGTGAAGGCCATCATCTTAGTGGCGTGTACTGAAGAGAGGCAAAAGTGATTAAGATACAAAACCAGTCGTATTACTGAACAGGGTGAACTCCCCACTTCACCGTAATTTCATAGCTACAGCTGAACAGCTTTGGGTGCTGCAGGCCTGGGGCAGGGTCCTGTATGATGTATGGCTTACTTGCCTTATAACTATGGACACACTTTATCATGTCCATTGAGGGGTGGCACAGGTATGTGTCCAGGTAGACTGGCACAGGCTTGCCCAGGCCATTGCCGGAAATTTGCTGCTCTCGGCCAGTGCTTGCTATGTGCATGCCTAGAGCAGGCACTGGAAGACTCATAAGTGCAGTGAGGACTGCAAATGATTCAGCTTAGAGGAAACCCTTCTGTCAGTTTTTCCACTTTTCTTAGAGCAAAAATGTTATTATTTCTTCTGCTTACCTTTAGCATCTCTAATACAAAATTTCTGCCATCCTTTAATAAAACACTTTGAGATCTACTAATGCAAGCAACTATAAAAAAGCATAATGATATTATGCAGGTTGTTTACCTGCATGAAGTTCAGAGGCATCAATGAGGAGATAAAAGGCAAACAGCACTGAAAACAGTGTACCATGATGGTAGCCAGTGAGTCTTTCTTACTGCACGCCTTAAATTTCAACAGTCATGGAAATAATAACGGGAGATCCAGAAGTCTTTTTGTTGAACAGAGATAATAATATTTAAAATTGTTTAGCTTGTGAAATTTTAGGTCTGAATACAGTATTTTTCTTCAGATTATTGATGTGTGAATCTTCACAGTTAATCATTGTATGGTTACTTATACAAAGAAAAAAACCTGTTACTTCTGTTTCTGTAGAGTTCTTCCATACATAAACATGTGGATGCACACACACACCATGGAGACAATCTTGTTACAGTACCAAACTCCATAAAAAATGAAACAAAAAAAAAAAAAAAAAAACCAACAACAGGAGTTATAAAATAGCTATTAATTTTCATTCTTCAGGGTGTATATTAATGAGGTTAGAGGAAAAAACTTTTTCCCTTAGGTACACTGTATCTGCTGACTGAAAGATTTCCTGCATCAACTATGTGAGATGGGCCAGATTTAACGGCAGAATAATGACTATGCCACAGGTACAATTAAATATGACACTTCCTGTGATCCCAATCCCACACATGAGTAATGAAGAGCTAAATTTTGGTTGTTGTGGAGAAGTAATTTGTCACCTTTTTTATTTTTGCACATACCAAAGGGCAATTATGTACAGTAGAGAAGTAGTCTTGTTAAATAACCTCATTTGGAATACCAAATTTGTGTCCTGTGACATGGGGTTTGATACAAAACCCAAATATCACTTCTTGGTCAGCGTATGACAGAAAGTGGGAATAAGATGTTATGAGCAAGTGAGAATAAATTGTTATGGATTCTACTTCACTGTTGCTCTTTATTGAAAGAAATGGCCACCTTAGCTCAATTTTATTTCTTGTTTGTATTTGTAATACTCAAACATTTGAAGAGCTCAACAGTGGCACGCCACACTGGCAGTATTTTAGAGGGCAAGATTACATCTTCATACTAGTTATGATTATCACTGAGAAGAAACTTAATTCTCAGGACACCTTTTTCTTTCCCTTTTTTGTTCCAGAAAGATTGGAGAGCAAGTATCTGGTTTAGACTAATAAGAAGAAACATTACTTCCCTGCACAGTTAATCCCATAATAACTTTTAGGGTTCTCAAAATTAAATAAAGGAATTAAGGTAATAAACTGTGTAAATGGGCATTAGAGAAAGAAACATTTTAAAAATCAAAAAAGAGACGGAAATTAAATGAAATTAAGAATTGCTGTCAAATATAATAAAAGACAGGTGTTTATCAATTAAAAAGGATGATTGTTGTAACTGGGGCAGCTGAGAATGGTAAGAGAACAGCTGTTCCTCAACGTTACTTCTATATTAACAAAGAATGCTTGTTTTTCATTTGCTTTCCTGAAAATATTGCATTACTGCTAACTCATAAAAGAAATTGGAAGCTAGTGGTAATACTTTAATTAGCAGCTTGATAATACTATAAAAATGTGCAATAAAAATAATTCCTGAACATTTGTGCACTGGTCTTAAACATCAGTGGGGTGGCTATTGCATAGTTATTCATTAGACTGACTGAACGTTAAACAATGCTTCCCAACTACAATTTCTAAAGAAACTGTCATATTGTGGAGGAAACAGAAAGTCTCCCAGAGGATCATCTGTTGGCTTAATGAATGTGCTTTCCTCCCTCATTCTTTCTGGTCCAAGCAAGCCCTAATGATACAATACCTCATTTAGCATTAGTCTCTTTTCCAGAAGATATTTTAATGACCAGGTACTTCACATTGTTTATTTTCCAACTGGTGAAACATTTAGAAGTATTATATTACTACTCCAGCATTTCATAGCACTAAACTCATAAGGATGATTCACATTTTATCAGGGTAGTTTAAGAGAGGTTGTCTAATGACAAATGCTGACATTACATACATCCAAACATATAACAGATAAAAGGTAGATTTTTTGGCCTCAGCTTCTTATTATTGCCAGTGCTAATTTGTACCCTCAGCTTGATTGAAAAGGCATTTTTATACTCTTGATTGACTACCCTACCACCAAAGAACTTGACAGCAAGCTGAAGTCCTCTTCTGTAGAAAGGAAGACTGGTTTATGTCTACATCCAGAAGATATATTCTAGGAAAAGTAGGTACAGATCACACAGATTATGTCAAAAACCTCTTTAAAAACTAAGTGAAACGTAATGATGAAAAATACACACAAAATAAAATAATTACCTCAAACTTATCTGTACCTTGTGAGATTTTATGGGGTTTGTGGGGCTTTTTTACTTTTCTTAATCTAAGTCTCCTCTGTTTTGGTGTCTCTGCCCAGCCTGCTTTTAAAAAGTGTGAGAACTATACTGGCAGAATTGAACAGCCCGAGAAAAGGCCTATGCTGTTCTGTGATAACATGCTCTAACACCCAAACATTAGGTGAGAAAGTACAGACAGTAGCTGTTGATTGTATTGGTTGCTCCAAAGAAGAGGCTGCAGGTGAGACCACACCAACCATTTACTGATTCTCCTCTGAGCTGCCGTTGCCAAAAGTCCTCACCTAACCAGGATGGAGCTCGCTACCCAACCCCTGGCAACCATTCCCCCCGACGCACAGATACACAGTCACTTTGTGTTCATGTCTTCACCGCTGTTACGCAGTGTTCGCATTATAAACTTTTTTCCTTGTACCGATGCTAATCTTTATACTCGGCCTGTGAAGAAGTAGGCATGGCATGCTTCCCTCTGAACTCACTTGACATGCCCTAACACTTATCACAGCAACTTGGCCAGTTTTATGTTGTTTTTTTCATTCTTGAGTCAGGATACATTTCGAAGTTACCTTTAGTTATTTACATCATTGTTTCACACCATTCTTGGTGTATGATTGTTCACAAATTTAAAAGAATTATCAGAAAACTATATCTCAGTGTATTTGTTTATTTTTATGCAATTGGAGTTTATCATACATTAACTCATCTGAGGAAAAAAAAACACTGATCATTTTATAAAATATACTAAACAAAAATGTTCAGAAGTAAAATATCCCTATTTAGTCTTAGCTTGTTGAAGTGTATTTGAGCCGAACTGAGTTTTCTACCTTCAGTGTCATTAGTTAGATCTAATAAAGCACATACCTGTCTAAAAATCAGAGATTGCAATGCATATCTCTTAGATGCCTCAGGGGTGATTTAAGCTTATATACTACATGAAGAAAACATTGGGACAAAGGAAAACATTATTGTGTCAATGTTGAACTGGTTTATTTCTTAATTTCCTGAAATTAAATTGAAAGTTTAATTCTAAAAAAAATTGTACTGATATTCAGTCAACAAATGGTACCAAACCATCAGCTTCTGATGTCACTTTTTGGATGGGAGATAAAAGAAAATAATAAGATAATGGAAAACAAGGGAAATGCCAAAAACAGGTGAGAATAATCTAAGACAGCAGATAAATTTCTCTAATGATTGAGGCAAAACTTTAAGGTGATATGGCTTTTTCAGTCTGCTTGGATGAATGGTCAAACAAAATAGTTAATAAAATTAACACTTCTTTTGCTTTCAGTAACTGATTTCACTAATAATTGTTTAGAAATAACCATTTAAAGTGAAACAGCTTTACATCATAATTAGCACTGTAAGTTGGAATATAATTTAAACATTTAGAAGTACACAAATTGCTTCAGTAGTATAAAAAGGTTTTTAGTATGAAAAGTAACTTGGCACTGAGTTTAGATGATTGTATTGTCTAAGACTTCAATATTAATAGTGCAATTTAAAAAAAGACATTAATATATTTCAGTGGTTCTAAACAAAGTATAAATGACAAAACCAGTATATTTACATAACCATGTCCAATGTGTTTGACATTCTGTTCATATAATTAATAACACATTGAACTTGAAAGGCCTTTCACACAGTGACTCCAGTGTACTTTGCAGTTATTAATAAAAACAGATTTCATGACACCATATGAACTAGCAAATACCCTGAGATGAAGCTGTTCTCACTGAAGAGTGATCTTGCTCTTTTTGTACCACTGACCTAAATGAAATGAAAATTTTACACTTGCTATTATCCATACCTGAGGAAATATAATTTATTCCTATTCAAACAGAGTGTCTATCACAGAATAAGATATTAATGTCGAGCCCTCCCTAAACTATTTTTAAGACACTTTACAATCTGAATACAATGAGAACAAGGCTTTTTAGCAACTGTATTTCAGCATGGTGAGTTAAATGTTTTAATGGTTTCATACTGTTACTTTCTCACAGTGTACACAATAAAAGTGAGTCTATGCCAGAACAATATTTATTTTGATTCACCAAGAGCCATTCACTTAACAGCAGGAGAGATGCCTATATGAGGTATTTGGAACTAAACTTACCTCTAGGGTTATGCTTTGTATGGGGAATATCTTAATTAAGTTCCATTGCAATATTGAAACTTGAGAATGAGGTCGTAGCCTGCTGTAGCACGAAAGCCTTTAATTTGCACACTTGTGTTCTATTGAATAATCAAGGAAAGTTTAATTGAGTACTCTAGAGCCCTGGGTGTTCAGAGTTTCTATGTACTTATATTGTGTTCTCTGTGCTGTGGTTTAACTTCACATAGTTATTTAGGAGCTCATTTAAGGCAATTAAAAACTACAGCTGGGGTTTTGTTGGACCGGCTGTGCTCAGCCTGGTTGGGTAATTAGACTCAAATGGATACCTTGCACCCACTTCAGCCTCAGACTAGCAAGGCTTTGTGTGTGAAACAGAAAAGCATTTCTTTTGGTTAGTGTTTTTATTCTTACAAAGAACAAACAAATACAATCTTCACTTTATGCTAGAGTGATAAAAATTATTTCTTTGCTGCTGATAAAAATTCACACTATGGTGACATTTTACAAAGAACCCAAAGTAGCATGTATTCAAAATATTTTGGCACCTCTTGGGATTTCTTAGTATTGGCCTAAATGCCATTTTAGATTCTTTAAGAAGCTTACTAGCCTCAGACCTCAATAACTTGAAATGTTATTTGGGGCTCACAAAACCACAAAAGTGCCATTTATCTGTCAGTACTTCCCTAGGTCTAAAACGTAGGTCCTCAGGAGCCTGTCTTAGCTCCCGGGCATCCTCCAGGCTCTTTCATTACTTATGTAAACAGCTTCTGCAAAGCAGGTAGGCTGGCAGCTGAGCCTCTGCTTCCAGACATGGCCACAAATCCCCAGGCAACATCCTGTTCATGGCCATCAAGATTATTTCACAACTATGTCCTACAGGGATTTACAAACTATATACTGTCCTACCTGCTCTTCCTCAAGCAGCTAGGAGGCACAGAGAGGCTCTCTAGGGACATCTGTGCTACTAGGTAGGCAAGGGCCAGGGAGCCAGCTCAAGAACTGAGCACTTGAGCATTGAAACTGCCCCTTCCTTTACTCCCTGGCCATGTTTTATACCATCCCAACTCCCTTAAGGATAAACCTGCAACCTATGGGCCTAGCCCTCATCAGCCTGCAGGCAATCAGTGCCACCCATCTTGTGAGGCAAGGGATCAATTTTTGACTCAACGATGACAGGCCATAACCACTGAGACTTTTACCTGTTGCACTGAGCTTCCTCCTAAATGCAGCCAGGGAAGGCAGCTGGGTCCATGCTGTCCTGTGATAGATAACATTCAGAGGTTTAACTCCCAGCTCTCTCTGAGGAGATGTAGAACATCCTCAGCCCACAAATGCAGGTTAGTTTAAGGCAGAAAGCCCTTCCAACTCCTTCCTGAAATTGCTTGGAGGGGCGGGGGGTGGGGGTGGGGTGGGGTGGGGAATCGTCCCATAAGAAAAACAAAAAGGAAACACAAAACTGATTTTACAATCTTGTAGTCTGTCCTTGAGTTGACAAGCTTCAGCTGGAACACAGGAGACACCAGGTTTAAATCATGTCCCCCAGATACTATATATTTTGTAGGAAGTAGAAGTTCATCCAAGGAGATGCACTAAGAACAAGCTGCCTTAAAACATGCGTAGCTTGGCAAATAGGGAGCGGTTTTAG
This sequence comes from Falco naumanni, assembly GCF_017639655.2. Classification (NCBI taxonomy): domain Eukaryota; kingdom Metazoa; phylum Chordata; class Aves; order Falconiformes; family Falconidae; genus Falco; species Falco naumanni. The sequence continues at coordinate 54,586,834 of NC_054055.1, forward strand.
AAGGCTGGAGCTAGGATTCAAGAACCTACTCCAAATCAGTCAAAATAAAGGCTGAAAAACAATGTTATGATCTTCAAAACTGTCTTAAATCCTGTTGTGCTGCTTCATTGAGGAAGAGCCTGAGGGACCCATCCTCCTCTTTAATATTTTCTGTTGATTAACTTACACGTCCTGCTTTTTAATATAATGACGTCTGCTAAACTCATCCTCGGAATCTGACTTTCCCCAGGCATACTCACAGACACATGTATCTCAGAGGATGTCAAATTGCAGAAAATCTTCTTGCAGCAGTTCAATGCACTGCCATCCCTAACTATGCTGAGTACTGGAAGTAGTATTTTTGTCCCCCATTTGGTTTCACAGAGTATGCTTCACAGGCTTGGTTAGCCTACACTAACTGATGCAGCAGTGTCACTATACACTCCTTGATCTGAGCTCCTTTGTATCTTTCCATAGCATTGTTATAAGGTATGTCAACATTTCTAAAAATAAAGCATCACAATTTCTATATCAAATTTGGGCTTCTGTCTTTAGTTTTCAGAAGAGCATGTATTTAGATTTAATAAAGGATGTAGATGCCTATGTATAGCTAAGCAAAGAGCCAAATATTCAAAGAGATGATGAGGAGAAATATAGTAAGAGCAACAGAATGAAAAAAAATTACACCTAATTGCAGATTTTATGTGTTCTGGAGAGAAATAAATATTGGAGGACTAGAAGAAAGAACTTGCAATAGTAGAACAGAAAGATAGAACCTGCTTGAAGAATACAGGAGAGGATGTAAGAGAGTTCTGATAAGATTTTCTTTTTCCTGTGAAGTACTGTAGTTATGACTTGCATCAGAAAGAGAATTGGATATTAAAGCTTATTTGCTTTGTTGAGGAGGTTTACACTTTCTGCTCCATTTAGTTATTCTTTATGATGCCAAACTCTGAAAGAGAAGAGCTCAGACTGGTAATCCTATTATGCAAGATAATATACAAGTAGTAAATGTCTCCAATAAGGAAACTATAAAGAAAAAAAAATAATTTTTTTTTACATCTTCTTCAACAATTGCAAAGGAATATAAAAAATTTGTTTTCTTTCAAAGACACAGAATTAGTCCAAGTTCATACTAGTATAACTACAAATGTCATTTTGCTTAATGCTTCCACTTTATACTTTTTCTACCTTTACTTTAAATGGTGCATGTAAATTGCACCGGGTTTGCATTGGTTTTTTCCTCACAGGAAATCTAAGAAAATTCTGATTATAGCTTTCACTTGCATGTTAACAAGTCAAAATGAAAAGAATTCTGAAGGGGTATTAGAAAGTATGTGTATGTATCTGCATGTACATTCATCATGACCTACTTAGTTATGATAATAGGGCAGAAGGTTGCAATAAAACTGAGGCAGCCCTAAAATCCTCCCAAACTGTTGTCAGTAACAAAGTCATAAATCACTCAGTTTCTTTATTAATTTCATACTTCAACAGCACCAGATGTGTAAGTATTTACTGGACACAGTTATGGAATTGTAACTAGAAGTACACAACCTCTTGGATTTAGAGATGACCAAAGAGAAGCCAATAAGAAACAAAATATTTCTATGGGAAGTTTTCACAAAAGGAAATTTGACCTTCAGGCCAGCAGATTTGTCATTCAGCAGTATAACAGTAACAATGTGCATTTTTTTAATTGGCTTGTGATTCCTTTCCAATTTCCTGAAATTATATTGCTTGAGACAGTTAAGAATAAAATCAAGTTTGCAATATTAGCTGATAAATGACCGTTATTATTAATATATAACATTAGGATTAAAATCTTAATTAAATAGACACAATTAAAAGACAGTTCGTGTCTGCCTCAATGTTCCACCAATGAAAAAGGAATTTATCAAATATGTTCAATGAAGGAGAACTTATTTTAAGAAAAGAAGATTAGTTCAAAACTTGATTGATACCCTGTGCAGTTTTAATTTTAAGGTCTTGAAAGTGGATAGTGCAAAACCTTAGTAGTTTCAAAGTCCCTTTAACTTACCAGTTAGTTTAATTCTCATTCACGCATTTCCTCTATGTGGTTTAACATCTTCATATTTTATTCCTGCTCACTTTGGACCTGTACTCAGAAATGAACTGCCCATAAAATAAACTTGGACTTCTTTTCATAGTTAAGAAAAACAAGCACTCTGTGTATTCACACTCCTACACTGGTTCAGAATTCATTGATATGTATTATTTAGTACATGATGAGGCAACTGGATTGATATGATAAAAGTTAAAGAGAAAGAAAGTGTAAACCTTTCAGCTTTATAAAATAAAGTACTTGAGAATATTAGTTCACATTAAAAAAACTCACCAGTTCAGGAGAGCAGTCAAAAATTCTTAAATGCATATGACGAGTGCTATGTATGAACCGAAGAAACAATGCAAAATAGGATGCCAGCATAACAACAGCCTTCTGGTTCGCTGCTCTTCATGCTGTACTGCAGTGAAGTTAGTCCCCACTCCTACCTCAGCACTATCGCATTCATTGGTCTGAGTTCACATCCTATCCTTCCTTGTCAGTACTGCTAACTTCAGCTGGAAAATGCGTAATTGTGACAGTGAATTCAAAAGATTTAGTCTTTCACATAGGAGTTCAGCACCAGCATAATTTTATGGTTTTTGAAGGAGTTGCGGAATGAAAACTTATGACCTGCTCTGTGCAAGGGGTCAGGCGAGCTGACCTTAAAATCTGTCATTCCTAGGATTCTTCTTGTCAGGATATATTTGAGACATCATGTATGGGGCAGAGGTCAAATTTTTTTTGATCACAGCTTTTCATTCCTTGAGTAAGAAGAATACTTTCAACTGTCATGAGTCAAGTCCTGTACAAGTACAAGGTATTTCCAGACATGTTCACCAGAAAACCAAAAGAGGAAGAAGTCTTGAAGCGTATCTTGAAGACCTGTTGCTTTACAGACTCGAGGGAGCAGAGGGCCAGGGAACAGCCACATCACAATGTCATTGGTATATCCAGACACATCCACTGTGGTGGGAGATAACCTGTCCGCACAGTGTAAGGCAGTGCTGCCCCAGCTCTGAGCAGATCTGCAGTTATTCTCCCCAGTTTCCAGACAGGAGGTGGGTCAGCTGCCGCCCAGAAGCCTAAAGTAGCAATAACTTTATATACTCTGTCTCTTTGGGTCTGATGTCAGCTTTGCTGGTGTCAGGGCTTTGGTCATCTCAGAATAATCCTGCACTCTCCCTAAAGTCACATCTGCCTTATACCTGCCCCCTGTGGTGACCCAAGTCGAGACAGACACAAAAACACTATATCTACATGGCTGGGTTCAGACAAAATGGCCAAAATGGCATTTATTACTTTTATATATTGCTTGTATATCTTAGATAGTACATGTGTCAGACGCTGATAGGCTTTCTGTCTTCTTGCTTGCTATATGCTACTGCTGTATGTGCCCTTACACTGCGGTTCTAAGTTCTGGGTTTTCACATCCTGTTTACATGCTTGACATTTTTGTGGCTGTCTTAAAGGTACACAACCAAGTCTTTAAAGTCAACTAACTCATCTGCAGACCCCAACAGCCCCCTATATCCTACATCACGCTTCACTCTGCAGAATAACAAGGATGTCCTAAAAGCCTGTATTGTCATCACCTATTTTTAACTACATTTTTGGCTAACAAGAGAATATTTTAATGAACATTAGTTAATAAGGAGACTAATCCTAATATATCTTCCCTCATGAACTCCATACGTAAGAAATCTCACAATTAGAAACCTACTGAATTAGATCAGTACTTATAGGAAGTTATAATGTTTTAACTGGAAGAAGGCTATATAACCAGGAGTCACGTGTAAGAAAGGAATAAAGCTCTAGTTGAATATGTAGAACTTCTAGTTGTGAAACCTGGATAACTGAAAACGTGATTGAGGAAAAACCCGTGAATACAGGGAGCAATCCATACTTCTGCAGAGGTAGTACAATCTCACAGTAGCAGACTTCTGCTAAAATAGGAGAATTCTGAAAGTCATGAGGGAAAAATAATAGGCCCAAATATGTCAAAATTATGAAGGAAAGAGATGCAAGTATCTTAGTGTCTGAAATTCACTAGTTGAATAACAGCTAAAATTCATAAAATTAAAAAAGAAACTTCTACATAAATGTACTATAGCTAAGGGCTGTGTGAGAGTAGAAGACTATACTGCAGTCTGCACATTTTGAAATATACAGGAAGAAAAATTTACATTTTAAAAACATTCCCCAATCATTACTATAATTCCTGTTCTGTGCTTTTTTATAACATTAATGATTACTCAGAAAGTCATAACCCAAGAGAGAGAGAGAATTTAATAAGCACATTTTTCAGTTAGTATTGTCTGCTGGAAATGAACAAGAAAAAGACCAGTCTTGGGGGAATGGCAAAATACAGGGCTCCCTGTGTTTTCTTCTGATGAGCAGTCATCAAAATTTAGATCTTTAATAGCACATGTGACTGTGGGTGAATGTACCATATTTGACAAAATTAGAGAATATAGTAAGGTGGCAACATCTGAAACAGTTGTTAAGACAAAAAAAGTTAGTGACTACAAGCCTAAAACTTTTGGTACAAACATGGAAGTTCTAAAAGAAGTCTAGGAAGTATGATTAGAGTGATACTGAAGCATTTAAATCCCTTTATTCTAATAATTTCCTAGGGTGCTTCTTTCTGCCTCCTCTAAACAACCCAGTATTTTATCTGACAGCTTCCTGACATTTCCACACTAACTTTAGAGGACTGAGAAGGAGTAGCTCATCTGGATACATCAGCTCTTCTTAGGCAGCTTATAACAGCTGGACCACAGAAATGACTACCCAGAAACACCAAACAATCAAGGTTTAAATGGCTTTGCTTTTTTTCCCAAAACACAAACAAGTTCCTGGGGTGATGACTGACTTCCCTATCCCAACCTGTAGATTCCTACACTGTTCAAATTATCTTGTAACATCTGGGACTATTAGCCTATGTCAAATGCCTGTCTGATCAAATGTTGCCGGGGGAGAAGGTAAGAAATTAGAACAGGGTGCTGGAGGTATGGAAGAACAGAAGAGGATCATTTCAGGGCCAGCAGCCCTGCAGCCTGCAGCCACGCAGTGTGGTACCTCTGTGATGTGTGCAAGCTGACGGCTTTCTAAGGGGCATAGTATGAAAGACTCACTTGACTTGTTCTATTGATCCATATGGGACTTTTTGCCTGTTAAAGCAATTCTCAAAATGAGTAAAACATTAATGATCTCTTTTTTGCCTAGCAAGCTGCTCTCTACAGTCTGGTCCTAAATTAAGTTAATCCTCTATATCTTTCTGTGCTTCCTACCTTCTCTGTGCACTTCCAGTTGTGTTCTGCTCAGCAGGGGACTCATATTAGACTGGGCTTACAGATGCATTTCAACTAGAAATACCTCTGAGAAATCTAATAACAATCCCAGATCATCCCTGTAACAAAACTCAGAGCAGCTTTTTAATTAAAAATATTATAGCCAGGATCATCTGATTTCTACCTCTTCTACATAATTTTAAGGTACTTGCTAGGGTTTTATTACAAGCAAAAAGCATATGCAGTGCATACATAGCTATTTTACATGTAGGTGTCAGGGTTTCAGCAGTGGGGGGCTGCAGGGGTGGCCTCTGTGAGAAAAGGCCAGGGAGTAGCCCATGCCAGACACAGCTAGCTCCAAAACGCTTCCATTACGAAATGCAGCTGAGCCCACCAGCCAGGCTTGGGATGCCTCTGTGATAACATGTTTAAGAAAGGGCAAAAATGCTGCAAAGGCAGAGCAGAAGGGAAAAAAAAAAAAAACCAACAAGAATAAAACAACAAAGAGTGAAAAATACCAGAGGGAACACCAAGGTCAGTGAAGAAGAAGCAGAGAAGAAGGAGGAGGAGGAGGTGCTCCAAGCACTGGAGCAGAGACCCCCCTGCAGCCCATGGAGGACCCACACTGGAGCAGGTACTTGCTTCTCTGCAGCCTGTTGAGGACCCCATGCTGGAGCAGATGGATATTCCCAAAGGAAGCTGCAGCCCATGAGAGCCTGTACAGCAACAGAGTAAAAGTGTGATGAGGAAGGAGCAGTACCACAACCCCCATTTACCACTTCCCCTGCTCTGCTGTGCCTGAGGTGGAGAAGTTGGGAATGAAGTTGAGCTTGGGAAGAAGGGGGAGGAAAATTATTGTTTTAATGTTTGCCTTTGTTTCTCACTACCCAAATCTATTCTAATTGATAATAAATTAAACTATTTTTTCCCAGGTCAAGTTTGTTTTGCCCAGTAATTGGCATATGATCTGCCTGCCTTTATCTTGAGCCATGAGTTTTCTTGTCCTGTTTTTTCTCCTTGCCCCACTGAAGAGAGTGAGCGAGCAGCTGGTTGGGAGTGTGGCCCTTAGCCAAGGTCAGCCTACCACAGCTGTTCAACATAGCATGCATGACTCCCAGATTTTTCTACCCCAGTCTACATTATGCACACATGAGACTGCAGCGAAATTGCTTTCCAATGACTGACGCTAGAAGCAACCAGTCATTGCTGTCTTCTCCACTGCTCCACCTGCCATGCTTGTTTTTAGAGCAGCCTTTAGGATTCCTCATTATTATAGTCTCAATGGGGTTGCCCACTAGCCACAAGTCTCCATAGACAATTGAGTCAAGCATAATTTTTAAAAGGCACTGATTAGCTGAGGTTTGCATCCCAGCTTTCACTTTCAGAGAACGTAGATTTTATCTGGATTGTTTAAAATGGGGTAGAACACGTTTATCATAATAGCACAAAGGGAACATAGCTGGATAAGGGTAAATAGTGTTTAATGAGGAAATCTTCCATCTGGAAGAGCAGATGCATGCTTACATGACACTAATATACTTCTGCAATTCATGGAGTATAGAAATCTTAATTTTATGTTGTAATACACAGTTTATTTATTTTAAAATTTTTAAGAAAAAAAAGATGTTAATGACTATCTTGCATAATATTGTATAGAAGGATGCATTTTTACCACCACAAATAAGCCTAAACGTCATCAAACCAATGCAACATAATTCCTTTCATTTAGAGTGCCAATAACCTGTTTCATTAAGCACATCTAATGTGTGTCTCCTCCCAATTACTACTGCAATTATTTAAAGATTACAGCTCCCTAAAGGTGCGCAATATGATAAACTATAGTAATTCCTCTAAAATTTGTGGTCTGAAGTTATCCCACTGAACTACGGATAATGATTTATGGTCTATTGGTAAGAGATGCAATTTAATTGCACTTTGGAACATTCCTAAAGCAGCAATCATCATGTCACAGAGTACCTGCAAAATGTCAAAATCTAATTATTTCCATGACAGTGTTTTTCAGATTTTACTCTGGTAATCCTTCACTCTGAAGGCTTATCCACATAAAATGAAACATCAAATAAATTATGCTCAGCTGTCATCTTTACCATGTGCCATTTTGTCTAAATTTTACCAGAGTGTGAAAACAAGGAGGTGATCTGATCTGTTATGGAGCTAATCCTGATTCCCTTCATACTTATGTAGCTTCAGTTGGTTTAGAAAATTGTGCCTGGGAATTGATAGGTAGAATAGAAACTATACATAGAAACTATGTTTATTTCAGGAAAATGATAAACTCCTAATTTTTAGCCCTGTGGTTAGATTCCAACATGCTTTCCTGTATTTTGACACCTATGGACCTGTACTGCTATTAATGGAATGAAAGTATACGCCAATGTATATCTGGTGAGAATGAAGTCTACCTTACTCAATTTCATCAGGAAAAAAAAGAAGAAAACAACCACCAAATTAGCTACTCCATGAAATTCTCATCCCCTTATCTCAAAGTCCAAGTTTGCAAATAAATGAATTCAGTCTATAGTCTTCAAGCAGGTTCACTTGCTCTCTCCCAGTGCTTCTCTAATAGTTGTGGTGAAGTCTCTGATGCTTTTTTCCCCATTTGAAAGTGTCCCAGAGATTTCCCCTCTATCTCACAGTTACACTTTGACCTTTCCCTCACAAGATTAGCTCCTCAGCCAGTGCTGCAGGTCCATGCTGTGATTGTCTCTGAATACACTCCCAACAGTAGGCACAGAGATTGTTCTTGGCTGTCCTAGAGGCATGTTACTCACACCAGTGCAATTCAAACAGGAGCCTGAGGGCAAATCTTCATTTGAAATTCAGTAATTGTGAGTCTGCATGAAGTTACTCCTCATTGCTGTATTCATGTCACATGTCACCAAAAAACTACTCTTGGGTACACACCATAAAATTAGAACACAAGAATAACAACCTTGAAAGGCCTACAATCAGAAGAAATGGAGGAAGACAGGAAATACTGTCTGAAGGTAGGAACAAAAAACTGTGGAAGAAAAGCGCTAGGCCTTCACTGAAAGCAATAGTATTTTGTGTCTGAGCAGTGCACATGGCTCTGGGATGAGACACTGCCCCTGTACATATGCTTTGCCCCGGAGTCACTTAATCACAGATCTCAAAGGAAACAGAATTAGTCCTCTTTTCTAAAACCAGTGACAACTGTGTAATTCGATTTTTAAACTATTGAATATTACATGAAGAACTGGTGGAAATGCAGAGGTCTTTACTATAGAGACATGTGCTTATAACAGTTTATGCAAGGAGATCTCCAAGAAATGCCAGAGGCAATTTATACTGTATTTCTTATTGCATGTAATACAGCTTGGTTGCAAAGGCTTTGAAGTTATTTTATATGTAAAGTTTTTGTAATCAAAGATAAGCAAAATAGTCTCTTTGCAGGGCTTAATGCTTAGGTGCCACCTAAGGATTTTGAGTGAAACTTGCATCATTTGTTAGTACTCTACCACTGGGAAACTGAAGACACACGGGAGGAAGAAGCAGACTCATTTCACATTTATCTGAGAGGTGGGCTGACTCACCTGGTCCTTGCAGGTGAGAAAAGTGGAGAAAGGGTCCTGGTTTTGCATTCCGTGGTGGTTCAGGCACTGTGCTGGTCCCTAGTGAACTGCACAGCCATATAAATGAAGGAGCACAGAGAATTTTACCACTGGCTGCATACTGGGTATTTAAGGTGGTACAGATATTAAACAGGAATTTTGAGAACCTACCTTTTGCATATGAATCGCCTTATTTTCTTTGCGATTCTTCCCTTTATTTCTTACTTATGGCACTTAAAAAGACCTGGTCTTACTTCCTGTTTATGTATAGGGAGAGAGAAAGCAAGTCAACATTCTCAGCTGTACCAAACAAATGGCTTTCTTACTATCCTTTTATGGATGAGCTACCATTGTAACCCTTAAAAGAAGCAATTAAAAACAGTTTGAGGCAACAGAGGTATGTTGCAAGACAAGAGGATATGTCATAGAAAAGTGTCCTGTAATGTAATGTTAAGCTTTAGAATTTAGGGCTGTTTTCTTCCTTGTGGTGTTTTTCAATACACTTTTATTACAGGCTCTAAATTATACTCTTACAGAAAAGGTCTCTCTTCAAACCTTTAGGTCAGAATTGTTCAGATCTTTTCACAATGAATCAGTCAGTTTTAAAGCTGGCACAATCCTTGGCAGGCTTGTAAATCTTTCAAAAGATCTTATCCAATTACCCTTCATGGTCCACAAGTTTCTACGGTGTGACTGTTTCCTTCTGTGTGAGGAATTAAGTGCTCGTGAAAGGTTAGGACCCAATGGAGTTGAAAAGTAAGCCAGCATATTTTTCTACAGTTCAGATACTATGGCTATATCTACAGAGACAGGGTAGAGATCTATAAAGAAATTAAGTCACAGTCAACAACATTGATGGTCCTTTCAGACCAGAATAGTACAGCCAAAAATTTTTAGTTTATTTGTCTGTAAAAGACAGTCAGTTATGTTACAACTGGAAAACTCTGCATACACGTCTAAGGTCTTAAATCTTGCCTAGGACCACAAAATATATTTCAATGTATCTGTACCTATCATAAACCTTGGTCTTTGTTATATGTAATACAGCTTCTTTAGGAAAAGTGACAAGAGGTCATAGACATCCTAGTTTTTTTAATATGAAAAGAAATATTGTGAAGGGCAATCTCTGAAGTAAGTGCTTTTTTTGGTTGTTACTTTATATACTTACTCAACACCTTTATTAACTACGGGAATATAAAAGATAAATATTTACTAAGATGTTTGTTAATATCAGAAAGAATTTTAGATCTAAGCAGTTTTTAAACACAAATACGCAGTGACATATAAATTGCAATTACCAGGCTGTAGCAGAATGGGAAGAAAATCACTAAATCACTTTCACATGTAGCATAAAAATATTATTTCATCTTACTCTGTTGGTCAGGATTACTAGAAAAATGCCCCTTCAAAAACTTTATATGGGTAATAAAATCAGTTAAGAACAAATGAGAAAATGCATGCTGTCTCTTTGGGAGAGAGCTTAAAAAAAATCTTTGTAATGCAGAAAAGGGAGATTGCAGGGAGAGAAATCCAGCTTCATCTTGAACCGGTGTTAGTGACATGCAACTAAACTTTGACATGCTGTGATTTCCCTAATTTATATATAAATACACATATTAAGGTATAAACATTCATTTTGTTGGTACACACATATATATAATGTTCATTTTTTTCTACTTCTCCTTCTCACAGTGAGGATTTTCATTTCTCAACTGAAGATCTGAAGAATTACATTGCAAACAACTGTTGCTCCAAACCCTTTCTATGTCTGTTTTTCAATTATATCTTTTGTAATTATTCATTTATGTTTGTGCAAGACAGAGGGATCTTGAAATGTGAAACTTCACACAGTGGAACTAACTAAAAAGCAATCAAGTCAAGCAGAATTAGCCCCTTGTTAGTTCAGTTGTTTCTAATACACTCAGTTCTGAATAGGGAAATTAAGTTAAAAGGAATTTTCCTGTGCAGCATTTAAAAAGCTTTCAGTTTTACAGCTTGTGTGCTTCATTGTATTGCTACCTCAACAGATTTGTACTCATTTTGAACAACAATCTGAAATGGAGGAAATAAACTAAAAGCTTAATATGATCCCAAAGTCTATGATTAAAGGGTTCACATACGTAAGGAAAACACTGTTAGTCATTAAAAAAATAATTATTGAGATGCTGTGGGTTTCTGCAGAGTTCAACCTTTCTGTGACTTTCATGTTTATAGATAAAAAGTATTCCATTTAGTGAAATTTTGTCCAGTTCAGATTCCAGAGAGCTTTTCAATGTCATGTCTCCGAAGACTAAATTGCATTTATAAACTCATCTGTCAAATAAATAAAAGGTCGCTGCCTGGTTTCCAGCAAGAAATTGCTTATTATTTAAAAGGAAGCTTCCAGATCTAGTGGGAGAATAGTGCTGCATTCTGAAGAGAGGAAAGTGCATTACTAATTCTGTTGCTCATGGTTATTTCACAGAATTACAAATTACAACACAGAGCTAGAATGAAGCAGGCAAGTTCTTTGCTATGCTTTATTTACCAGTGCTGTACTTCTTTACATTTTGAGTAGCCACCGTAAATTGCTGACAATTGCACAAGGGTTTTTTGCATATGGTGTTTCACCATAACCTTGGAACTTTTCATCCTGTTCAAACCAGGATAAGAACAAAATGGTGTAAAGAGATTTGCATGGGAACAGCAGACTCAGATTATAAATTTGGTCCTCATTGGCTAGATGAGGTATCTGAAACTTCTGAATACAACTGAACAAAATCACTTGCATAAAGATTTCACCTCAGCTAGTGATATGTGTTACAGTAGGATCAAGAATTAGATGTATGATAAATGTAATCAGTCTGGTAAAATGTAGAGTTTGTTAAAGAAAAAAGAATATGAAGAAAAATGTTTCACTTTATGAATTCAGAAAGGAACATAATTTAAAAGCAAAAAAATATAAAAACTTCTCCAAAAATAATATGTTGATGTTTTTATTCCTCTTTTATTTCCATCTTTTTTTTTACTTAAAAAAAAAGGAAATCAATACTGCATTCTGTAAATATTTCTCCAGCATCTTCCATGGGTTTTATTTTTCAACAGATTATTTGAATAATGATCAGTTAAGAGAAAGAACTGAAGACCAAATAATCAGTTTGATCTTCATACTATTGCAATGTATAAAAATTAATTCCATGTCCTGCATTTTGAAGGCCAGATATAACCACTCTTGCCTTTCCTCTGACCAGAGATCCTTAGTAATGAGTCAACGAACCTTGCCCGATACTCTCTATAACAGAAAGAAGCACTACCATGAACCTGAGATTAAGTCTCTTGGACTAGTAATTCACTTTACTGTCTTCTATCCTACTGACTCTCTTATTGCTTCTTCAAGTTTAAAATTTTAACAGACCTTTACTCCTTTAGAAGTGGTTTGCTGAAACCAAATGTATCCGGATGTTTCTATCAGTGTTTCTTTCCCTGCTATGGTATCATGTATCATGAAAGATTGCAAGAAAAGATGGGTATAAGATGACAACTTTGCTGACTTCCTTAAACATCTTTCTTTCATCTTTTTTAAGTTTGGACTTGGTTCTCATGACAATGGGTCAGCTCAGTTTATTGAAAAAATCTTCTTAATTTATTCAGAAAAATTAGGTAATATTTTGAAATATTTTTGTAAGCATTCTTAAATTTATTTCTGTTATCTAAGGCTATGAAGATTATGGTTGAAATCTAAAAAAGTATCACAGAGAAAGCCATCAGAATGAAGTGAGAAACTGAATATTCTAGCCTATTTTTTCTGTTTTCTATACTCTCAGACTCTTGGTCAAATGATTTCAGTAAACGTGGAAGCCTGAAGTGTAAAGAATTTACATCTTACATCTACGGTTGTTCTAGTCTCCATACAAACCGCCTATGTTAAGACCTTTACAATGCTCAGTTATCTGACTTCCACTGTGCAGATTTCAAGATTAACTTATCATCTACTAGATATGGTTTGGGGTAATAGCTTTTATTATTATTTCATCTCTTCCCCTGGCTTTGATTGGGCATTGCATGAATACTTACTATACTACTTCTTCTGGTCATACACCCTGAAATTACTAATGCTTGATGTAAAATCATGGTGCCATTCCAAAGATCATATAACCATGTCAGTCATAAAGATGGGAAGTGTCTGCTCTTAATGTTAGCTTTTGCTAACATCTCTAATCATTTGCAGCGTGGGGTTTTTTTATTCCGCTGTGGGCTGACAGTCATTGTTGATGAAAATGTATAAACTGCCAGCTCAAGCTACATGCAGGTATCTGTATGTCATGGGAAATGCTCTACACCTTGAAGGATTAGTCAATTATGACGAGGACATACACAAAAACAGAGGCATATCTGGCCAAGCAAATGAGAATTATTGCAGTTCCTAGTACAATCCAGAATGTATTTTGAGCTAGTCCAACTTCTAAGTGGTTACTTATAGCTCTAGAGGCATTCAATGATGGCTGGGGTTTTGGAAGACCTATTTGTATGATCCCTGGCCCAGTGAAACAGCAGTTATTCCTGAATTATTTCTGCAATGTGAACATTCACTGTGAAAATGAACTGAGAAAATCTAGTTATCCCTCAGAGACTATTTAAGAGGTACAAAGCTTTTTATTCACACCTGCTACAGTTTTGAACTGAGCTGTCATTTTTATTGTCAAGTTTGAATTAAATTCAAGATTTAAAAATCATTCCATATTTTGCCAAAGTTATGATTGACTTCAGTAATTACTCTGTTGGTTGGTGTTGTTTCATTTCATCTGTCTTTTTGATTTATTAAACTGTGACTAGTACAAAATAGAGTAAAATTTATAAAATGTCAAACAGTTTTTAAATAAGATCATTCAGGTAATCAGGATCATTCATTTATTTAATTGTTAGTATTTCAGAAGACCTGAGGTAATTTATTTTTAATTTAAAAGTGTTCATTTCTTGTGAAATCCTGATTCTCTTCCTCATGCTTGTCAATAAAAACCTTTTACGCTTCCCAGGGCTCGTGTGAGTAAAGACTCATCTTCACTTCTGTATCACAGAATCACTCAATTGTTGAGGTTGGAAGGGACCTCTGGAGGTCATCCAACCTAATCTTCCTGCTCAAAGCAAGGTCAGCTAGAGTAGGTTGCCCAGGACTACGTCTAGGTGACTTCTGAATATCTCCAAGGATGGAGGTTCCACAGACTCTCTGAGAAACCTGCTGCCAGGGTTTCATGGCTCTGACAGTGACAGAGGGTTTTTTATGCTTAAATGGATTTTCATGTATTTCAGTAATGGTTGTGGTGAGTTAACCTTTGCTGTCTCCCAGGTTCCCACCAAGCCACACGCCCACTCCTCCTCCTCAGCAGGACAGGGGAGCAAATAATATTTAAAAGCTCAAGGAATCAGATAAGGACAGAGAGATCACTAACCTTTACCATTACCATCAAGGGCAAAACAGACTCAACTTTGGGAAGCTTATTTGAAGAAGCTTATTTAGCTTATTTATTGCTAATTAAAACCAGTGTAAGATAGTGAGAAACAGAAACAAAACTCCCAATCTTCTTCCCAAGCTCAGCTTCAGTCATTCATTGCTGACTCTTCTGCTTCACCTCTCCCACCCCAAATGGTGCAACAGGATAGGGAGGGAGGGCTGCAGCCAGTTCTTAGCACTTCATCTCTGCTGCTCCTTCCTCTTCATGCTCTTCCCTTGCGCCAGGATGGGGTCACTGCTACATGATATAGTCCTTCACAAACTGCTCCAGCATCAGTCCTTTACACAGGCTGCAACCTTTCAGGAACAGGCTTCTCCAGTGTGAGCCCCTGCCGTGGGCCACAGTTCCTGCCAGAAAATCTGTTCCTGCATAGGCTTCTTACCACAGACCACAACTCCTGTCAAGAGCCTGCAGTTTCCTTCAAGATGGATCCACCTGCTTCAGCATGGGGCCCTCCATGGGCTGCAGGTAGATATGTGCTTCACCATGGTCCATTATGGACTGCAGGGGTACAACCTGTTGTGTCACCATGGTCTTCACCACGGATTGCAGGGGAACCTCTGCTCTGGCACCTGGAGAACTTCCTCTCCCTCCTTCTCTGGCCTTGGTGTCTGCAGGGCTTTTTCTATCACATTTTTCTCAATCCTCTCTCTCCCAGCTGCTGCTCAGCTTTTTTTACCTTTTCTCAAATATGTTTCCACAGAGGCATCACTGGCTTTGCTGACTGGCACAGCTTTGGCAAGTGGTGGGTCCACTTTGGAGCTTGCTGAATTGTCTCTGCCTGACATGGGGGCAGTCCCTGGTCTCTTCTCAGAGTCCACTCCTGCGGACCCCTGCTACCAAAACTTTCCCACATATACCCAATAAACTTTTCTTAATGCAGCCCAGGAGAACAATGTCCTTCTTTGTCACAAAAGCAAGTTGTAAGCTCATGTCCAACTTTCTGACCACCAGGATGCCCAGATCCTTCTCTGCAAAGCTGCTTTCTAGACAACCAGTCCCAGCATGCTGTGGCATGGGGTTGTTCCTCCCTAGGTGCAACACTTTACACTTCTCTTTGTTGAACTTCATGAGGTTCGTGCCTCCCCATTTCTCCAGCCTGAGTTTCCCTCTTCACGGCAGCACAACCTTCCCGTGTACCGACCACTCCCCCTAGGCTTGTGTCATCTGTGAGAACTTGCTGAAAGTATACTTGGTCCCATCATTCAGGTCATGAATGAAGACGTCAGAAATGTCCACAGTATCAACCCTGGATCACTCCAATAGGACCTGGCCTCCAGTTGGACTTTGTGCCACTGATCATAACTGTCTTGAGCCCAACAGGTCAGACAGTATTCAATCCACTTCACTGTCCACTTATCTAGCCGATGCTTCATCGGTTTGTCAGTGAGGATGTTATGGGAGGCAGTGCTGAAATCCTTGCTAAAAATAAGGATAAAAATTTCTAGTGTTCTCCCCTCACCCACCAAGACAATCATCACATCACAGAAGGCTACCAAGTTGGTCAGGCATAGTTTTCTCTTCATAAATCCATGCTGACTATTCCGAGTCCCCTTCTTATCCTTCACAAGTTTGTAAATGGTTTCCAGGATTAGTTGCTCCATCACCTTCCCATGGATCAAGGTAAGGCTGATTGGACTGTAGTTTCCCACATCCTTCCTTTCACCATTCTTGAAGAAAGAAGTGACATTTTCTTTCTCCCAGTCCTCAGGAAGCTCCCCAGATTTCCATGACCTTTCAAAGATAATTGGGAATGGCCTTGCAGTAACATCAGCCAGCTCCCTGATGGGTGTACCCCATCAACTTCCACAGACCCGAGTATGTACAGGCTGTATAAATGTTCCCTGGCTTGATTCTTCTCCAGCAGGGGTAAGTATTCTTTGCTCCAGACTCTCCCACAGGTCTCAGGGGACTGGGATTACTGAATACAAATCTCACCAATAAAAACTGAGGCAAAGAAGACAATGAATACTTTGGCCTTTTCCATGTCACTCGTTACCAGATCCCTTGCTTCATGCAGCAGGTGGTCCACATTTTCCCTTAGTCTTCCTTTTGATGTTTATGTATCAATAGAAACCTTCCTTGCTGCCATTCACATACCTCATGAGGATTAACTCCAGATGGTCTTTGACTTTTCTTATCCCTTAACCTGCATGCTTGAACAGTGTCTCTATATTCCTCCTGGGTCATCTGTCCCTGTATCCATCCCTTGTATGCTTCCTTCCTGTATTTGTGGTTTGTTCACCTGTGCAGACTTCCTGCTGCTTTTGCATGATTTCCTGCTTGGGGTCATGGACTATTCCTGAGCCTGGACAAGTTGATCCTTTGAAAAATAATCAGCTCTTCTGGACCCCCATTCTCTCCAGGGCCATTCACCTGTGATTCATCCAAGATGATCTCTGAATAGGCTAAAGCCCTTCTCTGCTCTCCTGAAGTCCAGGACTGTAAAGTCCAGGAAAGCACCTTCTGTCATCAGCTCCTTGATCATCTGTGTCAAGGAAGTTCACATCAGTCTACTCCAGAAACTTCCTGCATTGCCTCTGTCCTGCTGTATTTTCCTTCCAGCAGAGGCCAGTGAAATTCAAGTCCTCCATGAGGACCAGGGCCTACAAACAGGAGACTTCTTCCCCTTGTCTGAAGAAGGCTTCAGCCGCTTTTTCCTGATCAGGTGGTCTGTAGCAGACACGCACTACATCACCTGCAATGGTCTGTCCACTAATCCTGACCTCACTTTGTCAGGTGGATACTGTCTCTTACAAGTAGTCCTCAAAGAGGTTTCCGTGGTCACAAAAAACAAATCCCTGTTGTTGACACCAGTTGCACAACTAGCTGGATATGCAGGATCCATCCACTCATCCACAAGCCTTCCCCCCTTCACCAGAAAGACTGAGAATACCAGACTTTCAATTAACAAATAAAGCACTACTAAAATGGAGACAGAGATTCTAATCTGAGTTGCGAAGCTTCAGATCTCATTTTAATAGAAATGCTTTTGAATTATGCTGTTGTAAATCAGAATCTTCCCCCTGAACTACTGAATGCAACAAACCAACTAGAATTTCTGTTTTCCTCTACTCTCAGTTCTTTGTTGTGAATTTTCTTCTTGGACTGTGAACTTGCTATTGATTTTTCACTATCTGCACCACTCATTCAATAAGCTTATCACAAAACTTGGCCCTAAAAGATGCTTGAAGCAAATGAGAAAGTGCAGTATCTATTCTCCTTCAGTAATGACTAAATTCTTTGTTTCAGAGGAGTCCTTCTGGAAAAAATTGGACTCCAGCAAAAAGTTGGAAGATAGATTCAAGCATCATATTCACCAGCATGAGTACATGGGAAGATCTAGTCAAAGGACAAAAGAAACAGTTTTCATGGATATATCACTGAAAGCAATAGGCTGATAATTAAGGTTTACTGGTTCTCCCAAAGGTTTAAAAGCTGAAAATGCAGGAGTCTGTCTCAACATAAGTGGGTAGATTCTTTATATTATGACATAGACTTGATCGTCTCATAACCTAAAATGGAAAAAGCAAGGAAAGGCCAAGATCTCCTTACAGGGATCCTCTAGGATCCCATGGCAAGGGAGATGATGTACTGTCTCCTGGGGGGGAGGGGGGGGGCAGGGGCGGGGGGGGGGGGGGGGGGGGGAACAACCCACAACCGAAAAAGCACCAAACAAATACATGGAGAGCCCCTTAATTTTAGAAACACCCCAAAACCTGCATGCATTTGTGGGTCTTTTGCCTCCACACAGGCACTCATAACCCCCCTGTGATATTATGATTAAGACTTTTTGGGGTTTATGTAGAGTATGCCTAGGCTCTAGGTTTTCAGTGTGTGACTGTGTATTTCAAACCACATTAAAAAGAAACCCTCCTAAAATTTATAGTATCTTTAAACATTTTCATAAATGTAAGATACATCAGAAGTATCAAGATGCTAAAATCTGACTTTGTGGTCACTTTCAGATATTAGACAGCATCACAGAGTGAAGGATGTGTGTTAATTAGAAAGAAAATGATCTATGACTCAGTTTAGTTGAAAAAATGTGATTTGACTGAAAGGAGTTGTAAAAGAAGAAAGAAACCAGAAATAGACCATGTCAGAGAGAAAAGCTCAGAGGCCCAAGAAAATTTAAGAGATGGAAAGGGTGAAAACTCTTTGATTTTTACCAGTGGGGTGATCAACTGATGTCTCCAAAGCCAGAGAAGCAAGCAAGGAAACGAACAAAAACTGTTCTAAGTGGCTAAAACTTCCAGCCTACGTAGAGAGGGAGAAGAAGATTTTGAGAAAGAGATACTGATAAATACGAAGCAAGGAGCAGAGGGGTGGGAGCTACAAGCCATCTCCAGCAGCTTTGGCTTGGTAATAGCGGAGGCGGTACAGAAGAGATGCAAACATTTCCAAGATGTGTACTCTGTGGTTATAACCCAATGTCATTGGCTGTGCTCCTTTGGGTGGATAAACAGTACATCCATTTAGAATGAACTAATCTGGATCACTTTTAATCAGCCCACAGGCTTCAGGAAAGAAGCATCTTACAGATGATAATTACTGTTAGTAGGCAGATATGGTCATTATGTGAGAAGATGGAGGAGGGCAATCATATTTGGCATTCTTTCTGTGTAACCCTGACAGAAGAGCAAAATTACTGGGTTTACAGATATGTTCTCCAGATTCATCTCATCCACAAAACATACAGGTGGAGATTTGAAGCTTGTAGGTAGTGTTCAGGTGGGCTAGGGAGAGTTCATACACTAAGTTGTCCTGTAGGTTGTTACATGAACTAAAAATATGTCTTATTTGTCTCTATTTCTAAAAAGTTTTAGAACTCTAATAATCAATTATTTAGTATGCTTGGAAAAAGGTCTTTTATTTACAGAAAAACTTTCTATGCAGGTCTTTTTGGATATCTCTTACTGTTGAGTAGCTTCTGTGTTCAATAAAGCACTGATTCAGCAGCAAACCCTCTATAGGAAAACTCTCTGGGATTTCTCTATGTGGGACTTTCTGCAAGATTAATTCTGGCTTCTTTTTGTGACCATTTGTTCAGTTTCTTGAACATATCTTTATCTACAGACAGTATTTGATTAAAAAAATAATACTCTGAAACAAAAGCATTTCTCATTTAATCCCAGAAGTTAAAGGAAAACAGTTTTAGTGTTTACTTCTATGACAGTTAGACTCAAAATTTGTTATGAGTTATTTATTTTGAGATCCCTTCTATCCAGTTTTTATTTCTGAATACAAACATTTTAGACATACTTATGTATATGTGCAAATTTATGTTAAAAAAACAGAAAATATATGCATCCTTAAAACTGGACAGAAAATTATAGTTGTGAGGAATTCGGGTAGGCTTTTCTACATAGTAATTGTATTTATTCAACACAATTCTACTGCTATGCTTCGGAATCAGAGGCAATAATTAATCCAAAATACCAGTGCAACAAGTCTTGCTTTGATGCTGCAGAGGCAACCACACATTCAGGAAGTTAAAAATGCAGAGGTAAGTCCAGTAACAACCTACATTTAGGTAATCATTACTACACCTCCTACTGGCTTTCACAACTTCAAAGGAAAAACTTCTATAAGAACTTAGCTAGGATTCTTTTGTGCTGGTCAATGACTTGCTTATGTGTAGACATGGAAATCTAAAGAGTTACAGATGTGTGACCCCTCGATTTCAGTACTGAACCAAATTTGACAAGTCTATTGTCAAAAGAAGAGTGAGTTGGGTAAACAGTTCTAGCACATACAAGTAGCATAGAAGGTTTAGGGCCTGCTATTAAGACTTTTCAAGGCCCAGACACTCCAGCTTAATAACATGGAAGATTAATGTTCAACATCTTTGGGAAAAAGGGCTTTTATTGTGGCTAGCAAGGCAAATGCTGGTCTATTTCTTATCAGGCATTTGCAGCTCGCTCAGTGTCCAAAGATGGTCACACATATGAATACAGATTTGTGCAGAATCAGTTAAACTCTCCAGAAAAAAAAGAAGTGAAAAAAAAACCACCAAAAAACAAAACAGTGAAATGAAGCAGTATCAATATTTTTTGATCTTACAAACTTTCTGATAGCTATGCTTCCGAGTATATAATAATTTGTTGTACTGTAGTGTCTAAAATCTTTCTAAGGGATAATGAAAGGAGGAGTCTGTTGTGTCAGGAGCAGTCAAATTCAAAACAAAATACAGCCACCACTCCAGAGAATTTTCTACTACAAAGATTAGATCAAAAAACTTTAATCTATTTCTCTTACCTTAGTAATTTTTTTGAAAACATAAGAAGAGGAATTACATACTTATAGTACCAGAAGTAAACCAGCTGAGCTAAAGTATCCTGTGGCATGTCAATCATTTTCTCCCAACAAAGAAATAACCCACTGCTGGAGTGTCACCTGTGATCCAGGAAACTACTATCAAAAAATAAGGCACTGAATATGGTACATCACAGTGGACAGAAAGAGCCATCCAGCAAAGGATACCTAAGGAAACACAGATAAACCTCACTAGAGATCATCACGTTCACCTGTTCTGATGAACTTGCCTCCTTAAGCCATTTTAGCCTTGGATAACTTGTTTTATTCCCCACTGGATTTAAAAGAGATCCAGCTGGTGTTAAAAGAGAAATGTGAATTGTTCATTTACTCGAAAGCCCTAAAATAGCAATGGTCTCATTGGGTGTAAGGAGAATGAAAACTCTTTTTTTCACTGATTGCTTCAGTAAGACACATTTTCACATTAAGTCATTTAAAATTCATAAACCAACAAGATGCTAACAGTCTGAGTTACTTATTTATATGATCTTTTCCAGATCACCTGACATCTTCCCTGAACAGTACGAGAAAATAGTCACTAAATAGTATATCCACTTTCTCAGGACAAAAGAGTATCACACCTCAGATTACTTTATATTAATTATCTCTACTAGTT